>NW_027071824.1:11618671-12225338 GCF_038088225.1 Cyrtonyx montezumae | reverse complement strand
TCTAAGGCCAGATGGACTTACAACAGTGGATTTCTTTATGGTATGAAATAGAGATCTCAGAATTGCAAGTAATAAATATGATTCTGATAAGCACTTCTCCACAGGGAAATAAGAAACTCCTAAAAAGTTTTCTGTGAAGTACCTTCCTCTTCATGTCCTGTATTACTCTATACTTATAAATAATAAAATAGGATACTGATAACAGTAGCTTTATGTAAGCAAGCTTAGAAATCACGTTCAGATAAGTGCTTTTGACCTAAATCTTGTAGCGCCTCGATCTGACATATAACCCCACAACTGTGAAATTCTGTATGAGATTTAGCAGTTTGAAGCTGCTAACTGACCCAGCCATAAAGCAGCAGAGATAAGGATTTAAGGCACGATATGATACAATTAGACATTCACCTCCTATTTACTTCAGTCCATTTCAGTATTTACCTACTTAAAAGTTGCAAGCTTTTTATTAAAATGTAAATGCTGGTACGCCATATATTTATACACAGCTAACAACAAGAAAAAAGGACTCTCACAAATTAGATTTCTGTGAATGAAAAGGGTAAACAGGAGATGCTTCTGCAAAACTCTTCTAGACATGCAGAGATAAAGGATGTTTCTACCACACAAAATAATCAGATACAAAAATAGCTGTTCAGAAACAGCACACCTAAGGAGTACTTTAATCAAACATTTAGGTTACCTGCCAAAAGGACCATGATCTCTTCAAAATGCAATGCGGATTAAAGTGTTATCTAACACAAGCAGAAAACTAACCTTGGAGTGGAAGTTCGAAATGTGTTCATCATAATTTTCATGTCTTTGGATAGAGAAACCAGCTTTTTCAGCTAGATTGCAAAACTGGTTTAAAGTATTCCCTCTGTGTGGAGCAAATACCATTGCTTTTCCCTGGAACATTAAAAAGAGAATTTATACATTTTTTAAATTGGACGGGAATGAGATATAACACGCACCTGACTTAGCTTTTAATATACACAGGCTGGAAAAAACAATTGTTCTTTTGGTAAAGTATGAAAACAGGATAATATAAATCATTGTTCGAAATGTGCAATATTTCTGTGATTAAACAAAAGCAAAACAGAAACTAATAAATTCTGTAGAGAACTGCCAACTGCAACACATCTGCTCCCTTTCACATAATAGCAGCGGCTACAAATTACCTAGCTAAAACTCAGTAAAGGCACACAAAACATACCCTCAATGCAAAGCCATTTGATAGCTCATGACCACACAAAGACTGTAAATAATATTTTTCTGTTTTTACCCTCACACATAGAAGAGTACCTCCCACTTGATGTCAGTGGAATTACAACAGGGCAAAATGGAAGGCAAATGAGACCCAATCATTAATTTTTTTAGAAAAGATATTTTAAACTACCTGAGCAGTGCAACTGGATTTGACCCTAAATGGGAAAATTGCATTGAAAGCACAACTTAATATTCTTGCATAGTAATTTGGGATCTTTCAAGATGATCACGCCATTTATGATGCCCAGGCAATATGTTACAGTCCATTAGCTAGAAGTTTGTTCACCCTTCTGTATTTAAGAAAACAAAAATGCTTTACCTTGAACTGATAAGATTTTAGACAGCCTGTGCGAAATATTCACCCCAAGCCTAACCTACTTCAAATAGCATCTTTTAAAATCTTATTTGCGAAATTAATTCTAATTGGCTGAGTATTGTGCTCTGTCACTTGGAATGAAAACTGGTTGAAGAGCTGTAAACAAAGGTTAATACCAACAAACAGCGTACCAAATTGAGGGGAACACAAAGCTTACTGCGAGTTCTTTTATTTAACTTCCATGTTAATGACAGCTATGAGTAATTTGTGAGGTGCTGTAAGCAACCAAGTAGACAAAAAAAAATTTTTTTAGGAGTCTGATCGAATTACAGAATTGATTATACACTGTTAAACAACATTTGGCTAAAGAAAATGCAATTTTATGTATTAGAAAAAAAATAATAAAAAGATCGAATGAAAGAAGGTCAGTAAGAATTTGGGAAAGTTATAATGCTGACACAGTGAGGAGGATAGATGACATATCTATGTGCCACAGCACATGCACTCATACACTGAGACAACACTCAGTGAGGCAGCAAGTAAAACTACGTCAGTGTCTATGGTACTAATGTGTACATAAAAGACTGCAATCATTAATACCATAGCACTGTATTTATTCTCACAATGTCTCCGTGAGATAGGGAAATACTGTTATCCTCATCTCTCTCATGGGAAATTTAAGCACAAAGGAGACCGAGGGCAATACCCAAAGCAACTCATTTTTGTTCATTTGTGTATCTATAACTTCCATTTTGTGGCTAAATAATTTTGTGTGCAAAGGGGTTTAAAGGCACTGGCATTGCTTATGTAAATGTTAGGTCTGAATATAGGCTCAGGATGAAAAACATTAAACACAGGAAATTCACAATCAATGTAAAATGTGCCGTAACTCCCCAAACATCCTTGGCATGCTTTTATGTTACCAGGCAGAAGTCAGTAGCAAAGGGAGTCTTCAGCTGAGGATCCTCCTCTTCCTGCTACCAATTTATGCTCTCTAGAAAGCTGTTCTGCAGAGACCCTTCCTAGCAGAAGGATGAGACTCCCCTGGAGTCCCTCATTTTCCCCAGCAACTTCACAGTAATGGGAAACGTGTACCCCATCCAGGGCATTTACTGACACTACCATTTGTGGGGATTTCAGCAGTGGTTGAACTTTCTGAATTTCTTGAGGTGCCAAGCTCAAGGTCAGTCACTGTTCCAGCAGCTTCAGTGAGGAAGTAAGGTTCATACACTGTCACTGCTGCCCTTAGACTTCAATTTGGAGTCAGCAAACTATGCAATCAGACCTTCTCACACTCTATAGACTAAATACTTCAAATATAATTTGAAAGAGCAGTACAGTAAAATAGAGTGTAACACGGTATATCTCTTAAAACCAGATTGAAAATCTTGAAGTAGCTTCAGAAAAATAGAATGGTCATTCACAGACATCACCACACTGTTCCTTTTGGCCTGCTCGTTAGCTGGCATAAAAAGCCATTCCACTATTGAATTTACTGCACGTCTAAAACACACTTGGATGGATGGTAAGATGGATCTTGCCATTGCTAACTAAAAAAAAAAAAAAATTAAAGAAAAAATGAAAAAAATGAACCATGATTAAGTTTATCACTACAATAAAATAAAAAGATGGCAAATACTGTGGTCAATTCTAGTCTAACATAATCTCGGCTTAAAGCAGTTTCTGATAAATTCCCTGATCTGCGTATTTCTGCTACCTGTTGTTTGGGATTGCATTTACATTTCTACTTTTAAAATCTTACATCCTGTTTTAATAAGATCCTATTATCTTCATTGGGATTTTGAGGGGAAAAACGGCAAAGGAATCATATCCAAAATTAAAAAAAAAAAAAAAGAAACTTTTTTTTTAACAAAAATATGCAAACAGCTGCTTATTCTGCAAGTGAAACTAAATGTATATTTTAATGATAGGTAAACAGTAAAATTAAATGTATGTAAACCAAATCGCTTGCTTACAAGAGGAATACAATAATGACCCTCAAGATTAATTTCTTTAATGAAAAATTCCAGTTTCCGATTCTTGGAACTGGTTTTCAGATAATGTTTGCCTCTGTAACAAATTCAGATAAGAAGTTTCAGCCCCCAGGAACTCTGCAAGCTGCAAATTTCTGCCTACATGAATTCATGTCCTTCTGTCCTGTGCCAACACAAATGTCCAAGAAGCCATACTATGAATCAGACAACTGAAATTAAGAGAATCCCTCTTTCCAGGAAAACAAAGTTAGTGAAGACACACAATTCTGCAACGTTATGACGCCACAAAGATGCCATTAGCCACAAATAAATAATGCCAAATAATATCCTTAGTGCAGAAGGAAATAGCAAATTCTTTAAAGAACGGTGAGAATAGATGATCTGTGCTCAATTTCAAGTCAGTTTTTAGAATACCTATTTTCTATTTATTTTTAAGTTTTCTGCTCTATTATTTTTATAGAATTCTTTTATTCTAGTTGTACCTGAGTTGTTAACACCACAAAGATGTCTTTCATCTAAATGGGTCTTTAATTTGTTTCTTTGTCAATTTGCCAAAATATTACTAATCATGAAATATAACTTCTACTTTTGAGTCAAATTAACTCATGCAGAAAATTGTACTTAATCAAAACAGTTTACAGCTTATCTTGGGCATAAACTAGTGCCCATAAACTAATCTTAATTATCACAACTAATGAACAAGTTTGGTATTTATTTTTCTTTTACATGGTGAAGAATAGTGCCATTAAATAAAATGCACTCTGATGTTATCCTTGGATTTAATCAGAGCAATACAGAACAGGAAAAATCATAACTAAGTGTGACTACATCTTTTCCTGGGATCTCAAATGAGCATATGAAAGACATGAGTCTTTCAAGTAAGAGCATATTCTTGATGGCATCTCTCTTTAGCATGCCTTTTTTTTCTTAATGAGAAAGCTCATTTAAGATGTCCACGCTTCCAGCTCCTACCACACAAAATCTCTTGCTGTCCTCTTATTTATGGATATCAGTTATCTGTAAAGCCATTCCATCGGTGGATAACCATTCATATGGTCATCCATGATGTGGAGGTGGGAATAAGTGGCATGGAGCTGGAATATCTGGAGATAGCTTTACTGATGAGAGAAAGGAATCATTGTCTAAAATTCCTGCATCGGCTGTGCTAAAATATGCACACCATGCATACGACAAGAAACAAAAAGCCATTGCCCTTTACATCATTTACATTCACAAAGAATTGCCCCAAAAAGGCATATTCTGAATTCGAATTAGCTGACTGCAAGCAAGAAAGACAGGCTGGTGTTGGTTTAAAGGCAGGTTAATAATTCCTGGACTGTTTACAGACTTGAGATGTATACCCTGGTGAAAAATTCAGGCTGCTTTACCCTCACCATGCTTTAATTCACTTCCTACACTTGAGTTAGCCATTCCAGTGAATGAATGTGTGTGTGTACATATACATATATATGCACATACACATTCTTTTGCCAATACAGACTACCATGACCAGTGGGAGAAAAAGCAACTGATAACTATTACTCTACTCTAGCTAAAACTCTAGATGTCCTGTTACCAGGACATCTCTTATATGCTTCCTGCTGCCCATAGTCTTCTTCCATAACATCTTTTCATGCTGCCAGCGCAGTGGCCTATAGCGATAGCTGAATAACCATGTGAGGGCACTGATCCAAGCTGAAAAAAAATTTTTTTTGCCTTTTTAAAAATTGAGATAATCTTTGTGTTCCTAATCACCTCTAGTCCTCAAAATTATTGCATAGTGGCAGCAGATGGTGCAACATCGAAATCAGAATGCATAACTGGCTAGGAGTTCCCTGTATCTCCCTTGCTTTTACTGACAAAAATATCTGGGTAACTTTTCCCCCAGGGTGACTACATTTCTCCTGTCTGCCTGGCAGCTTTGATCCACATCTCATTAAAATCATTCAGACTTAAGTAACTTGCCTTAAGTCACTCAGGAAGGTCCATGACAGAACCAAGAATAGAAACCTGATCACTCTTAGTAAAGAATGGGATTACTTACATGGCTAAAATGACTCAGTTTCTTAAATCTTTGCACGTTCCAGTCTTATATTCCTTATGTAGAGAAAATCTCTCGTAGAAAAATTAAAATGAAACTCTTAAATAAAATTTGGAGAAAGCATTGTTAACACTAAATAGCTTTGTGTTGAAGTGGAAACGTTCCCATACGGAAAGATTTGTATGGCAAGCATGAAAGGTAAAAATCCTTTTTATTTCTTACACACTTCCTTCATGTGTTTTCTTCTATTCCCCTTTTGATCTCTCTCTCTCTTTTTTAATTTAGATTCAAGAATATTTATTGGTTATAAATGTATGCATATAACAGCTTCTTTCTGCTTGTAAGTCACTCAAGTTTATTTTACTAGCCTAGAAGACTGAGATATGTAAAATATTTTCTCAGTGATACTCATATAGAACATGCAGCACTTTAATAAGAGCTTGATTTCACTATGTTCTGAAGTAGAAAACATGTAAATACAAGGCTTACTTCAACTATGAAAAAAAAAGTTTTGTGCTACAACATATGCATAAGGGGTTTATTCCTTTCATATAAACAGAAATGAAAAGACAAAATATTCTTTCATAAAAAATAAATACACAATGACAAAGGTTACAATTGAAGGGATTACAGATGACAGAAGGCAACATAAAAACTTTCAATATCATACTTTTACTTTAATATGAAGACATTATTATCAAAGGAAAATACTTGAGAAACGCTTTGATAAAAATAATCTCATGCTATCTTTGAAGCGGTTTCATTTATTTTACTACCCACTGTGTTCCTTATCAGAAGGCCAAGTATAAGAAGTTTCCTAGTTTATGATTAGGAAAGAATCTGATAGATTAGAAGACTCAATTGAAGTTGGACATAATAAGTATTAAAGTATTACATGACATTAATCCTGCCATTCCATTACTCTCTCAATCATTGTGCACAGACTAATTATTCTGAAGCCAGTGTTCAGGAGAAAATAGAAACATACTTACACTGGGTTGGAGTAATCTCTTTATTGCATCAACAAGGCTAGCTCTGTACCGGTCCAGAAACAGGCTGACATTGAGAAGAGAACAGAATCCAGATTAAAATGGGTTTTCAATTCTAATGATACTAATGCAGATAAGTACAAGGCTAATTACATATGTTTACACAATGCTGTAAAAGAGAAACTGTGGTCTACATTTCTGTGGTCCAATTCAAGTACTTTTTAATTAAAAAAATAAACAAAAATAGGTGAAGCCGGAAGCAAATATCATCTAAACCAAAGCTCAAATATCAGCACAAACCTTTGTAAGGCTGAAATTCACAGATCACATATACATGCTATTAAAATACTACCCTATCAGAAATCAGAACCAATACACCGTGATAGAAAGCTAACATTTTACATGCTTTCTGTACAAGGGAGGGTGGAATTTTTAGAACTATCTTCTGTTGTACTTTGGGTGCTATTATTAAAGGTATTTTTTTCCTCTTCCCTTTACAGTTGTACTATTAATTAATTATTATGTATTATGCATATTTTTCTTATTTTTATATCTATGTCTATATTTTCACATAAATTTTTACAATCCCCTAACTCCTCACTCCTTCAAATGCTGTTCAGACACAATGACCGAGATCATACAGAGTTGTCCTCCCTCAAGACTGAAATCCTTCATATCCTGTACTGACAGCAACAAAGTCCATTTTTCTCATGCAATGTTGCCAACATGCTGAGCCCTTTTATTGCATTATTTTTCATTCTTTGTAATAAAACTACTTCAGTTTCTGTCAAGCTCAAGTTTGGCATTTTGTCCATTCTTGATGGTGCTTTTTCTACAGTCTCCATTACTTTTTACTAAAATAACACTTTCTGAAGGGTGGATGATTTCCTTCCACGTTTGAAATTTCCAAATGCAACAGTGGCCTGCCAGTCAGTAATAACAGAATATGTGTGGATATTTAAGTAAGGACACTACACAGATACCAAAGAGAATACAGCATTAAGTATCAAAAGGTGAAGCAGCCGTGTAAGAACTGTAAATTTTCCCACTCAGGAAAATAAAAAGGCTTCTCAGCAACTAAATATCAATAAAAACCGGCAGATCCCCATATTGTTGGAAAATGTGTTAGACTGGTTATCCACCTACCCACACATTTCTTGGAGAACGTTTTGTATAGAAGTGTGGCATTTTTAATTCCTTCAGGCAGATACTGAAGTCCTGGATGATAAGCCCACTAACTGACGGGCTGCCGAAAAGGAAATTCAAGTTTTAGCAGTCGGCATGATAGCTGCTCTTCAACTTTGATTAATCTTATTGGAAGAAACGGAGAAATATTTATTTAAACTTAATTCATTGAAACAGCAGTTGATCTCTGTAATGTCTTCTGGGAGCTTTAGTCACACTCATTTCAAATAGATCTCCATGCAGATAGATGATACCATAAGATGTTACTTTGTCAGGAAAATGGCCACCTGCAGAAGAGGTTGAATATGCTGCACGAGTTCTCTCCAAAAAGAATCTCTAAAAAAATAATTTTCTTCAGCATGAAGCATCACAATTTTGATGCACTTTGCCAGAGCTAGAATTCATTTTTCTGGGACCTTCATACCATTCTGTCTTTTTACAATGAGATGGGGGCACAATTACTGCTACCAGTCTCATTCCTTTACAGTGACAAAACTATAGGTCTTTGTTCACCAGGAACTTCAAATATTCAGGTGATCCGCCAAGAGATTGGACAACTTCAAGGATACCATTTCTGCCTGACACCCACTTGATATTTCACTGTTTAAGGAGACAGACTGAGACCTGCCAGGTGCTCTGATCAGAAGGAGGATGGAAGAACATTTCTATCTTCTTCCCTCTGAGTTGGAGGATACCCTGGATGAGGAAAATCCAGAAGAACTTGTCAGATGATCTGTGATGCACATAGGTCCGGCATAGGATTTGGCCCATGGAAGGAGATTTAGTCACGCAATTCCTCTTAGCAGTAGCATTTGTAGGATTAAATACTAACATAGCATAGAATATGTACCCCTTGGAAAATCCTTTAAAGCTCATTGAAATTACGTAATATATTGTTCTAAACCACTCTCACTTTGTTCTCATACCTCATTTTAAATTTGGCTTGGTTCACACTGGTGGACTCAGTATTGTTTTTTCTATTAAAGAATTGATAAACGTTTTTTTCTGTAAAAAATAACTCATGTTTACATAGAAAAGAACCTTTGAAAAATATAGCCCAGGACAAGAATAAATAGTTTTTTTGGTCCAGAAAAAGTTTCTGATCCTGGCAGAAAAGAGGCAAGAACATGGTTTATGACTTGGCCTTTGTGTAGGCAGTGCTGTTAATCTCAAAAATCACATGAAAGTTTACACCAAAATTGTATGTAAGCAAGCCATAACAAAAGATTTAATAAAAAAGGTAGATTCTTTGTTCATTTCATTCCTCTGCTTTGTCCTGTTATCTTGTGCCTTGCAACAACTGGCATATGCTTACATTTTATAGACTGCAATGTGAACTTATTCTTCTTTTTGTATATTTTCAACTAGAAAAGGAGCTTAGCTTACAGGTGTACTTCAGAAATGATTGCATGTACAGGTAGTGTGCCCTGTGTATGAGTCACTTTTAGTTGACCTTCACCTATATGGCTAACGTAAACCAAAAAAAACCTTCTACATTGTCAGATTGCAGTGCACTTGAAAGTGTGGGCAAGAAAACAGACATGAATGATAGTTTTAAACTGAGGAAGAAATCTTACTGTATTCCTGCTTAACGATTTATCTATATTAAATGAAATATTAACAGGAAAAAAAAAAAAGGTATATTTTAAACTGTCTAAAGAATATTTTAAGTTCAGTTTTGCATTCCTGGTGAATCCAAGACTCTTCATGACTTCATCAAGAGTCTCAGATATGAAAGTAATGTGGGAAAGGCCTGCCAGATTCTGCTGTGAAAATCCTTGCACACGTGCCAAACTTCAAGAATATGATCACTCTGACTAAATAAAGTTAGATACTATGCATTTACAAAGTGGTATGAGGTTTTATTCTGTCTCAACATTAAAATAATGTGTAAAAATTCAGATTGCAAAAACCTGCAAGGCAAAGATTTTTCAGTTAGCTCTCCCCTAATTGCCCTGACTGTCTTCTTGGACTAAAAATCTCAGTAACATTTTTCTTACTTTCTTTATTTGTCTTAACAAAGAAAACAATCAGAAATCTGAGGCACTTTGGAGTTTTGGATGAGTCTTGTTTGTGGCCCATCCTCACAGACACCTGTTATTTGTCCTCTCTAGTCATACTTATGCTCACATTTCCAGCAGCTGCCTGACTTTGCACCTATAAGTGCAGGTCAAATGAAAGTTCAGAATTCTGGCAGCCCCACCTGGCCTTGAAAATGCCCCTTAAAAAATCGAGGTGAGTGGATATGCACTAAAAATTCTTTTATTTCAGTAATTTCTTCCAATGTATCCTTCTTCCAGGTGTAGACTTGCCAAGATATACATTTTTTTCCTTATTTTTTATCTCATAGTTGACATTTTGCAGGTTATTTCGGAACTGCTGAGCCATGAAACTATTTTTATTGTCAAAATCCTGAATGGTTAAATAATGACTAGCTTTCACTGTTTGGCTCTTATTTATTTTATAATCTAGTTGAGCTTCTAAATTTAGCTGTTAACTAATAGACTGTCTGTTCTGAGAAGTAACTTATTTTCCACCCCTGCACACAAGGTTTATGAACGTCTGACTGTAAATATATGAATATAAACACATCACCGCCTGTTGTAATCATGTACATTTTTACTTCAACCTCCATGTGGATTTGGAATATGTTTATGAATAGAGCTTGTTTTCATGTAAATGGGATCAAGCAGTACCACTGGTTAGCTATTCAGGGAATCAGACAATATCACCCTTGCTGGAAATACTTCAATAAAAATTTATCCATGTACCTAATATTTGAAGTCAGATTTTTTGCTTTATAGTTCTCTGTTCTAATCCCAGATTTTATTGACTGACAATGAGCTATATGGTGGTGTTAAACTAAATACAATCTCTCCTATCTGTTTTTATCACTGAATACTTCAGGTTTCAGCTGTGGAGCTGCAAGAATAGAAAGAGATTTCTTTTCCTCTTCATTGACAGCCCAAAAATTCAGAAAGCAAAAATCCTGCCAATGGTTCTAAAGCCCATTCTGTATCTCAGAGGAGAAATACATGAAAATGAAAAGAAGATTTGAGTTTGATAAAGCATGGAACACTTTTTTCCCCAGCTTTTTCATGTATCAGAAAATCTAGCGTCCGTAACTAAAAGAATGATTTTTAAAAGAAGCAAACATTAAGGGATTTCATGCTTATTAAATTAGATATATGGGCGCTTGGAATAAGAAAACAGAGGCAATTTCTGAATAAAAACATGTACTTTAAACTAACCTGCACATTTCTATTTATTTTTTAGAAATCTATAAATATTTATACACTTACCTGCATCTTAAGTGCTTCAAAATAAACATATAAAATGCAGGGATTGCAAATGCATAATGTATTTTACCTGTCATGTGTGATTCTTTGTTTCCTAAAGAAACTACAGTTTTTCCAAAAAGACTGGGAGGAGTATTAGCAAGAACATTACTGGAAAAAAACCCACCAACTTAAGTCTCACTCTGCTGTACTCACAGCACAAATAGGATGACATGGTGTGAGTATCAAGAATACAAGAGATGGCACAGCCAGGTTGTTTTGATATTTGCGTGAAGAACAAATTTAACTCTAAATCTCTTGGCAAGACCTTGCTTCACCCACATAATCTGGAGAACATCCATATGTGAGCCTTGTCTAAGCCTCCGAGAAGACTGCTGCCCTCCTGCTCATGTCCGCCAGCACTCTGATCTGACTTTCATACTTAATCTGATCTAATCCTGCCCAGCATTAACTTCATCTGTGCAATGAAACCTGGAGTATCCATTCTAATATTTGGTGAGGAAGGCATTTACTAAATTACTTGCTGAAATCATATGGTGTTGTTTAGCTCCTTATTTTAATCAGATGATGCATCTCTGAGGCACATTATCAGCGATTAGTTAGAAACCCTTCTCTGTCCTTTTTGGGAACAAAGAACTCCTCTGAAATTAAATGAAGCACTGTTGCATTCTGCAAACAAACAGGTATTAAAATAGGAAAAAAGAGGACTAAATACACTTTCTCTGGTATTATACAAAAATGATAACTTTTTTTTGAAATCAGAAGAGTTTGCTTAAATAGCAAAATACACACACACACAAAAAACCCCAAAATAAAAATACCCTCAAACCATCAACAACAAAAATAAATAAATAAGCCCCCCCCCACACACAAAAAAAATAAAAATACCCTCAAACCATCACCGCCAAAAATAAATAAATAAATAAATAAATAAATAAGTAAGTAAGTAAAGCCCACCCAAAACTCTAGAGAAATATTTTATCAGAAGCCACTTAAAAAGAACATTGTTTGAAAAGACAATAGACAGCTTCACACTTCCCTTTGCTTTTTTCCTTTAACTATTTCTCACTAAGATGTATAAATCTGCTGAACTGAGCTATCCTAGGAAGTCTTTGTTTTTAGAATTTGGTTCTTTACAGTAGTGCAGTGCAACAAAACATAAACAGCTTTTTCTGGTTTAGACATTTAAAGGGTTAATAAGAAATATTAATGAAAGCCAGACTTACATTAAAATAACCAGTCTCCTAAATTAAATCTGCACATCTCTTTTTACACTTACTTTATATATTGAAAATAATTAATATTTTGCCATTTAAAAAGTTAGCATGCTGTAAATAAAGCAAGCACAATTCTACAAATTCAGTATCAATAATGGTTTCTGTCAATAAAATTTATTTCCATAAATTATTAAACAATTTACTGTACTGCAACATGTATCTGTCTTTTCACAAATTAAATGGTGTACTCTGATTTTTTTTAAGAAGAATTCTCTTACAATTAACACGTGCCACTGTAAATAACAAACATAAAGCCTTTTTTCTACAAATACTGCTGTCAAATTGATTTAAGAAGCATAATGTCATGGGGAAAAAAGGGTTATGAAATCTTTTTTTCCTTGGAAAGATTTTCCAGGGAGCAAAAAATATATCCCCTTATATCAATAGTCAGATCTTCCCTAAGAAGTAAGCTAATTGAGCTGTTTGTGTTGATAAACTCCCTTTTCTCCAGACTGTTCCTCACTGAGCCATAATTATTTGCAATTTGCCTAAGTCGTCCATTTACTGATACGTCAAGCATGAAACAGAGGCAATTCCAGAAAATGGAAATGCTTCTCAAAATCAATCTTTGGGAAATAATGCGGTAGAAGTTACTGTGTGATAGAAGACTACCTTATAACTGTCACATGGAGATGAATATTAATTTGTTGAGGTTAAGGTGGCTTTGTGCTTCATTTGTTGACTTTGCTTAGCCATCAGCAAGCAGCACAGTACAATTACTCCAGCAAAGCTATTTTTCTAACATGAGTTTTATGATTTTTATGTACTTACCAGTCAGCACACATAACAATGTCAAAATGTCCTTCCAGTTGAGAGACATCTGTCTCATTATCCCATCGTAAAATGCTAGAGGAAAAAAAGATTTTTTTTAAATGAAGAAAAAATAAAAAAGGACTTCTGTTTTTCATCTTGAGATTTTAAAAATATTAATATTATTCTATGTGAGACAGGAGTGCTTTTAAGAGCATATACTTGTTACTTTCAAAAATGAATGTAAAAATATTATTGTGTATATTTTTTGGTTTAAAATCTCAAAGGCAAAGAGCCACCTTTTAATTATATCAGAAAGGCAATCCACACAGGTTCTGATGAGTGGCTCACCAACATTCATTTCTGAGTTATTGACACCTGTACAGCCTCAGATTTTCACCCCCTAGCACCACTGCATGAGGAACTGAAGCCTGGGTATTGCCAATCCAAATGAAATAGAAATTTGCAGACCAAATGTGAACTCATGGATCTTCGTCACATCTGGTGGGTGAGCTGGCCATGTTTCTCACTGATGAAGTGAGCATTCACTTGGACTCAGGGGAGGAAGGACAGGGCGAAAGAATGCCAAGCTTAACCCTGGTGCTGGCTATGTCACCTCAGGCAAGCTTAAAAATACAGCAGTTCTGACTTTGTCAACACCTATTCTCTTGTAGGTGATATGTTATTTAATTCTGAGATGACTAATAACAGGAAAGGATGCACTTTTGTGCAAAGTTCTTTTTTGTTTATAAACACTGCCAATTTATGTAGCTGCCACAGAGGATTTTGGTGCTTGGCTCCCTCTTAAAAAAAAAGCAAACCAGTGTTGGAATTTACGGCATACTTAAAATATCATTACCCCAGAGATTTGAAGCTGCATTATATTTCTACACTATTTTTCAGAAAAAAAAAAAAGAAAAAGAAAACCCTATCGTTCTTTTTCATTTCCTGGTTATTTTTAATAGAAAGTAGATAAATATTTATGGGAAAAGCACTTGTGGGGGAAGGGTCTAATCTGATCTTGTCAGGTTGTGCATGCTTATCTCAGTTTTGTATGAGTCTTGACCAAATAGACCCTTTAGTCTTCCCACAGCTATAATCTACTTCTGGTTAAAAGCCATCTCCATTCACATCCTAGTCCTAATATTTAACTGAGGATCAGTTATAATGCATTCATTCAAAAATGTTCACTAAGCATGCAGGAAAAAAATATATTTTTTTCATTTACTATACTTTATGCAAAATGTTGGTAGATATATAGGTCATCTGAGACAGACTCACTGAGAATTAAGGTAGCAGTATATGTGTATATATATGTGCACAGACACAAAATTTGAAGGAGAATGCTTTCAAAAGGTGGAAATTATGAAAGGAGAGGTCCAATTGGTTGGGACAGCTTTGAATATGTGGGTGTTAGAGTACCCAAACAAACTGGGACTCATCAGCCCATTTGCCCTCCTGGAATTTACTGTGGCAATCCAAAGAGAGAAAAGAGTAGATTAATTTAATTTTTTCCTCCCAAATTGAAAGTATTCCAGATTTTAGAAGCCTAGGTAGCTTTGCACACTGGCACGCAGCAGGCATCCAGTAGTGGAAAGTGACAAAGGAGAGTTCTCACTCTCAGCTGCTGGCTGCCTGCTGGCTACCAGCAGCTTTTTCAACCCTGTTTCCGTGGAAACTTAGGTTCGAATGGTGAAAATTAGGTAAAGGTAAGTTCTGTGGGTTTAAAGCACGCACTCTAATATTTTAAGAATCTTGAAGCAGAACTGGGAATTGGTAGACGAACTGTGAGCCTTAAAAGGCTACCTTTGGTTCTCATTGCTACAGAAACAGAGATCTGATCAGTACCACTATAGGGACTTGAATTATGATTTTTTTAACCCATTTATTTACTGTACTTCACACACACAATTAGGGGGGCAGCCTCCTTGAAAACAAAGTCTCTCTCATGTTACTGTCAGGTTTGCATTGAGCACCAGAACACAGCGTTATCTCTGTATGCCCACTGTAGGCACAAGGCAGATGATGCAGCTAGGGAAAAGAAACGATAACGCTGGGCAAAATCTGTAGCAGATGACTTGCCAGGACCATGAGTAACATGGTTGGTATGTGTGTTGCAACAAGGAGCGAGCCAAGGGCCCCACACTCAGCCATAAGCCAATCTTCCTCCACTTGCCTGAAGTTGCACAAGTTGATCTTCTTCACCAGATCCAATACTGTTGTTTTGCAAAGGCCAGTAACAAATTGAAATGTAAGATTTTTAAATTCAATTTTTGCTATTAGCATTCAAAGGTATAATGAAAATCTTCATCCGGGGTGGGGTGGGGTGGATGGGAGATAACCACATAAACTAAAGATAATTTCTATAACATAAATAACACAACAGGAGTAATTCTGATCTCACTCAGGATGTAAGCACACCACTGGGAAAGGTGCGATGACAAGCTGTATATCCCTGTTATCCTTAGACAAGTGTAAATATGACCAGTAAGTGAAGCACAGCTAGGGTACATGAAGCTCAATACAGAGTTGGAAATTGTTAGGTAGCTTAATCTGGGCTACCCTATCTACACTGCTACCTGTTCAATGTTTTTACAAATTTGCATGAGCCGCAATCATACATCTGCACCTGCACCTGTAAAGCAGATATGCCCCCTCGTATTAGGGAATCAGAAATAATTCTGCTCAGAGTCAGCATTATTACATCATTAACACTGATGTCAGAATCATTTAATTTCAATTCCAGGGAAAGCAGCGAATCACTGTCAGGATATGTAAAAATACCATCAACTATCAATAAGACTACCTATACCCCAAATACAATTCCTAAATTTGAGTAACAGCAAAATCCACTGATGCTGCAAAACCACTGAGAAATGTGAAGATGTATCTAAATGCATGTAATCCATATGCACTTTATGTACTTTTTCTAGGGATTGTTGAGGACACGATTCATGGACTTAGTCGTCAGATTTAAAATGAATATCAAAGACAACATAAAGTAAGTGCTGACTGCAAGTCTATTTAAAGAAAACTCAGAAGAGTGTTAGCAACAGAAATATGAAAAAATCAGTCTTTATGAAGTTTCCCCTATAAAATCAAAATAAAATGAAACAATGCCATGCCATAAAAAGTCTTTTTTTTTCTGTCAGTATCATGCTGAGTGCAATCACAAAAAATGCAAGCCTTGGTAATCCTTTCTTCTTGTTTCCTTTCCAGCAATACTGAATTTGGGGACATAAAACAGACCATTTCCAGAAATGGTAAAATTCAGAACAGATTTTATTTACTAGTTATTTAATAATCAATAAGAAGTAGGGATAAATATTAACATGAGGACTGTGGTGCCAAACAATTGGGAAGACTGAGAAGATTTCTGTACAAAGTTGCGTTTTTCAATCTCTCTGAATTCACTGGGTGGTCATCTTTAATGGAAATAGCAGATAAGAGCATTCATGAGTTCAAATTAGGAAAGAAAAAGAAAGTTTTAAAGCACTTCCCCTGTAAAATAACCCTAATTTACGGAGGATAGTGTAACAAATGTCAACAGTCTTTATCTTATAGTAGTGAAGTATCACAACAATCTACAACAAAAGACCTGATTTAACTGGATTTTCATTTCCCATACCAAGTTCCTCATTACTATTTTTATTCAACTTCTGTTATTCAGTGGTTGTCTAGGCAGGTAACTTACATTAAAAAAAAAATCCAAAAAGCAAGTTAAGTCTTGGATAATAGAAACTTGAAACATTTCCAAGACTCTCTGAGATGTTTTTGAGATGAATGGCATAGGTTAGAGTAGCTCTCAAGTTAGCAAAAGAGTCACTGTGCAGATACAGACAAAAAGTCAAAATTAGAAGAAAGGACAAAAGACACAAGAGCCTGCCTTGCTTCAAACTGTATTAATAGTTGACATAAAGATTTTTTAAAATGCCCCTGTTAGCAGATGAACATCTACCTAGAACTACTCTCTACCCACCTCTTCTTTTAGTTTTAGTTTTAGTTTCAGTTTTGAAAAGTATTATCATTGGTTTGTATACTGCTTCAGGTAAAAGACTGAATCTGGGGATTTATATGACTTTTTTCTGTGATATTAACCAAGCATGTTCATTAACACATTAACAAAAGGCATCTCTGGGATGTTTCTTCACATCTTGATCTTTGTTTGAGATTGCTCAGTTTTTTATGAAGATGGATATTAACTACTGACAGAGGTGACGCATATACCTATCATTATAACTCCTCTGGAGTCTTTCACGTTTGCCTGCTATCATTTCCCCGTCTTTAATTTCTCATTAGGTTGTCCTTATTTCTCCATCTTCTTCTATCTTCTGCCTTCCTAAGTTTAGCTCTCTCACTTTGCTCTGTATACTTCTCCATTATTTCATCCCCCACAATGCGTAACTGGTATCAAGAGACCAAGGTTAAAACCTCAAATCACAGGTAACCAACATCAGTCATTCTTCCATTTTTCTCACGCCTCTACTCAGTTCGAATGCAACATTTTTTTGTACAATTGCTGATGGAAATTTCCCACATTTCTGATAATTTTGTAGCGCTGCATCGCAACGTCAACTTCCCCTGGATTTCACTTCTAGGCTATCTCATCTGTAAATGCAAATCCTACTACCCTATTCTGTACTACAGGCCATCTAGACTCACAAATCAACTATTTTCAAAGCCTCAGTGAGTGAGAAGTTCATCACAAGGCTTCATTCCTATTTCTGTTCCCTGATCTCTAGGGGCATAGCCATTAATTACAGTCTATAATCTAGATATAGTTTTGACCCTCCTCTATATTTGTAAACCTCAACTCTGTTCAGATTTTGCCAATTTTCTTTGCATAGCATCTCTTAGAAGTTTCCTGTCTACCCACTCACTTTAACTCTTGAACATGTCATCACTAACATCTTAACATTACAATATTGTTCTCTCCTGGAAAATGCAGTCTTTCCCTATTAATATTTATTCAGTAAGCTGCTGCAAAGATTGTTTTTCTTGCCTATAACCATGATCTTGTCACCTTTCCCTTTGTATTTTTCCAGGTAAGTTGCAAGTCTTGTCTTTCAAATGCTTCACAAAAGTTCACTTCCCTATTTGCTATCTCTCATTCAATATTGAAAGAACAGGTTCCTTCTTTAATCAGCCCTAATGTCAGCCTGCATTTTCCACTTAGCTTTTCAAGAAAGCACCTGTACAATTTTCTTCCACTCTGTTATCCACAGTCACAAACTTACTCCATTATCCTTGAAACTCTCCTTTAAAATAGTGCCTACAAAACCTAGAAAGAGGTTAGGCTACTCTTGTGCCTCTACCCTTGTCCATCATGCTGTCTACAGGTACCCTCGTTATCCTTCCTCACAATATTTATCTCTGGTTTTAGGCCATAGACTTTCTAACTGAAATTGCCTTTTTGATATGTGTTTGTACAATGCTTGGTACAATCTGTGGTGAAGCCTCATCGCATTAATAAACTATTAATCGCTAATTAAATCACTAATAAAAATGAAGGAAAACAAACAAACAATGAACCTAATAAACAACCAACCAACCAACAACAAAAAACCCCACAAAACCAAAACACTAACAAAACCAACAATCTTGGTTTTCCTGCCTAGAAGTTGCCTTTTAAAAGCAGACAATAAAGTTACTTGCTCCCCTTATTCCTCATTCTAAGAGTACCTTAACAACACACAACAGCTGCTCTGAAAGTAATGCCTCGTAATTGATCATGTTGGCCCACGATATCTGAGGCAGATGTTGGTGGTATGGCAGAAGAGGATGAACCTTCCCACCAATATTCCATTACATGTTGCTGCCATGTGACAGATGGCAGCAGAGGGGCAGTCTGACACTGTGGTGTCTGACATTGAAGTGTGTACGAAGCAAAGGTGTGTCACTGAATGTCACCCACTGACATTCCTTGATGCTTCCTGCATGTTTGTGGAAACCAAACAGTGGATGTGAGCACAATGAGGAGGTGGATGGTGCACTTCAGCAGCAGTAACGGCAGCAGAGGGTCTCCTCTCCTGGGGCAGATTTTTAAAAGTATAGCATGCAGGCTCCTGTTCACTGCAGGTGAAAATGCACAGCTATTGGTGGTGACTGCGTAAAATAGTGTTTTGTGTCTGAGAATTTGCTCTGTTCAATAATGTTATTGTGCTCTTTGCATCTGTTGTAGTTTTACATGGAAATAAACGGGAGGCCTTACTTTTGGAGTGACCTATGTATTTTGCTAAAATTCAAATGGCAGCATTACAGTTATATGTCTTCAAACGCTTACAATTTTGCTGTTACTAAAATTTGGGGCATAATATATACACTGCATGTACCCATCATTCAGCACAAGTATAATTTTTTTTTTTAAAGAAGGGAGAATATCTTGTATAAGAATGTCATTAATAAAAAACACCCAAACACTGGTGTTTGTGAAATTGCCTTTTCCTTTCTCTCCTATATATCAATAAAATCTAAATTGATCTTTATTTAGGAGATTTACTACAGTTTTTAGCAAGTTTCATGTAGTTCATTACGCACAAAATTGATGATTCTTACATTCTAATTCAGACTGACATTATAGAGTGTTTTATTACAATATAGTCCTTTATTATTAATTAAATCCATCATTTCAAAATACAAGACAGCATAAGCACACCCAGCACTGTTAAGATCAGTGAGTGTAAGATTTGTAAAACAAGGTTTTGGAGTAAAAATATGAAGGAAGACAATTTATTGCCCTATGGAAAATAAGTCTATCCATGAATATGGGAAGGAGGATCAAGGGAACAAGAAAAAAAATTATAAAAAAAAGTGACTTAGGAAGACCCAGAAGGACTGAACGGGGGAAAAAAAATTGAAACAGCAGAAGCTATGCAATTCACATGTGTTTAGATTCTGAGGGCAAAAGAGACCATTACAATCATCTAAAATTTCAAGCTGCTTCATCAAGCCCATATATCTTGGGAAATTAATACATTTTTAAGAACTGCATTCACTGTTTAAGAAACTACCACTTCCCATAGCAAGATGTTCTAATGTATTATCATTCTATATCAAATCTCATTTTTTTTTCTTTACTGAATTTGTCTAGCTTCAATTTCTACATCTTGTTAGGTACTTGTAAGCTACATTAGAGTGATCTTCTATTAAAGATTTTTTTCCTCACATGAGACTTTCAGATCAAAATCAATTCATTTCTTACCAATCAAGTCTTTTCTTTGACAAGTTAAGTAAACAGAGTCCTTTAACTCTCTCATTTCTGAATTCTGATTCACACTTAGTGCCTCTTTCCCACATCCCTTTCATTTTCAATATCACGTTTACTGTTTGAATAACCGAATATTAACAGAACATTAATGAAATAAGCAAAGATGACACCATATGCATCATTTTATCAAAATTTAACATTTATCTCAACTCTCAGATGTCTGTGGCAAAGATTAGCAGAGAGTACCTGTGAAGGAGCTAGCCTACTGAAAGTGTGTAAAAAGTACTTGATTGTCTGTTGAATAAGGTAGGGCAGACAAATGTACCATGGTAACACCATGAACCAGGGAACACAATGTAAAGTTTTGCTAAAAAGTATGGAAACACAAAAGGGCATAAGAATTAAAAACCAAACATCTCTGACATCTCACAGACATTTTCCTTTTATGTTCCAGGAAGAAAGACACAAGTTTTCTTATACTGATGGTCTCCATCCAACATTCCTGTCCAGTCCAAGAGAGTACAAGAATATCTTTGCCAAAATGATGCTTTTAAAGCTAAGAAGAAATCATAATAAAATATAGCTGAGAATTTAACCGAGAGCTATTTAAAATAATGCCATGCTACACTTTAAGATAGCACTTTCCTTTTCTCTCCCTGTTCTTTTAAACACATAAAATTTTCTCAACAAATCTTGCTTATTTTCCATTTTTTCTGTTCATATATTCTTACCTGGTCACATAAAGACAAATGACAAAACTACAATGTGATTTGAAATAAACTGCAATTTTATTAAGCCTACACAAATGGCTGAGATGAACACAAAAAAGACCAACAAAGCTGGAAGTCAGTGAAAGCCAGTTGATACTGCCGAACAGTAAAGAGAGCTATGAGAAACAAGATATAATTCCTCCAAAGCTGAAATTGCATCCAAATGAGGCAAGGACCACAGACTTCAAAAATTAAGTCAGACAGACAAAGAATGACAGTACTCTTGCTCTAAATCTTCCTGCCAGCTAGTGATCCAGAAATAGAATGAGATCTCACAGAGGATAGCACCATTTCAGAGAGGTGAAATTAATTCTTTATGTGCTAACTGCAGAAGAGACTGAAGACACTTTCATCGCAGAACTCCTTTTTAATGGAAGATGTCTTCTTTAAAAAGAGGTCCTGCTTTACAAAACTTCAGGAATTCTTAAAAGGGGTCAACAAGTATTGAGATAAGGTGATACTGGGTAGGACAAGCTGCTTCTGATTCCAAAGGACTACTGGAAAAAAATCTTCACCAACAACATTTAAGGAAAGTAGACAGTCATGGGATAAGAGTACTGGCAGGGCTAAAGAGTGGAACAAAAGACAGGAAACAGAATAGTAGTAAATGGTTAGTTCCCACAATGGAGGGAGATAATCCATGGGGTTTTCCTGGGACCTGTTCTATTTAACATGTTTTCAACTGAGGAGCACTGAAGTGGCAAAGTTTGCTGACACTATGAGGTTATTCAAGACAATAAGGAAAAGAGCAGGATGTAAAGAATTGCAGAAGGATGAATCTGAGGTTTGGGACAATAAATTGACAGACAAAATTCTGTATGGATAAATGCAAAGCAGAAAACAGGAAAAATAACCCTGGTTTCATAAAGGAAGTGGAGAAAAATAATGATTATCAGAAAGCTCCTCATTTAATGACAGATGGAATAATGAAAACATTACAACACTAACCAACTATAGTCAAAAAGCCAATCACTGTTGGGCATTTTTATAAGAGGAACAGAAAGAATACTTAAGCCACAAATTATATATATATAATTTGCACACATTTTGAATGCAGTACTGCTCACCCTAATCTGAAAGGCTGAAACCAGGAAAGAAACAGAAAAGGGCAAGTATGATCAGAGCTATGGAATGGCTTCCACTTGAGATGAATTTTCTGTGACAGGGAGCTACAAATATCACAGTGGTCACCAACAAATGAACACTGTTTCTTCCTACACATGCACAAAATTATCAAATGAAGACAGCAGTAACCAGGAGTTTTTCCTTTCTAACAAAAAAGCTGGAAACTATTCTGGCAGCCTTCTCCTTGCTGCACATGCAAGAACAGTACATGGGGAGACTGGAGCAGTTTGAAGAAATTTCCTTTACGGTTATGAAACTGACAAACACAATGAATTCAATAAACATGCTTCATAAAGTTTGAAATTAGCAACATATTGATTAGATGAATGAAAACATAGCAGTCTTCATTAAAGCTGTCCCTATGTTGATAGAACCTGCTGCATGATTCATTGAAATCAGGTCAGTTAGAAAGCTGGTTTATAGGAAGAACATTGCAATAAGATAATATATTCACATGCTTGCAGATACAGAAAAAGAAGTGATTAATATAAGAATGGAAACATGGCTATGTAGTAGTGCTCTGCTATTGAGACCTGTGGTGGTGTAGCTCCCTGGATCACTTTATGATCTCAGGATAAATCAGCATTGTGTTTTTGTCTTTCTTATCAGTGCAGTAAGTGGGGACAATCAGGCACTCCCTGACCATATCTGGAATTCCCACTGCCTGGAAAAGTACTGGAACGTACAGTTGGTGGAAAGTTCACTTTTGGTCACTTCACTGCATATTCTTGGAGTGAGTTCTAATGCTTACTATAAGATCACACAAGAGTGCACGATACATTACTACTAATTAAATAAAATAGTGCATCATGCAACAGGAATTCCTCTCACTGTTGTATGCACTTCTCATACTAATGTCAAATGTAATCTCTTAGCAACTAAGACGAGGCTCGTCCATGCCTAAAACTCCTTTGAGTTTAGGCAATAAATAGACAAACTCCTAAGAGTCTCATACCAGCAATAAGTATACAAATTTTATTCTTAACAGTCAGTCTTCTTAGACAAGCAAGTCTGGTGGAAGAACAATCTCCCTGGTAGATGAGAATAAAAGAGGCTGTTAACCTTTAGAATATATTGCAAAGCCTTCTCTTTGAGGAAGCTTTTCCATTGTGTCATATGTAATAACAACGATTTTTCAAAATTCTGCAACATATAAATCCCTATTTCTTTGAGATTTCCACATGAAAAGGGAAGAAAAAGAGCAGATTCTAAAACTGTTATTCCTAATTAGATTGTGGTAGACGCGTTCAAAGCAATAATGCTATGCATGTCAAACCAGTAAGAGCTGATGGTACGAAGACTGTTATGGCATAAACTTGAAGTGGTTCAAGGATAATTTTTGAGCTGTGAGAAAAATGAAAATCATCAAACCTATACACAACATTAATAATTCACTTCCCTATTTTAAGACATTATTAGAAATTTTGAGGCGTTTATGTACCTATTCCCAGTAAGCATTAGCAAGGAATTCAGAATATACTACTAGAAGCTAAAAATAAACATAGAATTCCATAGCTGTTGCTAAAGTAAACTGTTTACGAAATATCTATTATTACAACACATAATGTGACAAACTGCCAGTTTGGCTTACATTGCTGTACTTTTAAACAACAATCAAGAGTTGGCAGAGAGCTAGATAAGTGCTAATTTATTGCATTTTGTATAAATCTAAATAAATAAATGTATGGCAGATTGTCCTAAGCTAACTCCACTTGGCTGATAATGGATTGCTCCTTTTTGCATTATACATTTTTTGGCAAATTTTCCAGGTCTAGATTTGAATACCTGAAGTATCACAAACTGAATCTCCTACTGATCATTTCTACTTCTGGTTCAAGGAAAAGAATGTAAGATCCCAAAAGTGAGAAGGAGATGCAGGAAGTGCCTAAAATCTGTTAGATGTTATAATACTGTAATTTTCATTGGACACTGTTTAAATGGCACTTAAGAGTGAGGAATACATAGTGCCTACTCCAGATTAAATTAATGCTGAAGTATGTAACTTAGATGAACCATTTAGAACCTGCTAGCTCTAAACAACGTAAAAGAAATCACCTAATGTCACTCTGCTTGCCAGTGTTTCAGTTTTTTCCTATAAAACATTATATTGTATTGTGTTTTTTTGTATGCGAACTCCAGTTCTGGGGTAGTAGGAAGAGTCAGACTTGTATTTCAGATATTACATCAGCCTTTTAAGTTTCTTCAAGGCCTTGAGAAAAGATCAAATAACGTTGTTACTGTCTTCATCATCACTGAATCTGAAGGACAGATCCTTCATTAGCACTTTACAAATAACTTAATGTAAAAACCTTAATTTTCACACAAGAAGGCAACTATTAATGTGTATAATAAGGGAAAATGAACGGTGATCACTATTTTTTAGAATACTTATGAGAATTTAGAATGCTACAACAATCCTGGAAAAGTCTTCAGGAGTAAAAATCAAAGTTTTTATTATGAGAGCCTTATATTTTTATATAGTACTTCATTTGATTTTATAATTTAATTATTTTATGCAAAGAACACCCCAAAATCCATTGCACTCATGAAGTTAAACACTTGACATTTTTACTCCTTATAGTGCAATATTTTATAAAGTCTAGATATGTTTATTAATTAGTGATTATTAACACCCAGTAAACAACATCATGTCTTGTAAAAACACAATCTTTCTTCACAGCATGAAGCCAAAATCTATTATTCACTGATTCCATATGCTGAAATACACTCAAATGATCACAAATGACCTTAAGCATTAGATAAATGTAAATGAGGAAAGGGTAGAAAATGTGCTTTTGATTGATATCTAAAAGACCAGGTTTGAAGTCTTGACAAGGGATGAAATCTGAAATCTTATACAAAGTAGATGGTAATTGGAAACCTACAAAATCTAAGCTTCTGCACAGATGTACTGCACAGGTCTGAAGTTGCTCACAAGTGTTCAGCATGTGGAGCCCTCAAAGACTATTCCTGGACTCCCGTGGCCTTTGTCTATTTGGGAAACAAGTATTAGGATGCACAGATATCTCTATAAGTTCTACTCAGATATACTCCAATGAAGGCAGAATATTCCTAAGGACTCACTTAAAATAATTTCTCTACATAGAATGGCTACATAATCATAGAATAAATTATGTCAATGATAGCCATTGAAATTGTACGTGCTCAGCCCACTACGTTAATAAGCTTATTCAGCTCTAACGACTTGGTTTCTTCGAGCCCCTTTTCAGCTTTACTTTGTCCACTTTGATAAGGACTGAGAGCCCTTCTTCCGAAATTAGAATCCGTGAAAGAAAAAAAAAAGAACATTTAGGCAGGCATATGCTCTATTTCACCTTAGGTAGCCATCTCTGAGCACGTGCTTTTTCACAACTCTTTATCTTTAATACAAAGAGCTTTAAAATTTACTTTTAGAATTAAAAAGATGAACACACTTCACATTCTCACCTGTTTCCACTCCCTGCCACACCTGGAGACAAGGGAAATAGTCAAACAGCTAACTTCAGTGGCATCAATTATAGGGTGGATCAGGAATCATTTTGGAGATGATAGGAAACCAAACTCTCTGGATCTCTACAATTTTCATGCACCAGAGCATGCCCTTGGAAACAACTGAGTTTATTTTTAATAGTTCCAAATTTCTGTCTTGCATCACTTAAACCATGAAACATATATACTCTTGCTGTATACACCTGTGTCAGTGTAAGTCATAAGTCACAAATTTACACATTTACATTAAACATACAATTATATGCGAGAATCCATAAAACACTATAGTAGAATCTTACCAGCTTGACACCTTCTGAGCCTTAAAGACACCTGCAATTAGGTTTCTTGTGATGATGTCACTTACATCTGTAGCATGTTTGTTAAGAATTATATATAAAACTAGAGCAGTAATAATCAAAAATCCTTTTTTCCATCAGTAATATCTTCATAATGTCTTGAATTTGTTTAGTCTTTAAACAGTATTAATGGTCAGTCTGTACACAAGCATAAATTTCACAGTGCTAGTCTGGTTTGGCTGCCATACGTCTACCTACCCTCTTGCTCTTTTTGCCTACCTTTATTGAATGTTCCTTCATTTCTACTTCAATTTCCAGAACTGCTAGTGCTGTAATTATAGAAGATGCTGAAAAAGATTTCCCTATCTTACTTACATTTAAAAGGAATTATTATTTACAAATGTAAAAATTACAGAAATTCCTTAGCACGCTCACTTTGCAGCTTAGTTTATGCTGCTTTCAACTGTATCACTAGATCACAGTAGTGAGGTTTTGGTTTTGAGGTTCAGTACTGCCACAAGGTATGCATGTTTATTACTGGCTCTGTCAGTATGAAATCCAGCATGCATCAGGAGCACTTTCACCTGTAGGCAAGGGAGTTTCTAGTTCATTTGCTTTCTTGAGAATGCTGTGGAACTGCCATAGAAGAGAGCATAAAGCAACAAACACTTTTTGTTCTCCTATCAGTACTGCAAGAAACCCTTAGCTTCATGACTCTGCCTCTTTCAGCCTGGAAGATGGGTAACAAATTTGGGTAGCCACACAGGCAGACCAGTGCAAGGGCTTTCAATGAAAAATATCAAAGGGAGCAGTGTTCAGTCATCTATGCCTAGGAAGATAACCTTTATAATCAATCATTTGTAGTTAGCAAGAAACCACTGGCAAGTAAAATGTGTAGCAAGTAACGAGAATATTAAGTGGCATCCAGTGTGAATCCATATGTATTCAAAGCACTCATTCTCAAGTATCAAAAATAACCTTTAAGGGACAATTTTGATGAAGATGACAATGATAGTTCATTCTTAAAGTATAGGATATATGATGCTAATGAGGAGGATGCTTCTAGTTATGCAAAATACATTGAATTCTTCTTTGCAAGTGCACTTTTAAGACAACAGAACACTAATATCAGGCTAATTTAAAAAAGGACTAATGGAACTTCTTCTTTGTTATGCTGAAATCTCACGATGGGTCTTCCGAAATATGCTGACCATTCAAAATATGTTATTTTAGAAAAGTCTCTATCCAAACAACATAGAAGAAAAGACAACTGATATTCTGTGAAGCCAAAAATTAGAAATGAAATGACAGAGAAGTGGTTTAGAAAAATCTCTGGACTTTGCACATGCCTTTTAAATCTTTCCCATAATACGCATTATGAAGTAGTAATAAATGGTCAACACTCGTAAAGCAAAAGGAAGGCATAGATAATTCCATGAGTAAAACCTCCTGTTCTACAGTGGAGATAGAAATAATGTTACTGATAAATCAGCTATACTTCACTTAAATTATATAAATGGGCAAAACTATTAATAATTGTTATAACCATGTTAACACTAGCTTTTTTTTAAATAATTTATAAGCCCATGTCTTCAGGCATTCAAGCTGAACATGACCTTTTTAACCTAAATTTCCCAGGACTGTTGAAAGATCCATACACTATATTTTAATGGCCATTATAGTGCATTGCAACAATGTTTTGTATTATTGATGCTTTTAGACAGCAGTTCAAGTCACTATTGCGTGGTGTGAAACAGAGCTAAGGCAGAAGGTACACAGCCTCTCTGACAAAAGAGACAAAATTTTACAAAAATGAACGGTATCCTCAGATATGGCTGTGATGAAGTGAGTAGAGATGCTTTCAGGGTTCTGGAGAAATCTGTCAGAGAAATGACCTAAACTGGAAAATTTGTAACTCGATGAATATCTCCCAGAATTTCAAAGAGGAATGAATCTGATACTTTGCCTATGTAAATCTTCAATATTTGACGTAAATATCTACATTTTTTCTTTTTTTAATGCTGTCTGCATTTTGCATTTAAGTGATCATGAAAAAACTTAGATAAAATCAAGGATGACGTTTTGAATGAACCTGGAAGAGCAAGAACATCCATCTTTATTTCATCGATCTGGCAATGTGAATGATCTGCTAAACAATTAGAATCTGCCAACAATAGGGAAAAGAAATGAATTAAAATGAAATCTTTTAAATGGCTTAGTAATGGAAATTATTATGTCTTTTAAAAAATTCCATAAGCCTCATGCATAAGGCCACTGATTATATAAAATATATCAACATATTTTACAGTGTAGTGTTTAAAATCACAGCAATGATTTGAAATTAACACATTCATCAATTGAATTAGCTTGCACTATTTCAATAACATATCCTAATACCGATATTCACAACATACACGTGAATACTTCATATGCCAGTATGAAATGGAGAATAATGTGAAAAATTGTCAAAAATGAAAAGAAAAATCAAATCCTCAAAAGCTTGAGACTTCACAAAGCAAGGCTGTTAGTTACGCTCACTGAATAGCGATAACAACAACAAAAACAACAATAATTATGATGATGATGATAATACAAAGGCAGATTCTCAGAAGCAATGCACTATTGCCAGGTCGATTTTCAATTACATTTCACTGATGTATTCATTTGTTTCTTAATGTGCTCATCTTGCCCATTAAGAATAATTAGCAGGCTTGCTTGGTGATTTCCTGGCTTCTGACAGTGATTTTTTTCTTTTTTGTTGACAACCACTTTCACTTTTTGGAAAGTAATTTTTGGATATTATAGTATGACTGGCATGTAATTTAAGCTTCCTAAGAAATTTAAAGGGAAGATGTAAACAGTAATTTTTAAACAAGATTATTTTAATGTATAATACCTACATAAAAAGCATAATACTAGGCATTAACTGCTCCTGAAGAGCAGAATCTAGTCAAGAAAACAGTATTTTATCCCACATTAATTTAATTTGGTATGCTAAACAATTAAAAAACAACACCAGCCATAGTAAAAATTGCAGAAATATATCATCTGTAGGCTGTGACACTTGAAGACAGACACTATTTCCAATAAAAATTCTCACTGATTTCAGTGAGTCTGGTGTGGCTGAAACAGACCTAAATTTAGCCTGAACTTCTGTTCTAGCTAATCACTATACAAAGGAGGGCAAAAGAAAATTACCACAAAACAGACCATAAAATTACTACTGAAGTCCATAAAACACATAAAATGCAACATAAATTTTATGATCTGTGCTTTTAAGAATACTTTCTACCTACACTGTAAAGTTCTTAGTATGCTGCACTTTGGCACCCTGCTAATATTAAGCCTATTGTAAAATCCAACACAATAAAAGCATTTTGAATGCTGAGCCTTCAGAGCACCAAATGTTAAAAAAAGAAAAATAAATTCCTGTTAGAGCGTTCCACCAATCACACCTCTGAAAGAGATTCAATGAATGAATGCAGATGAAGACTTCTTGCAAGACTTTCAGAAATAAAACATATTTCTACAACATATTGTAAAAAACTACGGTGTGCTAACTGGATTATATTAGTGTATCTTTTTCAGAAAATAAAGTGCTTTAACTTCCTTAAATCCAAAGCCTCACTAAATATTTATTGTGCGCATCAATTTTCCTTGCTATGGAAGACTTCTAAATTTCAGAAAAGTTTAGATATGTTTCTGAATCTGCTACACAAGGTATTTGCTGACTTGATGATTACTGAGCTCACCTGAAGCTTGCTGTGGGTAAAACGACCTTTTGTTGAATAACTCTGCTTTCAAAAAATGTCCGTTTGCTTTCTTAGGTTAGTTTTGAAACATTTTTCTTCTCCTACATTTTTTATTTTCATAATGATATATAAGAAGGATTGGGAGAGGATATGCTGTATAAAATGCACAAAATTGTGAGTACTGCCTCCTCAGCTCATGGCTATTATCAGCTATATTTAAGCAAAATAAGAATCCTTGGAACATAACAGAGAACTTGAATTTTCAAGAAAAAGAAGACTTTTTTCAGGTTTCCTTCAAGTTTTAAAAGATATAATTGGCTCTTGATTTCCATGGAATTGTGAGAGTGTAAGCAATTACACTGAGTTACCTTCGAGTGTTTTTGGCTGTAGTAGCCAACATTATCGCATTGTTACATCTGATTTAACAGTCATAAGCAATTGCTATTTTCCTAATCCACAACACTGTTTAACTAATTTTTTCATTAAGGACTTGTCATGTTGGCTTTCAAATACATAAAAAACTCAAATCTAAACAATTCTTATGATGCAGGGGCCAAAACCTGAAAAACTAGTCTGCCTTAACATGCAAATGGAAAGATTACCCAAGAAAAAAGCAAATAGATATCTTCCATTTTTTCCTCTTAATTTCTATGGGCTATTAGTATTTGCTATATATATCTGTTCTTGTTCTGTGCTGATATTTAACATGGCCACAAATTATGCTCACTCATTCTCTCACTTAGCCAAAGTACAGTTCAATTTTCTGAACTATGTGCTCATATTAGAGGGGCATAATAGCAATTTATTCTAATATAATAATATAAGACATAATAAAATACTTTCTACAAGGGATAGAGGAGTTTTGTAATCTTACATCAAGGGACACTGTGATAAATTGATGATTTGTTTAAGCACACTAAATAGGAATTGGTAGGCAGTTACAACTTATACCAGCGATGAAAGTATGCATTTCAAAATACACTATGGCAATATACAAATACTATGCATTTTTAAGAGTTTAAAATATGAAAGTAAAAAAGAAACGTAATAATTAAACAAACAAACAAACAAACAAAAAACCAAACAACACGAAACATCACCACAAACCTAGTTTCTATTGCAAAATGAATACGTGAAGGAGAGCTAATGATTTGATTCACTGCTGTACCTCCTGTAACTGCAGCTTACACACACAGAATCTTTCAGCACTCAACCGTAAGACACATATTTACTACTACACTTGCTGTATACCAACATGTACATTTTTAATTAAAGAAGAAACTGTTGGATTTATTATGGGGGAAGCTGCAGTTCTGCTCAAAATATTCTGCATCTATTTTTTTAATTACTTATGTGTGGACTTTTTCTTAAAATACCCCTTGCTGTCTGTCTTTATATCGATTGTTACTCAGGCAGTAAAAACGAACGAGCACAACAAACCAGTTTTCTATCTGAATAAGGATACTTTTGATGGCCTTTTCATTTCCATCAGTTAACAGAACTTCTTTGACATCTGCAGAAATAGCAACCTGAAAAAAAGAGCACAGCAAACAATGAGCAAATATGCTTGTCTGTGTGGAAGTGAAGACAGGAGTGACAAGCCTTCAGTATCATGCTTCCTCACCTATTTCTCTGTAACAATCTTCAATCTTTTTTCATTTTATGTCTGCATTATTTTAATCATTCAATCAAATCAGTCAATACTTTTATCATTCCATTTGCGGGAGCCTCTATCTTGCTATCATTCTGTTCCGTAATTGCATTGTGACAGCGGATGATGGTATTCTGAGAGGCTTTCATTTGCGGGCTTCTGTTTATCTAGTAGAGCCATCATACAAGGCTGTCACTCTGCCTTTCAGCTTGCTTCTGTCTGACTGCCTGATGCCCTTCATATAACTTTGCATTGCAGGCAGATGGCTTTGTAAGGGTAATTTTTTTGTGAGCTTTGACATGCTCGCACATTGGGCTGTAACCTCGACACATTGTATAAGAGCGACAGGTTTGTCAAATGCCAATCAGTGTAACAATATGCTTTTATTTGTAGAGACATAAAAACTTGTCTAATGCACTGCACTGCTACATAATATCTCCTGAATACATGACTCAGAACCCAGAGAATGGTGAACGACTCTCCTGAATGGCCAATCTAATTCAAAAGAATCTAATTACTGAGAGCTCTGGATCATGTTTGTTGGTGTAATAATGCAGGCAAAACATTAGCAGCTATATCATGGTGCTCCAACTGTGATTCGCCAGGCTATTCCTGTATCTTAGCAAATGGGACTATAATCTGAAAAAAAAAAAAAAGCTTCAGCTATGGCAATGAAAGACAGACCATACGTGGCCTGGAATGTCACAACAAGAGATATTGACTACACAGAGGTAAAATGTTTCTGCTCATCGAGGCAACCATAAAATCAATATGATACGAAAGCAAGTCAATCTAGAAGGTCTCTCAAGACTCTGCAGCTTGACCGCAGCTGAGGCTGTTGACAGTTCTCTGACCCAGCAGTTGGAGGCACTGGAACATTTTTCCTTTTGTTTCTTCCTCTGAATGGGATTGGAATTGAGAAAAGACCTACCATGAGCCCAGCCAAGCATGTCATGCCACCCCCTAGCTCACACACAGCAAGGTCCCTGAAAGAGAGAAAGGAAATGGTAGAACCCATACAAATTAGATGAAAATGGTCAGAGAGACATATATGTTACAAGAACAAATTGCCATCTGCAGTAAGAACGGAGCTACCAGGAAGTTGTAGAGACATGACTGGGCTACCTCATGTCGTTTTGCGTTTTGAAAATAATTATGAAATAGAAAAGTCACAAAGCAGGCAAACCAGTGGGGGTTCCCTCATTAGTGTTCAGTGCAACATTACCACCGCTGAGCTGAAAAATCTGAGAAGGTTCCCTTTTTTCCCTTGTCAATGGCTCTGTCTTTTAGAACTAAACTAGCTAGAGTAGCGAACGATAATTGTTAGGAAGGGATAACAATGTTAATCCACATTCATTCTTGCAAAAACAGTTAGAGAAGTAAATGGAGAAATTAATATTATTTATATATTGCCCTACGTAGTTATGTCCCAAAGCCTTTCGTTATTAAAAAAGAGAAGTTTTAAAACACGTCATATACCACAAAACAATTACCCATGAAGAAATCCGATCCTTCAATTAGCACTTAAAACCGCAAGTGACCTACAAACAATACTGTTAGGAACGACGAAGGAACTGCAAACAGTTAAGCCACAGAAAACCAAACGAAGTTAGCATCAAGAGTCCGAGCTGAGCCCAAGCATAGGGTGGAATACATAGTGTAAAAGGCTGCTTTTAGCTCAGACCATAGCATGCAGTTATTAAGATGTGAGAGTGAAAAATAATTTGGTGCATAGAGTGTGCCGGATGGGGGCTTGCAGGGGGAGCCATAAAGAATGTTCTCCACAGCCCCCGCCTGCATCGGGAGGGAGGAGGGAAAAGGGAGGAGGGAGGGAGGAAGGGATGCTGAGCGAGTGCTGAAACGGTGTGAGGCAGCAGTCAGGGCAAGGCAGGGCTTCAGTTTGGGAGCACAGCGGCTTTAGAGCTAAATCTATGGCAACTGCTACAGCTGCCAGAAGCGTTCCCACGGAAATAGTTTTGACAGAGAGAAAGTGGAATTTCAGCTTGGCAGACTTTTTGGTGCTCCTTCTGCCCTAAAACACCCATGATTCAAAATCTATTTCTATAACTCTATGCTGAGCATCTTGGATAACACCTCAGCACCAGAACACAGGCATCAATATTTTGTTCACTGAGGCCACTGGACTGTGTTGTATGACAACACACTAACATTCACTGTCTGGGTATTTTAATGAGGCTGCAGATTTTCCTTGCAAAATGCCCATTTGTCTTATTTAATGGAAGTTAAGAATAAAGATGGACACAGTTTTGAGGAACAGCTGTACCTAAACCCAGTCAGAATTAAAAAAAGATCATGTGAAATTTGCAGTTTGTGGTTTAGATAGAATAATTACAGGTTTTTCCTCACATAAATTTTCATTTTCTAAACCATATGTTATAAGTATGTCTTTATATATATACACATAAGGTTATGTTACAATATTTACAAGGCACTTGTTTCATTTATCAAAATAAACACAGAAAGTATCCAGTGTGTGATTTTTGGTGCATTCTGAATCAAATTTGCATGGATGTAACACACACAAAGACATTTACACATATAAATCACTCTATTGCTAAGTTCCTATATTAGAAATTTTTACTGACATTTATAAATGATAATTAAAATAAGAAACTCTACTCTGGTTCTGCTGTTAGGGCAGAACCCCAAGAACTCAGGAAGCGAAACTGTGACCTCCTCCATGGAAGCTGGACTGACCACTGCAGATTTGATAACCCAAACCAGGAAAACAGACTTCAGTGACCAGCACTGCATATTTTACTGCCAACAGTCTCTGTAAACAGAGTGTGAAAACTCCTATGTGTGCTGGGATGGTGAAGTGCTGGAAAGATAGCACAGCAGCAGCAGTAGAAGTGAAGCAAAGTGGTGCCTCAGCTTCCTCCTTAGGTGGGCTTCATTCAGGTGGCTGCTGGAGCAAAAATGAGGCTGTATAATCCAGGGCAAGTTTCAGTGCCAGACCTTGTCCCTTGCAATAGAACTAGGGGAAGTTGTTTCAAAAGAGGGAAGATTTAGACTGGATATAAGGAAGAAGTTCTTTACAATAAGGGTGGGGAAGCACTGGGACAGGTTGCCCAGACAGCTAGAGGATACTCTATCTGTGGAGACATTCAAGGTCAGGCTGGTGGATGTTCTGAGCAACCTGATTCAGCAATAGGTGTCCCTGTTCATTGCAGAAAAGTTGGATTAGATGGCTTTCAAAGGCCCCCTTCCAACTCAAACAATTCTATTATTCTATGATCACTGACCTCCAAATGGAGTCAGCAAACTGCAAGAATTACTTCAGGTTTGGTGCAAAGGGCGAGGACTTAAACACTGAAGCAGCTTGGCCTCCTCCGATTTCCCAACACAGAGAGTGGGATTTTGCATACTACAAGCTGGTCTGCTTGGTATTAGCCTCCCAGCCTTGCTCAGAACACAACTTTGGCCTGCATGTGCAGTGTTGTTACACCTCAATCATGCTCTTAGACAATGAAACTTTCAGAATTTTCAACTGCAAAGCTCTGTAACTCACAGGGGAGAAGGCAGATGCAGGACAGTTTTATCTTTCAGCATTCCTACTGGGTGCTTGATACCTGTCTTCTACAAGTTCAGAAAATATGAAAAACAAACAAAATCGAGCATACAAAACTGCAGGATGTCTCAAAAATATTTCATAAAGCTTAAATAGAGGGCAAATTCTTCCGTCGCTATATGCAAGAATTACTATGTACTTTATCAGGCTATATTTTGCTTGTTTTGCAACAGATGTCTGTTTAAAGAATGTCTTTTATTTTTCCTGACCTTCACAATCAGAACTGATCGATTGGAACTTCACTTTTGTTTCCCAAAAATCAAAGTGAAATGAAACGCCTTGAGTGGAAATCAAAAGTCTTTGACATATAGCAGAAAGCTTGCTGTGCAATATTAGTACCCAAAGGCAGCTCAGAATTCTTTGTTAAGAGCAACATGCTTTCACCTTGAACATTTTAAATTTAATCTGAAGACTTAAATCATAGCAATCTTTACCATGCAGATACAATAAAACTAACAGATTGGAAAATACCTTTTTATGTTCGGAACTGTACCTGAATATTTCCCTGTGCTTTAGGCAGTAGTAAGCCAGTACTTCTTCAGATGGCCAGAGACCTACAGAACAAAAAATACTTGCATTCTTAGAATAGATCTTTCGTCTAAAATAATTTTTGAATGTATCACCATTTGCAGACCTCTACCAACTGTTTCATTTTTCAAACTTGCCACTATACCACAGAACAAAACAGATATAGTTTTTAATGGCAGATTTCAGATTCCAAGCTCAGGAGCTAAGTATTTCATAGCTTTCATCCTAAGAGAAAGAGAAATTTTATTTATACAGATATACTCCCACACACAAATATACGTGCATACAAATATGTCATGACTTTAAAAGTTACATACACTTCAATTCTAAAAAAAAATTCTGACATTTTGTCATTCACATGAACATCAAACTGCCATTATCAGTCCACATTCCAGGTCCATCTTGCCCTCCAGCCTGTCTCTAACAGAGGATAAGAGCCTCCCTCCTTACTTACCCTCTCCAGTCATATAGTTTCTGTCCGGCTCCTTTTTGTTTTGCTTCTTTTCTTGGGAAGGGCTCTTACCTTTTGTTAAGTTAGGCAATCAGTGTGACCCTAAGGAACATGTTAACGATGATCACATGACCAATGCAGGAACACAGCATAATTCCTCATCATCTCTCCTCCTTGGCAGTTTGTTGAGTCACAGTTCCTAAGTTCTGTTTTATAGTCCCCAGAAGATTTTTCTGTCCTTTGGACTTAAGCAAATCTTCCTTGTCTACAATGGCCCAAGGCAGAAAGCACCACAGTTTTACTGCACTATATAAACAAACATCTCCTCTCTCTTGTTTTGCACTTTCCTCCCTGCCATTTCCATTTGGAACCCTCTAGTTCCCATAGGGTAGCAGCCAGGAGTAACCCCGACTGTTTCACCTTCTTCATCCTGTTTGTGTGACTTTGCAAGTTTCCAGCATAAAACTTGCAGCAGTCATTTCCAACCCTATCACATACTGAGAGGCAGCCATACAAATTTACCCCCTCAACAACACACTCAAGAAACTCGCCGTTACTTTGGGCCAGCTTCCCACCTAACAGGAACAATCTAACTGAAACATAGCAGCCCATGGAGTGGAGAATGCAGTCCTGCGGGCCCAACGCTCTCCTGCATGCTTCTGTTTGCATTGCTGGAGGAGCCTAGGGAAAAGAGGCTTGCATTCAGGCACTTGAGATAGGCTCCCAAATTTAAGGGAGGATGAATCAAAGGCATATGCAGCCAAATTACAGTTGTATGTGTTTTCCATCTGTTGTTGCTTAGCAATGAGAAAACATGCTTCATGTCTATCCACAGGTCAAAATTAGGGTCAGCCTCCCCCCACCACACATAGCATTACAAATTACTATGACAGAAGCCTGACTTAGTATTATAAACTGTAGACACTTCACCGGTTTCAGTAAACTTAAAAACAGACATTTGGGAGCATCCTTTAGACGTTTATGGACAGGCAAATTGAATTCCATGTAGCTTACTATCTTTAGACTATTTTCTTTTGAATTGTTTCTTCTCCAAAGACTTTAAAATATCACAGCATATTTAATGGAAGCAGAAGTTTGGGAGAAAAATTGTCTTCCCTTTAAATCACTTACAGCTTGACGGTAACCCTCAAATACATAATTCTTCTGGTCCACCCAGTAAATATTCTGAGTTACACTTCCTCACAGTGAAAAATGATTAAAATTTATGAATGTGTTGTCTGCATGCCAGTCAAGCAAAAGCTTAGACAGAACTTGGATAGAACTTTGCTTATGACTTTTGTATGACAAAGATCTCACAGGTTAGAAAAAAAACAACACACAATACCAACAAAATAAACCAGACTGACAATTTGTATGTATGGCAAAAACACTGAAGCACTATTGTTATTTGTCCTGCTTCTTACTGGTTAGGCTGATTAGTTATTAAAGAACGTGCTATTTTGTTTGAACTACTAAGGGTTAAAATAAAACATTCACACACGATTACCCATTCTTCAGTGAAACATACACTAAGAATTGTACAAGATTTTCCATCTCCCTTTTGAGTAATTCAATGCTTTTGAGCATTACAATCTACTAAAATGACAGATTTTGCAATAAATATAATAACTGTTTAAATATTTTAGTGTACAACATAAAGCACGTTTCAGTTTGCAATGACTGGTGTATACTCAAGCAATAAAAGTAGTGGGTTTTTTTTAAGTATTTAGTGAAGAGATGGCTAATTTAATACCGTTCACAATACTACACATCTCACATTACACACATGCAAAATAAAATAAATAAATAAATAAAAACTCTTGCGGAGCAAACTTTTACCTGAGTGGATTTATCAAAGTATTTGTCAAACACAGCAAAATACTTCCACGTCAGAGTTTTCAGTGCACTCAGTCAAATGTTTCTCACTTTTCTATGGTTATTACTGAAAGAACACTTTAAATGGTGTCACTGAATCTTTTATGAGGGGTCACTGTTCTTTCCCCTGCTACCATTACAATGTTGATACTGGCTGAAACTGCAGGAATATCAGATAGCTCTGCACTGAGAGAAGGAAAAAGCACCTTTGGAAAGACAATGCTCTTCTAAAGGCTGGTAATGTACACGGTTCTTTCCCACTCCATAGGAAAGAAGGTTATCACGTCAGCTGGCAGCTAAAGAAGTGGCAGTGAGAAGTTCTTTCACAAGCACAGGTCTCAAGTGTGGAAGCACACAGCGCTTCCAGCTAAGCCATGATGCCAACAGCAAGAATACCCGTGTTAATTTTAGAAAAAGGAAAAGCTTCTCGTGCTTGAACAGGTAGGTAAGCCTCTTTGCCTTCAAAACAAGGATAAGCTTAAAGATGCATGTGGAGGAGTTTGCATGCTGTCTTCTTCCCCTTCACTCTGACCTACATTTACCAATACAATGACCTACATTTTGAAGTATAAAATAGTTCTACTTCTGTTACAAATGCTCAGCCATAATGCAGAGATGAAGCAATTCCTGAATGAAAAACTATAGCAAAGTTTTAAAAGCATAATTTGTTTCCTGCAATCACATACTGATATGCATATGTGTATTAAGTTCCCTGTGAAAATTTAATATAATACGTGTATTAATAATAATATACAATAATTATTTGATATTCAAAATAAAATTGTTGTCAATTTGAATTGTGAATTTGATTATAAATACACAACATTGGATGGGTACCTATTTGCGTGTGCAATTACTTACACACAATGGTCAATTATTTACACTTGTATAGGCAAAAGAATATCAAAAGACCCCCAAATGGCATTTGAATCTAAAAGGCTATAAACATACTAAAAGACCTAGACAGCAGGGCTACAGATCTCACTGTAAAAGGAAACAGAGCAAACCAAGAGTTTCATTTGGCAAAAATAAATGTTTCACACCATTTGTTGCCATTCTTGAAGATATTTTTAACCCTGAAAACTATGATTTGAAAACACAGAACTGCCAGAAAGCACTGGAATATTTCTTGAAATAAAAAAAAATCTAATCTGTGTTGAAATATAAAAGACGGCTTCAAGAAGGACTGTGACAATGCCTTCAGCAGTTCCTGTTTCAGCAGGTAACCTTTTCACTGTTATGATGGAGTAGATCCACAAAGTGTTTGCTGTCCCATTTGTAAAATGCCCATGAAGTCTATACTTCCAGACAGCTTTGTGACTATACTGCAGTGGTAATGCTAGAAAGGAATAAGCACTAAAAGTATGATGCCAGATGATGCAACGTTATATATACAGAAAGAAAATGCATTTCTACAGCACTTATCACCACATTACAACATCTCACCACAAGAATGGATTGCACCTCACAAGAATTTGACAACAATGTTAATTTCTATTGGACAGAGAGCAATTAAATTACTTAAAAACAGTGAATGAAATTCTGGGAAGGCCAAGAATAATGCCTGACTAATCCAAAATCCTTGAGCTATGATTTCCCACAGAGAAAAAACACTTAGAAAAAGCACAACAGTGCTAAGAACACATAAGCCAGGTTTCTTTAAACTTGTTCCTCCAACCAACGTTCAGCTCACGTGGACTAAATAACATATAGACTGCCTTCTGAAAATGCTTTGCGTAATCATCCGGTGAAGCATCACCTGATGTAACAAAATTATGTATAAAAATTTTGATGTAACAAAAACTAAAAGTAACAAAAAATCTGTTTATTTTCCTGTTCTATTACAATTTACCATTTTAAAATGCTGAATTCTCTATGACATTACAGAAAAGTTTGTTCAAAAAATAAACTATTCAATATTTAAAAAAGTAATTACTGTTTCACCTCTGTGCGTTTAACACAAATTTTAAAGAATGCCACTATACACTTGGTTAAGAAATACCAAGATCTGATGTCAAGTTCTTAAAGTATGGCATACAATTAGAAAATGTTCAGCAATGATAAGAGGGCTGGGAATTTTAAGACATTGCCTTTTTAAAGAAGACATTTGTCTTGCAGCCATCAGTTCTCTGCACTGCTTCATAGGTACAAAGAAGTCACAGTAGCTGCTGATTACTTTAATTGGCATAGTACGAGATTAGTGCGACTCTGCTCTACTGTCTGCCACTGCTATACATGGCAAACAAAGGCACAACTGGTAGTGACAGGTGAACCATCCCTTGAAGCTCTGAGTAGAAGGCATAAAGCTGTCCTTCAAATTTTCACTTGTACTAGGAGATTAAAAAGTTTCTGTCCAAGCCAAGCAGCAAGTTTTGTCACTTTTTCCTAGCACTTCACACAGCCACATGTAAAGATGACTGAATTCAAAACATCATTTTATCAATGTTTATCTTTTATTTGCATTATTAAGCTGTGTGACATCATCATATTAACTAGAAGTTTCAAGTAAATATTGATCCTTAAATGCAAAGGCAGTTTGCACTTCTAAAGTCAATGATCTTCCCCAGTTTGATGCACTCAAATACACCTTTCTTATATCTCCTAATTGTGGACTACATGAAATCAGCATGTCTGTTTTAACAGTCATCAAATTGGGTGGAAAAAAATATATAGGTAAAGAGATTAATAATGTCTCAAATTAAACAGCAACAATTTTATTCAGCAGTGAAGGTTTACTGACTGCATGAAAGCATTGGTTATCCCTCATAATCAAGATATATTGTTGATAGAGAGCAGAAACTACTATTGTAGCACAGTTACCACTTTAATTTCACTGTATGAAATCCTGTTTTCTATTAATTAATGCCTTATATTTTGTTCACAAGGGAAGGTAAGTTTGATGATTTCCTTCTGGTTGGTTTTTCATGCATCAGCACCACCGAGCACAGCCAGAAGCATGGTACATCTGTTGGAGGTCTTAGAAAAGTGAGAAAGTGGGTAAAAATCAAGGTTCAACAGCACAGCAATTTGGAGAAAATGTCAAAACAAGGCTCTAACCAATATTATGAACTCTTCTATTAATGAAGCACAAGAATTCATTTTCAAGTGAAAGAAAAGTTATAAAGTTATGGGTAGTACAATTAAGACTAAGAAAGAGTGGATGCATAGCATAAGCCTGCCAAATATACCTTGCTAGTAATACATAGCATAATTGTCCTGATTTGGGCAAATACGTAATCAGTACAAAAAAAAACACCTGTTTAAAAAGTCGCTTAGCATAGACAAGCAGGATTTATTTTCACTAACTTAGCACACAAAATCTGACACAAATTAAAGGATAATCATCAATCCAGGTTACTTAAGGTCCCACCTAAGGTGCATTTGGTTAAAAAAAAAACCTGCAACACACATAACAAGGCACTATTACCATAAATGTTCTAATTTTTTGCTGCCATAAAATGTATGTATAGAAAAGTGAAAACTTTCCACACAAAATAGCTTTCATACTATTGTAATGTCAAGTGTTCAGCCACTTTAGAAAAATGAAGAAATGAAGAGAACTGATGTGAGGAAAAAATAATTAAAAACAATTAAAAACTCCTTTTGAGTCTCTACCACAGAGAAATCCAATTTTCAAACTCGTATTTTCACGTTTAAATTTATATCCATCTACAGCACAAGCAGATAAAAGAAGGGTCAGTTCCGCTAAATTGGTTGCACACAGTGTGCACATAATTATAAAACTATTTTCCAACAGAGGTCAAAATTCAGTCTGGGAGTAGATTTTCAAGAGGAACTAGAGAGCACTGTACCCTCCTGGACGCTTGGCCACTTCACGTATTAATGTAAGTGCTAACCTGATTTGAAAGTCCAATTGTCTCATCTGAGACTCTGAATTTTGAAATTTATCGTAAGTACATTTCCAAGTGAACAACTTCAGTGACAAACACATACAGTGTAAATAAAAGTACTTAACAGTCTTAGCAGTAGTACCTAACACCTTAGCCTTGCTGCGTCTGACACTAACACATGTGAAGAGGAACAATTTGTGACAGGGAGAATGGCTAGCTTACTTTTCCACAGCAGGATTGCTATAAGTGAGTTTGAATAGGTACAAGAACACTAGAAGAAATAGAAGATAAAAAGTGAAATACATCTCACCATTTTTCTCTATGCACACACAGTTTATAGAAACTCATGTCTCCCTTTCAATCTAAAACAGAATTTATGATATTCAGATCATTGGAAAATATGTATAAGCACAGGCTGAGATCTTCAGCCCAGGCGAAATGGCCTCAGCACTGTATCTCTCACTTTCATTCTCATTATTATTCATGACTAGGAGGGAAACATGATGGTTTGCAATCTGCAAATTTCTTTTAGAGTGCAAAACTTAAGAGGCTCAGTGGAACTCATGTGGAAATACAGTAAGAAGTCAAAGCTGTAAATGTACACATATCTATTCCATAAGAAAAATTGGCGAGCTGTACAAATCTGCCTGTATGATTGTCTTTAACATCCTTTTTTTCAAATGAATGAATTTGACTGTGTTGTGTGTGTGTGTGTGTGTTTTTACCTAGTTTTCAAATAGTTATTAAAAATTAAACAACACTGGAACAAACCTTTTGTGATTATAGCCTTCATTCTCCTGCAAAAAAAAAAAAAAACCTGGATCTATAAATTTATGTACTATTGTAGATGTAAATTACAAAATTTTACATTCAACTATATTAAAACATCTATTCCAAAAATGATTACCAGTTGTGAAAAGCAGACAGGCTTATCACTTGCTGTCAGTTGTTCATGTCTAGTTAAGCAATAATGTGCGAAAACTGCTCTTTTGTTTTGTGTAAGAATTTTGGCAATAGAAGAAATGAACACTCGTTTAATAAAAACTCAGGCTGCTTTTTGCTTTGATGGAGGAAGCAGCTGCCTGTTTTCATTTGCTGCAGAGCAGCAAAACCCATCAATATAATAAGCAGCTTAGATGCATCCATCCACAGCATCTGTAAGGATATAGGGCTATTCGCTCAAAACCAATCCTTGGTTTAATTTTAACAAAGATGTGTCTGACATATTTGAAAATGCATTATAATAGGGTTTTGAAATACTAGAATTTTCTCTTCTCTTTTTAAATACTTTCCACAGATTTTGAAAGGAAAGTATACATCGTGGAATGATAGAAATGATAAAACAAATATTGCTACAGTGAACAGCAGAACTAGCATAAAAATGCAAAGATGGATCATTAAGAGACGCCTTCAGGTTCCCAGACTCTCCTGCGCCTTGAAAATAAAGAAAAACAGTATTTCAATATTTGCAATGAAGGTTTTTTTCACCATAGCCAAGAGCAGAGAAAGACACTAGAAACAACAATCACAGAAAAAAACATGCAAAGATCACTAGACACAACTATATTTCTTGAGATACACTTTTCCCACCCTTGTGTTTAATTAAATGTATATGTATGTTAATATTAATGCTCATTTCCAAAGACAGTTATCAAAATGCTTTCTATTTTCACTTGAAAGAAGCATAATTTTTAGTGAGTTTCAATGGTATGAGTGTCTCAGGTGACAACTCCTAATTGCAATCGAAAAAAAAAAAATTAAGAATAGCTATAGATACCTATGGTTCACATGCAATTACAAAAACAGGAACACAGTGATAAAAAGTCACCTGAGATATAAATCATAAAACTCTTTTTTTCCTCTAAAATGTGATATGACATATTTATATTATTAAAAATTCTTAAGACATTATTATTTTAGTGCTGTTCTGGTTCCTAAGACCTTTCTAAGCTGAGCTTTTAGATGATTTGCACATTAACTGAGAAGTCAGATAATTCTTAATCCTCCTCTTTTTCAGATCCAATAATGGATAAGAGAGCATCTTAGCATGATCAACTAGCAATCTTCCTAGCCTGAGTGGTAGTACACCTGAATTTAGGATTAGTCACTGGGTTTTCATAATATCTGATTTGAATGAGCACTCATTTGAAGAAGAGTAGAAAAAGAATATTCAATGATATTTGAACTAAATCATTTAAATATGTTGCATCAAATTCTGAGTACATGCACATTTATTTGCTTCAAAACAAAAAGCTATTCTGAAAGAAAGATTTCAAGGAATGATGTCTAGGTAAATAGTTGGTTATTTCAAATGAATAACTGTTCTTATGATCAGTATTTGCAGTGTCATATAATCAGTCTTACTTCAGCTGTAGCTCGTACCCCTGCCTAGTCAATTATAATACATAAAATTCACTTCTGTCTATAGATGAAGTGAGGAAGTGAGCAATTTATCTATTTATCTAATTTAAAGATATGTCACGGTTAGACAGGGTAAAAACCTATAGATGAACTCTAGTTACTAATATATTTACCTTTCTCAAGTATTTGATACATAGTGAGAAAGTTTGGGCATCTGATTTATGTATTCTTATGGTGTTCTCAAAATAGGTAGTACTGTGGAATTTATTTGGGGGATTTTTATGGAATTGGTGTCCGAACGTTGGATATCTCATATTTGTGAGTCTCATTTATTAATTCATTTACCATCAAATTAAATAAAAATTATACACCTGTGGTCCTAGTAGCTTCTAATTCATTATATTTCTGCTTTATCAAATTGTCATTCTACTTAGTTCACCAAACAACTAGCAAGGCATCCACTCTGTGCTGTCAGGAGTTATGAATTGTGTGCAAGTGGAAATAATAACTCTGTACAGACTTAAGTTTGAAGGCTTTGGACCATCTCTAAAAAAATGTACTTGGAACTTCATCAACTGGCAACTAATACACACCTCACATACTCTTAAATAGAATCATTAGATCATGAGACTTCATAAGCCTCGATTCATTCTGTGGAGATGTCTTCAAGCAGTCTTACGTGCAATTGTTCTAAAAGTATACACTATCAATAATCATCCTGCATTATGTGCCTCAAAGCTTACATTACTAAACCTTAGCCGTGTTATCATCTCTTACATTAAATTTAGTTGGTAAAGAGCTTTTTTCTCAAGTTCACTGCAAAAGGATGAATCACTTCCAGACATCTCACCTATTTGCAGACCCACACGCATCTATATTCCATATGAATTCAGACTGTGTTAAAGCAAATGTTACTTATAATGAGGGGAAGTTATATAAAGGTTCTTTTTTTTTTTTTTTTTTGAAAGGCCAAATAAGCACAAAGATCTTTACAGATCCTTCCAAGTCATGTTTGACACAGATTTATCATTACAAGAGAACTTACACTGCTCTTGTTTATGACTGGTTTTTGCCTGAACAAGTTTCAATAGGCAATGCTGTTGATGTGACACTTTTCATTAGCGCTAAATACAATGGGCTAGATCTTCAGCTGGTACTATGCAGTGTAACTTCATTGACAATTAAGCTACGGCAGTATATCCCAGCTCTTGAACCAATCCTGAATTCGAGATATAAAACTGATAAGGTCTTTCTGAGAAACTAACAAGCCTTCATTATATTAGTATATGCTAGTATTACTGCTTTCTATCACTTCTTAGATTTCAATTGAAGGGTATCCTCTTCAAGAAATCAATGTCTCAGTGGACTATGGTAAGGGAGAATACTAAAACAATGAGTAGAATTTAGTCTCCGAAGTGGTCTGACATAACCAGTCTTCCCTGATTACTTTCACATTTCCCATGTTACTGTAATAAACTATGACCTAACTGGCCACATTCTTATTTCACAAGGCATAAATAATGCAAAAGAGCAGCAAAGGTGCTCTAAGAATTCATCTGAAAAAAACTGTAGGGCTGTACACATATATTTTTACACTGAGACAGAAGTGCTTTCAGGTCAAGAATAATGTATTTTAACTGAGACATATAGCCTATGAACTACTACATTTGACAAAGAATCTATGTCAGAACATCTAGTTTAATTGAGTCACAAAACAAAGAAAAAATATCTAAGCAAATCACTCCACCTGATTTAGTTACATGAAGGCAGGAAAATGCCTATGAGCTGACCTCATAACAGCATCTTTAGTTTTTTTCCTGATAGGTCTTGAAATGAAATTTATCAAATTCTTTAAGTGAGTGCATGCTTGCTGACTTCTGGAACTATTCAGTCATACATAGAAACTGGTCCCCACATTTTCACACCATGATTTCAGTATTGGAATTTTTTCCTTGCCTGCTCAACTCTCTGGTGACCACAGACCCTTGGTGGCTCTAAGATTCTATCTAAAGAGAAGCACAGAATGGCTTGGGTTGGAAGGGACCCCAAAGATCATCAAGTTCCAAGTCCCATGCCACAGGAAGGGCCACCAACCTTCAGATCTGGTACTAAACCAGGTTGCCAAAGCCCCATCCAACCTGGTCTTGAACACCGCCAAGGACAGAGCATCCACAGCCTCTCTGGGCAGCTTGTGCCAGCACCTCACAACCCTCTCTGTAAAGAACTTCCTCTGACAACCAATCTAAAACTTTCCTCCTTGAGCTTAAACCTTGTCCTATCACCATCTACCCAAGTAAAAAGTTAATTCTTCCTGTTTTCATAATCCCCTTGTTTCCTCCCAGCCTTTTATTCTCCAGGCTGAACAAGCCCAGATTTCTCAGCCTGTCTTTGTAGGAGAGGTGCTCCAGCCCTCTGATCCTCTTTGTGGCCCTCCTCTGGCTTCTCATCAACAGCTCCGTATCTTTTCTGTTTTGGGAACCCCACACCTGGATGCAGTGCTCCAGATGGGGCCTCACAAGGGCAGAGAAGAGAAAGACAATCACCACCCTGTCCCTGCTGGCCAACACTCTTCTGATAAAAGTGAAGTTGTACAATATCTCACTAGGCCCTATTATTCTTTATGTCAGATACAGATTTTTTCTAGCTGCAAAGCCAACAGAGTAAGTCATCACTTTCCACAGCATTTCTCTTCACATTGAATTCCCATGTAGCAGGTAGACTGTTCAATAGCTAGACTACGTTTTCTCCTAATGACATTTGAGCTCAGACTTTCAATATGGAGCAAAAGGTGTACAATCTTTTGAAATTCAAACTTTTTCCTTAAGGATTAAATATGTTGTAATGCAATTATATATATATAAATATATAAATATATATATATATATCTCCATCAGTAAAATAATAACAATAATAATGAGGAAAACAACCTTTTTCCAAGCAGTTGTATTTCTCCACTATAGCAATCAGCAGATAACAACAAACTGTAGCTCTTATTCCCTTTTAAGAGTTCTAGCCACAATATAAGAGTAATTTCCTGTTATTTCTGGATGAGGGATGGCGGTGGACGAAGAAGAAATAATGAAATATATGCAATTTTCAAATACAACACACTGTTGAAAATGTAATTCTCTGTGTGTTCTGTACTGAAAATATGTTCTATATTCCTGGATTGTCTTTGCTATCAGGAGCAGGATTGAAATCTCCACTTTAGTATTTATCTGAGGCTGTGATAGCTCAGTTGTCTGCCTCCAAATGCCAAGATAGGGGGAATCTCATCAACCAGAGACCAGCTGCATGATGGGCAGTTAATAGATATATCAAACCTTAGGATATATGCTAAGCTGAGGAGATGATTGGTCGGTTGATATACTGATTGATTAGCATAGGGAGAATGGGTTTCTTCTTGACAACCTAAGATTATGCTTCAGCTAAGCTCAAATTGCTTACACCTCTTCTATTGGGTTTAAAATTACAGTCCTGTCATCTAAAATCTCTCTTCAATGAAATTTTTACCATATATAAAAATTAAAGGGAAAAAGAAAGTAGGTGCAATGGATGAGAGTAAATGGAGAAGATATATTTCAGCCTACTGCTGTTGGTACCACCAGAAAAAAAGTTGATAAGTAAATCCACTTGAAATACGTTACATATTCTGTAAACTACTAGAGTGCACTTTACAATAATTTACAGGGGGAGAAGTTCAAAATACTAAAAGAAATCAGTGCTGATATTATTGGTTTAAAAAAAAAACACCACGGTAGTTATTAAGCAAAGTAATTATACAGCTGTGATACTACTAATACATTTTTGCCCTCTTTATAGGCATTTTTTAGTTTTAGCGGAAATGCATTTATATTATATTATAGATATCAGAGAAACATCAAATAATTGCAACAGAATGCATCGTCTCACTGAGGGCTTACATTCTGAAAGATAGAGAAGCAACATATATACTTTGCTATTTTTACTTCTAAAGTTCAGAATTTTTGACCACAAAAGTGGATGTCATTAGATTTTATTTACTGTATGTTTTAGACTGCATCATTAGCAGGGCATTGAGATTTAAAGAAAACACAATATTAAAAAAACAAACACCTACTATACTGTGTAATTACACGTTGCCAAAACAAATGCATTTCTTACACATATCATCCCTTTAATTCCCAACATTACATGTTCTCCATAATACCAGGCTTTGTCAGCTGAGTAAGATACAAGAGCTATTAAATAAAACATTTAGGAAAAGAAAGCCCACAACCCTTTTTTATTATCTTTAATTTGATACTCTGAAACACTTCTTGCTTGGGCAAACAAGAATTTAGTGGTCATGTAACAAAAGAAAAGTGGTTCACCGAGAACGCTGAAATCTGCATTAATAAATAAGACTGGTTTTCTCAGATTCTTTTTCTTCTCTCTCGTATCTGCTATGAGCGGTGGGGGATCAGCTGCAACTCAAATCCCCAGCTGAACAACCCAAATACAACTGAGTGAGCAGACTTAAAACAAGGCCATTTATTGGTGCCTGTTATGCAAACAAAGCATCCAAGTCTTAGAAACAGATGTCAACTGAAGCATATGCTTACTGTAAACTGGAATTTGATTCTCTTTATAAAAATAGACTTAAATGGGCCTTCAGAGACTAGGCTGCCTCTTGTTGTATACCGTTGCCTAACTTGATTCAGCCTTAAGCTTTTTAAAAGATGAATAGACTGATATCTAAGGGCAAAAAAATAAAAGTAAAAAAAATTAAATGGGAAATAAATGATAACATGTTGGAGCAGTTCCCAGAAGCAATTTTACAGGTTTTCTCTAAAAACACAAGACAGGAAGTTCAAAGCGCAGTGCAGGTCACCTATGGCATGTCGAGTTATCATTTTTATACCACTTAGGGTGAAAAAGGGACTTTATGTTCAAGTGGCAAGTTTAGTACTCAGCTTTTTCTTCTTCTGTTATTTTTCTTCTTCTTTTTTTTAACCTCTTCTCACATCTTGATGCCTTTTAAATGTCACTTATTTTACATGAGGCAGTTGGTGGAGACATGAGTCAACAGCAATCAGAACCATTATCCCCTGCAGCGAGCCCTGGTCCTAATGCATTATGACACCTTAGCTGGCCAGCCACCGATTTACCTTTCTGCTTCTTAGGGAATTAAGTGGCATCATGTGAAAATGGTTGTGATATGAACAGCATGGGCATAACTGGTATTAAATTTACCTCTCAGCCTAAGTGAATTTTCCTCACATGTGACTAATCAAAATGAAAGCTGTGGACATGGGCAGATCTGGCCAGCACTTCTCCACCCCTGGGATTGGGGCTATTTTGTTTTATCTCTTTGTACAAGCTGGCAGAAGTTTAAAGTGAAGGGGATAATCCAGTGCTGGTGTCTTTATGAAATAACATCCTTACATGAAGAGGCTTTTAACTGTCTGTCGCTGTCCTCTCAAAAAAAAAAAAGAGCGTGACAATCTCATTTTGCTGAGCACCCTCCCATGAAAGGAGAAAATAATAGCCATAACAGCTATGGCTAGTACTGACCTTACATGATCCATTATCCACTAAACACTTTAAAAGTCAGTTTTACATACACTGTGGGGGAAATTAGAAAACTATCACAATCATTTTCACTTTAGTGAATTTGTGTTCTGTTTGAAGTCAGTTACTTGATATCCTCATCCATAACTCTGCATCATTCCACAAAAAGAAAAAGGACGTCATGCTTTAAAAATTGATCTCGTGCAAAAAGGGGAAGCATACCATACTTTTCCTATTCTGATTAATAAAGATACTGAAAGCACCGAAACTCAATTTAGCATGAACTTTCTTCAGTGTAAATGTGAAATAATACAAAAATCATTATATAATTTAGAAGTGTTCAACATCAGTACAAAAATATTTTTATCAATTGTTGCAGCTGAGATAAGTAGGCACCAAAGAAAGTGCAGGCAGAGCAATTATCATCCTGTGCAGTCAGATACTTATTCGCAGACTACAGTGACTTGCATTTTACTGCAAATCAACTGTGAATGTCACCAACAATAAAACAGAGCTAGATTTTCCCAGTGTACTGTAGTCTATTTCTAACAACTTCATTGTACAGGACAAAAATGCCCGGTGTGTGAAGTCCTCTCCTACTTGCCCAACCTTCAGCAGCCTTGATAATTAATTTCTAACACATGAACTTACTATTTACTGTAAGTTAGTCTGTAGTCACCTGAAGCTAGAATCAGAAAAAAATTCTTCTAATTTTCATCAAATAAATGCTCATTAGAAGCTATAACTCAGTGGCTCAAATATTAAGATTAACCCAGTGAGATAGTTGGTGATTGCTACAAACACAGGAAAAAGTATTTACCATGCATGGAACTTGGCTAGGTAATCTTCATTTCATCAATCTTCATTTCATACATAATTAAGGTCAAGTTAATGTAAAGATTGAAATTTAGGAAGCATATCAATTAAGATAAACAGGAAAATTACCTCTTCCCTTAAGAATTAGCCTAAAGTGGAAGGGTTGGTTCAGAAAATTACAATTTATTTGGTAACGAAGACTGATCTACATACAGTAGGGTTAAATCTGGAGCTGACAAGGTGACATTTTCCCAAAAGTTACAGTAAAAAGAAATTAGGGAAAGATTATCTTTCCTTAAAAAAAAAAAAAAGTAGAAAGGAAAAGAAAGAAAGATAATAATTCCCTAATTTTTTCCTTAAAAAACAACAACAAAAAACAAAACAAACAAAAAAACCCCACAACAATTTCACAGCAAAAGTGTCTGCAACAGGTATGAGACATCTTCTGTTCTGTTGTTGTTTTTCTGTTCTTAGTTTGAGATTTAATTGGACCTTGAAATCTTAACACCAACAGAACAGAAGGCAAACCATTTTTCATGATATTATATATTAGAGTTACTGTAAATATATCTGGACAAAATAGATATTTTTAAATATTCACAGGTTGCCATGTTTCATTCCCTAAGCAGCATGGATTATTATTCCTGAGTTTAACAAGAAACATGACAGTGACAAAAACGCAAGCAAAAGTGATATTCTTCATTACCCAGACAGTTCTGTCATCTCCCATTTAGTCATGCCCACTTCAACTTTATCAAAAATTATTAAAATTAATAAAAAGTCCATTAATTGTTCCTACTTGCTTTTATATCGCTTTTGTGACAAGATAACAAAGAAACCAAGAAAAGTATGAATAGGACATGCAAACCTCACCTGCATGATGGAGACTTATGGAAATACTCTTCTGATACCCTCTGCTGGAAATTCTGTACCTAATGCACACTACTTCCTTGTTTTCCAAACACACTAAACAAAACAAATGTGGCAGACTTTACAGTAGAGTCAAGCCTCCGCTGATTTGAGTAATTGACTCAAGTAATGACTTGAGTAATGTTAACTTGAGTTAACAGTGAAAATGTGGTACTGGGATAATGGTTTTCCAAATGCCTATCTTGAACGCTTTCCATTTGCTACCTAATAGAAGCACATCAGGGAAGCTGGGTTTTCAAATATCAACAAAACCACCAATGTGTGCACGTATTTGTTTCCATCACGGAGTCATTGTAGGAAGCAATGATTTACAGAATTATTATCATTAGCTTTTTTTTCCACCAACTATATACCTCCAAAAGTAACTTCCAAAGAACCCAGGAGAATTTGTCCTGATAGACCTCCCTGGGGGCAATCATTGCTTAGACAGCTCTGCCAGCACAGAAATCCCCACGCCCTGCCTGATACAACCAATACAAGCACTGCTCACATTCTGTCCTCTCCAACTTTTCCTTCCACAAGAGTGGCTTGAAAAGTGTTACACCACCCTGACTGCTGCAGCACTGGGCATGTTCACTGCATCTCACAGTCGCAGCACATGAGTGAACATAGCATGTCTATTAACACATTTGCCTTCTGACTTCGGTTTGACTGCCTACAGAATCATCCTTTACATCATCTTTTTTTTAATAACATTCTAGAATTTACATTCTGAGGATCTATGCTGGCTTTTTGTATTACAGAGTTTTTATTATTTAATGATGATTCCAAAGGTCAATTTGATTTTTGTTTTTGGCTTGTTTTTTTTCTGTTCTAATACATACTGTGATATAAAATATTATTTCTAGTGAATTAACATAAACTCTATAGGAATTCTAAACTATCATATCCAACAGAGGGGCAATACATTTTGATAGCTTCTAAGTAATGTTGAGATAGATATTTATATTCCAAAGAAATACTAATGCAAGAATTTAACCTCACTAAAGCAATCTCATATTTCAATATCACATTTTTAATTCAGCTGTAAACTGTTGTAACAAATTGTTCAAATAAAAAGCTAGTACTAGTCATCAATTCGGGAACACAGGTGCCAGAGAAGACACTGATATTGCTGTCATATTGCTTATTAGGGCAACAAAACATTTCTTTCTTCTGGGAAAGAAAAATCAAATATGAAAACATATAAAAGGCAAAAAATAGATATCTATGCATCTTCTGTCAAAATCTCCAAACAGGAAAATAAGAAAAAATACACACAGTGTAGCTTAAGGGCACCATCTTAATTATGGCCTGGGTACTGTTGTACACCTTAGTTCTGCTAGGTACAATAAAAAGGAGAAATGCTAGAGCACCCAAGCGGATGGACTTTGGAACTAGATTATATAATTCACAAGTAAGAGAGAAGTGATGCATTCAACCCTTCTGTTTAGACAGAAGAGATTGTCTGACCTATTAGCTAGTAAACTGGAACATATCACCAAGTGCTATCATGCTGTTCCTTTAAAAAGCAAACAGCCTCACTTTTATGATAGACACAGAACCATTTCAGGAGAATTGTTCGTAATGTCTGCTGTATTAGACAGGTGGTTGTATCATGAAACCATATACAAGTCACCACAATTAAAACTCATGTTCATTATGTTAATCTACATAAACTGAAAAAAAAACCACAACCATACCACTGTGTTCCTTAGTATCTAAATATTCACATATGTATACACACAAAAAAAAACTTACTTAAACAAACAATAAGGAACAATATTCCACTTGAAGTTTTTTTCCATGATCTAACCTTGATTTCATACGTAATAGCAGTGCAGTTTGAAAATTCAGATTTTAATCTTACCTTTATTTAACCTTTGTGTTACTCCACTGTCATCCATGTAGCCAACGATCAAGCAGAGAACAGAAAACTTACATCTAAGTATAGAATGCATCTTGTCTAGCCACAAATAAATTAAATATCTCTGAGTCCTCCAATAGAAAAATGACTAGCACTCTACTAAGGCCAACTTTCATCGCAGATTTTCCAGAATTCCTTGGTTCTCGAGTGTATGCTTCAGAACAGCTAACATTATAATTTTGATCAGTGTTCTTGGGAGTGGTCAATAAAAATATGTAACTCCATGAAATTGTGTTTCAAAAAATCTGTACAGTAAATATTTTCCCACCAGCGCTGCCTTGGTACAGGAAGAAATACTAAAAGAACTAGATTTCCATATCTTGCTTATTTCTGATATGCAATACATTATAATCACTTGGTAATCATGTACACATTCTTTAGACAAGCAATATATCAGTTGGCATTACTGTAAAACAAGAAAAAAAAAAGTTTCTTGCAACTAGGTCTCTTCAAGATAAGTTGTCTCTCTCTATATATTCTCATGGAGAAGTGCTCAAGGCTAGAGACCTGTTTCTTGCTCACACAACTACCGACAGCACGCACAACTCCCACCTAACCTCCTGCTCAGTTGAAGAAGATGTAAGATAGCACATTTCCTATCCACCAGGCTGCTCTCATCCACAAAACTGCAACCAAACTGAGCAGAACAGGAACGATTTCAAAAACATGTCTGGAGAGTTGCTGGTAAGCATCTACCATCTCTTCTTCAAATGGCAGCCAGCCTAGGTGTGCCTTCCTCATTGAGCCAGCCCCAGGCAGAACTGCAAACACGGTGACAGATGCCAGCAGACAGGTCTGAAAACCTTCCAAACGAGCAATTCGAGGTCTGCTGCACTAAACACAGCACAGCTCCTGGTTAATTTCCTGGATGGTTTAACATTTGGAGAAGGTACGAATAGAGTACCACATCCCTCAAAGTGCGCATGTCTGCTGTATAGATGCTCTTAAGCAAAGTCAGATAGAGACTGTGCTCGGCTTCAGCACATGCTTATCACCAGACTTCTGCTTTGTCTTTTGATCCTATGCCTAAAACACATCCTTTGCAAGTAATGAGGTGAAAACCCATTGTGAGTCTAACTGACCAACAATATCCTTTGAACCAAAGATGGAGGGACAGTGGAAAAGGGAGAACTGAGAAAAAGGATTTAGAGAGAAAAGGAAAAGGTGTAGATGAGGGTTCTTGTGGGTAATCCCTTGACTACCAACAGATTATTCATAACAGTGGGCCTGGCTCAGATAAAATGCAGAAGAGAAAGGAAGATGACACAAAGAAGGTGGATTTATTGTTATTCTTGATCATATCTTCCATCTTCACGCATTAGGAGTGCTGGTGGTTTTGTATCCATACAAACACTAGTATTTCCCTCGATATATGACCAATTAAATGGCTGATGACTGATGTCCTCATGTATCTACAGAATTTTATAGGAGAAACTGTTAAGTCTTATTTTATATGATTCAACACTGGTGTCAATCATTAATTAAAACTGAATCCATTGTTGACACAAATTGAAAGAAACAGTCATGCATAAGCAATCTTGTGATCCATTTTTTCCTTTCCATTTACAAAGTGAATGATTCAAACATTTCTGAAGGTTCTCACTAACCTATTTTACCTAGTTTGAAACCAGACTGCAGATAACTTCAGAGTGCCATCAATCAGATTCTGAAACATACACTAGCTTCTAAAAGTGTGCATGAACAAAACCGAATTTCTACTAAGTTACTGTGCACACAATTTCCTAATGGCTCACTTTACAGAAATCTGAAATTTTCCAAAAATTCAAAAGGAATCAGACCCAGAATGTTTCTCACACTAAAATAACTAAGTATCGTCAATCAAGTGGAGCACAATGGATATTTTTATTTGTCATGCATATATGAGGTTGTGCACAACATTAAATCCACTTCTGACTTCTTGATGCATCTGTTTTACTATACTTAAACAGACAATGTCTGTATAGACCATAGTGATCACAGTAACAGATTGCATCACAGTTTTGATACAACGCACATGAACCTTGGTTACTAGGTATGAAATAGAAATTACAAATGGTACAATCTACTGCAATCATTAAGAAAACGCCAAATTTGCAGGATTTTTCATAGTGTATTTCTTTACTATTACTAGTACTGTATTTTCCTATGACTAATAATGTCTGAATTTTGCAAAACAATTCTACAAGTTGGCATGGCAATAATATTCTGGACATATCACAATATGCAGAATTTACATAATACAATTTAATGCATGATGTTGGGGAAATTCTAACAATGTAAGAGTATCTGCTCCTAAGTCGTGTGGGTGAAGAAGCGTAAAACAAACCTGAGAGGTTCTGGCATCCAAGAGAGAGGTGCTCTTCACAACATACGTTAATTAAGGATTATGGATTTCCAGTTTGTATTAGCAGCATTTAAAAATGTACTTCATGCAGTGACATTCTCAAAATACAGTATCCCAAGTGTGATTTTTTGCAGAACAGTCCCCTCTTGAGGAGAATGTTCTCAAACTAAATGTTTTGGGTAACTCAATCTGAAAATATTTTCACAAGTCTTACTAGCTGCCAATCCATTTAAGGCAATTGAATGCTACTGTAGGGAAGCAACAAAATAATGCCTTAAAAGAAAAACAAACTTGCTTGCTGGAAAAATCATAAACAAGTGATGACTGGACTAGACAGAAGTCTTTTCCAAACTTAATGATTCTATGATTTCTATGCCTGATTCACTCCAGTGACCTCAAGTCTTAAAAAAGTTATTTTGTAAAAAGGAAAAAAAAAATTGTAACAAAAAAAGTCATAATGTTGTGGAACCTTACACACCAATGAGATTATATGAGATTATAAGCAATATACTATTAAGGATATAATATTAATTATTTCAATCAATGGACACATAACTTTTCCTAAACTAGTGGGACTACGCTTTGAACAGTTTTGCTAATATGTCAGTAAAATGTCACTGACCTAGCCATAAATCTCGAATATACATTTTCTTTTTTTTCTCCTATTACTTATATCTTTGAGTACCAAATATTGAGTAGCAAAGGAAATTATATATATATATATCAAATTTAGAGATATATTGTGACTGTATAATATAGTCTAAACTAATATTAATTGGCTTTTTTTTCCTGGTATTGAATCATGCATTTTCTAAATAGAAAGGTGAAGTATTAACATCATTTAAGTGAAAACACAAATGAGTATGAGTCATTGTTACATACTGTCTTCAGAGACACATACTCATATGAGAGGAAACAGAGTTGTTATTTACTACTGTCTTTATTTACACATATCTGCATCTATCTATCCCTAACTTACCTAGATCTACCTATTTATCTATAACTCTTCCTCTTGTTAACTTGAGGAAAATCTAAAGTCCTACAGTTATTCTACAGCCACCTATTCCAAATCTTGTGTCTGTACAAACAATCCATTCTTCTGAGCCATGCAACATGAAGAAAAAATAAAACAAATAGCCTAATTCTGTGATTCCTGGTTATCAGTTTACAACAATTCTAGATGCATCCCAAAACTGTCAATTTATCGAGCCTTGGATAAATTTGCACTGAATTAAAAATGGGACAGCAAATACAACCTGGGAATGTGAAGAAACCTAGTTTAATTCTTGAATCTGCTTCATGTTTCCCATGTTACCATCAGCAATTATTTTAATGCATCCCCAACAGTTGTATGCTTGCTAAAAAAAAAATCAGTTAATTGCTTTGTGATTGATTCTTCATCACCTCCTCCTTCTCTTTCTTCCTTAACGATTCATGGCAGTATTTTTTTTACTGTATGTCCAAGTACTGGAAAATAATTTTACACTCTAAGCTTAGCCACAGAATTTAAAGAGCGATTTTAGGACATTTTTTTCCTAGACAATCCATGGATAAAGGTGCTCATTAGAACACAGACCTAAGACAGGTTTTCTGAAGTATTCCCCAGCAATGTCTACCCTTCTGCTGACTAAACTGGAAGCCCAAAGCTCATTATGTCTCTGACCTAAGCATCTAATTTTTACCAGTGGCAGTTTCTAAAGCATTTGTTTTATCTTGTTTTCTAGTTCCACTCTGCTGAGTGGTATGCATATTTTGCAGACGTTTTATGAATATTACTAAAGATTGTTTTAGGAATGCATATACGGAATTCGTTTGTAACTGCCATTTAAAAATGTGTATTCCCTATTTATGCTAACAAATTGCATGAAAAAGGGTGAAATTGAAGAAAACAAGGTCAAAACATGGTCTGTTGGCACTGTTGCCTCCAGCAAGAACCAGTTTGACGTCAACAGATCAAACAGCAGCACACATTCCATTTTAAGATATCTGAAAGCAGTAATTATGCATACAAAAATGAAATATTCTATTCTGCATTATTTTTTCCCATTATAAGCATTACTGTTAACCACTTGTTCAGTTATTTTTAAGTAAAATCACTCTGCTTTGTGTTCTTAACATTTGTCAGGTATAAACTCTTGAAAAAAGCCGGAAAAGGAAAAGCTACTGTTAGTAATTAAAATGCGGAGTTTCACTTTAAGTCCTAAAAACACCCTACATATCACAGCAGTAAATTAAATATCCATAAAAAGGGATATTACTCACTTAAGATACAATCAGAAATACTGAATAACTATCAATAAATATAATTTGCTATACTGCATATTTACTTAAAAAACCCACCTCCTTCATTATATTGTTTATATTAATTTCTATATTATGAATTATTACTAAGTTTATATTAATTATATTAAGTGGAAAGTACCTCTAATTAAAAGTAGAAACAGTACAACACCGTTATGGTCATTGTAAACAAAACTTAAAGAATGAAAATTACAAAGCTAATAAACAGTCAGGATTAAACTGAGCTCAGTTGCATTTTTATCTTCCACAACGTTTTAATTTTACTCGTCTTGCAACTCTGTAAAATTCTTTTTTAAACATATTTGCAATGAGATCACATAAAACTACTTTAAGAGGCAGTTTAAAAATTTTAATCCTGCATCACTGAGATTGCCACTATTATCCTGGCTAAAGTTTTTTGCTGTTGCATATGCTTCAGGGATAATTTTTCCACTGAAGAGAAGTTCCACTCATCCTGGAAACAATATGAAGCATTACTCACTACGCAGAAGAATGTCTTGGCTTAGGGCAACTGTGGTTTCAATCCCATTGAGAGCAATAGGAGGCAGTGGCAATTTTGGAATAAGGAAGTTGTCTACAGCATACACTCCATAGGAGAACATTATTCATCAACTCTTGTTGAAGGAGACAAATCTCTCCTGAAGAATAACAGCAACAGAAAATCGTCAAGCATTTTAAACCTTTTTATATACAAGATTTTGTTATAAATTGTAGGGAATTACAATTAATTTGTTAATAGGATCTCTAGTAAATACTCGATAGAAAAGAAAACCCACAAACTTTTATAATGTACTAGAATTCCTAATAGATACCTCTTTATCCTTAAGGAAGTGGTCAAACTGTCTGCCTCACACTGAGTGTGGAAATTCTGGAGTGGTCTGATTTCTAAAATAAATAGTGACTGTGGAATCCTGCAAAACTGCCGTTCAACTGCTGGTTTTGCTTAAAACTGTGCTATCATTTGCTTTAAAATCTACTTAATATAACTGCAATCAATAACATCAGAGAGGTTAATAGAATTTATTTGGAACATTTTACATTAGACTGAACTATCACTGGTATTTTCTTATTCCCCACTGTTATTTTCAGATCTCTCATCCTGCATCTGCAGACAAAAAGGGGTAGAAAACACCCTTTATCTGCTGCAAATTACTGAAGAACCTGAAGATTTGCATTGATTGAACCGACAACCTGAGCTGGAGGAGTTCCATCTAAATAGATGAACAGACTTCATTCTTTTCAAAAAGAACATACATGATCTCTCAGTGTTGCTGATTATGAACACCTTTTTAAAATAATCCTAACTCAGGATATGAAAACTCAGTCGAGTTCATCAACAAGTTTTACTTCAAAATCACTGAAATTTCAGATTTACAATTGTTTCAATGGAACGTAATGAAACTATTTAACCCCGACCAAAAGTTGTCACTAGGAAACAGCATGGAGGCACTTACCAAGTGTTGTCATTTCTCTTTATCACACACAGCGGGTTATTATTTCCAATAGCTCCCATAACAAAATATCACCAGCAGTGCTGCATACACACTTCACTCTTAAAATGAATTACATTCAGTAGTTTCTCTACTAACATGCTATAGGGGGATGCAGACTATATGTTTCACTATCTCCTTTGTTCTGTGCTAAAACTTCTTGCTAACTTGATGTTACACAATTTTATTTTTTATATTTTACCTTTTTCTTAGTTGGTATAATCATTACACATGCATACATTGGAGGACAAACTGCATCTGAATTGTACCTGTGCACTGCACAGTCTTTACAGCGACGCGGACTTTTGTCTAACCCTACCAAATTCTTTTTTAAGATAGAAGATTTTAAAGAAAATGCACTTGCACAAATTTTCGACTTACCAATATTTCATCTTCTTAAAAATCTCACTAAGCAATAAATAAAAGACCCACCAAAAATCAGTGGGATACAAATATAATATACTTTGTTGGAAAATTAACTATACAGCGCCTGAAATAAAAGAGAACTCTGTGAGAAACATACAGATGAACAGCTTAGATTAAATGCCGAAATTTCTACAAGGATTTGAAGAGACTATGGTGCTCAAATGTAAAATAGTAAAATAATATGGAAGAAATCAGAAAGATTTACATCTTGGGAAAGAAATAAGAAGGTGCTCTGAAAGTAATGCCTCCTATTTTATCTTCTGCCAGAAAAGGAATCAAGCAATGGTTTTTAAAGACTACAATATAACATTAAAATCTACTACACAAAAAGAGATAACGTGATACAACATGAATCTCCACATAAAGCCTTTCAATGTGTATAACAACAGTAACTCTTGGAAGTTGTATTTGTTTGCCAAGAGAGAAGATTAAAAGGCAACTGTAAAAAGTAATCTCTCAACTTTCTCTTTCAGTCATACTGAATATGGAATTCTGGTAAGATAATATTTTGACTACTTCAAAAGCATAGTCATCAAGTCCTAATTCAAAATATTAACAAAATAAAACATTATTTTCATACTCTATGCTTTTCGGTGTGCAAAAGAACCATTCAAATCTTTTTTGTTGTGATATACCGGTTTCAGTTAATCTAGAAAGGGAGGTCACTTACACCTTCCTGACAGTTACTAAAATTTTTTGAAGACCTAATTTTAGAAGTTCAGAAACACTTAAAAGCAGTATTTTTGTCATAAAACAGAAGCAAAAGTCATTTGTAGATTATCTTGGTGGTTTTTTCCAACCTTAATCATTCCATTCCACTCCATTCCATTCCATTCCATCCCATCCCATTCCAAATTAGAATTTTCTCAACAGAATACTTTCATGAAAAAATGACTGTTTTACAGACAGGGCTTCCTCCCCTCTTTGTTTTGCTCTTCAGAAATACTGACAGATCTAGAAATACTTATTTGTGCCATAGATAACATGAAACACTTCTTTTTATCTCTGAAAAAAAAAAAAAGTACAAGCAATAATAACACCTGAACTTAGGAAAGAAAAAAAACACCTTTTTCTGTCAGCAGTAAGTCATGAAGCAGGAAAGAATTACGATATAAGAAAGGAGTAGATGCCATTGCCATACTCCCTGGAGGTGATATCGAGGTAATGGGGATAGATTAGATGACCTTTGGAGCTCACTTCTAACCTTATTTCCTACAGACTATGATATCTTCTCCAAGTTCCAGAGAGAAGGCAGATAAGAGCTGATTTCTTTGGGAAGGTATTAGTTAGACTACAACCATAACAGAAATGCTGCAAGAGTAAATGGATATATCATTCCTCTTAACAAAAGTACTGACATTTCAAGGGAGACGCAAAAATCCTAAGCAAGACATTTCAGGGAATAATGGGAAGTATCAAGAGATTCCAGTTATGAACACTCGAAATTTTCTGTTTCATACAAGTTGCTTAAATGCTGTTTGTTAACTTTTCATTGAGAGAACAATGCAGTTTTGGGATCTGTAACTTTTCAGTGGTTTAGCTTTCAGACAAACCAAAAGTACTGCACAGGCAAGGAAAGTACATGTTATGCCAAACCAGATTACTTACTACTCACTCACTCTAGAGTATGCAACCAATATATCCAAAGCATTGACATGGATTCTGTTTAAGCTCCTTCTGAAGGTTGCTGTAGTATCCTTTTATCCACATAAGAAATATGATTTCCTTTTTTATAAATTTAACATTTTTTGTGATCTGACTTTGGCTAGCCAATCTCTTGCTAGCTCTTTGCAGCCCTTCACTTCAAAACTCTCAGTCCTGGAAACTTATTTGAATATCTTTCTCCATGAAGACATTTTTCTATCTGCAGGCTGATGTGTCAGATTTACCCAAATAAGAATGACTTTCTCAGCTCAGTATTACAGAGTCCATGAGAAGGTACAGCTAAGCACAGAAACAGCTCCAGAAGCTGTCACTTCTAGGATAAGGCAATTCAAATGAATTCAGTACTTCTGAAACTGTTCTTAAAGCAGGAATCCTGCAGGCAATTTCATTTTTTATTATTTAAATCACACTGGAATAAAGAAGTTATGCTGCCTTAAAAAAATTAAGTTGTTTTTACTGCAGTTTGTTCACTGAAAAATGTGTTACATTTTCTGTTATCAGTTTTGCATTAGCCATTCTTAAGGTTCATATAGTCCAGAAATATTTGTTTTCAACAGTTTTGTGACGCTTTGATGGTAACACCTTCTCATAAACTAACATTTCTGTATTGTACTGATATAATTTATATTAATACAGTATGATAAGGTAGAAGAACTGTAAACAGTGAAAAGGTTTCTCTATGGCAAAAAAGATAAATGCCCATTCCAACACAGCTGTGCCAACTGTTGTCAGAAATGTAGCTTGACTGTTTTTATGGCTAACTACTTACACCCTGCTTAGGTCTTCAGCAATCAAACAACATAATTTACTATTATACTGATGTCTTATTAGTACATCAAACTTCCTGAAAGACGAGTTGATTGCTTACAAAGATCAACTACTACCTCTGCATGTCAAAGAAATCTTTAAGCCCTATTTGGGTATTACTCTACTTCAGTGAATCATAATCATAAAACACCATCACACAAGGCATAGAAAAGGGCAAAATAAATGCAGTACAAAATAAAGGATACTGTTCTCTTCTGTGTGAAGTATTATTGTTTTCTACTAGTTAATTATGAACCAGTGCTATTAAAGTAAAATGGTCTCCATCAATAGTGAAAGAAACAGCTTTTGCTAAACTCAACTTGCTTTAGAAGCAAGAAGGTAGGATGAAAAATTACTCAGGTCAGAAAGCTAACCAAAAAATCCTGGCTTGGACCAGGCACACCGATCACTCTGATGAAAATCTAAACATGGAAGAGATGGCGGTGGGGAGGAATGTCTATAATTGCTGTGCACACCATTATACAAAAGTAAAGTAGGCTCCATATGTATCAGAATCAGACTGATTTCCCAGACTTCAGAGAAATAGACTGTGCAACAGCCAGCAGCATGAAGACCTGATTTTCTTTTCTATTTTGCTATTATTACTGCAGACCTTGCATATGCTCTCAATTTTCTTCACCTACAGTCAGCAGGATCTTATTTACCAAGGATAGTGTCATTATCACACTCACATTTTTAAGTTAGGATCTTTAATCATGAAACTACCTTGATATTCTCAGCCAGAATTTAGCTTGAAGCACTTATTTTTATTACTACAGCTTCCAGAAAAAACACCTACCCACTTTCCTTATTTTAATTCTTCCAGGTGCATGCCAAGCCCCCAGTAGAAAAGGACTCTTCCCAAACATATGTTTAACAATTTCCTGTGATCAAAACTTATCTTGCATCACTCCATAGCTATTTTCAACTTTTAACTTTCACCCTTCTCATGAAGAATCTACAGCTCCATGGCCTCCAAATCATCTTTCAATACTTACGCATTGCCATATTTGCTTCCCAACTAACATGCAACTATACAGGCTTCTCTAACACTAACATCTTAGCTTTTAATCTTCTTTTAAACAAAGCCAACAAATTAAAAAATGTCTTAAAAATTTCATCTTCGTAATGTACCAGCTGTAAGTGTGGACTAGAGTTTCATCCATTGTCCTTTTTGCAATAGCTGCTTTATCTTTTTCACAGCACTTCAGACTTAACATACAGTACTGGGAGGTCTAAATGTTTAGAAGTTACTTAAATGTATCCTGCTAAGCTGAAGCCTTTGGCACTAATAACACTACTGAAAAAAATCTTTGGTATGCACAAAATTTTGCTTAGCTGCATTATCTTCTGTTAAATTGTGTCAGGAAAGCCTAGCAAAAATCCAAAAGGTTTCTTACTTTTCTTCTTGCAAACATGCACAATTCCATGAATAAACTCTGTGTTGTGAGTGAAGAACAACAGAAATTCCTTGTGTTAAAATTTGTCCTTTCTGGCAATCTGGATGGTATTTTACCAATATCAGTACAAGTTAGCAGCTGTCCTTTCCAGCAGAAAAGGACCTAAGTATCAACAACAGGTTGGCCATGAGCCAGCAGTGTGCCCTTGCGACCAAGAAAGGCAGTAGTATCCTGGGTGCATTAAAAAGAGTGTGGCCAGCAGGTTTAGGGAGATGATCCTCCCCCTGTGCTCTGCCCTGATGAGTCCACATCTAGGGAAATGTGTCCAGTTCTGTGCAGTCAGTTCAGGAAAGACAAGGAACTTCTAGAGAGAGTCCAGTGGAGGGCTACAAGGATTATTACGAGCCCGGAGCCAATAATCTCCCTTGTGAGGAAAAGCTGAGAGACCTGGGACTGTTCAGCCTGCAAAAAAGAAGACTTAGGCTTAGCCAGGCTCTTTTTGCTGATGTCAGAAACAGAATAAGGGACAGTGGGGACAAACTGAAAGACAGAAAGTTCCATACAAATGTGAGGAAAAACCTCTTTAATGTGAGGGTGGCAGAACACTGGAACAAGCTTCTCTGCGAGGTCCTTCTCTGAAGATACTCAAAACCCATCTGTATGCTTTCCAATACAACCTATTGTAGCAAACTTGCTCTAGCAGAGGGATTGGACCTCAGCACCATCACCAGAGGTCTCTCCCAACTCCTTCAGCTCTGTGATTCTGTGATTTTTAGCATTTATACTAAAGTTCTCAGTTACTGTTTCTGTGAAAACAAAACTATGTATCAAGAGGTGATCTCTATTATGTATTTCTGGAAAATTTTCATGCTTTAATTGAACACTTCAGAGAAAGCTACTGCCTATGAACAACAATCTACTAAGGACAATAATATTTTTATCCACTGAATGGAGGAATACTCCTCTATGGCCTCATAACCTTAATCATCCCTCATTGGATCTCATTTTAAATTGTTCTGGCATACAGCCCATATTTTATCAGTAACCAGAAAATTGTTTTTTAATAAAAATTTTAAAAATTAAAAAATACCCTTCGGCTTTTATGGGGTAACATATCTACTGCATTTTATTTTGCCTACATAGACTTAAAACATATACACAAACCTCCCAATTTACACTAGTGACTTATGTGAAATTTTGTAAAAACATCACTACAAACAAGAAATCTTTCACTAATTCACATTAAAATTTCATATGGGATACCAATTTAAAAGTGATTTCTCTGTGCTCACAGATTTAACAGTGTCTTGCCAGGCTTAGATAACACTGACGTAAGCTCAGCAGTTAGTCCAAGCTAATGCCAACTCACACAGACAGGAATTCAGGGCAATCTTCCAGCCCCAGAGGGGAATAGATGTGGAAGAGTTTTGCCTGCCAAATTAGTACTGTCCCTGATATGAGCATATGAGGTGACAGAAAGGGCACCTTGATGACATGCATTACCTTCACTCTGGTAAAGTACTTTGCTGTCAACAAAATTCTCTCTGTCAATTATTTATGCTGTATTCAATACATCTATTAAGCCCAAAGTAACAAAAGGAGATGAAAAACAAAACAAAACAGTGTTTTTAACTTTCAAAACAGAATAAAATTTCTACATAAGGAGTGTCTTCAGTAACTATCTATATTATGTAACTCCTTCCTTTGCCTCATGAAGCAAAATGGTCCTGGAGCTAAAAAATAGCAAAGGAAGTTCTGCTTGAAAAGTATCTGCTAGATTACCTCTTCTGTCATTAAGCAACAAATATTCCAGTAACATACAAAGACTGAGCATTCAGTGCTCCTTTGCAAAGGCTGTGGATTAAACAGTGGAAATGGTGATAAAATGGAAGAATATAGTTTCAGAAGATTTATGACATACCCTCCATGTACAAAAAAACTGCACAGAAATGGCTTTTCACAATATTTTCCTGGTTGTCACAAATAATCCAGCCATGCTGAGATTAAGTTTTACTGAAGATGTTACTAAAAGATTAAAACTGTTGTGATATTCAGGGTGTGAAAGTTAACTTAGTTCACTCACAACAAATCTGCTTTAAGATGATGTAATCCAATACTGATTCTCCTAATTGCCTAGCTTTTGCCACAGGCCATATATGCGTCAGTTCCCTCTTCTTGATTGCTAACGTAGTACCGTGTTAAAACAAGAAGAACACAAGAGGCTGTCTAGCATTTTGGTTACTAGTCACAAGTGTTAAAGTAGATTTAAAGATCATATTTGCAATTGAAGTGAACCAAAGAAGAGTGCCAGTATGACACTGGAACTGGTCTTTTCTTCATCCCTTCACATAGTATACCTCAAGCTTTAAAAAGTTAGTATGTAAGAGCATACTATTATACACTGCACTTAAAGAAATTCACTTAATAAATCTCTTCCAATACGCAAAAATTGATAGAAACAATTAAGGAAAAATTTAAATAGATAGGAATGTCTATGCTGAAGGTAAACAATCTCAGCACTCATCACAAATGAAAGAATTGTTAGTGTTAACATACAATGAAGAAGGACTATAAATTCTAACTTTACATTTGGAAAGCTTCTGGAAGCTGAGTTTAGAGTCCTGAGGTAAAATTCTGATATATTGTTTCAGTACTAAAATAGTGTTGGATTCATGCCTTTGAGTTAAGGTGCTTGAGTGTGTTTCCAGTCCAGAGCACTGTTACCTTTTTATGTAAATCCCATCTGCAGGAGCTTGGATTGTTCAGTCTGGGGAAGAGAAGGCTCAGGGGTGACCTTATTGCTCTCTACAACTACTTCAAGGGAAGTCACGGTTAGGTGGGAGTCAGCCTCTTCTCCTGTCTAAGTAGTGAGAGGACGAGAGGAAATGGCCTCAATTTAGCCAGGGGAGATTCAGGTTGGAAATAATTCTTCTCCAAGAGAGGTCAGGTGCTGGAGCAGGCTGCCCAGGGAGGTGGTGGAGTCACCATCCCTGGAGGTGTTGAAGAAGCATTTACACGTTGTACTGAGAGATATGGTTTAGTGGGAAATATTGGTGATAGGTGAACATTTGAACAGGGAATGATCTTAGAGGTCTTTTCCAACCTTGGTGATTCTATGATTATATATATATATATCCATAGAGAGATTACCAATGTATTATGACCCTGCTGTGCAGTAACAGTCTTCTCATTAGGGACTGACATCATTAGACATATGTCAACAACATCAAACTGGAAATTCTAAAATATTCATGGTACTTCTAAAGTCATATAAAAATAACTTACTCATTGAGATACAACAAAGCAAAGTGATGTGTTAAAACTCACCTTGGGAGAAAAAGAGCGACAGATTGTGGAACTAACAATCAGAAGCAATATAGAATCATGATACTATAAGTCAAAACTTGAAAAAAAAGAAAAAAAATGGCATACAACCCAAACTTATTCACAGATTTGATGTTTAAAAAGACCAGTTGCACAATTTGAAAAGGATTCTATGCTAGATCAGAGTGGAAAGAGAAATTCTCACAGAAAATGAAAGCTGTAAAAAAAAAACAACAATTTTTCATATCTAGGATAAATCTACAAGTGAAACAAATGGTTTAAAAATCTAAAATTTAAAGAACAAGATACTGAAGCTAGCATCAAGTATGAAGTTTATGTGAGAGACAAATAAATTCGAAAAGAAATCAATTGCCAGAAGTTATAAGGATAATTTAAATGAGTTTCAAGACACACTGGAAAAAAACAGAGGATCTATAAATCATATCCATAACAAATCATGCAGAAGGGGTTGAAAAGTTCAATAAATAATTATTTTCTGTATTTGGGATAATATAACAGGATTACCTGTTCTGATCAAATGATCAGAACATAGCTTCTTTTCCAGTATGTCAGGAAGCTATTAAACAACAACTACAGTCACAGTTTTTCAATCAGTATATATATAACTAACTTGTAGCTACGAGTTTTATAAATAGCCTAGCAGCTTTCTTGTATCATTAATGTTGATTTTTAACATATCTCAGAACTATAAAGATGTTCCAGAAGACTGAATGAAAATCTATAACCATTACAAGATATTCTAAATTATTTTCTTCTAATTTTAGTTTTGAAAATTCTGTGACACCAGCAGATAAGAACAGTTCTGATTAAGTTTCCATAAAGCAACAAATACTTTGATTCCAATATTTTACAGACAGAAATATAGCGTTACACAAAAAACTACTACTAAGGTCACAAAATGGAAGCTACTATTGAAAGCATACACTTCTTCTGAGATGCTGGGCAAACATATTTTTGACAATCTTTGTCTTCTAACATCTTAATCTGGAAACATAAGATTATTACAGATACAACTTGTGGATACCAAAAAAGCTGATGATGTAGGTGATAATCATGAAGATTAATGATAGGGTGTGGTCTAGATTTCTTGATAATAAAGATGCATGCAAGCCAACTGTGGTTCAATACTGCCAAAGGTAAACTCACAAATCTACAAAGAATTCCACCAACACTTCTGCAATGAGAGACTCAGTTGTCCATAGGGTTAACTTTTTCCTTGGATAAATAGAAAATATGGCATGCAAATAAAGACATTAAATTTCCTTCCTGGCTACTATGGCTCTAGTAAATAATAGCATGGAGCTGATCTCTGCAATACAAGAAGTTTCAGATAGGAACTATGAAATTTATTGAAGAACTGCTTAAGGGGAAAAGATAAAGGATAACTATTAATTGTGCATGTAAAAGTGAGGAGGGGCAAGGGAGCCCAACGAGAACATACAAGTACCTACATGGGGAAAAAACTCATAACAAAGGTCTCTAATTGAAAAGAAAAAATCACCAGATTCACTGACTGCTAACTAACAAAAAAATGCAATATGAATTTGTCAATAGTGAGACAAGAACTGACAAGAATTTTGGTGGCTTGTCTGTTACTGTAAACTTCATTTGAACTTCTGAAGGTCCTGTGATTCTAGCAGTCTCAACTATTCTCATGTGAGTTCTGCCCCCCCAGGAGGAAGATACCCTGAGAAGGGGCAGACTACCAGGAGTCTCAGTACTGCCTAAGGCAATCTCCAGTTGTGGGTGACAGGAGTGAACTTGGTCTCTTCTGGTTTCTGGTAGTAAAGCAAGCAGTACAGTTGGAACTTCTCTCTCAGTCATTTATTACCTGTAACTCTTTTTCGTATCATATGATCTTAAATTCTTTCATCATTTGTAGTAAATCAGTTATCCCCCGTTATCTTGGTTGCATCCTTCATTCTTCCCCTCCCCTATGAAAGAGGGAAGGGTGGGGATGAAGAAGCCCTTTCTCTGATGACAGAATCAACTAAATCATGACAGTCCAGTAAGAAGAGGCCCAGAAAAAGATACAAGATCAACTCACTATTCTTATCACTGCAACCGGAAGGTTGTCTCAAATAAATACTTTAACTGAATAACTTAAACAGAGCGCATATCCTCTTCTCAAAACAAATGCTTTTATTTGTTTGTTTATTTCAAGAGTCATACTAATATATTCTGAACCTAATAGTCTGACAGGGAATGCAATACACCCAGCACCTCGATATTAATCTTAGTATTTTATGAAAGTGACTGAGGCAGTCTAAAAGACTATCCCATGTTCTTCCAGTAGTGGTAAAAATCCTTAATAAATAAATAAATAGATAAATAAATAAATAAAATTACTATTACTTCTCTCCTAAACTGGGAACGACCACAAATGCACAAGACCTATATCATCTTATGCTCTAAAAATTGATTTACCATTGCTTAAAATGGGAAAACTAAGGCACAGAGAGTCAATACTTTGTCTCATGACCATCCTGCAAGTCACTGATTTTCTAATCTGTATTCACTGTTATTTCACTTGTCTCTGACCACATTCACATCAGTTCTGGGGCTAGTGCTCATTGAAGCAGGGCATAAACTATTTCAAAAGTCAGACTAGTATGTTACTAATTGTAAATTTTAACTCAAACATGGAACACCTCATTCGATCTTACCATGGTTTTATACCTTTCCTTCTTTTTTAGGACTTTTTTCCTGACCTATGTATGAGCACTTTGTGCTGCTATGACAAACAAAAGCATTTCTGATGAAAAAATAACGCTAAGAGAACTAGCTGATATACTTTGAAATGGCAGTCAGTCTCCTACACATTAACATGTTTGTAGTTCTTAGAGTAATGTATAAAAACTGCAGGTGTTTGCTCATTTATTTATCTATTTTTAAATAATCATATTTTAAAAAGACGACTAATTCTTACTGAGAGAAAATAGTATTTGAGAATTTAAAATTCAACAAAGTACCACAAACATTTTTCTAAATGAACACTTAACATCAGCTTCTAAATGCAGGTTAAAACCAAATCTCATGAATAAATGTTGATTTAGAAGTAAGCGTTTAACCTTAAGAACTCAGAAAGAAAAATCCTAACCATAACCTTAAAATACTGAGTATTTAATATTAACAATTAAGAGTTACAGGCATGGTAATGGAAAACCAACATGTTTGACAGTTTCAATATATTTCTAGTTACTGCAAGGATTTTATTTACACTAAGGTATAATTAAATCAGCCACCTTGCTTCACTTTTATTTCTTCAGCTTCTTTACAACATAGTAAGAATCCATTGTAAAGAAGAATGTTTTTAAGGTATCACATAGTTTTAGAACAACTTTGTCAAGATACCCTGCTCACTTGATTCAATAGCCTAGGGCAATTCAATTGTTGCAAACTTCATCTTAATTCCTATCCCTGTCTCCTCCTCTCCTTTTTCCGCATCTATCACAAGTCACTGGGATTAGAATCAAAGATTACAGAATGTTTACAAGACCATACAAGCTGAATATGCCTTTCCTCATCTGAACTGGTCTCAAAACCATTATACTGTTTGTACAGGTGGGATTGGAACTTGCCATCCAGAGCTTTGGAAATCAAATGCTGAATAAATTCTTAAACTTCCAAAGTGCTTTATGTTATCAATGGCCACAAGAAACAATGCCACTTTACACAGATCAAACACAGCTAAAGACAGTTTTCAGCAACAACTGCTGAGAGCAGCAAAAAAAAAAAAAAAAAAAAAAAAAAAAAGAGGTAGAATCACTGAGAGCTATACTGCTGAACTCTGCAGAAGGCTCCTACAAATAAATATTTCAAACCTTTATATGAATATTTTAAGCATGACAACTACACATAAACACACAGCCAAAGTGCTCAAATCCACTCAAGAAAGACTATTAAGTCATCAACCTGCTCCTGACAGGATCCACTGAATATGGCAACAGTGAGAAGTCAGGAGACAGTTGGAATCATTTCAAGACTGCTAATTTAACTTGTCTTAAAACCAACCAATGCTCAACGTGTCATCATCAATGTCATCTCATCGCAGTCTGAAAAGCCTTCGACCTAAAGCAAAAAGGTCCCCAAGTGCCACCCTTCTTGTCTACTGGTTGAAAATCTAATTGGTTCTGCTGACAGGCTTGGGAATTGGTAGGAAGGATGTTCAGTTAATCTCCAAGGGCCAGCAAAGAGCTCAGTATCCATCTCTGAGCTTTGCTCCCTGGCTGTCGTAAAATGACTCTGATGGTAGTGCAAGCTCTTATGCTTCAGCTGTCTTCTGACTTCTGTTAAGTCAAATTCAATAAAGTTTGTCACTCAATAATCTGAGAGCTACCCAACAAAACCTCTTTGATCAATAACAGCTTGCCCGCTTGCGCTGAGGAAGGTGACCTATTAAAGATTAAAAACACACCTGCTGCTTACAGTGCTGAACATCTTTTTTTACTTTCAAATAAAAATTCATCCATTAAAATGACTTTAACAGTTACAACTATATATAAATATTACATGCCAGAAAGCTAAAATAAGATTAAAAGAAACATCTCTGCTTCAGTACAGAGCTTCTGTTAAACCTAAATTTGAGTCATTGCTTTTTTTTTTCTGAATCAGAAAGGCCTTTCACCACCCACGTGTAACTTCTGCTTTAATCTCTGTATACATTCTACCCTTCTCTTAATTTTCTGACTGCTAATAGCAGGTAGCTCTGCTGTAGTGACAGTTCAGTAATCTAATTTCTTTCTACCTATTCACTCAAGCCAGAACATAAATACTTACGTTGCCAGGAAAAATAACATAGAATGTGAAGTGTCAACATCTTCCTCTCTGTTTAAGAACTTCTCTTGAGCTCTACTTTAACAGAGGCTACAAACACGTAGAGATTGAAAAGAATTATAGGCAAATTAACTGCATTAGGTGGACTCACAACTGTATCAGTATTCATACTCACATTTAAAATAGTTCACGTGTTCTGTACTTGCAAGAAAAATAGTTCAAACACTTTATATCAAATGTTATGAATTTGGAAACTTATATTTCGATAAATATCATTCGATAAATTCCATTTACATGAGCTGACAGTGATAGGACAAGGTGGAATGGTTTTAAACTAAGACAGGGGAGATGATTAGATGGTAGGAGGAAGTTTTTCACTCAGAGGGTGGTGGCACACTAACAGGCTGCCCAAAGTGGTTGGGGATGCCACATCCCTGGAGGCATTCAAGGCAAGGCAGGATGTGGCTCTGGGCAGCCTGGTCTAGTGGCTGACAACCCTGATTGGCAGGGGGATGAAATATGATGATCTCTGAGGTACTTTTCAACCCAGCTCATTCTATCTATGATTCTATGATCTTTTTAGTTTATCCTATACAGAGAACTGTGGTAAAAAGTCAATAGACCTGCTATTTTTCAAACTGCACAAAACTTTCAGACTCAGACACCTGGAATGGGTCATTTTCTGTGAAGGATTTATTCTTAATGATCAAGTATAAGTTGAAATACCTCACACTTATGTTTCACAGTAAACAAGAAAATGATATCAGTTAACAAAGCATGTAACTAAAGGTTACTTATCACAGAATCAGAATTGTAAAGGTTGGAAGGGACCTCTAGCATCAAGTCCAACCCCCTGCCAAAGCAGCTCCCTAGCCCAGGTAGCACAGGTAGGCATCCAGGCGGGTCTTGAATGACTCCAGAGAAAGAGACTCCACCACCTCTCTGTGCAGCTGTGCCACTGCTCTGTCACCCTCACTGAGAAGTTACCAAGCACGTCTGTGCAGAACTGCCTATGCATCAGTTTGTGGCCATTTCCCCTTGCCCTATTGCCACACACAGCTGAAGAGTCTGGACTCATCCCTTTGCCTCTTGCACCTTATGTATTTATAGATGTGGATCAGATCCCATCTGAGTCTTCTTTTTTCAAGGCTGAACAGACCCAGGTCGCTCAGCCTTTTCTCTTAAGAGAGGTGCTTCAGGCCCTTTATCGACTTTGTGACCCTCTGCTGGACTCTGAAGAGATCCCTGTATTTTTTGTACCAGGTAGCCCAGAAATGGACCCTCCATGGCAGAGTAGAGGGGGAGGATCACCTCCCTTGACCTGCTGGCGACACTTTTTTTAACACAGCCTAAGATGCCATTGGCCTTCTTGGCAACCAGGGCACACTGCTGGCTCATGGCCAACCCGTCAGCCACCAGGACCCTCAGGTCTCTCTCCACAGAGCTCCTCTCCAGCAGGTCATCCCCCAGCCTGTACTGGTGCATGCAGATAATCTTCCCCAGATGAAAGACTCTATGCTTGCTCTTGTTAAACCTCATCTGGTTCCTCTCTGCCCAACTGTCCAGACTGTCCAGGTCTTGCTGAATGGCAGTACAGCTTCTGGTGTGTCAGCCATTCCTCCCAGCTTTGTATCATCAGCAAACTTGCTGAGGGTGGACACTATCCCCTCATCAAGGGCACTGATGAAGATGCTGAACACAACCAGACCCAGCACCAACTCCTGAGGAACACTGCTAAATACAGGCCTCCAACTGGACTCACAACCCTCTGAACTCTTCCAGTCAGCCAGTTCTCAACCCACCTCACTGTCCACTCATTCCATACTTCCTCAGCTTTGTTACAGTGATATTGTGGGAGACAGTGTCAAATGCCTTGCTGAAATCAAGGTAGACTACAACCACTGCTCTCCTCCCATCCATCCATCCATCCATCCATCCATCCATCCATCCATCCATCCATCCATCCATCCATGATGCCATAGAAGGTCACCAGGCTGGTCAAGCATGACCTCCCCCTGATGAACCCATGCTAACTACTCCTAATAACCTTATTAACAAATCACTGCAAGAAAAATAGCATCAATAAATTTGACAGAATGAACCAACAGTGCCTGTCCGTAATGGGCAATAAATCTCTGCGAAAATCACTGAGTCCTCAAAACAGTAAATTCAGGATATGCAAGGTAAGTAGCATATCTTTCAATTGTCATGCTTTGTTTAACTTACTATCCTTCATGCATTCACTTCAAAAGGTAAAAATAAGCTAGAAGGTGATAAGATGTCAAAGCAGCTAGGAAGTATGGATCTTCATGTTCAACTAAAGAAATAAATGTCCTTAAATTTTCTGAATTGTTAAAAAAGACTGTGATTCTGGAAGATTTGGATGGAGTTTACACTGCCATTAGTTGTTACTTTCTAAGAAAGTATAATACTAGCCTATGGATCCCCAGGCTCCAGGAATATAGAACAAGAATTACATGTTAGCTAACATTAATTCAGTATCTGAAAAGAAGTCTGAATTTACTAACTTGTACTATCAGGCACCAAACAATTACCATAAACAAATTCCCTACTGTGAACATCAGAGAGACTCAGTAATGACTAGCTGTGAAGAGTAAAGTGCTTCTGCAGTTTTGCAGGTTTTTCTTCTTCCTCCTTCAGAGGAGGCTCAACAGGTAAGTACCATGCAGTATCTCACTTTGCTGTAAGGTAAGACACAATATTCATAACAATGAGGCTCCATGCTCCAAGCTTTCAGGTTTCCCTGTCTGGAAAGATGAACTACACTTTAAAAAGGACAGTGCCTTGGGTGTGGTTAGAGTTATTATGCCCGTACTGTATCTTAAAGAACTACAAAGACTGAATTCTTTAATCAGTAAAATACCAGCAAATCAAACACAAAACAAACCCCCAAAACTAAGTCACAGATAAGGGCAAAGAACAATCAAAACAATCCTTTCATTACTGCAGTTATTAAATCTCTTACAGAAAGAAATATATTCACGAGTTCTATAGAAGATTATGGAGATAAATGCTTTAATTATATATAATCAAATGTCAACAGAGTATCCAAAAAATACATGCATCAGACACTAACAAGTACTGCACAAAAAGTTCAGCCTAACAACTCTTGTCCTTTACATGCTAGTGTAGTGGATGCAGTCAATTGGACTTGCCCAGCTGGCCTTTTGGGTTCATTGCACCTTTCCAACCACCCAAATTGCCAGCAGCCTACAACAAAAAATCACACTTCTTCAGAAAAGCCCTTTCATTATCTGAAAGGAAAGGAGTATGAGGTATCTAAAGACTGATAGAGGATGAAAAAAAAAAGGGGGGGAGGAGGAAATAGGATCTTTTGGACTGTTCGTGCTGCACTGAGGTTTTCCATCCCACACTTAATTTCTCGCAGCCAGTAGTGGCCTGCGTGGCTTCTGTCTTTGGGAAACACTTTATCTGCTAAATGCATACTATTTCCATGCTGTTAGTTAATCAATATTCTCTTTTATATGTATTCTCTCTTTTTCTTTTTTTTTTTTTGGTCTGAAGGCCAAAATTGTGCTGGGTTTTTAGCATACGGCAACATGCAGTAACTTATTTCTGCCCTGAGGACTAATCAAGGTTTTATGCACAAGATTACTAAGACCAGGAGATCCCTTTCTGCACAAGTGCATAGCTACTGATGAAGGAAACTGTAATAAGAAAATGGAAAATCAAGGGAGCAAGGTACTGCTTTTGAAACTGGATAATATCAATGCCTGTGTGACCACTGGTAAATGATATTACTCAATGCATTGCTTTACAATAAACAATTGAAGTGCCTATCTGTTGGCTGATTTGCAGTTTCTGGGCACTTGTAGCTTAAATAAGAGAAAGCTATACAAAGAACAAATAAAGTGTTGTGGAACACTAAGTAGCTTAAAAAAACACACCTTACACATGTCAACTTGGGCATTCAAAATATAGGCTGACACTTTTCTCCCTGGCTTATTCCTTTTTTAATAATGTCATCTCACCTCACAGAGGTTTTGTGAAAATTAATTAATTACGGTTTGTGAGGCATTCAGATGTTAATGATAGCCACAATGGAAAGAAAGCCTATGGAGAAATTAATAGTTTTGAATTCAATGTAATAATTGAATGTGAACACCACATGTGGGTCACATATTGACCAATAAGAATAACAGAAAACCTGAATAGCTGCTCATTCACTGATCTCTGTTAGTGTGTAGACTGAATGAGAGAGGGGCTCTGTGGTCAAAGCATAATATAAGTGTATACTTATAAAAATAGAACCCCAATAATATATATGTGAAATGTTTACATCTAATAGCAAACAATCGTTGCATTTCTTATCTTTTAAGCACTAGATTTTTGTAAACTTTTAAATTCTCAAAATCATAAAAGGCAAATGCAAAAAAATCCAAAGATCTTCTGTTGCCATTTTTTGCAACACAGACTATTGACACTGAAAAAAAAATCTATTAAGTCCCATTCTAGTCAGTGGATTTCAGATATCTTTCAAGAGCAGAGGAACATAAATGCTCAGGCATCCGAAGTTCTGCTTGATGTTCTGGGACACCCCCTCCTGGGAAAAGCTCTCATTTCTGCCTTAAACTCTAACCCTCTTACTAGCTAGCATATAGAAAGGTAGGTTTTGTTCCTTAGGTCAATCTCATCCAGCATCTTACTCAACTATTAAATCAACTTTCCAGGGACTCAAAAACATCCCTTTTTTCTGACTCTTTGTTTTCATTAGAAAAATTTCACACAACATGGAGTCTTTCTAACTCGCATGCAACTTGCTTCCACAAACATTTGGAAAAAATTTTGCTCCATGGCATCAAAGTACTACAGTCAACAACAAACCCAAACCATACAGCAGAAAAAGAGAAAAAAGAAAACAACAACAAAGGTTTCCATTTAACTCACTCCAAAACCACTTGGCCAGTATAAAGCTTCCAGCAGCTACTATACTTCCAGACGCATGTAGAACAGAAAATGCAGGAGGAAACACTCATACTATAGCACAGCACTTAAAATTGGTTTGAGATTACATCCTCACTATATCTTCTCACTATTTTACATTTAAAAAACTCCAACATATAGAGTTCTAATTCCAGCAGTGGGAAAATTCTCTCTGCAGCTTCCTCAGGGGGAGGAAGTGGGTAAAGAGATGCTGGTTCTCTTCTCCCTGGAAATCAATGACAGAACATGAGGGAATGGCACAAACCTGTGCCCCTGGGGCACTGGAAAAAAATTATTTTCCATGAGTATGGTCAGACACTGAAACAGGCTTGCTAGAGAGGTGGTTCCTGCCCCATGCTTGTCAATGTACAACAGGCATTTGGATAACGCCTTCATGAATGTGCTTTAGCTTTTGTTTAGCCCTGACACAGTCAAGCTAACTCAATGACCTCTGTAGGTCCCTTCCAAGTGAACTACTCTATATGCTTCTCTGAGCATAGAACATGATTCTTTAAAGGGTAACATCACGTGCAATAGGCCAGCAAGCCGGAAAGAAGAAGAGAGGAATGGTACTCAAAGCTCATGCAAAGCATGAACATGTGGAGTTACAATAGGTGCCCACAGTTTTAATGCCTAATCAGACAGAAAGGCCAAAAAGAGACATCAGAGCTTCCACACAGCCTATATAAACAAGTATCAGAAATCATTATGTAGATCACTATACACTTTGTATTCCAAACTGACTGCTGTCCATACTGTCACAATCAGCTATGCCAGTGCAGGGGTATACTCTGTTCACGGGAAATAATTCCTTACATAGGAAATTAGGAAATTATTTTTTTTAAATGTCTGGAAACTGAATTTAGTCTTATTTGATTTACTGAAAAACATTATTAAAAATGAATGCAATATTTTCAAAATGGATGTTTCATTGCAAATGAAATAAATCTGCTGACATAAACACCTCTGGTCAGGATTTGATATGGACTAATAGCACTAATTCTTCTGATGTGTTCTAATCACAGAAAAATTCTAAAAACTAAAAAATCAGGTTATCTGTCACATCCTGTCTTAAGAAGAAACCCGACCACAAAACTGTTCCATTTTTTTAACATGCCCAATATATCCACTTTAATATGTGCAAGTCAGGGTTCCTACTTGTACAAACTCCCTGTGTCACTTCTACAGACACATTCCAATTGAGAAATGATTTCAGATGAGCATGGAGTTCTCTTTTTCTTTTGTATAATGGGGACATCATCTTTGCTCAGCTCTTTGACTGAGATTTTTGTGATCTCCTTTCATTTCAGTATCATAAATAATTCCCTCAGAGCTATGTGTTCTTATGGCAGTATAATTTCAATGGTCCTACACATTTTATCATATTTTAATGTAGTATATTTGTTCCTCTAACTTCTTCTGCTTTGATCAAGGTTAACTATTCTAGAAATATTTTCAAAGTTTCCTTTTGTGAAGTTTGTATTTGTAAACATTTAATTAAAATAATTAGAGGAGGTTAAAACATGACAATAAGAAATATCAGAAACACAAAAACCTCTCATGAAGAGAGAGCAAAAAGACAGTATGTATTTGGGAGATGAGAGAAACAAGTGGAGACTTAATAAAAATGCACAACATAATGAATTATATAGATAACATTTATCATACAGTTCTATTCAACGTTTATAGTAATTCAAGAACAAAAGGATGTGCAATGAAATGGAGAGATAATAATTTAAATCTGATATCAAAGGAACACGTTTCAGTTAAAAAAAAAGATCAGAAAAAAAAACAACAACTACACAAAAAACATGCAATTATTAGGTGAAACAACGTAAGTTTGCAGGAGGGAAAGAAGCCTCCCAGTCTATTCCATACCTCTGCTATAAGTATAACAAAACAAGATACAAAAGAACACTTGGCCTGGGTCAGATCAAAGACTCAGACAGATCTAGTCTGTGATATTAGTAAATACTGGATATCAGTGTAATAGCATAAAAAGCACACTCGGACATTCACTTCTGCATCTGGCAAAATTTGCAGTAAACTGGCATAGAGTCTTCTCGTTCCACAGCTTGTATTTTTTAATGAATGCAATCTTTAATGATTCCTGGCAGATCTTTCTTCTAGGGATTTACACATCGCATTTTCAATATACATTCTCAGGTTTCAAAAGTGTCCTGGGTTAATAAATTCCAGTTTCATTCCATTTTGCTTGCTAGCTTTATTAGGGCTGTTCACCTCCTTCTGATTCATAATATCCAAATGGGTTTGCTGTCCTTCTCATTCATGACTTACATTCCTACAACATACACTATTCTTCTCTGAAACAGGGGATCCTACTCTAATTATACTCATACTAAATGGAAACCATATTGTTGATCTGGTCAATCATGCTTTTCTTCTCCATACCTTTTTTGATTCTTTTACACCCCAGATGAGATGGGAGAATTAGACTCTATCAAGTATTTAAGACACATACTTATCATGCACTGTGTAAACAGCACAATGACAATTTGTTTCCAGACATTGTTTGCTCTTTCCTACACCACTCACCGCTCCAGTAACGTATTTTTCATGCCAGTCATAACTATTCCAAATTACTTTTTCTGTTAATCAACTTAGACTCTACCAATATACCAATAATTATACATACACCGAGTTGTATTTTCCATGATTGTTCTTTTGTATTTATTATCTAATTTAAGCTGCAATTTTATTAAACATTCAGCACCATGAGTTGCCACTAATGATTGTATAACTCTTAGTACTAATCTCCACTGGATCGCAAGTATTTGCCCTCACTCTGTCAACTGATCATTTTATTCCAGCAAATTAGCTACTGAGCCTGCAGTTGTCCAGATATTTCTCAAATACAAATATTCTATTTACTACTCTCTAATCATATATACGAGAGCTGCTCTGAAAGCAATGCCTCCTATTTTTATTGCGTTGGCCCATGCTGTCAGAGGTGGATGTTGGTGGTGTGGCAGTAGAGGTTGAACCTTCCCACCAATACTGTTACACTTTGTTGCTGTCACAGATGGCAGCAGAGCAACAGTCTGACAAAATGGCATCTGACATCTAAGTGCATATGAAGGAAAGGTGTGTCACTGAATTCCTCCATGTGGAAAAAATTGCACTCATTGACATGCACTGGCACTTGCTGAACGTATGTGAGCGCAGTCAGTGGGTGGGTGGTGCATTTCAGTGATGCCAAAGGTAACATGAAAGACAAGCCATGTTATGGATGTCAAGCCACAAAGTGAAGAGCATTTCATATTAGCTCATTTGCACACACCAATTCACAGATTACAACTAGGAAACTATGTATGGAGATGAGTATCAGTTTCAGTGCACTGGAAACAATGTTGGCAACGGTGGCATTTTGCAAAGTTTTAACGACGACTGTCCAACAAATGCTCACACAGGAACAGAAAGAACACCATATTCAAGCTTTTCAGGACCTACTGAACCAATACAAGTCTGGAGGAGTGTTTTCAGGGTCACATAATTACTCATAACAATATGCAGTGTCGCCAATTCATGTTAGAGTCAAAAAAGCAGCTCACGGAGTAGTAATGAATGAATTCCCCATCAAAGAAAAGTTCAAGATGCAGCCCACAGTGGGTAAAGCAACATGCACTATCTTTTGGGATAGAAAAGAGGAAATCTTCTGGGTCTCTACTGACATAGACAAACCACTAACTGACTGCTACATTGTGACAGTGACTAGACTGAAGGCTTGAACTTCCAGAGTCAGGTCAAAGAAGACAACCTTCTTTTTTGCAACACAACTTCAGGCTCCATTCTAGTTTGAAGATCATGGAGCGCACTGCCAATTTTGGCTCACTGTCCTATAACGCACCCATCATATAGTTTGGATTTAGTTCCTTCTGACTTCCATTTGTTTAAGCTCATGAAAGATGGACTTCATGGGCAACATTTTCCTAGTATCGATGTCATAGCAGCTGTGAAACAGAGGGTCACCTCTGCAGATTTTCAAAAGCGTGGCATGTAGGCTCTTGCTCATCACTCATGAAAGCGGTGACTATGCTGAAAAATAATCTTCTGTAGATGAGAATTGCTCTATCAAATAGTGTCATCATGCTCTTTGTATCTGCTGTTGTTTCAATGGAAATAAATAGGAGGCATTACCTTCAGAGCAAAATACCCAGTACTGTCTAGTAACTGTGGATTGTTTGAAGTACTCATTAGATCTCCAGCTTTACATTAGTCAACAGCTTACAGGCCAGTTCAGCCTGGTTCTGTGACTAATGGGGCAGGGGACCCACAGGAAAAGGTAGGGAGATACACCTAAAAACAGCAGCAACAACTTGAAGAGGAGAACTAGCTTACTAATAATAAATACCAAACAAAACAATATAATACAATAAAATTGGAACTGAAGCTATAAATCAAAGAGAGAGAGAGAGAGAGAGAGAGAGTGTCCAAAACCAAAGGTCTTACTCTAACACTGAGGCAAGGCAGCTAGGAAGCTCCCACTGCTGAGGTGAACAGCAAAAAGAGGAAGTCTTGGGACTTGCATCCAGTTTTACCTTTCCCTCTGGGTGGAAAATGTGAACGCAAAGTCCTCTGGGGTATGTGGTTCTGGAAGCCAGGTACCCCGAAATTCAGCAGTGCACAGACTTGGAGCATTAATTCTTTAACTCCCAGTACCTCACATGATGTTATGATGTGGAATACTATTAAAGAAAATCATAAAACCATGACAACATGTTACTTCTTTAAGTAGTTATGTGCTTGAGAATATCTGGTCTTTAATAACACTGTTCTATGAATTCCACTTCAGTAAAGACATGTATCTTAAATTTAAATTAGTTATCACCGTTGTTTTTTCTGTTCTATTCAGAATCTGAATACTGGAACTGTACTGTAACAAGCCCCTCCTATTTTTTGCCTTGATTTGTGCTACTAATTCCAAACAGGTTTTGCAAAATCAATCTTGAGAAATTCCACAACCCCTTTACTTGCAAGTCACAACTGACTTCATTACATATCTCTATTTACCCAAGTTTGCATTTTTAATTCAATGACTTGGGAACAGAATAGCTTTTATCTCCATGTTTTATCTGAACTGAATGAAGGAGATTATTTTCCATAATCAACTCTTCTACGATAGAGTTAACAAGTCTCAAATGGCATCAGCTCTTGCTGACTCAGCAACAGCATGATGAAGCTGGTTAAAAATCATTCAGAAACAGGCAGAACAAACGCTAGGGATTCCGATAAGTGGGAAGACAAAATCTACAACAATAAAACTCCAGATCATGCTCACCTCTCCCATTGTCTCCTAGCTTGTATCAGAAATAAATGTAGTCAGCAGGAGTAGGTAGGTGTTCATCCCTCTGTACTCAGTTTAGGTGTGGCTGCACCTCGAGTATTGTGTTCAGTTTGGGGCCCGTCTCTACAAGAAGGACTTTGAATGTGTCCAGAGGACAATGAAGCTCACAAGGGAACTCAAGCACAAGTCTTAAGGGGAGCAGCTTGATTATTGTTCGGACAGGAGAAGGCTCAGGGGAGACATCTCTCCCTGTCACTCTGTACAACTCCCTGAAAGGAGTTTCTGGCAAGGAAGAGGTCAGTAACTTTACTCAGGAAAACAGTGATTGGACAAGAGGTAATGACCTGAAGTTGTGCTAGGGGTGGTTCAGGTTTCCATACTGGGAAAATGGTTAGCAGGCACGGTGCTGACGGGTTGGCGGTTGGACTGGGTGATCGATCTTCCAGCCTAATAGATTCGATGACTCTAATGTACTGATAGGTGAAAAGATGAATAAAGCTGAAATGGTTTGTCTCAAAAAACTCCTAAGTAGCAATTCATTACAAAATCGGTAGTAAAATCCTTACTTATAGGATATCATAAAGAAATCAACCAACTACATTTCAGTGCCTTTAGTATGGTATCACTTGTCATTTTATGTTTACAGGTTTAGATGGACTGCTGCCATTGTCAGAAATAAATGCAGTGATGAATATGGAACTGTTAAAGTATATAATACCAAAATGGTCCATCTAGCCAAAACACCCAAATATCCCAGGGGAAGGGGAAAAAAAATAAAAAAGCAAATAAAGCAACTCAGATATGAAAAAGAAAAATGTCACTCACTACAATCAAATATTTAAGTAGATATTTCATGTTCCAGAACAGCTTTTTGTTTAGTCCTGTCTCTCTCTCCCTCTCTGCTTATGCTCACAAATCAAGCATACATATAAATAACACTAATATGCATATATATTTTATTGCACATGAATAGCATGAATCTGTTTGTATCTTTCTTTATCTACAGTGGGCTAATATAACAGACAAGCTTTTCAATTCGCACTAAACTCCCATAGTACTATTGGACTGAAACAGAAAGAAGCTCTAAAGGTTTGTGTTTCACTCTTACATTGCAGGAGGAAAAATAAAATTGATTTGAAAGAAAACACAGGGAAAAAATAACAAAAGAGTTACCTAATTAGACTTGATTATTTTGCATACTTCCATCTTTTCAGCTTCTGGTTCTCTCTGGTCACTCTGAGGCAGACAAACGGTCCATTCAGATTAGCAGCTTGTTCCCAATATTGACAAAAAAAAACCAAACCCACTAAACACTAAAATAAGAACATAAAATTTCCCTAGTCACATTCCCCCAAGCTTCAGCAAAGCAGCTCAGCAATCTTCTGAGACATTTTGTCACATCAGTATTACAAAACTCTTTATTTAGTACTCCAGTGAGCTGCAATAGCCGTGGCTACAGATATCTTTCTAAACTAATATGTCAAAAGGTATACCACTAATGGTTACAGAAATTCCACAAGTACTCTGAAAGGATTAGATGGCTTTTTTTTTCTGTTTCACTGCTATGAAGAGATTAGTAATGTGACTTACAAGTTGTCAAGCTTAAAACCTTTAAATAGACTTTTGAAATCAAAATATTTGACAATGGACTCCATCAAAATATGAAAGAACACTCTACTTATTTTATATCCATCAAAAAGGCATCTAACAGACCAATCTGAGCAATTCACTTCAATAATATTTTAATTGATACATATCTCAGGTGCCAACAAAATACAATTTCAGGCTGAGGACTTACTTGATCACACTTTTACCACCACCTTTCTTTGTCTTCTAAATTTCTTGATACCTAAAAGGTTGATGTAACAGTGAACAATTTCCTGAACAAAATGACCCATCAAGAACTACCACAAACTGCAACTAGTAGAAACCAGAAGAAAAAGGACTAATGGAAAATCTATTTTTATAATAACTAGTCGAGATGAAATGTTTACAGTACAAGATGGGAACCAGAGTGTTGAATGACATATGACAAATGCAGAATATAATCATAGCATTTTTTGAAATTCTACACTTCTGCCCCAGATATACTAGCTTTACATACAAACCTGGTGCCATCCTAAAGCTTTGGCAGAATAACTATGAGCTACTGTGAAAGCTGCAGGCTCTTCTACCTTTCTCTACACGCACTGTATCCTTGCATCTAATGAAGCAACAGAATCAAAAATATTCGAACTGCTAATTCATTATGAAATGGTTTAAAATTCAGCGGTGGAGATAATGAGATGAACTGATTCTCTCAACTCTTCCAGTATCCTTTCACTAAACTGTGCAATGGCAACAAGCTTAACTTTGAAGAAGAATCTGCAAATTGCTGAAAGACAGATGATGTTATTCTGAACTAAAGAGGACTTGATAGATGTTGATATTATCAGGTTTTTTTAAGTATATTGGTGTCATAGAAATAAGAAAATATAATTAAAAGAACAGATTAGAATGACTTAAAACATAAATTTTAATACGCCAATTGAGACATCTGAACACTAATAAAGCTTTTGTGGTACCATTCATCTACAGAAGATACTCTATTGACCTATGCCAGTGAAAAGCCTTTATTTGCTTCTTAGGAGATCACTCTCTACATCATCAAATCTGTGAAATATTTTGTTGCATCTGCATAATAAATCTGACACATCTCTCCTATATGGTGATAAGCGCATAGTAAAAAAGTTTATGTCCTGACATGATTGGTGTCATATTGGTGACACTGAAACAGTAGATTCCCTCCATTTTTTACAATCTGCCACAAGCAAAAAAGTTCATTACTGTTAATTAACTGGCAAAAATTCATTACTGTTGCTTTTTTATTTTGTATATTTTCAGTGTGGAAACCTCTTATCATCCTTTTCTAACTACTTACTTTCATAAAAAATACCAGAGAGATGAAAAAATGGCTTTTCAGAGCAATCAACAGATTTGCTTCGACGATTTGACTCAGTGCTATAATATTTGAAGAATATTACCCAGAATCATACCAGAGTTTTTCTTCCAGATTTGTAAATAAGATCTTTCAAGATAAACTGGACTTGTAATTTTAGGAACAGTGAGATAACAACACATCAAAATCAATGTGATTTAGGTAAGTCTGAGTTATAGAGGCCCCCAAAATATTCCACAAAATTCTTTAACTTTTCTATGCTTCAAATTCTAGGAAAATGTTTTCTGAGAAAATATTTTCACCACCTTCCAAAACCATGGAAAAATTGTTATGTATCTGCATTGAATACAACTAACTCATCTTATTCTGGACTCTGAAGATTCCAGTGAAATGTTCAGCCCTATTCAAAAGCAGTCTCCATGCAGATCATATCTCTATTTGAAGACTAAATTCAGTAAGAATCCAAGAATCGGAAGTTTGGCCAACTGCCTTCCAGCACAGCAAATGGTGGTCAAATTTGCCATGCAATCTAGGAAAAAGGTCAGGCACTATTGAATGTGTAATAGCATCGTCATTGTCTTGCACATGGAATGCCTGTAAATTGCCCTTTCTGGGTTTGTTCAGGAAATTTTTAGAATGTTCAAAAGACTGCAAGCAGGATATACACAACTAAAAGCAGAAATCATTTATTTATTAGCTAATATATACAATAGATAACAAGGACTTACAGGACAGTGAAGCATTGGGTCTGGCAGAACCTTCAGTGCTACAGTCATCCTCATTTCCTTTTGAATCGCTCTCTCGCAGCAGTCTAACCTGCCTCTACTTTTATCTTTCATGTCTCACAAGTTTACAGATTTTCTCAAAGTTCCCTCTCACAACATTCTTTTCACAGAACTCTGAGCCAATGTGACAGAGCTATAATGTATCAAAACTGTGCCTTCAATTACAGAAAAATGACCCCTTGGGAGAAGTTAGATGTATATGCAACAGAGGTATATATTAGTCACCAATATCTATAAAGAATGAATACAGTCAGAAGACTTCTATCCTCACTTATAATTAGTCTGCTTAGATAACAGATAAGAATTCTCCTTTTCTTGTATAATTCTAAACAATCACCAGTTACAATTATTACAAATCAAGGTTTTTGTTTTCTTGAAGGAACGATATATTTACCAAAAATGCCATTCAAAAAATATATAGAAATTATGGATGATAACCATATTAGTTTTCTTCACTCTATAACGTAATTATGGCGTCCAAAATATATTTGTATTTGATATTTAGCTACAGAGCAGGTTGTGTGAGTTTCACAGTCTTTAATGGCACTTTTTCCTGTATTTTAATTTCAACGACATTTTTTCATCTACTTTAAAAATAACACCGCTTTGCAAAGGCTCACTTTAATAGGCAAATTACTCTAGAGATTGCACTTTCACCAAACCTTTTGCATTTCTTTTATTTTTAAAGGCAAAACCCATTGTTTCTGGCAATTAAATTAAGGCTGTGCAACATGTACTCAGAGCTGAAGAGAATCAGGTTTTTCAACAAAACAATAATTAGCTAATGTTTTTACAGCGCTCTGAAGTCGCAAATTGATGCGTAAGTTCACAGTATTCTTATCATGGTTCCAACAGAATTCAGGGCAATTAATACTGTAAAACTGCTGGTCATCCAGATGCAATTACTTGCTGTGAGAAGGTGGTTTAAACACAATGTACAGGTAATGACTAACCTTTACAATACAATGGTACAGTCACCACCAGAAAGCAGAATACATTAGCCAAACACAGCTGGCTTTACAGAGGGATGTAAAAGTATTCACAGTTTCTACTTTACCTCTAGCCATTTGATTCAGGAGGGCTTTCCCTCCGGTAATAACTGTAATGCAAAATCTCCTTCTTAAATACCAGGTATGCTAATAACCTTTCCTATTATAGAAGTCCCAATAAGAATACCATATAGGATATTTACTTCTACTAAACTGATACCTCATACAGTTCTACTGACTCATAATTTGTTTGTCTTCCACACACATTCACCTATGTCCTAACTATGAAGAAATGAAGTAATATTAGAGATAAAATAAAGCAAACAGGAGAAGACTTTGCAAGACTACTGAGTGCTTGAGTGGGCCCCAGGTTTTAAAAGAATGTTTTTAAATGTGGTGTTACTGTAACACCACAAGTGGTGTTGGAATTATCTTGCCATCAGTATCTTACAATATGAAAAGTAGAATTCTCCATTTACCAGTATAAAATACCATGCTTACATATTATAAAACTGTAGATAATTTTTGAAACTGTGTAGTAATTCTGTAATATTTTTACATATAAAGGAGAAAAAAAAAAGAAGAAGGAAAGTTGGGGAACACTGCTGCACTAGATTTTTGGTTTCACTACACACTGACACCTGCATTCAACCATATCCACAGCAAAGAAGGATGCCATTTATCTTTTATAATAATATGGAGTTCTCTGTCAGAGTAGGGTCACCGAAATGAGTAATAATCCCACCACTGTCTAAGGTACAACCAGCAGGGTCCAGGTCAACAGGCAAGCAGACAATAATTTGCCCAACAACACTGAATTTCATCTGCCCGCAGCCTCTATCTACTGATTATACAATCAATACACCTCAGATGAGAAGAGCTAACAACTGACCGGGGCAGATCAATGCTAGCAAATAAGCGCTTCATGACAAAAAGTTTGATAATTACCATTCTGAAGCCGTGTAAATGTTGTTTCTATTGTAACGACATTCATGATGATACTGCTATGATTGCACTGTTATTATAGGTTTAATGTTAGGCAATCAAGCTGCAGTGGTCTAGATATCAACAAACAGCATCAAAAGAAAACATCAAATTGTCCCTATTCTTCTGACATTGTAGCTGCAACATTTTTCTATGTTAGTGGCCACAAATGAACAATAATAAGTGACAATTTAGTGAAAAATACTATTTTCACAGCTTACAAAAGTCATACAATATAGATTGATACGAGTATGATTATTTCTACACCCAGAAGTAGAAGGCACACCCACTTAAAATAGAGGATTAACATGAATTCAGCACTGCGTTCTTTGTTTCACATGCATCAATCAGTTCAGAGGTTTTAATGTGCACTTCAGCTAGTCATAACCCAATAGCATAAATAGCTTTGCTTGATTTATTATCACTTTTAATACTGAGCATTTCTTTTTTTTAACATTTCCTGAAGTGCTAGTTCATTCTCAGCACATTAGCTTTTAAGAGAACTAGTCCTGACTGATCTTCAATAGCTACACTGACTCCAGTTAGCCTCTCACACTCTCAACACAGAGAAATGTAGAATACACTACTGAAATGTTAAGAAAATTGCGGCCTCATGAAAAGAGTACGCAGAGCCGTGGCAGCCTCAACTTTGAAGCTTCAGAAGATAAATATGACATTTAATATTTTATGTTCAAGCCTGCAAGAATATATCTCAGCAGCAAAACATGTTTTCCCAATGGCCATGTTAAAGATAGGTGCACAGTCAACCACACCACTCTTCAGAAACATTTCTGTCAGTGCAAATCATAACTATGATATCTCCAAAGATATATATGATGTTGGCATTTCATGAATTAAACTTTTAATCGAGTCTTTCACAGGCAAAGCACAGATGCCTCCAAAAGTCTCTCAGTTACCTGTCTGAAACTTTTAAATCACTGATTGGTCAGATCTGCCATAGCCTAAGGGAAATCACCCGTCTATCCACATAGAGATACCAAACAGTAAGGATAAACCCGAATCTTTAACAGACAGCAATACATATATAATTTGAACTAGCTTGGACTGAGATTTTCTTTTCAGCATTTCCTTCTCAGAAGATCTTCTACCTCACATGAGATTCAAAGAATTTCATGTATATTAAAATCCTTTCCCTCTCAGATGGGTTCATTTTTATTCAGGGACAATTTTGCTGACTGACAGGTAAGCATTTGGTGCTGAAATTGGACCTGTACAAGAGCTTTGCATTTCATTTGCTCCATTACACCAGTGCATGGATTACTGGGCTTTTACTTTGGCATCTTTCCATTACTTTCATATACCTGACATGAACAAAATGACTCATCTGACATTCTGTGTAACAAATTTCTTCCAAAAAGAATAGAACATTATTATACTATTTTGCACATGTGGTACCACAGTCTTCCACACTGATCTGGCCAGAAATTCTAAGTGTATAAATAGTAGCTGATACTGTAGAAGGAAAAAAGAAACAAGAAGAAAAAAAAAGAAAGCAAGCAGAGACATATCACATTGAAAAAGGTATGGCCTCTCTTAACACTACTGCCTTCAGTGCAATTTCAGTTCCAGAACCACTTCAGTTATGATACCAAATTTAATTCCATTTCTGTAAAAGAAAAGAAGTTTAAAAACTGTCTCAAGCCTTCTAAATTAACCAACACAGCCAGCAACAAAAAAGTGTCAGCAATTTCTTATACCAAAGAACTAAGAGTCATTATACTTTGTCCTTTTCAATAGTTGATTAGTTCTGTTATTCCTTCTGTCCTACTACAAACATGCTTTTATGCATCACTTTCTCAATTCGATTTGATTTGAAGAAACAGATTTGTTTCCTCTACCACTAACATTAACACAGGATTCTTTTTGGTTGTATCCCTTGATCTTCCATGATATAAGTATCCCCATCATTTATTTCCAAACTCAGTAGTCTCACAACTAGACGACAGTATGTAACACATACTTTAATTACTAGTTTTTATGAAGTCAATAATAAACAACTTGAACTGTAGTATTAAAAACTACTTTAAAAGTTGCAAATGGAAATGCACTGATTTTCTTCACATGGTGTCACTCCTCATAACTGTCACCACCATGAACATCTTTTTCTTCAAGTAGAATCAACTGTGTGGACCATTACAATCCATTCAGAGATAAGAAAGCAATGGATTAAAGGGTGAAAACATACAAGATAATGACTTCTACACTTTCTTTAAAAAGATTATTAACTGAATTAACTGTATTAATATGTATAGGAACGACAACTCTTTTCCTATTTATTTTCACAATGTAGGTGGAAAAAGTTTTCAGAAACTCATTGGACTGTTTCACTGTCTTAGCTTACATTATCGATCCATGGCATTTGAAGAAATTCCATATATGTGCAGAATAATTTAAAATTCAGGTTCATTTTTCCAGGGCTTCTAGTGCCTATCTATGAAACTATTTAAATACAAACAAAATAATAACAATAATTTAAAAATATATTTATGACAAAATTACTGACATACTCTATCTCAATCTCCCTATTCCTGATCTAGACTGGGAAGAACAGAGGTTTTCACGAGACCTGTGAGGAATAACTGACTAAACTGGTAATGCATTTTCCAGAGAAATAATTCAAGGTGGGGATTATGATACACACATACATAGAAATATCATAGCAAATCCTGCCAAATCTGTCCACATTTATACACTTGGAACAAGACAACATGTGGTCTTAAACCGGTGGTGCAAGGCAGAGCTAGCTGGATATCAGGAAAACACATCTAGTGATGAAGCTAGTGAAGGACTGGAATACGTTAGCCCCAAATCTCCACCAATGTACAACTTCAAGAACAGCCTAGGAAAACTTCTGGCAGTGATAGTTTACATGGAACTAAATCTGCTTTGGATCATCCTGACATGATCTCTTTAGATCCCTTTCAGCACTGAAAAATATGATTCTGTAATCTTTTTGGTCATCTCTCGCAATATAACCAGTTGGAGCATTTTTCTCCACCTCTAGCATAAACAATAACAAAGACTCTGCTGAATAAACTCAGAAAACTAAAAGGCAGTAGCCCCAATAGTCTGGAAAAGTCTGGAACCCATAATTAATTTGTAATAATGATACTCTGGCAAGGAATCTACCTTCCTGTCTTTAAGTAAAAAGCCCATAATTCAGAAAATACAGTGAAGTTCACCACATTAAGAGGGAAAACTGAGAAGTTTGACAAATCAATGCATCTCAAACCCAGGAATATCCAGTCAACCTCTTATTAGGTTTCTAGTTAGGTTAAACTGAACTATAACAGTCCTATCGTGTCCTTAAAAAAGGACCTGCCACACATAGAGGATATCAGTAAAGTCCACAACGAACTCTGGTTTAGTACCAGAATCTAAGAGGAAAAAAAATGTAGAACAGCTCCACACCTTTTTCTCATATTACACATACAAAAATTAAGATGGGTGCACACATAATATCTAAGATGCAGGAGGCAAAGGGATGAGGCCAGACTCTTCCCAGCAGTGTGTGGTGATAGGACAAGGGGAAATAGCCACAAACTGATGCATAGGCAGTTCTGCACAGACGTGCTCGGTAACTTCTCAGTGAGGGTGACAGAGCAGTGGCACAGCTGCACAGAGAGGTGGTGGAGTCTCCTCTGGAGACGTTCCAGACCCGCCTGGATGCCTACCTGTGCAACTTGGGCTAGGGAGCTGCTTTGGCAGGGGGGTGGGACTCAATGATTTCCAACCCCTACAATTCTGTGATTCTGTACTAAAATATATAAATAGTTGCATATTGTATCCATGGAAAGTTATAAAGTAAGAGGAAACTGCATTTTATAATCTTAACATCATGAACTGGAAGACGCCAAATGGGCAAAATTGAAGAAAAGATGAGACAAAAACTAAGAATTGAGAGAAATTCAAGTTCATAAATTATCTAAGAGTGAAAGGACGTTTCCTACAGCCAAAAAGACAGCCATTTCCAGTCAAGGGTACAGAAATGTCCTTTTCCAGCCCTGTAAACAGATGGCAGGAAGTCTGCCTTTTGCCTAAATTTCATTTAACTGTGATGACTTGCAGACTGAAAGTCTATAGTACTTCATCTTCAGAAACCAAATAATCACCTTTAAAAAGTTAACCTCACAGACATTTTGTGCTTAGATTTTTTGTATTATTGCAACACTCACAGAGAAAGGGTGTAAGCTATACTGCAAGTATTCTGGAAAGTAATTTTTATTAGTTTTTAAAAATCAGAAATCTTTTTCAATAAATAAAGAAAAAAGCTTTTCAGTACAAGAAAAAATGAATGGCATATTAAATGTGAGATTTCAATACTCCTAACTATAGATTGTACAGAATATACATTTTGATCACTTCTCTGCATATAAAACCAATTTTTTTGGCACTTTCTTCTACTTTGAAAAGCCTTGTTAATGAAGAAACCTTTAGAAGTAAATCTAATGGCAGTTCCATGTCATTATGTAAATCCACTTTCCCACTCATTCAGATTTTATCTCTTACGTATCTTTACATATGTAAAGGAAACCAATGATTTTAAATCTTAAAACTGGTCTTTAGGGAAGGACAGCATGCTCATTCCAATGCAGTAAAATAACAAAAGGAAGATCAAACTAAAGATTTAACCTGCTTTGTTCTCAAGCCTGCAGTCACGTGGACACTTGCTCGCTCTAGATTTCTAGAGGTTGATAATCTAATTGCTACCAAACGAAGAAGATCAGATAGTCCAAAGGCACCCAAAACTTCCTCACACACTTTCGCCTATCAGTATCAAACATAACCTGACTACTGCACTAGCACTTATTTCATTTGTCTGTGTGAGTTTTATGTCATTTTGTTAATAACTATCATGGGATGAAGACTCTGCTAGTGAGCAACAGCTCAGGCCAGCAGGACTATTGCTGCAAAAGTTACTTGAAGTCAAATACTGTTCCTGACACAATTTCCTCTTTTACTGGCTTATTATGGTTTTATCTATTTAATCTATTTGCACAAGTAATGATTTTTTAGATTTTTCATGGACACTTTCATATGAATGAAATTGTTTTAAATGAGTACTTCACTTTTAGTTTGGAGAAGAAAAACAACTAAATTAAAACCCAACAGATAAAAGATCTGTAATGCTCTTTAACCAATAAACAGGATCAAAAAGATGTGAGAAGTTTTAAAAACAATGACATGGAAATTATACAATGCAATTTTTTAAAATATTAGTGCTTTACTACTGTACAAGAATGTCCACTTATTTATTATGAATGCTTACCTTACTACATGACAGAGATAAATCCTTTAAATGTATTTTAGATTAAAAAAAAAAAACAAAAAACAACCAACAAACATAGAACCTATTCCTATAAAAGGCTTACTGTTATCAGATTAAAGCAATTTTCATCATACTTTGTCATAAATTATCAGCTCAGAAGATTTATTCTGGAACTTCTAAACATGATTGTAATTTACTTCTCTACACAAAAATTTTATTCATTTAACTGGATTATTCATTAATCAAGTATTTCTCAGTCAAGATCATACAGTACTCCATTAGACCGGTACAGAGTTCATTTGATCAGTTTTAAAGGGATTATTTTCATATTAGGTATTTATTTAAATGGGCTTCATTACATTGGGAGAAAAAAGTATTACTTATAAGGCTGATACTTGTTTCTAAAGACATCGACTTCTACCAAATATCTGATATGGGAGTAATCCAGTTTAAAAAAAATTACCACAAGGCATCTCTGTGGTTTTGATTTTACAGCAAAATCGATCTGAATTAATACTTCATATTGGATTAATCCCAAAAATACTTAAATCCTCAGATAAACAGTGACCTATAATAAAAAAAAAGATAAACTTTTTTTTCCTTACACATAGAAAATCAGTGAGCTGTGAATTAGGGCATTTAATGAATTTAATAAAAAAGACTAATTTAATTAATTTTTAAAATTCTTATGCTTTCTTCCTTCAACTTTTCAGTTCCTCTCTATTAACTTCAGTGGGCTGCAGAACGTGAGATGAACAATATTTACCAGATTTTACTGAGTAGCCTCCCTTGTATTTATATAAATGCCCTTATGAAAGCCATATTTTTACTGTAGGTGTTGCCAAAATACAGAAAATGAAGCTTAATGTAGTGGTCTTCATTCAATAAATGTGTAAGAAAATACACATATGCAAATGCTAGCTTCCCAGGGATTAAAAAATGTAAAGAGTAGATTCGTTTTCTGCAATGACCACACGACCTTACATCTTCATTAAAAAAATGCATTCAGCCAATTTAGCATTTTATATTTATAAAGGTGGAACATAAATATTCCTAGTATTTATTTGCAATGCCAACATGTCACAGTAGGGATTTCTACAAAATCACGGAGTTCATCATTGAAACTTTTACTCTTCTTCAGAAAACTAACTCATTCATTGTATCAGAACAGTAAGACAGCAGCTATGAGATTATGTCCACAAGGAACATTTTTTCTTCATTTCTTGCTAGTATAAACAGTTGTATGTGGGATATACACTACAACACAAACAATACAATGAACAAAAAAAGAAGATTTTTCAGCAAGTATTTGTTTTATAATTGCTGAGAAGCCCTGCTAAAGAAGTGATCAAAAAAATGAATTAAGAACTCGAAACTAGAACATGAGCAATCACTATCTGAAGATCACATCGACACAATGCACAAATGAAAAAATAATTTCAGCAGCATCATACAGGAGCATGAATTAATATGAGCTTCTATGTCTTCCCCCACTGTTTTCTGTGAAGACTAACTAGGGAAATCTGCTATCTAGAATTACTGCAACAGAGAATTATGAATTTAATCTTAATTTAAATTCTAATTTAAGCAAAAGTTTTCAACCCAAGATACATATGTAGGGAAGAAGTTAATTCTATTTATAGTAGCCCATATGGTACCGTGTTACAGATTTGTGACTGAAACAGTATTGATAACACATCAATGTTTTATGGTACTACTGAATAGTGCTTGCACAGCATTAAGGTTTTCTTTGTTTCTCACTCTGCATGCATCCTTCTGCCCATCATGAGTAGCCTGGCAGTGGGCAACACCTAGGAGACAGTGCAACCAGGATAGCTGACAAACTGACCAGAGAGATACTACAGATCAGTAACTTACTCAGGAGTAAAAACCCAGGATTTGATTTTTCCAAGGTAGTCATTCCTCGGTGGCTAGCTGGACATCTGCTTGTCCATCTGCTTGTGGGATGTGGTGAGAGCTTTTGAATCAGTTGCTTGGGATTTTTTTTTCTCCTTCTTTCCTTCATTTATTACACTATCTTAATCTTGACCCATTATTTTCTCTCTATTGGTCTTTTGCTCACTCAGAAGGCAGTGATGGGTTGGGTAGGTCCTTAGTTTTCTGGAACTTAGTTTTCTAGATGGTCAGCAGACCAATGTACTATACTTAATTTCCAGAAAAAAAGTTTTGATAAAAATAACTCCATAAAAACCTAGAGAATAACTAACCCAATTCAGACTTCAGCTCAGATTTATTTAACACTAACATAACATGAATTTATGAAAAATTATTCTAGCTATCTGGACATGGTCGTGGGCAATCAGATGTAGGTAAACCTGCTTGGACAAGCAGGTCGGTCCCTTTCAGACCTCAACTATTCTGTGACACCATGATTCTACCACAAAAACCCAATTCATCTAACTCGTACTAAAGTATGTAATTCTGATTAAAATATTTTAACTAAAAACACACCTTTACTGCTCTCAAGACGGATCACACCTTCTCCAGAACAAAAGTTATGGCAGGGAGCATTTATATTCTGCTCTGAAGGTCACAGAGCCATGTTTCCTTTCATTCTTTTATGTTTTTAATGTATAAATCTGCATATACATACACGTACAAAATGTATGTGCATATACTTAATTCTGTATATACATAAGGGCTGCTCTGAAAGTAATGCCTTCTGTTATGGTTAGCTCACAACACCAGAAGTGGAGGGTGGTGGGGCAGTTGAGGTTGAACCTTTCCACAAATATTGCAGTACATTTTGCTATTGTGTGAGAAATGGCAGCAGTGGGGCACTCTCATGAAGTGGCATCTGACATGGAAGTGTGTATGAAGCAAAGGTGTGTCAATGAATTCCTCCACAAAGACAAAAATTGCACCCACTGACATTCATCAGCTTACTGAGTGATCATGGAGACTAAACAGTGGATATTTGCACAATGCAAGTTGGATTGTGTGAGAGACATTCTCCTAACTACAACATTAACACAGCAACTCAGTAATGATGGGTCACCTCCATTGGTGTAGGTTTCTATGAACATGGCATAATGCTCTTGTTCATTGCTGATGAAAACACATAGGTAATGGTAGCAACTATGTTGAAAACAAGAGTTTCGTAGCTGAGAATTTGCTCTATCAAGTAGTGTTACTGTGCTCTTTGTGTTTGTTATAATTTCCGTGGAAATAAATATGAGGCATTATTTTCAGAGTGACCTATGTAAATCCATATTAAAAACATAAATACAGCTTTTAATAAAAAAAGTACAAATACATATGTAATAACCATATTGTGGAACAAAGCCCTCACATGACTTCCTGTTAGATACCAATATCTACAGCTAACCACAACCACCACAAAGTATTTACAGAGTGTGTAAAGGCCCCAACTCCCCCAGCAAACTTAGCAAAGAGGTAACTTTATCTCCACTGCTCTTTGGAAAAGGCTCAGCTCTAGGTGCAGAATGAAAAAAAGACAAACTTAAAGTTGTGAATAATGATAGAATGAAGAAGACAAAGTTATACAAGGCAAAAATTTACACAGTGAAGCAAGAAATATATTTTTAGTGAAATCTTAAAGGCTCAGAAGATTTTATTAGTTCACTTGCCATACAAACTGAGCGAACAAAACCAAACAAAAAAATGTCATGCCATCTTTCCTAACCAATCTGTTGGTTTGTCACAAATATTACTAAGTGTGAATATACACAATGTGTACATGCAGTCACACGTAATAACTTCCATGCTTGCATGAAAACCTAGAGATAGAAATTAGCAAATATCAGGGCAGAAAGGAATAAGCAATGTAATAATGAACTGAACTGATAGAGATGTGAAAACTAGCTTTGGTGGAACAGAAAGGATATGTTGAAGTACACTCAATTTGCTTACAAATTATTTAGGCAGATTTTCTTAGATTTAGTAATTTTTTAACAACCTGAAATACAACATTTTAATACTTTCAAAAGTAAGTCTGTATAAAAGTGTGCTGGACTGTATTATTCATTAGAGTGAACAATAACATTAACAGTCCCTTGGGTATGTGATTTTTTTAATGTTTTTTCCAGGAAAAAAAGATAATCTCATGCAAAATTATGTTATACCACGTATCTTTCTACCCTCATTGAAACAAAGATGATCAAAGTCTCTCACACCCAAGAAAGTTACAAGAAATGTTCTTTGACACAATGCTCTTTAGAAGAAATATGCACTTGTCAGAGCAGCTATTTTCAGTTTAACATCTATCACATTCAATCTGTTTTAATACAGACAGCTGCCACCATTCACAAAAGTCAATATTTTCTAAAATATGCCATATTGCTGTGTTCATGTATATCTTTATACATATATACACACAGACGCTTGCTCGCTGCAAATCTTGTATTTTTTCAGATATCACCACATGGAGCCATGACATTGAAAAGAAATGCTCATGAATATGGCCAAATAAACAGAAGTGGTTGGAGACTTAGTACACAGAGAATCTAATAGAGGAGTGAGAAATGGAGATTTCAAGTCAGCTGGCTGATCAATCAGGAAGATTTCTAATCAGTAGCATACAGTGGAATTGAATCGTAGCCTTTTGACAAACACCAGATTAATGCAAATCATTAGCAAGGAATTCAGAGAGAACAGACCTTGTTATTAACATGTATGAAACTTACTAAAGGAATCATTATAGAAGTTTTCAGTATAATGGCCTCTGTGGCTCATGAGAACAGGCATAATAGTAGTTAATACTTATTCTGAAGGCTAATTAACATATTTTCTGGCCACCATTTTCTATGCATCACATCATAATTCTGCATACACTAATGTATTTTGATGATCCAGAAAAGGCTTCTAAACACACAATATAAAGCTTTCTCATTTAATGATAAAACTGTAGGTATCATGGATGCTCAGACATTTCAGCTGTTCAGGTATTCAAATTTCATTATTTGAGAGTAACACATGAAAGATCAGTGTGGCAATCCTGTCACAAAATAAGGGAAATTTTACAGAACAGATGGTATTTTCAGCATTATGCTAGTTCCTTATTTAAACATTGTTTGGCATCTATATCCTATTGAAACTGGCATACTACCTAGTGAGGGAGGCATGCTGCCATCTCAACATATGGGTACCAATGCTGGTTGGTAAGAGAGGGTAAACAAATCCTATGGGCTTACTGAGGGCAGGATTCCTAAAAGAAATGTTACAATTACTCTTCTTTGATCATTCATATTATGGTGACAGCAGTGATTTTCTTTCCACTCCCTAGAAATGGAATAAACAGCCTTTAGTAAAGACAATGAAAACCTGACGTTTGGATTTATGTTAAAATGAAGCTTGAACTTACTACCTGAAAAGCATCACAAACACGAAGAAGAAAAAGCTGTTAGAGCTCTCCAAGTCTTTTTCATCACTTTTTCTTTAAAACTACTAAAATTAGTCCCATTCTGATTTCAGGTCAGTATCTACAAGAATCATTGTATGATTTCACCAATCTAAGAAAATTAACTGAAGCAAACTAGTTTTGGCTCTTCACAGAGTGTGGGTCACACTTTGCAATACATCCCTTCACAGATGCTGTTATTCTGTATGGACTGGAGTAAAAGCTGAAGTACAAAACGATCAGGGAGAGCTGCAGCCCACGATGACAGTTACTAATTCTAGCACAGTCAATTCGTAGGCCCAGAAATCAAATGAACCTTAAGTACTCTTCCCAAAATTTGTTTTTTAATGGATGTTAAGTTTTGCACATCAGAAGACACAGTTGCAAAGCAGGAAATCTTATGCTATCACGAATATGAACCTTTCTAAACACTAATATATTTGAGGTCATTTAAGGTTTAATTATGCACGGAGCAAGCCTAAGCTTACAGAGCTAATGGCCTGGTTGTTAGTTTAGAAATACTTCACAGTATAGAAGCAATCCCATTTAGTAATGCTGGAGATCTCTAAAATGGATTTATTGAAGTATTTCTAACATGAATAACAAACATAGTAGAAAGATTATGAAATACTAAGAGAGACTCTTACAGCTGATGTTGGTTACTCCTGTATCAGTTTTAAAGTTAAATGCAGGGCTCCTATCATTTTAAGCTAAAAAAAAAAAACCCTTGTTCATTCACTTTAATGTGATGTATTACATCATACCTAAGCCTTTCAGAATAACCTCCTTATTCAACAATTCAAATTCTGATGTGTTGTCAGGTGGATGAAGCCGATGAAGTAATAAGTTTTTTCTACCTCTAATTTCTCATACTTGTATTAGCAGTTCTATTTCATCCTGTAACTGCCGGGTAGCATTCAGGCAGGCATTCTGTATAGCACTGCACCAACTCAATCCAGAAAGAGATATGAAAAAAAAAAAAAAAGACAAAGACGTAAGTTCAACCCATCTTGTCATTCATCCGTGTAGCAAGATGCTGGAAGATGTGATACAATTCCAATCATGTATTTCCAACTTTAAAAAAATCTAATGGCACAATACTCTGAACAAAAGAAAGACATATCTTGAAGTTAATGGGTAATGCTGTATACAATGCAGACCTTTCTAGAAGGTTAGATTTCTGGATGTAATTTTGAGAAGCCAGTTATCTGTGGTTTAGCCTCATGTCACAGCCATTCCAGTTACTAGAGAAAGCTTTAAATAAGGATTTTGTCTTCTACCTAACCATATAACCTGCTAGGTCACTCAGTCAACTGCATGTCAGGTGTCAACTGCTCCACTAGTCAATTGCGGGCACTTGAATATCATGTCTGCCTCTTACTGAAGATGTCAAAATTCTCAGAGACTTCAGTGTGTTACAAATTTCACAGTTTCAGCATATAGCTAATGTTTTCTTTCTCCATGTAAATTATCACACACAAATGCTCTCCCTCCCTACAAAGATTTCTTGATAGGTCTCACATGGACTTAGCCGCTCTGAGAATAGTTGTAACATTAAATTAAAAACCATAATTATTTATTTATTTAAAGAAATCTGCTCCAAATAGTAAGATGAAACCGTAAAACCTTTACAGATGAAGACAAAAGAGGGTCTAAATGTTGTTGCAAATGTACATTATGATTTCTGTATTCTATACTATCTTGTGTGTTCTGTAAGAATTCAGCACTTGGCCCCACTTGCCTTATACATGACTGCTCACTTCTCTTTATTCCACATCTAAGATCAGCAACATTTTAGGAAAAATTATTGACTGGGTTCTTCCTTACCTCCTCTCAACACTGATGTGATTCTCACTGTTTTCTAGCAACACTCCTGCCAATCCTTAAGCTCAACAGTTTCTTCTCATCCTCTTTAACTTGCAAAACATACACAATACAATAGTCCACAATCTCTTAAGCATCTTTTCCCTGCTGGCTTTTGTGATTTAGCTCTCTATTAATCCTATTTTTACTTATCTAATTATTTTGTCATCTTAACGTTCTTCTAACTTTTGGAGGAAATTTAAGACATTCAAGGCAAGGCTGGATGTGGCTCTGCATAGCGTGGTCTAGTGGGTTGGTGACCTTGCCCATGGCAGGGGTTTGAAATTAGACAATCTTTTGAGATTCTTTTCAACCCAGGCCATTCCAAGATTCTATGAACTTGAACAGTGCTCCACCTCAGCCCCTCAGTTTCCATCTATGTGCTTAGAATCCTGGCAGCAACATTCAGTGATGTTAACTTTGGTATCAATCTATTTGTCCATGTGCTCCCCTTTTTCCAACTAGATTTCCAGATGCTTCTTCCCCGAGTGGGAAGAAACACATATATCACGGCCCTTACAAAATCCATTTTTAGCCAGCCATACAAGTATTTTGCTATGGCTGCAATCCTACATGGCCAAAGCCATGGGTCTTCTTCTCCAAACACATACAATCTTCCTTACTCACTATGAACAGCACTGCCATCATTATAAGTAATGGGATAACCTCTATGACTTAACTTCATCAGGACTCTCAGAATCAAAGAGCATCTAGCCCTTACAGATTGTTTTCAGCATATCTTTCCAGTGAGCTTTTCCACCTTTTCTAGCACTTTCTGCACTGCTTTCACAGTGTAAGGTTTCAAAATGTTTTACTTCCACAAAAATCACCAGAAAGACACTTCCACATTAAGCTAGATTTTTGGTTTAGCTGCCTGAGAAGCAAGTGCCAAATTACTCTAAATTTACATAAAGTCAGAGTATAGTATATATATACATTCCGTTATTTTTTAAGCAAAAGATTTCAAAAGAATAATTAGTCCAAACAAGAACTTCAAAGAGCACATTGTTCTTTAGCATTATGTTTGTAATGATAGGAAGGGTGCACAGAGTTATCACTTACTTGCGATATCCATATATCCTTAGTGTGAGTTTAACGTGATTAATTGATTTTCTTTTCACTACACTTTCAAAATTTGCACTCCTGTTGGAATTTTGAAAACATTAAAACAAAGTGAAACTACAGAATAAGCTCCTAAAGATATGAGAACTCGATAAGTAACTATAGTCTCAATTATCCTGAAGAACTTTGGAGCGAAGTCTGTCAAGAGGTAAATAATAGTAAGAAAACTGCAAAAAAACACATGACAGACTGCAAGAAAAAAATGTAAACAATGCAAAAAAAAAAAAAAAAAAAGGCTACCAACTGCAAACAGGATATTATCCTCTTTAAGATTTTCTTACTTTGTTTTCACTTGGTTCTTATTCAGACACAAACCCTGAAATTGATGGGAAAACATCATCATAAAAGCCAGATGCATGTTCCACGATCATCAATTCTGTTTGTAATTCAGTTCACCCTCAAATGTAACTAGCTTTTTAAAAAATACATAAATATTTCAGGGTTGACAGGATATATCTGTTCCATCTGCTCAAAATAAACTTGGAACTAAAAATTTTCTATGACAACATCGTGATAATAGCTATGACACTCACAGTCAGAACAGAAAGCCTTCCTGTTTTCTCTATTAACCAGACAAGTAAAATCCTATTATTAAAGCTGCAATACTAAAAAGGCCATGACTATGCTATGTAAGAAATGAATTCAAACTAACTACAGAGGAGGCTGAGGGGAGGCCTCATGATGGCCTAGAGCTCCTCACAGGGAGCAGAGGGGCAGTGCTGATCTCTGCTCTCTGGTGACAGCGACAGGATCCAACGGAATGGAATGAAGCTGTGTCAGGGGAGGGTCAGGTGGGCGGGGGGGGAGTTAGGAAAATGTTCATCACCAGAGGGGAAAAGGCTGCCCAGGGCAGTGGTCACAGCCCCAGCTTGCCAGAGCTCAAGGAGCATTTGGACAGAGCTGTCATACATAGGGTTTGAATTTTGGGTAGCATGGTGTGGAGCCAGGGGTTGGGTTCCATGATCCTTGTGGTTCCCTTCCAACTTGGGATATTCTATGATTACAAATGCTTTTCTGCAGTGTACTGATTTTGAATTCATTTTTTAACCAAATCCATCCACAACAAAAAAGAAAAACCCTTGATCTAGATGATGACTGCTGACAGTAGCAAATTTGCATCCAATATTCAAAGTAACCTTTAGAAATACACTGTAAAAAGACAGTATTCTATCATACAGAAGCAGATACTGTACACAAGCAGAATACACAAAATCTACTTGGACATAAGGCACTCTGCAATCATGCTTTAAGATCTCACAGGACAAATCTGCTCATTAAGCACCTTTTTTTCCATCTGACATTACTGATAGAATCATTGCACATCTTGGAACTAAATTACAAAAGCAGTTCATAGAATTACTTCCAAGGTTAAAGACTTAGTATTATATCGTAGTAAACAACCACAATAGAAGAAAAAAGAACACTTGAGGAATTGCAAAGACTGAGAGGGAAGTAGTATTTGAGAAGTAGCATTCAGAAAAGGACAGAATAACCATGTGAATTCTGACACTCTGGCATACCTCAAAATTCTGATGATGAACACAGAGGAAAACTGAGGTGAACAAACTGAATTTTTCAATTAATGGTTCATAATAACCGTAGGCAAAAGTAAAAAGGGAAATTCTCATAGCAAGATTGTACTTCACACATTTCTAGACCACATCACCCACCATCATGGTTATACCACTGCTAAGTTCAGCAAGACCTGAGGTTGACTCTCCTCGTAACAGCAGTCACGTGAAACTAAGCTCCCTAAAGATGGGTTCTATTTAACACATTTACATTTTCAAGGTTTCTAAAAGATTAGAAGATTTTGAACAGTTCCTCCTTTCTCCAAACAGTGTTCTCACTTAGCCATAGTCTAGTGAAAGGGGTCTCGAGATAGCAAATTTTTAATATAATTTCCTTTTATATCACTGCATTTATCTCCCCCAAAACCCCCCTCCCAAACAGGCAGGGATTGAGAAAGAAAAGGAAAAGAGACTTCAGCATGGATCTTTTACTTTGTCAGCCTTCTAGTGTACCATATCAACTTCACAGAAAATTAAATGAGGAAAACATTACAACAGCCTAGGGACACATCTCCTTAAATTTTGTGATTACATTTTAAGCACTCTTTGTCACAGATATCATAAACTGATTAAATCATTTCATGGCTGACCCCTACTGACTATGCTAAGCGCAAAGAGAAGGCTATTAATAACTACCCATTTCTGACAGCTGCCCAGGGGCAATGGAGCCTTTTGCAGCAATAAAATGACTCCCCGGCTCACTTACTGAATGCTAAATATTGATTCATATTATGAGTGTTGTCAAACACAGGCTGCAGTTCTGAAGATCTGTACTGGCAGGTCATCAGGAATAGCATTAGCAAATGTCAGGTCAGGAATCAAAGGGCTGCTGGACTCTTTAGGGATGAGATTTATCGATTCCATAAAACGTGAAACAGATCAAGTACTTGTGATGATGGAAGTGGTCATGGCAGAATGAGGCTGAGCCAAGCATGATGTCTATCTCAGAAGAGACGCATCACACAAATGTTGACCATTGAAAGTAAGTTTTAAAGCTTGGGATATCCATGACAAAGACAACAGACCCACTAAAGACCTTACAGGCCCACTAAAAACCTTTTTAGGGCTCAAAGTCAAACTCTTGAACATGCATTTAGCCAAAATCTTATATCGAGCTTGCCCACAAAGGAAATCATAAAATATGTCCTAAGTATCTGTTTAAATTGGTATTGCTCCAACTATATAAGAACCTAATGAAGCTAATCAGAAGACAAAAGGGTATGTCATGAATTCCAATTACACCAAGACGTTTATTATTTTGTTTTGTCACCAGCAGCATTTAATGTACTTCAGAACTTTATTCTCACAACACTGTGATTTCATGCATACTAAAATTTCAAAATTTTCCTTCAGACAGGAGCAAATCTGGTATAAAGAATATTATGAGTTCAAGAGGAAAAATGAAAGTAAGCTAAGTTAAAAAAATTCAATTAAGTATTGATGTTTCTTTCCTCTCTTTACACCACTTCCTCTTTTCTGAAACATTAGTATTAGGCAATCATTGCATCCATTTAACATTTGATAAAATTACTTTTTAGATGAAAACTAACTAAAAAGAGAAAACAACTGCATATTGCACACAGGAATATTGCTAAATAAACATCTGTATTTCTCTGTCACTGTCTATTCAACTTCTACTTTGGATATCTGAAGGATAGTTAGGATGCCTGTAGGTAGAAAAGTGTTCCCAGATAACTATGCAAGATAATGCCCCAGGATACTGTATTCCATCACATTCCCTTTTAGAAATACTGAAATGAAATCACAAATCTGAATACACCACTCGATGTTTACATAGGACAAAAGAATTAAAAAAAAGATCATAATTACAAACAATAGATTTGAAAATGAATAGCCTCAACAAACCACAATTTCATTTAAAAACAAATTATTTTAGGCTAGCAAACTACTCAGGAACCCAAGATACAGCTCTTAAGGGATACTTCCAAGAGAAGTCACAGGACTACACAACGCATGTCAGATGTACAAGATTCCTGAAAGGAATGACAATGTAAATCCATAGAAATACATTCAAGGATATCAGTGAAGCTCACATAAATTAATCATCAACAAGATGACTCTAAAGATAATCTCTTCTGTTTGAGACATATGTATCACCCCATTTCACTGCCTTTTCATCAAGAAGGGTCTTGAGGAAGTCAGTTTAATCTAGTGACAGTAACTATTTTGGAAAATAGTTTAGAAAAAAAATCCAAGAGAAACAGCCTGAGACCATACACCACACAAAGAGGCAGTGCTGCTCCTCTCTCCTCTCCAACACACATTTCTGCCCATACAGGCACAGGGTCAGCTAAAGGAGGCTAGCAGCTATTTCTGCTGTTGGTTTTCATTCTTTAGCGTCTCTTGTTCCCTGAACTGACTTTCTGTGCATTTACATCAATATCAGAACAAGAGAGGGAGAAGAGACAGCTGAAAATATGAGGAACAGGAAACACCATTTTAGGAAAAACTCATAAAAGCAATACTTAGCCGTATTATGAAGTATCTCCCTCAGTTCACAATTCTATACAATAGGATAAAACAAATCAATAGATCCTCTCCCCTCCCAACTCAACTTTCTTATTTTCTTCTCTTCTCCTTCCAGTTGCTTGACTGACATTACTATGCTGGCTCTGAAGCTCATCATGTTCATCCCACCATAAACCAACTCGACTCACTAGCAGAGAGCAAATCCATACAAAAAAGAATAATTTTTCTGCTTGAGATTTTAACTTGCATACAGAAGGATACAGCCAGTACAAAGAAGTACACAGAAAGACTACTGGAGAGAAGCAAGGGGTGGAAAAGGAGGAGGTGGCAAATCTTAGTTCAGATCATCACTCACGGTAACAGAGAAGCTATATATGTAGGACAGAGTCGAAAATCTACTGAAGAACTATTTGGGGAATAACTTGGCAACCACTTCTTTAGAGCTGTAAGGCTACCACTTCCCAAATCTGCCAGTCAGCGCTGTACTGACACAGCCTGATCAAGCATAAGCAGCTATGCAATAAATCACAGAGGAAGAAATCATTTTTCTGCTGTGCACTGAAGTAGACTAACCATTAGTACGCTTGAGGCAAAAGTCCCTGGTCTGTATTTCAGCACATCAACCACTTAGATTCCATAGAAGTGTCTGCGGTCCTCTCTTCAAGGTCAGAAGCCTTATCCAAAAGTCAATTTTCAATTTGCATCCAGGAACCTCTGGAAATTTCACAAATTTTTCAGTTGAGGAAACAAGATTTTGGCAAGCACAACCTTGGAGACATTATCATTTGACAAACAGAAATCTTTAGCTTACATAAACCATAGCCACTTAATTATCCATCTCTTTCATTGTATGAGTACTAAAATAATAATATAATACCAGACTTGAAGGAAATCTTTCAGACTGAATCTTCCAATTCACTAGCATTACCTGATGAAAATATGGCTCTTATCCTGACAGAACTTGAACTTTCAGAAGAAATACCCATGACACTGGCAAACAGAAGCAACCAAGTATGCACACACAGCCTTCTAACAGACCTGATCCAACAGGGAGAAACTCGTGTTGTTGCTATTTAGCAAGGTATTACACAATTTACCTCATTATATTCAAACAATATTTAAGATTAAAAAACATTAAGCTTAAAGTACACAGTTATAAAAGACATAACTGGTAAAGCATACACATCTTCAAAGGTTTCCTAAACAGGAAGTCTGTTAAAAAAATATGTTTATTCAAACAGTTTCAATGTATTTTACTCTAATTGATGTTTCCTATGAAGTAATTTATTCATAGATGCTTTCTGATTTTCAAATGCAATTTTTTGAGAACCCTGTCACTGTAAGAGTTCTTAATGCTTTCAATTTTTTTCCCATAAGTTTTTTTTTGTTTCTTTTTGTGTTACTTTTATACTGTACTAATTTGAGGAGAGACATACAATTGGTTCTTGCATTCTCTTTGGCGCTGGTTCATGCATCTTCCAGTTTTTTGGATATCTTTAAATTGCTACAACATCCCAGAGAAGAATGGTGTCCAAACTATTTTTTCCTTCTAATTGGCTCAAAGAATGTAAGAAATTAAATCCCATAGGTTGAATTTTGACATAAAATATAGCTGTCAAGTTTTAATCCAAAAGGTACATCTACAGTAACATTCATTTTTAAAAAAAGAATAACCAAAATTCAAGAACTTTAGAAGCTGAAAAATAAGGTCATATTGGATTGAGTACTGTTACACTATACAGTAAAACATACTCTTCTGATTTACAACATTTAATATAGCAAATTCAGGTGATTGATTTTTTTTTACTGAAAATTGGCCAACATGAACAAGTTCCCTATACTCATTAGTGTCTAAGTATTCTATATCAAAGCAACAAATATCTTCATTTCAAAACACCTCCCACATGAGACAAGGAAATAAAAAATAAGACTATATCCGTGTTTGCATTGTCAGGCAATGTTCAATAAACAAAAAAGGGTAAACACCACTTTAGCAATTTTTTCAAAAGATAAGAATCCATTAAAAACAACATATGTTAACAACTTAATTAAATTAATTTGATAGCCAACATAAAGTTATGCAGTGTTAATTTTTTTGTGCGTGGTATCACATCCACTACTGATACACTACACAATAGATAATACATTCTGAATTTTTCTTTGTTTATTAACAAGCCCTTGTAATTAACTTCCTTTTAAATCATAAGTATGATACTATTTTAATTTCCCCCGCATTCTCTACCCTATCATTTGGAATCACATTAAGCTGACTCTTAGCAGGCCACCTGGTGTAATTCTATGACATTGAAGCGAGCTGTTCTGGTATGCAGGAAGCACTGACAGTCTTTTGTGATGAAATTCACTTCTCTAACTGATGAAAGAACAGAGGGAAATTAATTTTTGCTATTCATAAATACCTGACAGGTTTAATGTAAATGTTTTGAAAAAAAAAAAGACCTCAGCATATGCCTCACATACATTGCATAAGCAGTATTGCACTGGAATATCGTATTTCCAACCCGTTCTGCTTGCAGACTGCTATTGCTGAAACTGTTAAAATTTCTCAAATTACTTCTATGTTGACATTTTCCCCACATACATACAAACAGCAGCAGAGGCCTCTAGGAAACCTATCAGTTACTAATAAGCAGCTAGACACTTATAAAATTTGCTTCATAGAAATGGTACGAAGAGATACATCTGGTACCTTGCCTGTTAAATTAATAAGGAATTAGTTGTTTGTGCATATGTGATCAGATACCACAGGGAACTCTATGGCAAACCTACACAACCAGGCAGACCAAGAATATTTTCTCGTGGAATACAGAGCATTTCATATTCCTGAAGGTTCAACGGCAGCCTAAATATTATCCCAATTCCCTTTTCCACACCCACATTGTCTCTACAAAAAGAACAATATATCTTCCTCAATATACAAATATTTAAATGCCTACAGTCTAAACAAATAATTGTCACACAGAACAGATGGGAAAACTAGACTTCATGTATGTAAACATGGACATTGATGAAAACGAAGGAACTACAAGTCAGAAAAAAAAGACAGAACATTACAGGCAACGGACCCAACAACTTCATTGGTTTTATTTCAGAACTCACACGTCTTCAATTTACGTTGCCATACCTACTGGATTTGTTTTTAAATTCTAAATGCCAATATATCACTAATTATAAATAAATAGTGAATACAAGACACTAAAATCTACCTAAAAATAATTTTAAAAAGGGTTTTTTAGTGATACAAACTACAATTCTCACTTTGTACAAAAAAAAAAAAAGAAAAAAAAAAGAATTCATTATCTGTGTATCTCTGCTGTGAGTATGAATGTATGCCAGTGACTGCTTTGGACACATTTGCTGGAACCCAAAAGAACAATATATAGTCACAGTCAAAAAATCATAGTCAACAAAATCTGAAATATATTACTTGACCAGCAAGTAGAATTTATGACTCTACATCTAAAAATCTAATGCAATCCTGAATTTAAGATGAAGGCTCCAGACACACTCAGTTTCAAGCAACACAAAATGAAAGTCTATGAATGTAGTTTGTCTAAGTAACTATTAAGTATATCCAAAATTCTGAAACAGCAAATGACAGTATCATGGAATATCGATAACCTGGAGGATCAGAAAGCATAGAAAAGAAAACATACTTTGTTCTAACAGAAAGAACCTATAAGCGAGATCAAATAATACTTTACAGAACAATTTCTCAACACAAAATCCCTCATGTAAAATATTGAAAAATACATATACTTCAGCATAGTCTACAATATTAGATCATACAAGAACAGTCCCCCAGTGAATGGGAGTATAAAAATAATTTTTAAAATGCTAATTTCCTAGAACATGAACAATAGGGAAGTAATATCTTCTATAAGGAAATTTATAAAATATTTCTGGATTTCAAGAAAATTCTGGACTATTTCACAAATGCTCTGTCTAAAGGAGTAAATGCCTCTGGAGACAAAGATGCTGTTCTCCAATTTCAGATCATATGAAAATGCTATTACAGCTGTAAAACAATCTACATTTATGTTAAGTGAATACAATTGAAGTACAATTGAAGAGATTGAAGTACAATTTCAGACGAAGGGTTTTTGGAGAAAATAATACGGCTTCCCTTCAGCACAATTTATAGTCATGTTTTCAGTAAGAGATAAAATAATGTCATTTCACTCAGTCCACGGCAGTTTTGTGATTCTTGCAATTGCTTGTCAGTCAAAGAAAGTCTAAACACTGGTCAGTCTCTGGTGATAATAATCTGTGTAAGTGGCTTAATAAAGGTTTGTGTCACATAGAGCATACTTGAATTACCCAAAGCTAAATGCCATTTTGCAACACATTTTATACAGATTTTTCATTATTCAACATGTGTAAATGTACTTTTAATATTATTTTTCTCTTCTTCATTTGCACAAGCAATGTGAAAGATTTAGATTCTAAATATCTTAAATATTTCAGATAATAAAAAAATACCAATTCTTTCATATCATACTTACACCACACAGCTTGAAGAATTTGACTCTAAAGCAATTTACCCAGGTCAAAGAGAATCAGCACAGAGTAACACTTATTCTTCATCAGGCAGAACTGCAATTAAGGTTAACAGTGGTTGAAAAAAAGGCCAAAATCTTGTTCTTATTATAGGAGAGGGGAAGAGTTGATGGCTAGGCAAAAGGAGGCACAAGTTGGCTCCCCTTAGAGGAACTTGTCCTAAGCTATTTGTGCAAAATTACCCTAATCTTAAGGGAAGTCAAAATGTCCAACAGTCCACATTCTTGGAAATATATATACTTGCAGAAAACTCAAACAGTCCTTAACATCTACTGTGGGGCACTGATGCAAAAAATGCCCTCGTACAAAGGCAGCATTTGAAGACCACCTGCCTCCTTAAAGAAAATTACCAAAGAACTGCGTAACTGTAACTAATGTAAGTGTGATGAGATAGAATTTATAGGAAAGTTAATTGAACTATACAAATGATGGTAAACAAAGAAAAGGCTACCTTTCAGGACAGGTTTTGTTTGAAGTTAGGTTTGTTTTTTTCTTCCTTCCTACATGCAAACCATAACATCTGGACCAGTCTTACTGGCCAACAACCCAACAACCTACAAAACCAGACAAAATCTATTACTGAACTGGAACAGTTTATCATTGTGTCAAAATAAAAGTAAAAACACACACAGTTTTTCCAGTGCAAAAAAAGGTCTTGCTGAGTTTTGCAGACAGTTATTAAATCTTCAACAGGTTCAACAATCAAGATATATCACTCACTTGTTAAGAAACTTCAAAAATCTGCTCACAAAACCACAGAAGAATACTACCTTTTTATTGGCCAAAAATAACAGAAAGTCAATCTATGAATCTATGGAAAAAAAACCACAATGAATACCTAGAGACAGAAAAAGATAATGTTATTCTCATAATGGATTGGGTTTCACAACCTTGGTAGGAAAGCGTGAACTTTTCAACTCAGAAAAAAAACACAGTATTCTCTTCTTCTGCTTCTTGATAAAATACATATGCACTGACACAGAGGAATAGGTAAACCCTAACTCTAGATGCACCTTACAGAACTGCAAAAGGTTGTGTGAACTGTTACCTACTTCATAATAGCAAAAAATCAAAAAGGAATAACTTCTTGAATTCATACAATCTTTGAATTAACATATATATTTTATATATCTTAATGTTTTATAAATATTGCATGTATAAACTTTTACTGCTCCACCTGGTTTAGAACACCAGAGATATAAAGCACTGAAATCTAACACTTACAATGCCAAGATCCCAAAGAAAGTTTCATGCCAGTATAACAGTATTGTGAGTATAATAAAATAGACAACACCCAATCACATTTGCTTGCTTTACTAAATCTTAAAATACTATTTCACAATAAAAGACATATCTGCTTCTCAGTAACTGCGTATGCGCCTTCACAAAATGAAAATTTCCAGGAGAACTGAATTTGATGTGTGACACTCCCTTGAACAAAATGAGCAGGGGATGCTCTGCATTGCTGTAGCACAGGGAAGGATCAATTTGTTTACGTAATTGAACTACACTTCCACAAAAGAGAAGTTGAACTCTTTTTCAGAGGAAAAGATGTTTTAAGAGCTTTTATTAAAAAATTCTAATAATGTTTAGCATAAAAAGCATACTGGAAACATGACAGTAGAGACACAAGACAATAGGTAGTAATAATAACACATTGTAAGATATTTAAGAGTAATAAAGGAGGCTACGCTGCTGTTGGACAATCGCTAACAGGAAAACAAAAACTTACTAACATATCAGAAGCCTTGCCAATATATGAGCAGGAAAGAATGTCAGCCATAAAGGAATATCAAAACATACAGAAAAACAGCTAAGAAGTAGTTGCTGAACAGACAGGTAACACTAATGGTGTCCAACTAAGAGTGCTCAAGAAATCAAGGATACTCACATGAAGAATCGGCCAAAATGCACAAGCTGCCAAGTCGTAAGGCAAAGACTTTTTTTTTGTGTATGTGGTATTCTACTTAAGTTGCTGCCTCTAAGCTATTTTTAACAAGTATACAAGAGCAGGAATGGCAGTTCCAGTGATAGTCTGCAGGGTTGTATTTGTGGTACAGTTAGATATGAAGATAAAAGAAAACAGAATCTCGTGTCTGAGCAGTTTTTACGTTGCACTGTGGCCAAAACTAAGATGATACCCCACAAGACATTTATTTGCTATCCAATTTGCACTAGCCAAAGTAATATATACATCAGGATTAACATCTTTTTAAACTTGATCTACATTCTTCTGATTTTGACTGTCACAAGGGACCTCTCTATCCAATAAACTTCTAGTCTTAGTCAAGTAGCATAGTGTTTAGTACTGAACCAGGATGCAGGAGAAGGAAAACAAATCCACAAGCTACACATAAGGAAAGAAAGGATGTCCATGTCTGTGTGTGCAGCCTTATATAAAGAAATCTAACCTAATTACACTTACTGGGACTTCAAAGAAACAGAGCAGAGAACAACACTACATGTAAGTGACTGAAAGTTTATGTTTTTATGACCTATTCTTGTTGTGTGCAACACCTCTTGCTCACACTACTGGCATCCAGGAACAAGCCCTAAGGGAGTTTTTCTCTTTGAACAGAAATACAAACTGACAGAAAAATAACTCCGAACTGCTATAATATGATTGGTACCTACAAACACACAAATGACATGCACTTTAATGTAATGCATTTCTTCTCATTTTGCAGCAAGTTAAAACACACTTGAGATTTTTATAAAATGTATGGAAAAAATGCTTCTTATGTTGAAAATGAAACCTAATGATAAAGTTTGAAATCCTTGATCCTTATTAATCAGATCAAATACTGTTAGCCATAAACCATATTGTTGAGTTTAGTTTAGTTTTTTTTTTTTTTTTAATTGAAATAATGGATGAAAACACAAAACTTCTGCATCTTGGCACAGAACTGCACTGGAAAGCTGCCACAATAAAATCTGACTACTTCACATAAATCCTTCTGTTAGAACACATCTTTTAATATATGGTAGCTGCTGTGCACGGAACTGGACTTCACCACATGACTTCATGAATAGCTGTACACTCTTTGTGTTGTTAAAAACACTGCACATCTCCATGGAATTATTCTACTCTCAAATGTAGAGGGTGGAATGGAAGAGGAGAGCAGTCCTTCTCCAAGTAAACCTGCCTCTTATACTACATGCCACTACATGAAAACTAGCAAGCTCTCACCCTTGGTTTCTATAACATCTTCCATCATCTCTGAAGGATTACAAATATCACTGGTTGTTATTAAAAAAAATCAAGTATGGCCTCTATCTTAACATTTTTACGTTGACGTACATTCAAGACATAAATAGATACACATTCAAGTACAGCCAGTCATGCATATGAATGATGAATGGCAAGACTCATCAGTGTAAACCGGTTAAACTAACAATAAAATAGTTTAGGATTGACAAAATTTGTATCATGTGAACAGCAGTAGCCAAAAAGGAATAAAAAATTAACTAAGAGGCTACAAAATGTTTTTGAAGAAAAGTTTGGCACATGGACAAGCAGATCAGCAAAAAAAAAAAAAACCTGAAATACAGACAAAAGATGATCGGATTGCAACCTGAAAATGAAGAAGATAAAGAAAACAACATATCCTTTCCTTAATAGCCACAGCATAATTCATTGGCTGTTTCACAACAAAGGAATTTACTCCACCGCATGTTGAATGAACCGACAACTTTCAGAACATTTCTATACCAATTTAAATTTTATATACAGAATCAATATAAAATCTGCAACATTTCAATCATCACATAAATTCTGGAAAACAGCATATCTTGAAAATTTTGCATTCTTCAAAATAAAGCAAAACATCTACGACGCATAGCCACAAGAAATCACTAAACCTGTTCAGAAGTTTGAATTAAGCTAATCTAATAAGGACATACCTAAAGGAATGGTTCTTTGATAGCAGGCCCTCTTCATTACAGGTACTGTCACCTTACCACCAGAAGAATCTTTACCAAACTTACACCATTTAATGTCCTTGAAGATATCTATCAACATCCACTTGGAAAAGGACTTAAGAACACAAACATAAGCTGGAGAAAGATAATATCTCAAAACTCTCCTATTTTTAAGGTGATCACCAGGTTGGCCCTACTACCTCAACAGCTAAAACTAGTCTGGAAGCAAATTAATCCCACTACGAACTGCAAAATTTGCCAGGAGGTTTACACAATCACAGGTGCCGTTCAGTGAGGGCAAGAGCCAAGTCCAGCAACTGGAAATTAAGACCCTCTTACAGTAATAACAGACTGGAGACTGACAGGCTGGCACACAGCTCTGTAGGAAAGGACCTAAAAGGTTTTGGTGGACAACAAGCTGGACTTGAGCCAGCATAGTGTCCTAACAGCAAAAGGAGGCCAAAAGTATCTGGTCAGTATCACCAGTACTGTAGCCAACAGATCAAAAGAAGAAATTACCCTCTTTTACTTGGAACCTATTACACCACATTTAGAACACTATGCCCAGTATTGGTCAGTATCTAGAGAGACATTGAAGAACAAAAGCAAGTTCAGAAGAGAGCCACCAAGTTTGTCAGGGGTCTGGAGTACAATGCCTGTAAGAAGAGGCTGAGGGAGAAATCTGGAGAGGAAAAGAGTGAGAAGCCACCCAGTATCTACAAGGGGTTTATCAAGAAGGTAACAGAGAGAAGAGGTAGCTTCAAATAGAAAAGAATAACTGCCTCACTGTGAGTACAGTCAAGCACTGGTTGCCTTGAAAAGCTGTGCAGTCTTCATTCTTGGAGGTTTTCAAGACCAGAATAGACAAAGCCCAGAGTAACTCAGTCAGACCTCCATAGCCAGGCTCTACTTTGGAAAGAGGTTGGACTCATCAGCATCCTGAGGCATCTTCTATCTTAAATTATAGGTGTTAACATTTAGGGATATATGATAATATGTTTGTATTAGTTGTTACAGAAGTTGTATGTCCCAAAATGAGCAAAGTAACTGAGAAGAAGGGTAACTGTACCATTAACATGAAAACGGAAGAAGCAAATTATATCCTTTTATTTTCCATCAATTTCCTGCCTGACAGAATATAAGCCAGTAAGCAGTTATCAATTGTATGTTTCTCACCTTTTGGGCACAAAAAATGCAAGCCCATCATTTCTAGATTTGCAGATAGGCTGAGAACAACACTACTCAACTGAGATTACACTGGTTTTAAAGAGAGCTAATTGTGCTGGATGGTCTGAAAAAAACCACCCAACACATTAGGAAAAGGAAAGCCAATGTTACCCAAAGCTTTGGATTTTAATCCCTCTCTGCGCCAGTTACAAAGCTTTAAGAGAAAGAAGAGCACCACTTTGCCTACAGAAATACTGTGAAATAAATGAATGTAATTTTATAAAGTACTGAGGAGACTGAGTGTCTGTACAAAGTCCATTTGAAATTAACAATTCTATATAGAGAGGACAGTCTGAACAACTATCAACAAATAAGGCATGAGGCTATGTTCCAGAAATTAGTGTTTTATCAAGTGTTTTGCTTCACAAGCAAACAAAATTTCTAAATAAATAAATCAACAGCAATGCTTCACTATTTTAAAAATGTTAAAAGTAAATTCCATAAAACTAAACCAATACAAGCTACCAGAATGTCACAAGTTTATATATGTATATAATCACAGCACAATATCCCATGTGGTAAGCAAAGCAAACAAAGACCCTGAGCATTTCCATTCTGCTGAAGAGTAAGCTATTGCATTATTTTTAAAATATGAAAAAATAGAAAAGAAAAAGCTACAAACATTACACTTGATCCTCTAATACCAGTACACAGTAATTTCTTTGGACTAAAAGTTAATCTTTTCTGGGTTTGCACTTTTTTTTTTTACAAGACAGTTCTGATAAAGTTTAGACTACCAAGTGAATAGTTGAAGTGCTATTAACCCCAAAGAAAATTTACTCTAAATACCCTTTAACATTATGTAGATCACTATTCCAGTTCAGGCACAGATCACAAGTACACTCCTGTGTACATGGCTTTTGAGGAATAAGAGTATTCAATAAGCCACTTCACCTCATGCTGGAGGGAAGGAAACAGTCACTTTTCCAAACCAATTTACAGTCTCAGATAGGCAACCTATCAGTTTTACTCCAACTCTTGGTGGCACTCAGAGATTTAACTAAACTAAAACTTAAAGACGTCCCATTGTGTATATATCAATTTTTTGAGATGTTCTGTAATGTCTCAAGCTGGAGCAGCATCTTTAATTGCAGTACCAACATTAATTACAAAAATGGAAGTCTTGTCTTCACCTCAATGCTTTTTAAATGATAAAAGCATACAGTAAAGGGCAGTCCCTATGAAAGACTTTAAAACTTAAAGAAGTTAAATATGAAAAATGAGAGGGTTAGGGAAAAAGAAAGGAATGCAACCCACAAGGAGATTAGAAAACAGGGTACAACACAAAGAGTAAGCGCATAAATAAATCCAATCTAACACAAATCGAAGTCTTTCTACTGACCACACCAACCTCTAGATCTGCCTCCGTGTTATTAAATCAAGGTCTCAAAAGCATCCAGTAACAGAATCAAGAAACTGCAGTTTTAAGAGCTCAAGCCAATACTTCACTGATGTGAGCTATCATTCTTGCCTGTTTTCCTGCTGGAAAAAATATGCAGTCAGGGAAGGAAACCTACAGACTCCTCCATTGCCAGACCCAAGGACTCTGGCTAGAGATTAGCCAATATTGATAAGGCATCCTTTTGGGTTCATTAACAAGGCGAATCAACTACTTTGAGAGATTTCATATTTAACAGTAGTTCTACCAAATCACACAGCAGTTGTTTCTTCTCAGTTTATGTCTTTATTTTATACAAGATACCTGCAACCACTCCATTTCCCATGCCACATTTTTGAATTTTATACGTTCTTACAGAAGTTTGGCTGTTAGTATCAAGCACGTTAATTAAAAAAAAAAAGCATCTACTTCAAGTATCAAAAGTAATCCAGATCAGCCCAAATCAATACCTTTTAATATTGATAATGCTGTATCTAACACAGAGATATGATATTCACATTCAGTGCACTTTTTAAACTGATCCTTCTGTTTTCTATGAGAAAATATAACTTCCTTTTGTTTATTTTTTTTCAGTTATTTCAGATAAAAAAGACAGAAAAATAGAAAACAATAGCCATGGACTAATGGAAAAACAGAGAAAACAAATTGGAAATAAATTTCATAAAATGCCTGATTACAGCAAGTGGATTAATATACTGAGGAAAAACTAACTGAAAGAGAAAGTAAATATACTTGACCATAGTCTTCACTCTGCCCCTTACCTGTCAGAAATGCTCCATTATCTAGCTAGGACAAAACAAAGGCAAGCCATACATCTTAAAAATAAAGTTTGTTACAGAAGTAAATTAACAAAAATCTGTTGTGCATCACCTAGCTGGTGAAAGTTTTACTGAAGCTAAGACCATAATGTTTGCTTTCATTGGTAATAAACATATTCTAAATTCAATTATGTTCACCGGGCTTTTCAAAGTAACTGAAGATTCCCTTAATTAAAATAAAGAAACAATAAAAAGCCATAATAAGTATCTTCCTGAGGAACATCCTAATAGGGCCTTAGCTTTCTTTTTCTTCAAACTTATCATTATATCATGCACACCTACCTACTCACAGCCTTCTTAAAGAGAATATAAGTGTGTCCACTGTGCAATCCAACTCTTTCCAGGAAAATCAGAAGGTAACAAATAAATCATTGCTATTCTTAGTACATTAGCTGAAAAATAATTGAAGATTAGATATCTATAATATAAAGGACATGGTAATATGATAAAACAGTACCATAGTAGAATTTAAGAGAAAAAAAAATAGATTGAGGACATTTGTTTAGGGAATTCCTATAGCAAGAACATACAAAAGAAAAATGAGACTTATGTAGATTTTAAAACCTTGTAAATAAAATGAAAATGATCACCTTAAAGATTAAGTTAATCATAGCAAGCAGAGAAGAAAATAAGTAGGAATAAAATAATATAACAAGTTAAATCAAGAACTTATGGTTTCCAACTATGCACAAATCACCTGTTCCATAATGTGAAAGATAATATGCAGCCAGATTCTCAATTTGTAAAAGCATTATTATTGTTGCAGAACTGCTCATTCTATGGAAAACAAAAGAAACATCACATGGCATCTGCAAGCAGTGGAGTGGTTCAGAATAGAAAGCTAGGGAAAAATTGAAAAAGAACCTAACAATGCAAAACTCTTGTTGGCAAATATGTTTTAATTTAGACAAATGTAACATTATTCATGTGAAAAGAAGCTGCACTGAGATATAAATGCTAATTAACAGTGCTATTTTTGGGAAAAACTTCCTCTTCTATATAGCTCAGTAACAATACCTCCTAAAAAGTGGTCAAAAGAACAAATTGAGCGCTACTTTAATACGATTAATAAAATTATTAATTAGATTATTAATATTGTTTCTACTTGAACACAAGTAATTCATATTATTGATATGACATGCGAAAGTTCTAACAGAAAAAAGAATGTTCTAAACCAGAGGCAGTAAAGCATTTTGATGGCATTTGGAAAGGCTAAAAAAGATTAGGAAAAAATTAGAAATGATGCACATAAATAGATCAGCAAATACGGAAGTTTGTTTGGGCAATTAATATTTGGAGGACAGGAAAAGAAAGGAAAGAAAGAAGGGGAAGGGAAAGGGAAAGTAAAGGGAAAGGGAAAGAAAAGAAAAATCCAAAGTGAAAAAACAACGGAAATGTATTTAAATTAAGAGAGAAAAAATGTGGAAATAAATGGAACATTGTATTAGACTGCAAAATAGAGTATTGCTTACAAAGTAAGAAATAGATCTCAATCACATGTACAGGCCCTAAAATTGACTAAAAATAGTATTTCCCACCATATATTGTTAGGGCATTCCTGAGTCATTAGTTCACTGCCTTAACCACTATCAGTTTTGGAAGAACTCAAATAAATATTCTTTTTGGAACCTACTGTGCTGCGAAAGAAGAAGAAAGAGAAAAGCAGAAAAGAATTTACTGGAATTCTGAGAGGCAAGTTCCCAACCATTCTGGGATCTGCTCATGGTACAAAGAGAAGATAATGAGCACAGAGTTCTGAGGGATGCTGCTGCTGTGTCCCAGTAATTGCAATTTACAGGACTGAAGAAACATAGTACTCCTGGGAAAATCTGTGTTTCTCTCTGCAGTTATACACACTGTCTCAGCACGGTGAGAAAGAAATACTTGCAATTGGAAGAATTTCTCATTTCAGTAAGGTGTGCACAAGCGTGGTATTTCTTCGTAGGGATGTCACTTGGATGTTATCTTCATCTGCAGCATTACTTGCATTGTAATGTTACTGATCTGTATTTCAGGAACATACCTACATAACAGCAATGTAGAAGAAACATGAAAAACTATTCTTTTTACATCACTCATAGTTACAACAGGGAACTCCTGTCCGTAAGTAAATCCAGAAAGCGTTTGGTCAATTCACAGAAGAAAAGTACCCCACAAAAGCTACTGAAAATAACATAGGCATCACCTTTGCCTGAATACTCCTAAACCACAGCCAGGGGAATGCCTCAGAGGAATCAGCACCCCATATTCTTTGTCATTTATACTCCTCCCTGGGGCATCACCAATAACCTCTCCAGAAAAGAAGACTGTCTTGGATGTGAGTTCTCACACAGTACAGAGGGTCTGCACCACAGATCTTAATAGATATACAGCATTAACTACACAAGTAGAGGAAGAGAGGAAAAGGCCAAACATCTACTTTATAATGAAATACATTCTTCCAGATAAACAAACACTCCAATTCCATTCTTAAGTCCCATTAAGCTAATTTCTTATGAGCAAAACTGAAAGAAAAGATCATCCATGAGACATCCCCTGTGGGAGACAATGCAGAAGAAGCCACATGAGGACAGAAGTGACTCTTTCACGGTGGAAGCACTAATACAAGAGAACTGCCTTACTATTGGAAACACGCTGCAGTTACTGGAGCATAGTTCAGAGAAACTAAACTCATCCTTTCACTGATGACCTTGTCCAGCTTTTTATTTCCAACAGCATTCTATGCAAGATAATGACTCATATCAGCTTTCTTGCAATAAAAGTATTCTTTGTATATTAAAATAGAGTGAAAGACAACTATTAGGGATGCATGAAACACCCACAAAAGGTGTTGATGGTTAAAATAAAAGGGGGAAGAGGTGTGGGGGAGATGGGGACCTCATGAAAATACAATAGAAGCTGTGAAAAATTGCTAAATGCACTTACAGCGATATACCAAATAGTACTTGATGCATTCTTGCTAAGTGCTCTGAACCTCTTCTGGATTTACTTATTAAAAATATATCAAATGTAATTATAGTGCCTAAACCTGATTCTGGAACATTCCTGCTAATGACACGTACAAAAAACATTTTCAAAAATTTTCCTGTAAAATTTAATACAAACTATTGAATTGTTTTTTTACCCAAAACATATATTTTGATTTTTATAATATTTAGCATAGGTAAAAATTATTTCCCTCCAAAATTTTGCAGAGCACCAAGTCTTTCAAGTCCTCTGGAGCATTCTGAAGTCAATGGGAATTCCGAAGCCGTGTCTGCCTGTACACTTTGAACCAAAGTGAGCTGAACCTCCCCCTCCCACTAAGTTCATCAAACGTACCGTAACAAGGACATAGGCTCCAGCTCCATGACGGGTTCCTTGAACAACTTCAAATCTCACCTTATGGCAGGGGCACTTCATCCATTCCTTCAAACTAAAATTAGTTGGGGCTAAAAACTGTGAACTAAACCACTAGCCTGTAGACATAAGAGCCTTAGCACTGAGTGCTTTGATCTAATGATACGCTTCCACTTGCCAAGTTACTTGCATACTCTGACTTAAGCTGAGTGTTCATCACCTCTCAGAAATATTTTTAGTGCTCTACAGAATTCAAGTCATATGCTGCAGTTCTCAAAACTAAAACTCTCCTAGGTGCGGAGAAGCAAGTGATTGACATTCACATAAAGAACAAAGCATACGGCAACAACTATTTTGTTTCCTGTCACTGATGACAGAGAAGAAGAAAAATAAATCAGATTTTTGTGAAAAATTCAGAATCAATTTGTTGTTAACATAATGTTGCTTACTACGAAAATTACTGGATAATATTTAGCAGTGAACAATTGACAACATAAAGAAAAACAATTAAGAAAATAATCAATGAGAATTAAGAAAATAACAGTAAAGTATTGTCAGTTATATTTGCTGTCAACACAGAAGAAAAGCTGTACAGCAATTAATTAGTGTTTTGAATATTTGGGAAGTTTTATTCAGTTTCAGACGTTTAAAAATGTATTTTTCTTTTGTCTATCAGTAACAGAGAAATGCTGTGTAAGTACAGCTACAGCTTTTAAGAAGACAAAAACCACAGAGAGGTCCTGATCCTGCTCACCTGATTCACGCAGTAGGCCCACAGAAGTATGTCAAACAGAGCTACTGCCACAAATATGTCAAACAAGATTTGACTAATAAATTGCTTTGGTGCTGTCTCATTCCATAAAACATTTTTCAGAGGTTTTGGGGACTATGTAAAAGCAATATATTAATTCTGCCCCTGATTGATGAATGATTCTATTTAGACAGTTCACTGAAAACAGTTGAGCTTCAAAGGCCATATGAAATCATTTATTATCTCACTTGTGATTTAGAAACACGCCAGCCGAGAGACTCATTGCACATGATAGTAAGCAGCACTTTATTAAAAACCTTGCTTTTTTCCTGAAGTCTATAAAAATAAGAAAAGTATTCTTTTCTATCAACTTAACATAGACTACCAGACATATCAAAACAAAATACAAAATATGCACAGTTACATTCTGAGCTGTTAATTTTACATTGTAAACATCCATTAAAGCACAGTAAAACTTAAAACACTGAACAAAAGAGATTTATTTTTACTTTCTTACCTGTAAAGGGGATTTAACAATATCTGTCTTTGAAATTTTATCTTGCAGTTATATTATACAAGCTACTATTATGCAGAAGTTTCCAATATTATATACCACTGATACGATAGGTAAGTCCTAAATAACAGGTGAAGGATTTAACAGTGAAAAATTCTAGCTAGAGAAACGTTCCATTTAAGGAAAATGTATTTATATATGTAGGAGGGTACAATAATGCATTCATCCAGAAAAGAAAGATCCACACTGATACAGGAGTAAACAGTTTTTATTTATTGTTTCACTGTCATATTAGAAAGCCCACTCCATACCACTTTATTTGAAACAATACAATAGGTAAGGTGATTGTATTCTTTTCTTCTTAAACCAACTAAGAGATGAGCTTCAATGATTTTCAACTGAATTTGAGAAAAAATAACTGGAAAAAAAGACTTAGCGTGACAAAAACAAAGGGAAAAAACCCTAGTTTTTCAGCATTAGTGTATGACATGTCTTTCCTCTGGTATTTTTCTAGAGGAAAAAAAAGACCAAATTCAATTTACCTGTCACTTATGAAAGGTGAAGATTTTTTTCAGTTTTGGATTTTCTTTTGTGGTGGGTTTTTGTTTGTTTGTTTATATCAGAAATGAAAAAGAGAAAAGAAACCTCAGAAAATAACTATGTGCCTGGTGGCACACACAGTAAAATGCACTTAGAAGCAGCACACATTAATTCAGTTGATAAAATTTAACTTTGCTCTTATGTTTATGAAGTTCAAATGACAAGATCCTCTCCCTCAATATACAGAGCAAAAATAACTCAGTAAATATCTTACTGCAGTTTAGAAGCTTCTTCAGGAAGAGAGTCTGAAGTATAACAGCTGCGATACTAAAAACTGCACGAAATACCAATTTAGTTTAGAAAGACAACCTGGGTCCAGCCACCTCAAAAGTAAAGCAACACTGTTATAATCTGCATCATTACGAATCATTTCATAGTAGCACGGACTCTGTAATCCCAGCAAGAGAATTATCAAGAGTTGTTTTGTTTTTTTTTTCTTTTAATTACCATCAGGTCTTTCCCTCTGACCGTTCAAAGGAAGGTATTTCACAGCATGACACCAGAACTCTGGCTCCCTTAAAATCTGTCTGTGAGCAATGAAAAATTAAAGAAACAACTTACAGACACAGAACTACTTAAATCTAGAAAGGAAATTAAAAATTAAGGGGCCCTCTTCTCACTTATATTTCGGAGAAGCGCACTTTTCGGTATAAAGATCCCATCAGCTCAGCTATGACGTATTTATTCTGGTACCTATAAATCATTCCATTGTTAACCTCCTAAACTGCAGTGACTGCTGCCACCTATGGGAACTCTACAAGAGCGGTCAAGATTTTACTCCGCGGTTCCCTCTACCGGGGATGTAAGTCAGAAGAATGTGCAGGCACTTTTATTAACAGCAGGTGTCCCCACTTTGGCTGATGTTTTCCCTCAAAGTCGTTAGTTTAAAAGCTTTTTCATGTTCCATAAAAACGACCTCCAAGTTCTGCCTGGAGTCAAAGTAGGAGCCATGTGATTTGAGATAGGAAGTTGCAGGCCCTGAACTCTCTTAATTCAGTTCAATAAACGCAATTTTGCAGAAAAACAAAAATTCCCTTGTTGATCACAGAATGTTATCTGCTGTGATGCAAGCCCACAGCAGAAAAAAACTTCCTTCTAAAGCAGAAGCTGAAATAAAAAGAAGCAACTTTTAAGCAGGATAGGATTGGTTCTACTTCATCAAACTCACCAGCTGTTACATCAGAACAACTTTATAAAGAATATGAAAAACATTAAAACGTACATCTTGAACATTACAGGTAACATCAGACAATCACGTATGCACAAATATCAATGGAAAAACACTAACGCATGCAGTCGAGACTTCTCAAATCAATATATCCTACTTGATTAAAAAGTGAGCAATTGTATAGGAAGTGTATTTTTGTTGACTGATCAAGAAGACAAAAGTTAATTTTCTTACTTTGAAGGTAGATACAGTAGAAATATATAATTTCACGAAACAGTCACCTACCTCTATTGAATCTCTATCCCCAACTCTTCCCTCCTACATTTAATCCTAGGGATCCTAATTTTAATAAAATACATAAATGCATTACTCTATAATATCTGAGAGACTGTCGTGGGTAAAGCAACTGCTAAAGCAAAACGGGAGGCAGTATCACAGCAAAGAGATTCACATAACAGAGATTCATGCTGTCTGGTACCACAGACGATGAAAATATATAAAATACTGGGCAAAGTTTCCCATGAGGAACACTGTCAACTCAGAGATTAAAGCCAACTGGACACTGAATACTACATACTACTCAGCTTGTACTTGGATTAGGGCATATTAAAGGGAGTATAATACAGGTGCATAGTCTTAAAATAAAGACACTATTAAAATCTTAGGTTTGCAAAGCACAGTATTTATTGAGGTCTTATACAGAAATAAACTCTATTCAGAACACTCAGTACCTAAAAGAAATTACAAAAGCAGGAGAGAAACATGAGAAGATATCAGATAGACATTCCTAAGACACCCCTATCTCTTTGACAGAGCACAAACAACAGCATAATCTGTTCTCTGCATATCCCCTCCAGGTCTTAATGATGACAGAGCTAGAAGGAAACTGAAATCTGAAGAAGTAGCATATACTTAGCTGCTCATCAACCCCTGGAAACCTAGAAATCTAGGAGCACTGTTAGAAGTACTGAACCTTTCTTCCGGTCATGAGAAGGCAGTTATCTTTCCATCTTGTCCCCCCTCTTTTTTTTTAACTTGGTAATTAATAAAATATAACTTCAGTGTAATAAAGCACATTTCACAGGCTGACACATTTCTCTCTCCACTTTGGAAGAAAACACAACCCAAAGGTATGCCATGGCTGCTGCTGACCCAGTTTAGAACAGCAGACCTACCAAACACAATCGCCAAACAAAAAGGAGTCCTGCTCTGCCTTACCTCAAGCTTAAATGGGCTATCATATCTCACCAGCTTTGAGTCTTTTCTCTGAGTAAATACGAATCTGGGTCTGCAGTCTCATGCCAGCTTTAGATTTTCAGGGATAGAAATTATCTGGCAATGCAATTCTATATCACATGTAATGCAATCTAACTTTTGTTCACTGCTCAAAGGGGCATCCCCGACTGGCCCCGACAACACATTCCCATCGCCATTCTTGTGCTGGATTAGCTGATATTATAGAGCAAGATTAATAGAAGGCTAACATTCCCCTTAGATTAATATACTGATTAACTCCACAGACATAGCTCTTTTACCCAAGAGAAGATGCAACAAAAACACGTAGCAAAAACATGGGGCACTGAAGCAGTGGGAGGACAGGTCAAGAACTGCACGAAGCTGATACAAATGCTACCACTGACAGCAGAGACACTGCTTCTCTCTCCTCAATCCATCATCATGGACTGGCGACACTGGCCTCTCTGTAAACAGTCAAGCACACATCAGAATACACACAGCTCAACGAACTACCACAAAACTAACCAACTTGGTCAAAAATTAAAAAAAGAACGAAAACAAAAAAGAGAAAGGCTGGGAAACTGCAGCCTCATGTCTTCTCCTTTCTTTCAGTTTTATTATCATCATTATTAGATTAATTCCAACAATGTAAAAACTCCAGTTTGGAATTTAATTTTCACAGAAAAGGAAACCTGTCCTCAGCCTTCTACCTATTAGGCAGAGCAGAGAAATCTAGCAAATAAATCAAAGCTTTTTTTTTGTGAGTAATACCTGTAATTTTACAAAAGCTTTTATTTGCCTGTGTTTTAGGAACAGAGATTGCTTTAAAATGTCGCATTACTGAAGAAACTGATGGTTTGGACCTGTATCTTCATGTCTCTCTAATTTTAGAGAGCAAAAACCCATTCCATATACTACTCAATCAAAAACAAGTGTTTCGTAAGGACCTCACAAGCCTTAAAAACAGATATTCCTACTGATTTGAAACACCTTTTTAGAATCATATATGGACTAGGAAATTTCTTTGCTTTTAAAAAACAGATGGTTATACTTAACTATGTAGGACGTATTCCTACTTATGATAACCCCATATTAAGTCACCCAATCACATTCAGTCTATTTTCATTCTCTACTTTAGATGTTTTGATCATCTAAATGTTCTTCATACGTGCTTGATACATTTCCTATAGAGATCAGTGTATTTACTATATAATCATCTCCAGCTTGCTGTTCACCATCTGCCTACAACTTATTCTAGTAGAGTAAGCAGTCAACTAATTATACTATTGTTCTTACTGCTGCTACACGCAGAGAGAAAGTGTACTCTGAAGAGATTACTACTGCAACCAAAAGATCCCAAACTCGATTTTCCTTGGTACCTAATCAGTAAAGGTGAGGAACCTGCAAAAGCAACAGCCCTGTACTCTCTGCTACTCTGCTCATGCCCAGGAAAATAAGCATCTGTGTCGGTAATATTCTGTATTTTAAAGCAGCTTGTGTACCACTACACGTACCTTGAAGTTTGGGGAACCAAGAGTTTAAGCACCCAGTAACAGAATATATCAAGAATGTTAAACATCTACAACGTGGCTTCTATTTCCTTAAGTGAATTATCATATTGCATAGATACGAACTGCCACAGTCTGAATTAATTTGGTCTTCTACAAATTAAAGTTAACAATTCTGCCAAATTACTGAACAGTTCTGTTCATGTCCAAAAATCCTGTCAAGTTATTTAGTGAAAGCACTGTTTTCTGACTTATCTTGACTTGAAATCACTCTTCAAGAAATGGAAACCTACTGTATTTTCCTTCCTGTTAAACATCTCTCATTTCCACTGTAGTCTCTTATTCTTCTATTGAAATAATGTAATTAAATAATGTGGATATGATTACTTGACTTACTTTAAAAGAACAGGTCATCCCTAATACTTTGATGTGATTATGAAGCCCTGTATCTTCAAAGGGACAAAACAATAAAAAAAATACAATATGCAAAGCCAATTATTTCCTGTAATCTCCCCATTTTCGTAACATAAGGGCTTTACACAAAGCACATTAAAAGTAAACTACATCTATTAATGTACCACACAAAACTATTGAAGGAATGAGATGAAAACACACATAGTTAATGTTATACTGCAGGTCTCTTCAATTGACTTGAGAATATAAATAGGTGCACAAGAACCAGACTGACCATGACATATATAATTTCAATTTAAAAAATTATTGATCTTCAAAGAATGAATGAGAACTTGTACTTCCACTGAATACCAAATACTTGTAGAATCTTATAGCATCATTATTTCAAATGCACTTGGTCTAAACAATTTTAAAACTTCATTTGAAGGAAGAGTATTACAGTACAAGTAATATCTACACATGCACTGCAGAACTACAGTTTTACTTTGAAAAGAAAGAACATTTACAGTGTTTACATTTGTAGATTATCAGCATGCCTTTGCATTTTTTGTTTTTGGTGGTTTTATTTTCTTCTTCTGCTAATTCAAAAAGAAACTAAAAGAGGAAATCTTAGACTGTTTTTAATCCAACTTTCCTGTAATCATGGACAGATCCCAAAAGAAAAATATCACTTCTGCACTCCAATCCTAAGCCACTCTCATTTTTATTAAAACCAAACTGCTAGGAAGTCACAGACATTAGGGTAAATGGTAGGAATTAAATCTGCATTTCCTTGCACAATTTCAAAAATAAAAATAAAAACCTACACCAAAAACAAAAACCAAACACCCTAATGAAAGCGCGACCTATTCCTTAGTCTCACATCTTCCAGAGCAACACCCAAAGCATTCTCACTTTCTTTTCCTTTCCACAGGCAATTCAGGATGCAATTTCCAAAGTTCTGTGTCATTCCTAGAAGTCTTAGTCGCCTTCAAGTCTGTTCTTGGTGATTACCAAGACAACAGGTCACAATAATGAATGAGAGATCTGACCCAGAGTCAATTCACTTAGCCACCAATTTATATTGGAATGACAAGTTAGGTATATGCCTGGAATTCCTCATCAGAATGTATAATCTTAATAAGCTTTGTCACCTGCAGTATCTCAGCCCTTCTCCTAGTAAAGATGCTCTCTGCTCAATCTTTTAAGAACTGATATTATTAGCTGGTTTAGCTCTTGGTATCATCTCCCCCTTAGAAAGGCTGAATATCTCTTAATAGCAGATGTTTTATACTTTTATTCCACAGTGTCAGATTTGCCTCTTTTTTTTTTTTTCTTAAGTTGATGCTTTTCTCAGAAATAAAATACAAGTGTGACTTTGCAGACCTGATATGAGTCAGGAGAAGCATCTTCGTTAAGAGTAAGAGTAGAGTGCAGGACCGTTCTACAAGAGAACATGGTGGGCTTCCAGCCCCTTTGTTTTCTGTGACATTTTCTTTCTTACCCTCAAAGTCCATTAATTCTAAAACTAGAATTTAACTAAAGCTAGAGTCTTGGCAGCTACTTAAGACAGCAGCTTATGTAGGCAGTTCTTCAAATTGTCTTCAGTATCACGGCCAGCTAATTCAGATTCGATCTAGATGCTCTTTTTTTTTTGAGTACTTGATCCTAAGCTACCACTATGTCAGTTTTGGTAACTACTGTCCAGATAGCTGACTTGTGCCAAAAAGTGACATGAGGAACCAATCCCCTCCTACAAGGAAGCCGAAGTGCAGCCTGTGTGCTTTAAGGAGAATTTGAAGTTTCTCCTGACAGTTCTCCTGAAATACTGAACAACCTCAGGTCTTCTGTGTTTTTGCTCTGGACATCTTCAAAAATTAATACATTTGCCAAGCAATGTCTTTTAGTTAGAAAAGGAACAAAGTAAATAATCTATATTACTACTTTTAACTGAAATCACAGAAATAGACTCAAGACCAGCTATGTCCATGTAGACTATTGTAAAATTCAGAGATACTGAGATTTGACCTTGTCTTCAGTTAAACAGGCATGAAACATGAAACATCAACAGCAGTTGATGCCATTACACTTCCAAAAATGCAAAAAGGTCTATGTCTGTGATATCTTCCCTTATGCATATTTCTTTCATTTTCATCCTTCAGATTTCATCTTAAACTTACAACATTTTTGCAATAGCAACATATTAGATCCTTTGCAAAATCATCTGGAGATCCCACAATATCAGAGACAGGCTGCTGAACTCTAACACGTATGTTAGTAGTAGTAATTATTATTTCCCTTTTCTTAGTACCCTAGAAATAGGAATTTTTTTTTTTCGAGTTTGTCAAAAACATCAGCACTTCTGTTCCCATTCTGTGACGAATTACTCTCATCTTTTTACAAACAGATTAATAAACCAACGTTATTATTAAAATTAATAAAACAACTGCTACAAGAAGCCATTGGACATTAACCAACACCTACCTTAGTAGAGCACTTCTTTCCTCAATGCTTGAAAACAAACTCAGCTACTCTTTTCCATTCTCTGTTCCATGAATTTATATGGCTTTCACACCCAACATTATTTTACAAATATTCTGATAATTAAGTGGAAGCTAAATTTTATATTACCATTTTCATTATCAGAAAAACATAGTTCAGTCAATAAGAATATACCAAACAAACTTCTAACAATGCCTCTACAGAAAACATCAAAACGTTAGCCAGGCACTGAAAAATACACAAAAAAATTAATCCCAATCACACACACACAAAAACCCATAAACTTTGCCTGAAGGAAACACTGCTGTTTTGGTTTATATTTTTAATATGTGCTGAATTTTGCACAAGTTTATAACGCAATAGAATGTAATTCACAGACACAAAAGCTTAATCATACTATGTAAAAGCAATTAAAAAATGTTAAAAAATAAAAAAGCTATCAGCTTTTTTTCAAAAGGGCTCTCTTGTTTCTTCAAGCCACACAAGTCTTGTGAATTTACAAAGGATATTACTTTAATGGACCACCTCTCCATCTTTCCCCACCAAGCCATGTTATAGTAGCAAGGAGAAAAAAACTTTCCCAGCAGATCACAGAATCACAGAATGGTCAGGGTTGGAAGGGACCTCAAGGATCATGGATCTCCAAGCCCCATGCCACAGGCAGGGCCATCAACCTCCCCACTTAATACTAGACCAGGCCAGAATTCTTTAGAGCAGATGATAAACTGAAGACAATAAGCATCAGAAATAGTGGCCCCATCAGTACAAGGCATCAACAGCTCCAACAAAACTGAGCTGAGGGTGCATAAGGCCACCCCACGAGAGCAAAAAGATCAAAGCCTAAAGCAGCTACAGCCTAGCTTCTCAGTATGCCTCTGAAACATGAAAATGATACATCTTATTTAACACATTACATTGATTTTTGTTAATATCTGTCAGCAATGGCCATGTGATTATGGTTGTCAAAAGCTGTACAACACATAGCATCTGTACATATGGAACAAATAGCTGATCAAAATTGCAAATAAATCAATTAAATAAGAGATGAAAAACAGAACTCCTCTAAATTTTGGGTGTATTTAGATCTGTTTAGCTAAACGTGACTACCAGTTTAACCATTATATGCATCAGAATGAACAGCATCAAAATATCAGAAAAAGAGAATAAAGGTAAAGCTTTATCGCACTGCATTGCCAAGGAAAAATTATCTTGAAGATAACAATTATCTTCAAATTCACATTTGTATAAATGTATAATATCTTCAGAAGATTTGTGTAACTCAGACATTTTGATTTATAGTTTAATACTTTTAAAGGTTATCCATTTAGGAGCGATTAATACTATTCAATTTAAAATAAAAACAATTATGCAATATCATCCTATGATAACTTCCTTTTTTATTTTTTAATTGTAAATAATGCTTTAATGTTCTGTACCATGCAATAATATATTAAACATTTCTAAAAGAATTGCTCAATGCTTTATTAGTTTTTGCATCTTTATGGTTCCTTTTTTTTTTTTTCCCAAATGAATTAAGGTTGCAAAAGGAAATTAAACCAAGAAGTATTATCCTTTCTCTGATCATGAAGATTTTAAACAATATTAGTCTCACACATAGCAAATTACTGCTTGTTAACTACTGTTGCCAACTGTTAGGGTACGTCTGCCTTACTATATCAGTTTGACCCAGCTTCTAGTGCTTAATGGTCCTCCAGGCTAAAAGCGAAAGCTGATCCATCAGGCTTACATTAGCATAGAATAACACTCAATGCTTATTGATGTGCATGCAGTATAACTACCACCCCCGGCACCTAGCTCAGTCCATTATTTTCATTTTATCTCAAGTCATTTGTATGGTTGTCTGCCCCAGTTAAAGCTATGGCAAGACTGGTACTTAAATGAATTTGTGAGAAAGGAGACAAATGCCCCCTGAACTTCAAGCACTTTTCTCTCATGACTTGCTAACATAAAATATACCGGTACTGTTAGGGCCACTTAGCAAGAATATCTAGAATGGCCGTTAAGTAGGAGAAAAACCAACACTTAGGACTCTGTCAGCTAAAAAGACCTCATATTAAATGTTGGAGGTGGTAAAGACTGGGTTGTTATTATTTTGGATGTTATTTTTTTAGTTTTTTTTTTTTTTTAAGTACTGTTTTGATTCTGCTCAGATCCCTCTCAGAAGATCTCTATTTTACCCTGTTTAAGTATCCTACTTTTATGAAATAGTACATACTGAGGACAAAATATTGTGTTTTAATGACATCATGAAATCACCACATTGCAGCAGAGTGGAAACAAGCCTGGAACAAAGGCACGCACTATATAATAATCTTAATAGAAAGTCTTTTGAAATAAATCAGACTAATGGAAACTTTCAGAGCAAGGCAAAACACTTTGTTGCAAAACAGTCACTGAATATTCATTGCATGTTTGTTGCAACATTCATAATACTGAAAACAGACAACCAGAAAACATCCCCTTGAAGTATCACTTCACATTGACAAAAAGGAGATCATTAATTGTCTTAATTTTTGCATTTTCTGATAAACTTACAGTTGAACATATGAGAAAGCACAAAGAGCAAATGTTAAATAAACACCATGTTCTTTTGAGCACAGAATTTAAACTTTTTGTCATTAAAGCATGAAGCTGCCCCTTTCTGTGTGGACAGGGAAGCTTAGTGACTGAAGAGAAATGCCTTGGTCAACAACGTCAGTCATTTTACAGTGTCAGTCAGATTGACCACAGAGTTTGACCCATTTCCACTTCCACCACAGACACGCATTTATATCCAGACTTGTTCTACATACCTAAGCATCCACAAAAAGATGCACATAATTTTACAGTTTTAAAAAGAATCAGCCTGAAAAATGTTACCCAAAAGCCCAGCTGATATCCAGTAAATACTGTCATTATTTCCTACTAAAAAGAAATAGATTACATACTTAATTTCATCAGAAAAGGTACGTGAGGGTAAATGGTAAATAGCTTTAAAAATGTATTACAAGAACATTTGTGTAAAGGAAAGGATATCAACTTCCCTTTTTGCAGTGCTCCAACACTAGAGGGAAACCTATGTAGCCGGCTGGTCCTCAGCCAAACAGCGTGATTCCCCTTTTTACTCCATTTAGCTTCCAGGACACACACAGAAATGGGAGGTTTGTCAGCACTCATTACTTCTCTTGGATATGCAGAGTAGAAATATGAGAATTATACGAGCAGCTCAGGGCGTCTTTATCACCTTAAGGTGTTTTAAGAAGTTGTTCCTAACTTATCTACAGGGAAAGGGCAAGGGACAACAAAAGAACTAGTGCCTTTACAAAGCTTTTATAAGGGCTTCCTCACCTCTCTTTTGAGTAAGATTAACATTTACATATGCAGTCAGAGTAACTAAAATAACTATTCCTCAGAATTTTATGGTATTTCAAGACATGAAAACTGCTTAAAACAGTGTTTCATGAGTGCTCTCAATCACAGGTGAGAAAATAAAATGAAGCTGCAACAAAATGAAAGGGAAAAAAGAACTGAACTGGATACCATGCCAAATGCTCATCTGTAAGTGCTCCTTGGGGCAAAACTCCACTGTAGTTATGCATAAAAAGTATTACGTGAACAAGGACTTTCCTAAACTAAAAGTACTTGCTTCAGAATATTGCACTGTTCTGAAATACAGATACAGTCGACCACAGTTCTGTTAATTACCTTCTTAACAGAAAATTACTTTTGCAGAACAACTACATTCGCCTACGAATTAGTAAAAAGAAATGAAGCAGTAAAGTTATTTTCACTAGATTGGTGGAAGTAAAGCATAAGGTAGGTGGATAGAATTCCTTCTCCAACACTACTATTTGTTGAACTAACAAGCAGTGCTGGTATTTGCTCTTCAGAGAGAGACAAAGAGCAGGTCATGTGCCCATCATAATATGGATTTGTGCTATGAATACAGTGGATGCTGAAAAGAATGACTGGGATGCTGTTTCACAAGAGCAGACATCAGTGCAGTATTAGTTTTTGCAAAGTAACTGCATAGGCTTTACTTGAAAACGCAGAGATTACAAGAAAAAGGACATTTTGCATACTTGATAGCTTAGAAAATATTACATCTGCAACCTAATTCATTTGGGAGCTTTTGTTTCCGATTCTTTACTCACATGTCCTTAGCTTTAGACTGTTCCCTTCACACACTAATGCTTGAGTAAATTGCTACTCAGCTATTCACATACTGAAACAGAGCCTATGAACACATCAGTACTAGGCATGGGAGCGTGGAATGGAACAGAAAGCCCACTGAATTAAAGCAGCGCCTACTAAGGAATACAGAATTCACTGGCTGAGTACTTCTGATCGCAGCCTCTTACAGTGACATTGCATTGTTAGACATTATTTCCGATGAGACGCTAGAAAACTGAGATCTAGTTCAATGTTTTTAGGTATCAACGTCAACTTTGCTTTTCAACTCCATGAAAACACTTGTCTTGCTCCTGGACACGACCACAACATCCATTCCTCTATCTTAGTTGGTCTTCGCTGTCTTTGAAAGAAAGATGATATACTTCCTTAAATCGCACTAACAGAATCTTCAAAAAAAAATCCTTTAGTTAGGGCTATTTAAGCACATGCTTAAGAAATCTACTACACTGCGAGCCGTGGTGGGTGAGGTATTTTACTGGGTGGCCTCTAAATACTATAACTCTCAAGACCAAACCCACTCCAGTAAAAAGGGTTCATGTGATTAATAAGAACATAGAAGTATTTTCTTTACACTGTCCCCAAAACTCCGATGAAACGAAGATTCATTCTAAGAATGTGGTTGAGTGAATCATCTATTCACTTGTACATTGAAATACTTTAGCACTTATGAATACCAAAATGCAGTATCACTCCCAGGCAGCCTATACTCCTGACTAAACACCGTATACTCATGTCTTTGAATGGAAAGGGAGGGTATATGTTTCGTTCCCCTAAACACACCAGACAAATGCAGAAAGTCAACAGTCTTCCAGCTAACTATTCTTTTGAAAGATTTCTTCAGGGAGGTTGCAATTTGGTTCTTAATCCCTGCTCCTTCAATTGAGGTTATCAACAAGGGTGCCAATTAGTACGCGCTGTAGTACTCCACATGATGCAGAAACCTAACTCTCAGAGAACCACAGGGAAGTGCACTGCAAATATGCCCTTTATTTTTTTTCCCCCAAGCACTTGCATGAAGATTTCATTATATTATGGGGGTCACAGAGGTCTTCAAATATTACGAAAAGTGAGCAGGAGCTCTGGTGTTTAAAATAGACAGAACTAAGGAGGAAATATTAGCACATTTGTTTTTCATTACCATCATTTCTACATAGTGATTCCCTCTGGTCAGCCAACCTGAACATAGAAATCAATGAAAAATTAAAATCTGGCCTTCCTTAAATTTTCAGATGAATCGAAACATTTAAAAACGAATTTCTATTATAAATAAATAACTAAGGAAGGAAGGAAGGAATACAGACTAGCTGTTGTTTATTGGCATTTCATAGAAGGATAATTTAAATGCAGTCCTATTAAATCATTCCCACATGCCACCTTAACTACTATACACCTTTGTAACAGTGCCCTTTCTTCCTGAGCTCTGTGGGATCTGATAAACTCTAACTCTTCAGAATCAGTTTTCTGGCTGTATTGCAGACCTCTTCTCACCATGCATTCCTCAGCTTTCTTTCTGAACAGACCACGTGGGGTTTTCTCATGGAAAATAAGGTTGGACAAATGAACAGCCTTATGCAGGTTTGTCACAGCAGAGTGAAAACACTATGAGATCAGCAAAATTGCATATGCAAAACATACCAACACCTCTCAAAGAAAACTTAAATGAAGGAATTGAATGGTGTCTTGAAAAATCATTGGGAAAGCTGTACCTTGATATTATGGCTTATCCTTCTGTAAATATTATCAAGCTATTCAAAGAAAGAATTGTCTGGATATATGCCACTCAGTCTAATGGTGCATTCTGAATGATAAATAATAAAAATAAGTAATGATAATAGTAATTCATAAATTAAAACACTGCTTTCACTTCTGAACCCTTGTTTGGTTAAGGATATTTTGCCATTCATACATGCTATCAGCTAGCCACCAAAGCACTTGTTACACAAAGCACTAATGGACAATGATTCAGGTATGTCATATATATGTACAATCCTACAAAGACATACAGTCACAGCACTTTTATAGAAAAGCCTCTTAAACTCAACAGGAAAAACACCAGACTCAAACATAAAAAAAAACAGTATCCAGCATGTTCTACAGGTTTTGGCAGCAGACCCTAAGGAGAAACAGGAAGATAGAAAACAACAGTCCTAGCATACAGCAGGAATTATTTCAGACTGAGGACAGATTTAGGAAAGGGATTATTGCAGAAGTATTGGATGTAATGTGGAATGTAAAAAGGAAACTGTTAAGGTATAAGAATGGTACAAGAGATTACCGGGAAGAGAGAAATGGATTTAATAGTCAAAAGCAGAAGTCAGCAGAAATAGAAGTCATTCTGTTCTCCTCGCCTGAGGTAGCTGAAGAGGATTTATAAACTTGTTAACTGTGCTAATTTTGGAAAAGACGCAAGATGTGCTAATTTTTGGGACAAGTGGTTAGAATCAGAGTTTCATATACACAAAAGGTATGACAAAAATCACTGAATTTGGGATCATGTATTTTTAACCAAAATATTCCAAGGAAGGGCATTTTCCTTTCTCTCACTGTACTCAAGAGAACCTGGAAAAGAAACACAGCATTAAACAGGAATATGGGTGATAAAATGGGTGATGGGCATAGAGGAAGAACTGGAAGAGAAATAAGTGGTTGGAAATGTGAAATTAATCAAAATGGTGATATGGCACTCAGCCCAATGGGGTTTGGGTATACTTGCTCTAAGAAAAGGAAGAGTCTGACCAGTGTCACTAGAAGTTGCCAAGAATCACATCATCATAGTACTTCTGGATCTCATCAATCCAGCAGGAAGGAAAGCTAGTCCCTGCAAAGGGACTGTGCTCCTTCCTGCCCAATGCCGAATTCACTAATGATCCCAAGAGGTACTATTTATTATCTCAACAGAGAAGAATCTGAAACAAATAGTCTTTAGTGTCTAATTCCATAGAGAAGCCCAAGGATGGCACAGGCACAGCAGGGTATCCACTTCCTTTACTCAAGCACAAAAAATACGGATAAGGGATAGAATCTCTGCAAAATCACTGCTTAAATTTCCTCAGCCATCCACCAGAGTTGGCTCTACTGTCAGGAAGTTTAAGAAAGCCCTGAGCAAACAACACTACACACACACTCAGAGAAACCAGAATCTTATTCACTTCCCAATGCAGTAGTCAACTGAGATAAGGAAAATGATAGATGGGAGCCTGGCCTGAATTTATAGATTCTAGCACAAAATATGTGCAGTTTGACAGCTACTTACTCTGTCCCTTCTCTTAGTTTGCTATTGACTCAAATCCCTCTTGATGGGCTTACAGAGCTACAGTTTTCGCTTACTAAACTAAAAGCAATAAAAGTCTTCTGATTATAAATTCAATTCCAGCATATTCTCTTCCTTAAGATTTCAATTTATTTCTATTAATCATTAACTTCTAATTTCTAAAAGTGTGTCTTTCACCCTGACTGGAGTGTAGGCATAGGAATTTGACAAAATTCAGCTTTACTTCAAGCAGTTTGAAAAGTATTTAGCAAAACCGAAGCAAAAATTGTTTGCTCCATGAAGTCCATGACAGAAATTTCTTTAAACCAAACTGAAATCCGCTTTCTATACTGAAGATGACAAAAATTATGCCACTAGCTGAATTTCATTGCCAAGCTGTCAACTTGAATTTCTTCTGTTTAAAAATAGCTGTTCATTACATTCTGTAATGGGCTGTCAAAGCACTACAGCACTGAACCTATATCATATACAGAAGCAATTGGGCAATGTGCATTATTATGTTTAGATTACTAGCATTTTTACAAGACCCCTGGGCTAATTTTAAATGAGATGGTTGACTTGAACTAAATCAAAACCAATTTTATTTTACTTTAAAGCTACTACATATTTACCATTTGTGCCTGGCTAATTCTAGCCTTAATGTAAGTAAAACAAAATATTTACTGAACGGGAACATACAGTATCCTTGTGTTTGCTTTCACAGATATATTTAAACAACATACAAATGATAAAAAATACTCTATTTGACAAATTAAATAATATTCCCAATGGTATAAATTGGTATTGTTGCTCCTATGAATACATAGCAGGTTGTTAGCAAAAAAACCCCACATGCCTGAAGCATATATGCAGTAATATTTTATTGCAGTGAAACAATTAGAGATGCTTTTAAACTAACAGATGCATAACCTGCCTTAATAGCTCATGATATAATTTGGCAGAGTATTTAAAAAAAAAAAAACATAAAAAGGAATCTAGAAACCACAGTTCAAACATCCTTACACAGCAGGATGTCATAAACCTAAAGGCATGCCAGAATGGCTTACAGCTATGAAAGAATTATAGAGACAAAAACAAGATCTAATGACTTGCAAATAAAAATAATGAATTCTATGGCCAGTTCACTGACTTCTTTGTTTTCATTAACAGAACCATACAATCAAGAAACGTGTAAAACCACCCTTATCTGGGGGAAAGCAAATTATTTTTCCAGATTAGAAACATAAGAACATCACTGACACAACTCCACTAGGCAGCAACATTGGACTTTGTGGTTCCTCAGCAGAATCTGTAGGTCTGGTGGAAAACATTTGCTGTGGATGAAGTTTGTAAGGTACAGTTATAGCACTGGAGAAAAAAATATGTTATATTAATTAAGACTTATATATGAAAATATAGATAAATAAAAACCTGGAGGTTTTCAGCATCAAGAAAATCAGAGTAAGCAAAGAATAATGCAGATGCACTCATCGCATGCCCACATGAAATACTATTCAAAAACAATATAATCCTAATAAAAGATTTTTTAGTTAATAATGAAAAGACTTTCAGCCCCAGGCCAGTATCCTACATTAATCCTACTACTGCACAGTTTCTCAAGTACAGACATCAGTACACCCACGATCCTGCCCACTGTTCCTGAATACCACAGAATCAGTAAAAAGACCTACTGCACAGTGGATAGCAACCAGCCCTCATTTTCACTTTTTTTCCCCTTACATTATTAAATTAACATAAAACATTAATAACCTTAAATTTTATCTGTATGTTTTGGATACATGCTCTTCCACACAATCACCATCAGCATTTCTTTTGGTGCCAGCCCTCTGAATAAAATATTTAATGTTTTTTCTCCACATACAGATTTGTAACAAAGAAATACCTACAATGTAAAACGTAGAGCAAAATCCTCTTTCTACATAGATGAAGTATACTGAAGTATACACAAAAATGAGAAAGAAATCATCTTTCTAAACAAGAAGTGCTCTATGGCAGCAGTACCACTTCCTTGTTTTGTAACTCAAACAGCAAAAAAATTATTTTCAGCCTAACGACTCCACTAGAGACAGTACTGTAAACAATACTGGAACTGTGAGAAGCGACATTAAGACAATTAGGTGGGGCCTTCCTTAGAGAGTTCTCAAAGATTGCCACAGCTTTTGAGGTCTGGAATAGCTCTTCTGAATAAATAAACAAATCAATTATTACGACACCACTAACTTCTCAAGGAAGAAGACTTTTAGATGCTGGACAAAAAAACAATGCCAGAAATTCTTATGTACACAGTAACAATTATTTTTCCATCCCACTATACAATCCTAGAAAATCAATGATACACAAACTAAAGGTCTGCTGGCTGAAAAAAAGGGAATATTCCTTTACGTGCAGTAATGCATCACTGCTCCCTTCTCACTTGATACTATCCCACAATGATGACAGAGCTAACTAAAATATGCATCAAATTTATTATCTTTGTAAAAATACTTCCAGCATTCTTGGTAAGAAGCACTAACAAGCATGAAAGACTGAACTATTTTTTTAAGTGTCAAAGTTTATCTGAATTCCCTTAAATACTCACAATAATCAGTCTAGAATCCACCATTTCATAGAAAGTATAACACTAGAATTCTCATCAGGCTTAACATCAGAACAGCATAACAGCAAATAATGCTTTAATGTGTGGTGGTATGTTATCAGTTGAAAATCTTTCAGAATTTAATGTTGAATGTCCACCAAGAGCTCTGCACTAAAACATTACACAGCGTACTGTAACACCTCCAAAAGGGCAGATTTGTTGTATTGTGTCAAAACCTCCATTCAAGTAGGCTATCAGGGTACCCAGGGCCTCTCTGATCTTTTATATTATTAAGAGCTCCTCAGCTGTGAATTAAGATGGAAACTATCTTAACAACAACTGAATCCTTTACTATCTTGTTAAGCCACTATACTGAGTAAAGAATGGAAGATTTAAGACTCTAAAATTTTACAGCAGGATAATACGCTGTGACCAAACAATCTAGTGTTATAGCCAGTAAAAGTAACTTTGTGCTACATTGATGCATCTTTTCCAGTCATTTAGCAAAAAGCAGGAATCACGGAAAAGAATCTCCATAAAGCCAAGGCATACTCAAACAGAAAAATATATATATCCTTTTCTCCCAAGTAATCTGCAGTTTATGAAAGTAAATGATGTCTAATGCTGTCAAACTGGAGAGTATAACCACTCCTGAGTAACTGATAAGGAAAGGGATTTCCGATGGATTAGCTAGGTATGCTGTGCCTTGATAGAAAGAAAAGATAACGTGATAGATTATATAACGTGGGCACAATACTGAGTGAGAAGATGTACGAAGAACAAAGCAATATGGAATATTTGTAAAACAAAACTGTTTAAAACATTATTTTCAGTTCTCCGTTTTAACATTTAAAAGCATGTTGCATACAATTCTACCTCATATTCAAGGTTTTAGCTTAATTCTAACACTGTCGGCACAAAGACAAAACTTTAAACACCTTTTTCTTCTTCCAATGCACTCTGGAGATAAGAGCACATTCATGCACACCTCTCAGGCTCTGAGATGCCAGCCACTTACTTGTAACATTTTTGGTGATTATATATAGCTCCTTCCAAAACCAGCATATGTTCGGTGGGGAATTCTGTACACTACTGAAAATACTGTGAACACATCTAATCAATCAGTGTACTCAGTGGAACAATACAGACACCTCTGGAAACTGATTCTAAGATATTTCAAATGACAATACCAGCGATAGTACACAAGCACCAACTGTGGAGGAAAAAAACCATAGGCACACACACAAAAAACAAACAAAAAATCCCACACATATTTTATATACAAATAGAAGTTACAAACTGATCCACTGTGTGCAACAGAAGAAAACTAAACAAAAAATAGAATAAAAACAGAGAGAATAGACATCTAAAGACACGTTTTGTAATCTGAAATTTAAGTTTTTCAATCACAGCAGATACAAGCACAATTATTCTTACTCTCACCCTATCACACCACTTCACTTACCCCATCTCATAATACGAGACTCCTCTCTTCTTTTCTGGCTCAAGGAATTGATGTTATTCAAACTAGTTTTGCTTCTTCATAAATGACTAGTTTCCAGTCTTTTCCAAGCTACAGAAATAGCATTTACCAAGACATAACTAACTTGTGCTTACATTGAAATTATTTTTTCTTCATATTTGCACTTTGATCTCTCCCAAGATTTCAATACCATAGGTACCTCTCCTCTGTCCCTCTTTCTGTGCTCATGAGAACCTCTTAAAAAGACAACATAACACTTTTACCCATAATGAAGTATTCTTCATTCCCTATGACATGATAAAGCTCTTTTCAGATATCTCCATACACTCCTTCCTCTTTGTCAATATTCTTTAAAGTCTTGCAATTTCTGTCTCAATGCCTACATCTGCAAACAGATACATGTTTCCATATTAGCAAACTCTAAGCTCTCTCCATCTTTACTTATCACTGACGTAGCCTCCCCCATACCGGCTAGCACACTGTCATAAACGGAAAAAGCTTTCTGTGCATTTTTCCTGTGCTCTCTTACACTCGTTAATGTGTTACTCAGTTGCTACAAAACACAATCTCAGCATCAAATTTGCAATCCTGACACTGGTTTTCACTCATCATCCAGCACTTTCTAACTTCCACCAGCTGATAAACTCCATCTTTCTATCTTACACTTCCCTCAATTTCACTTGCACGCTGCTTTTATTGCTAATTCTATTAGCACTGGTTTTCCTCTTGTCTGACCACAAATACTGTAGTTCAGTGGTCCTACAAAGATGTGAAAAGTAGATCCATCTTTCTTATCATTACTATTACAAAGAAAAAGTAATGCATGCTACTGATGCTGGTTTTGTTTTGCATGAAGAGTGGTAGCAACACTATAAATCCAGAAACTAAAATGAGTTATAATAAACTATGCATAAAAAATACTGCCATTTACTCAAAAAGGAGTTGAACAGTTAAGAAGGAAGAGGTTGCTAGTCATTACTGTCCCAGTTTTGCTAACTAACGTTATATTAAAATATTCCTTAAATATTAAGGACAATACCTAAGCACTAGTGTTTCAGTGTTCTCAAGACGTCAAGCAACCACCATAAAAGCCAAAATTCACTATTTTTCTTTTAAATTCTCGAAGCAACAGCACTATTGTTCAGAAACAGTACTATTTTCAAATGTCATTGGTAGAAACTATAAAGTATTTTTGATTTGATTACTTAACTTTTGTACTGATGTCCTCCAAACAAGGCAGCTGCAGTGAGACTATATGAGGACAAAGTAACAAAGTAGAATGAAGTGAATTCATATGATGAGGACACCCTGTTTATAATAGTTACGTGAGATTTCCACAATGTTTATCTGCATTTTAATTACAATATTGCTTCCTTTAATAGCATAGCAAGGGAACAAACTAATTCCATATTTAATTGTAACTCTGACTGTTTCCTGTTAATCTCAGAAGGAGAACTGCCATGAACAGTCAAGGTCTATATTTGCTGAACAACTGTAAAATCTGCTTCTGTAACTTTTTGAAATTAACTCAGATCCCATTACCTAGGAGTTCCCTTGAACAGCATGATGCCCTTTACAGATCTGCAGAATGGAAACACGTTTTAATGAATGCTAAGTACATGAATTTCCCAGAGTTTCCAGGCTGTATATAAGCCCATCCATCAGTCGTACCACTTGTCCTAACCCACATGGGTAGGAATGCCAGTGGCTATTCCCGTATACCGTCCAAAACCAAAGTTAGGTACGAAGGTCACAGTGAGCCAGTCTGCTTGAACAAAATGTGTTATTTGCATTAAAAGATGGAACCAAGCTGCTTTTTCTCTCTCTAAAATAATCTTTACAAATACCTGATGCAAATCACTTCCTAGATGAAGAAGCTTTGCATACATTCACGTACTACAGTAGAGGAATGGTTCGCTTCAAAAATTAATGATACAACACTGTCATGACTTCCAGTCAACAGTCTCAAGGAATGCACATATACATCCATATAACTTTACATATGTGCACACATATGTACAAACATGCATAAAACTGCTTACTATTGAACAATAGTTTTAAACACTCCTATAGAGCTCGGGTTAAAAAAAATTGTTTTTAAATGAGAATCATCGCTGTTAAATACTAAATGCTAAAGTTAAAGGTATTTTTAACTATTTAATTACTGCTATTATGAAAGAAAACATTCTCAGCAAAGGCTTAACAGTAGTAAAAACAAATTAACTTTTCCTTTTCCCTCCAAAAAAGGAAATTACAGCTACCGTAGCATTCCTTAATTGACTGCAAATTTAAAAAGATCTCTGCATGGCTCTGTTTTGTATTGACAGCAGACAGAGAATGAGTAAACATCTCCCTAGAACAAAAGAAAATGTTTCAGAACAGAAGCAATGGTGTACTGCTAGCAGAGAAGGGATATATGGTAGTTAATTTTTAAAAATATTTTACAGCACTTTTCCAGCATGTGAATTTGCCACATCACATTAAAAAAAATGTTGATTTACCCAACTTATATTTTCAGTGCAAACATGGAACTACTGAGAAGTAGTAGTCCAAAATAAAATCCAAGAAATGCAAAGTTATAACTGGGATACTTTTGATCACCAGAAATATCGGTTCCTTCTCTCTCTTCCCTCTCTTTAACATTTCTAGTTTGTTGATGAACCAACCGTGTTTGGCATAATTAACACTAAGATCTTCAGAACTCAATGACTGAAAATAATTGCTTCTCTCTTTTCTTTCCCGAGTATGCTGAAGCCCAACCTAAAGATTTAGAGCTGACTGGACAAATATAAAGGATGTCAGAAACAGTGACCGCTGACATGCCATTCAAGGCACATGGAAGAGAGTTCAGGCTTGAATGCCTCTAAACTGCTCATTGGTAAGATCAGCTATCAGTGAGACACAGTGTAAGTCAGCACAATTCACTGAGCCTGCTATGACCTTAAAATCATTGCTCCTGGGGCATGTTCATCCACCAATTAGTTTATACGCTCACTGGAAATCTATTGCTCAGTAAATGCACTGGTCTCTCATTCCACGGTGTTGATGAAGTGTGTGTGATGGCTTTCTCTTCACAACTTGACCCCTAAAGCTGACCCATCTGGAACTGAAGTATTCATGCCACTTGAGCACATCCTTGGTTATCAGGGAGTTTGATATTTTCTTTAAAAACACCATTACTCACATTTTTTTCCTCTTAGCTAAAACTTCTTTGCAACCAATAAAATACAAATGACTTTTTAGGGGAAAGTAGTTCAGTACTACGTGTGTTAAAGTACAGATATAAATAATAATTAACAAATGAATAAGATGATTTCAATAAAATTGGTATAAAAACTGTAAATAGTGTTCTGCTTAGGATACTTATTAAGCCCAAGTACTAATTCACCACAGCATGCATCTTTTGGTATATATGCGCCACAGAAAAAAAAGAAGCATAAATGTCACATGCATAGCAGAGCTGTAGTTATTGTAACAGCACGGTAAGAGAATTCCCTTTTCGGAATTTAAAGAAAATTACATCTATTTAAATATTGTGAAATTAGAAGTCCGATATATACTGAATGCTTCTCACTAAAGAATACTACTACTTTTAGTGATGAAATGGAAAAAGAAGACTGAAATCAAGTACTGCATATGCGGGTGTTCGGAGTTTTGTGGGTTTCTGGTTGATTGTTTTTCGGAGGAAAATGAAAGAGATTTTGGTTAATTATTTCTGGAAAATGAGAAGAGAGAACAGTAAGATTTGTCAAAGAACCCAAATGCAATTTTACTGCAAGAGAAATCTCTGCTGTTGTTGTACAGAGGATACTGTGAGACTTCAAAAAATTATACCCCAACTTTTAAGACACATATTAATAAGTAATGACAGATGGATTGGATAGGTGAAGGTTAAGCTATCTTGCTACGTTTCAAAAAATAAGAGTAAACAGAATCCCAGAAACTGACAAGAAGTAGATAGCCTGTTCTAGAAACAAAGCTATAAATACTCCCAAGAGTGAGCGCTAGAAAAATTCAGGTTAGAAATAAGAAGGTTTTAATCAGATGGTTAATTAATTGGATTTCTATGGAGAGACAGTTGTCTGTTTGTCTCTTAGAGCAATTTAAGAAAAAACTACTCCTCTTTCTAAAAAGACACATGGCAGCTTATCAAAAAAGTTTTTGTAATAAAGGCATTACTAAAGGCTCAAACTTTCAATCAAACTACTGCAGCACAGACACCTAACATCACATGAGTCAAAGTAACTCAGCCTGTTGAGATTAAGTAACTAAGCCTGTTAAGGCCAAGTTAAAGAAAAAATTATCTGACCATAATATCAGAGGTTATCATGGGTCTGGAACCCAAGTTGAATTTTCTGACTTCATTTCTGACAAGTGACAACAGCTGATCATAATAGTCCTCAATACTTCACGTGAAATACTGATCCTATGCAAACAGGAATTTTACTATGCATTTAAGTCAGCCACTCAAGACTTAACACATGACAAACTGAATTGCTGTAATGGTAGTCCTTCACATACTATCAATGTTATGCTAAAACCAAGCTTTGCAATCCCTCTATAGCCTTGGCTTACAACCAATCTGTTTGCTTCATCTTGCATTTCTTCTGGATGTTGTAGCTAATAAACAGTAACACGTTTTAAAGAAATAAAATCTCATTTTTTAAAATAAAAGTTTTCAATTTTTTTCTTTTGAAGAAAACATTCCATATGCCTTGCTATGGAAGGGAGCCATTGAAATCCCCCTCCAATAGCTTTTTAACTATTCAAAGGAATTAGTTATGCATACTTTTTCATGAGACGTGCTTCTTGTGTCACCTTAACACAGTAGATATGAAGGGTAAGATACTTGATATTTAGGAGAAGACAGAACAGAAAATAACAGAATGCTGTAACACAGCACAAACTCACTGTTGTGAATTAAGTAACAATCACAGCTGGTTAAATAGCACTACCAGAAAGAGAAGTTCCACCCTTTCCTATGCCCTCTACACTTCTGGATACATAGTCCTATAAGGCACACGCTGTGTTCAAGCAGACCAGTGCTTGTCAGGCATTTCCTTTAGCTAACGTACTGAATTTGCAGAAACCTATATGGTTTTCTACTGTGTTAGCAAATAGCACCAACTCATGAAAAAGCATTTATGACATCACACAACAACTGGTGCTGTAGAAAACAAGAGAACTAAGAAAAACGGTGCTCAGAGATGCACAACGTTCTCTGGGCAGCTTGTCAGTGCCTCAGTTCTGCTCTTTCCGTCTCTTGGAATGCATTCCGTCTATCCCCTGCAACTGCACCATGAATTGGACTAGAGAGCAGATCCAGCTGAAAATTAACCCTTCCAAATAAAAAAACAAATTAGTTAAATGATCTGGAAGTAGCAGTGCAGTCTCAAAGTTACTATATTTGATGCAAAGATCGGGTTGAAACCATAAATCAGCTGAGGCTGGAAAGGGAACCATCTGAACCAGCTACAGACTGTAGGTCTGGTTACCTGAGGTTTAACAAGTAACGAAGTGGTATGTATTTCTAAACGTACACTGTAGTACTTAAATCTAAATTTTAAGCTTTATTTCCATTTCCCAGCTCAAGCCATGGCACTGTTTTCTTACTTCCTTGAGGTTTTATTGCTGATTTTCTTACTGAACTGCTTCTTGCATCTTTTACGGGCATGTGATTTCTTGTCCTTAGTTTGTTGATAGATGATTGCCAAAAGCTGATGCTGGTATACTCTCAAGAATCATTTTTCTCAAAATTAGCTTCACCCATTGTTAAAGAACCATGCAGCACAAATGCTTCATTTCAAGCTTGTGCAAGTTTTATCCTGAAAACTATGTGCTTCATTGTCCCAGAGAAATAGAGCTGTCTTTGGTTGTTATGAACAAGGGCAGTCTCAGAAGCACTGACACTTGACCCAGAGAAGATCTTGCATTTTAACAGGTTGACAAATGGGAAAACAATTTGTGAAAAAAGTGTCAAAATTGCATCTCCTCTGTCGGGTTTGAAATTTTGACTACTTATAAATACTCTAAAACAGACTTTTCCCACTTAAAAGCAGTTTAAAACTTTCCAAAGATCTTGACGTTTTTCATATTAAAATTGCTTTACTTTTTGCGGCCATTCTTCTAAGGGAATACAGGAATCTAATTTTGGGGGATACTTAATTCACATGTCTCAATTACTGCTGAAAAGCCTGAGAAAGGTACAGATGTCATTTTCAAAACAGACCTGAAGCACAATTCAGAGTAATGTACATTATAGACAATGTATACTCAAATATATAGATTGGTAAGATATATATGAAAGATCATACACATTTTTATACACATAAATGTGTGTGCACATATATATAACGCTAAGATGTCACATCTCCATCAAAAAACTCTTCATATTGATTCTAGTACAGTAGATATAATCCAGCTTTACACAATCACAGTCCTTAAATTTACCAAAACGCTATGCATTGGTCTTCAATTCTGGCAAGGTGGAGCTCTGAACAGAAGGATCCAAAGGTGGGATATTTCAGAAGATCAACAATTCATTATTCATTCCCGCTTATGAGAAAAAATGCAACAGCTGGGACAGAGACTCAGACACAGAAGAAGAATGCGGAAACTCAAGCTTCTCATGGATTATAAGAGAATTTTTCTGGTGGGCAGAAAATCACTGCTGCAATAAATCAGAAGTTTTAATATGTAGCAAAATTTAATTTATCAAAAAGAATTGCCCAAGTAGTATCCAGGAGTAGATTCATTTTCAATATGCAATGGATACCCAGAGTCAGCACATTGTGTCTGGATACGTAACTTAGTAGACAAAATACGTCCTAGAAACTCGCTTCTTTAATTTGATTGCTATTATAGAAATGGACAGAAACTAAGTTTTATTATAAAAATTTACAAGTAAGCCACAGTGTCTAACACTGAAGATACAATATTAATAGATTGTAATACCAGTTGTAAGCCTACATTTCTTTTATTATTTTATAGAATTATACTAAAGAGCACATATATTTTTGAATGCCGAAATGTCTGACCCCCAGAAACAAAATTTGAGTATCATTCTGATGTCTGTACTGTATGTCTAGTTACTGTGCATTCAACAAATGCATCGTATGATCTCATGTTAACTTAAGTACCGTTTTAAACTCAGGTATGCAACTGTACTGTGCAACAGAAAAGTAATAATTTGTTATCATTTGCATAACCTGTGGGGTTACGCCAGAGACTATTATAAAATTGCTTCATGGCAATTTTTCTTCTGTGAATTTAAACAATGCTTCTGGAAAATAAATACAGGCTCTAAGAACTAAAATGAACTGAAAGCTAGCAAGTCCCATTGTTCACTGTCATAGACAGCCTGCTCTGCATGAGGAACCTTTTATTCTCATCTGACCTCACTGAGGACATGATGTCTTCCAAGCGTGGTAACTAAATCCCCTAAACTACAAATCAGGAGAAGTGCAGAATTGTTACAGAAACAATAAAGATTAATTTAACACAAAATCTGCAATTAAGTTTCAAAACTAGGAACCTCACATCAGAAAAACAGACTGTTCTTCTGCAACTCTGCTGATGTACATAATCAGGAAGAGACAAACTTATATGCTTACACATTTGACATTGTTTTAAGCACTTCCTTATCACATCTAGTTTATGAAGAAGCATTGAAAAACAATATTGTTCCATACCAAACCTGCAAACTTTAAAGTGTCCCTCAGTTTTAATTATTAATACTGTGCCAATCTTACACGGTCAGTTATAATACACACCCACAGAACTCATCCAATCTTCCAAATTAGTTTATGCTTCCCTGAAGCTGCTACGTAATAGAGGTGTGATTCCAGAACAGTCCAAAAAGGACATGCTTAAAACATGTACACTTGTTGCTGCCAGCCCTTCTACCAGGGAGTCGGAGCTGCACTTCCTGCTGCCCCAGACAGTGCTAGTGGGACAACCATTGAGGCTGCCCTTGATCACAGTGGGAGGACAAGAAACTCACTTCAACCAACAGCAAAATCAGAAGGTGATTCATACAGAAGAAGAGATGGCACTTCAGCAAACAAGTAGATGTGAATGCCCCAGAGTCTAAGAGCTTCTTTTTTCCGTTTTGCTTGAACACTAAAATCAGAATTTGTTCCATGAATTTATTACTCCCCACTCTTTCTACTCATGTTTTTTCAGCCTACGCATGTGTAACGGCAGAAGGACCAGCGCAAATGAGGAGATCTTACAAAAGAAAGAAATGCTTACCTGTCACTGAGGATCTAGGTTCATGGGAAGAGAACTCCAAGAGGAGGCATCTCCAAGAAAAGAATTTTCCTCAGTGGCAGACAGCCCTTAAATGAGGTCTAAGAGGGATGGAGCCTGGCTCCACCCCTTCTGGTTGCACAGATGAGCTGCCTTCACTTGTGCTCCCAGGGCTGATGAGTCTGATCTCCAGGTGCTTCATCACTGGTTCAGGCCATACCTCAGCAGTTCCCATATACTCCACCCTCTCATGGCATGAACCAATGACTGAGACAACCAGAGGGTGAGCCTTTCCTAATACAGGGATCCTATGCATCACAACACTTACACAATTGCCCATGGCGATACAGGTTGACACAATGTAAGACGATTGGTGACTGGTTCATGGTTGAGGTTTATGTTCTCTCGTGGACCACCTGCTTGATGGTGTTACTGGAGTCATGCAGGTGTTTGGTACAGGCTCATCTTATGCTCCATCAGTCCCACACTGGAAATCACCAAGTGTCGTACTTGATATCACGGCAACACTGGAGTGCTTTGATGACATTTCACTCCTTCCAGTGAACCTAGAAACTCCAAAGACTCACAGGGAGTAGTACAGATGTCTCAGAGGAACCAAGAGGAGGAAGTCTGCCCTTCATGGCACAATACAGGCCATGTTCCTGTCCTGGTTCAACACCAGCTGGCACTGGAGCATGTCCTGGCTGTCTGTACCACACCCTTTGGCCAGATATCTGTGACTGTATAACTGTATCAAGCACCAAAGGGGGAGTTCTGATCTGCCATAAGAACACGATGAGGGTCTTTTACTGATGAAGACCAGAGTGTTGACCACAAAGTCAGTAGGCCATGTACCAATTACCAGAGAGACTACCAAGTTTCCCACCTCCAGCTATCTCCCCCAAGGTGCAAGTAGGCCCCACTTCGGTCCTACTTGCACCTTCCAGGGGCATTCTATTCTATGGGAACCGGGTTCTAGTTTCTCAGGGGGCAGGGAGCAGAAGTTTATTGTCGTTAACGATCTGTGGTCTTACCTGATTGTCAGTGCCCACAATTTGGATCCTAAGAGGGTAAGCCCATGTTGTCTGTAGCACCTTGATGACGCTGGTCTGCCATCTCTGGGTTTTTCATTCAGGTTCCATAGGGTTTCATAGAGTCTCTTTGTCCATCCCTGCAGGGACTAAGTCTCTGTCTTCAAGGCAGCCTTAAGAATACCTTTATAGCATTCAGTAAGACCTGCTCTCATCAGATTATACAGCAGGTGTAATCACCACTCAATGTTGTTTTCTTTTGCCCAGCGTTGTACCACTGCACCAGTGAAATGAGTCCCTTGGTCACTCTCCATGACTTGAGGTGTCCCATAGGCAGCCATCAACTTGGCGAGTCCCTTGGTGGCATATGCCTGTTTGCTCTCGGTGCCAGATATGCCTGCATTAGCCCACTTGCTATGTCGATACAGGTCAGGGCATATCTTTCCCCATCAGACTGAGGGAGGAGCCTGGTATAATCGACCTGTCATGGCTAGAAATGACTGTGACCTCTGGCAAGATGGGCTGCTGTTTCGGGTAACAGTCTTGGTCTCATGTTGGAGCAAGCATCACAGTCTTAGCATGCCTGGATGATATCAGGTAGTTATACAGGCAGCCCCCACGCTTTAGCAGCTGCCCACATCACCACACCATATTGTCCAGCGCACCGCAGCTTCAGATGCAACCAGAAGGTGATGTTACCAGATGGGGTATTCTCAGTATATCAAACTTGGGCCAGCGTGTCAGCTCCATCACTTCCCTGTGACTGTAGTATCTGGCCACCAGCTTCATGGTAGACATGTGTGGTCCTGTGTTTAACCTCACTTCACATGTCTAACCACATATCTCTTCTCCAGATTTGTCAGGTATGGACAGACCTTTCCTGGGTGGCCCACTACGCAATCCAAAGAGTTGAGCCCCTGGTACATAATACAGCTGACTGTGCAGATGTTCAGGATACCATCACTGGGTTCCTCCGTTATAACATCCACATGGCCCACAGTTCTGCCCACTGGCTACTGTGACCATGCCCCTCTTCAGACCAGATTGTTTCAGTGGAAGGATGGTATGCCACAGCTCTGTACTCGCTCAAATTGCCCTGGATGGACCCATCCATATCCCGTCCATCTTCAGGAATAGGATATTTTCCTTCCTGAATGGGACTCTTCTCTGGTGGAGCAACCATTGTCTCTTCCAGAACATCACTGTGATACGTTACTGGGCCTAGGATCTTCTGAAGTTCTTCTTTCAATGGTGATGAAGACAGACTATTCCTCTAGCCGAGGTAGGCGACCCATCATGCCACTGTCTGTGCTTGGGCCACCCTGCTTTAGGAAGGTGGATCAGATCTTTAACCCACCCCAGAATTAGCAAAGTGGTCTTGACTTCGGTATCAGCTGTTTGGGTTACTGGCTCTACCGTCCATAGCACAGAATAGGCAGCCAATAACTTTTTCCAATCATACTGTATCTTTCATCTGCTCCATACCAGACCTGAGACCAAAACCCAATCGGGGTCCAAATGGAACTCTGGTATTGCCACAGGCCCCAGCCAAAGCCATCCTGAGTGACACGGACATCCAGTTCAGCTGGTAGGGTAGGATCAAATATACCCAACACCTGGGCACCATTAACAGCCAGTTTTGTTTGCTGGAAAGGCTCATGTTCTGTTCTCCCCCAGTCCCATAGTAGGCCCTTCTTTGTGACTCAATACAAAGGCCTCAACAGCAGCACTAAGCACTATCCCAATATAGCCAAAAATTCTCACAGGTGCATAGATGTCATAGGGACTGGGAACTCCTGAACCTTATTTATTTACTGCACTAGGCAGGACTTCAATGTTTCCTGAACAAAATACTCCCCAGGCATTTCACAGATAGGCCTGGACCCTGCACCTTCTTTGGGTTTTATAGCCCATCCTTTTTCCTGCAGATAGGAGGATCGGGCCATGATTCAGTAGTTCCCATACACTATGAAGAAGACGTCTATTTATGTCTTAATATCTAATATAAGTATTTGTCTATGCTGAACTGACATTTCCTCCAAAACAGTAAAAGTGTAGTTGATATATTAAATATATAAATACTCCAGTCCAACAATAAAATTTTATAAAGGCCTCATCCTGGGCCAGAACATCCATTTAATCTACAGTGACATTGTGACATTGAATTATGTGTAGTACTGCACCTCCATCAGTGAGAAATATTTAATATCATAATAGTGCTTAAAATATTATAAGCTCTAGTCCTAGTTTTAAAATAGTATAAAAGACAAAATGCAGCAAACTGAAATACTAAATGTCCCCTGAATGCACTCTCAAAAATTAATGCTTCAGAAAACATTTTTAGCTTTAAAAATTGGAAGTGGCTTCATTAGTGAATCATCTCATAATGAAGAACTACACAACAAACAACCAGATTCCAGTATTTTCATTTTTTTTTAAAAAGAGATAATATACAGACATTTCAGAATGTAAATTTTATTTTCTTTCAACCCTGAAGTTCTATTTTGTTTCCAATTCTCTCCTTCATCTCGCTACAGAGGGAGGAGTGAGCGAAGGGCTGTGAGGTGCTGAGCTGCTGCCAGGTTAAACCAAAAGGATTCTTGTATTTTTAAAGATACAGATACCATATGATATAGCTACTGCTCCCAACTGCATTTATTCCCAGACCCAGGTTCAGTAAGCTGGGATTCTGAATGACCATCCATGATCTGCTCAGACAGAAAACTTACAAATTTCTGCTGTCATATTTTAGAAAGTGTGTATCATTCTCAGCCCTGCACCTGCACAACAATTACAGCCTGCACTCCTCCAAATCTAATAAACTTACCCAGCTACTTCTGAATGCAGTAAGATTTAATAACTAGCATAAGGTATTACAGAACACATAAATGAGGTTCCTTTCTTAATACACTTCCCATTTGGAAGATAGAAGAATACAGATTTGTAGCAGTTCTGAAAAGCATTAAAATCCATTCAGATGTTGAACAACAGAACAACATAGTTCTAACAACAGAACAACATAGTTCTAACAACAGAACAACATAGTTCTAACAACAGAACAACATAGTTCTAACAACAGAACAACATAGTTCTAACAACAGAACAGTGACTGGAACAAAAAAGTAATCAGGAATACAATAGTAGAGTTAGAAAGTTTTCAGGTTTCTTCAACACATTTACAGAATCACACCTGCTACACAATTTATACACATGATGACCTTAGGACATCTGATAATATGAAAACCACACCCAACTTCAGAGCTCAGAAAGAAGGGGTCTGCAGCCTTACGTTCTGCCAACAGCACTAACCACTGTGTCTCATGGTGACCAACACACTTCAATAACAGCAGGATTTAGAATTCACTAAGCTGACTTTACAATATATTCTTAAAATGCATCAAAGAACAACATCATTTCTAAGCTCTGAATTATCAGTGAGCTACAGTTAAGGATAAGAATTGCTGCTAAGTTTTGCATAATGCTTACCATTACAAGTAAGCACTGCTTTACCATTCTTCTAAAAATGTCATTTAAGGGTTTCAACAGTTCTACTAAACCTAGATTATAAGTGCCATGCTTGAATCTATTTTTTTGGATGTACGCCCACAATAAATGATCCACAATGATCTGAGGACAGCACTCTCATCAAAGAACTTAAATCAGATTAACGATGTATTTGTTTTATAAAAAATGAGTAACATTAAGCTTGAGAATGCCTAATTTACATATTAAATGACTGAAGGGGACAATACTAGTGGTTTTATAAAATTAAGATTACAAAATTGACTATTGTATTGAAAACCTGCTAGTAAATTGCAGAGATGCATAATAATAAATGTGTTCATTAGCAGCGTTCATGTAAATTCATGAGTTGATGTTTTGTTGTTCAAAAGACTTAATGATGTTTACATTTACGAAGAATTTATTAAAATGTTGATATCACAACACAGCAATGGCAATAACACCAACATTAAATCCAGAACTTTCCTGTTCTTTTGACCCAAAGAATTTAATTAATACTTAAATTTTAACATACACTTGAGAATGCTGACGGAGGAACTGAGAAAGAGGTGTGAAACCAGCAGTGATATCACTTGCATTGGGTTAAGTTTCATACAATATAAACAGATTGGCCTAATTGAATGAATTTAATTAAACAAGACTGATAGATTTTATAGGGTTAAAGAGAAAAAAGCTATTTTTTTTTATAGATTTCTTACATGTTAAAGATAAGAAATGTTCCCCTATCATCCTCATTATTTCATTAAACCATTACATTCATTAATCAAATTTCCCAGAAATAAGATAAACAGTTCCCATTACAAGGGATCAGTTTCAAAGTAAGTTACCACCCTAGTAAGTTACTGGAAACATGATTTATTACCATCAAAGACAGCATTCTTGTTGTCCATTAAAATAAGTATCACTTCACAACATACACTGGTGTAGTCCACCAATTTCCAAATCTCAATAGGTTCCACACATGAAAAAACAATTTGAGAAACAAAAACAGAAGACAGTATAGGCTGGCATTTGCCATCTGGCAGAATAAATCCTCATGAAGTAATAAAGCAAAGCCCAACTCCACAGACATCATTCAAGAGAATTCCCTTCTGCTCTCATCACAGAAATACTTCTGCTTAGTAAGAAACTCTTGCATGGTCATACAGAGCTCTTGTGATGATTCAAGATGGTCCGTAAGAATACAAACAAGTTAGAACACCTAAGGAAACATTAAAATGCCAAAAGATACATTAGATATGCAACTACAACCAAATCCAAAGTAGCAGGCAATAGTTTCTACAAGACTTGTTAGGAGAGCAAGAAACTCCATTTCCCTGCTGCCAACAGCATTGCCCATCATAGTGACTTAAAATACTTCATTAAATGTATTAGAATAAAATGCTTCCATCACCTCCAAAAGCAGGACCTCAAAGAGTAAAGACAGTAAAAAAAAACCTTTATTTCCTACATTGAGTGGAGGTGGGAGGGATATTCACAAAAGATGAGACAAATAAAACAGCTCTTCCAATGGCAAATTATATCTTCAAACCCTGAAGAGGAAAAGAGGATGAAAGTTGGATTTCTCCACAAGATAGGTGGGTGGAAAATCTGGGACTTGTATGAAGATTTCAATAAACTTGCTTCCCCACTGATGTACAAAGCTCAAGCTGTTTGGCACGTCTATTGTAAATCCAAGCTCGCAACTGAGTAGTATAGGAACAGCAATTGCTGGCAGACTTGTATCAACAGAGCCCAGCAGTTGGCTCTATTTCAGCTCCTATCTAATCCTTATTTTATATTGTGCTCATCACCACAGTATGTGAATTCCCACTAATTTGATGTTATAGCTAAAAGACAAAGCCCACAGCAAAATACTTGCAACTCTGGAAATCTGCAATTAATATTCCAGCACAGACTTAATTATGTACCAACATCCCCTGCTATTCTTTATCTATAAGTCACTTCATGCTATAATTCTGATGTGGGCCACGATCCACATGTTCTGATCGACATAACAACCTGCCACAGATGGGACACAAACTTCACCATAGCTTCTACACAACAGAGGAACATTTCTATATGCACGATGGGTAGCTTGCTTGCCAGGCAAAGTTTTTCCACAAGAACAGAAGAGGTGTGAAATTTGTTTTGTAACTCAACACTACCTACAATATCATCTCTGAGAAAAAACCAGTGCTATTGTACCTGCTTTTTCATTCATCTTTTTCAAGAGCTATAAAAATCAGTAATTTTTTTTACAGGTAACCTTCAATCTCAACTACCCAATGATTTTTTATCAGCATCTCAAAAGAATTTTAATTGCACGTGCATTTGTTACGTGAAATGCATAAGAAGAAAAACCATGGCAATTACATAAGCATTTGTCCCTATAGTAGATGCTTTCCAAACTATTTTCCCCATATTAATTTTGTAATATGATCCTGCAATGCAACGACCACTAAAACTGGTAGTTAATACACAGTGATCTCAAACAACTTCTGCATTCACCTCACCCACAGCTCGAAAATATCCCCTAGAGTCAGATTCCCTGTAAGCATTGGGAAAATTCACCAGGCTTACTGTACTGGAACAGTGACACGTACTGGGGATGAATGGCAGGGTCTGGTATGAGGGAAGGCCTACGTGGGATGAGGCCATTAACCATAATGCAACTAGCATGGGTATGTTAGGGCTTCCTCTGAAACCGCTGGCACCAAAGCATTCCTTCCCAAAACTTCAATCCAAGTAGCCCACAGAATTTCTGCTTAGACATTTTTAAGAAAAACTGTCAGTCAGTGGAGGAGGAAAAAGTAAAGGATACACGTGGAAGACAATGATGGAGACACATGCTAGGAAGAAGGCCAGAGGAGATGCACACCCAAAAGGAGAGTGTCACACTTAAGCCCAAAAGCAGTGGACATTCTTATTAAAGCTATTAAAACTAATTGCAAATTGAAAAGAATGCATGCGTCATGCCCAAAGAATAGCAGTATCCATGCTTGTCTTTTTGCTAATACACTCTTTACATGGTTCATTTAGTTCCATGTATCAACTGGACTCCAGCAAAAAGCATTAAACCCAAAACTCAAATACCAAAGCATTGAACTCATAAAGAAAGGCAAGTGTCTTGCTTCAGTTTGATGACAACATGAAGCAGTCAATGATGATCTACATCCATGCTTCTGACTTTTCAGAATTTTCAGAAAATAAATATGATGTTCTGAAGTTAGAACAACTGATGTTAATTATTCTATTTGCCTCCTCTACTAGACTGACAAAAAAACAACATACATTTTTACTTATGGTTTTGATTGGTGTAATAAAGAATATTTTCTTCTTAGCAAAGATACACTTAACAGAAATTCTAAGGAGAAAAATAAAAACTATATACATATTTAGTTGTTTTTTTTATTCTTTTTGGTAGGTTCGTGCCATTTTACAATGCTCTAGTACCAGGCCTGGGGTGCTGTTCAGATTAGCAATGACTTGAATAGAAATTCATTCTTTTTCTTTGCTGAATGAATGCCATTATTTGGCTGTGGGTTATACACAGTTATATTTCTAAGATTTTTATTCCTGTCTATAACAGCTCAAGAATAGGAATATTACTTATGTTCCATTTCATAGTTCTGAAAGCGTTTTGACCCCACATAGAAATTTGAAGACCTTTTCTGAATACAGCCTTCTATCCACATAATGATGTTTTCCTATATTATTTTATTAATATAAATACACTTACCTAGTGAAAGAGGGTCTTACATAATATACAAGAGGCATCTTATTACATTGTGATAACTTTAAATAGAGGCTTTTGACTATGAAACTTATTTTTTCCGCCTAAGTGGATATAAACTATGTGGACAATAAGAAACAACATCTTTCCAAATGACCTTCTGCTGATATTCAAATAAAAAGAAATTATGTAAATAATTTCAGATCGAAGTAAAATACAATAAGTAGACTTGAGTACCAAAGCAATGAAAGAGCTTATCTTGTCTCACAGAACTCTAAGTGTCTGATAGCTGTATTATTATTTTTTTTTTTTTAAATGAGTGTCCATTTAGAGTTAAGTCCTTGGCTGATACTATCTCAGAAGGGTGTACACTATCATTTTACTATGGCTAGGATTGCTTTGTTATTCGGCACTTCTGTTTCTTCAAGCTGTTTCAGGAAAGCATGAAACCTGTGGTAGCCTTACAATTCTTACAAAAGCAAGCAGCTATTTGCAGTGACTTGGGACAACTTCTTCAAAACAATACTGTTTTGCAATCAGCCAGTTGATTAAAAGAATAATTGCAGTGCCACATTTTACGTTAGTCTTTCCTCAGTTTGCTAAATTGTTTAGCATTGATTTCCCCGGTCCCTAAGCAGCCAAATTGTCCTTCAAATCTGCTCACACATGGATTCTTTGTTTCACACTGAAGTCACCAAGAATTGACTGAACTCACCTATTTTAGCCCAGCTAATAATGGGATGCTGAGGGAAATTTCTTTGATTTGAAAGCGTTAATGATCTGTTCTCTATTTTGTCTCCATGGTTATCCAATCACAGGCTAATGGTTTAGCCATATCAATCACCTACAATTCTCAAGGACAAAATAACTTTACACATAGGAAATTGAACATTATCATTAAAAAAAAAAATCCTTAAGAAGGTCACCGAAGCATCCAGTGCCACTCCTAGTAATAGTGCTGGAACAGGTCCACACTGCTGCTGGCTCTTCAGAATGGGCTCTCTGGGGGTGGGGGGGAAGGCGGTTTTGAAAATCAGAGACGGGCATTTAACAGGAGTAAGAAAGCCTCACCCAGGGAGCAAGTGCCTACAACACTACCCAACATATTCTGCAGCCTCCTTAATCTAGCCTTCCAGCACTGTGTCTTTCTACCTTGCTATCCATATTCTCTTACTGCTTGAGTCTGATGATAGGACAGGATGGAAACGAAGCAAGGGCAGAAAGATAATAGTCAGTTTTCACCTTCAGCAGCAGAGCCCTTTCAGATACATTGAATTTGATTTCACAAACATTTTAGAACTACTGTGGTTTTATTCTTCTGCATCAACTGCTCTGAGTGATCCCAGTTATTAAGACCTCACAAATGAGGTATATCGATAAATTACATCCCATGACTCAAGACAGAAAAAGTCTGAAGAACACAGAGGAAAGATAGGAGCACTATGTACGATAAGATGTCTTTTCTTTGAGCACTGTAGTAAAAGAAAAAAAGACCTTGAATGCCGAAGTGACTAAATGCTGAAAGTACTGATAAAATTAAAATGTTCAAAATTATCTTTAGGCCAACAGCTTAGGAGTTCCACAATAACAACTGTTAACACTATACGCTATTTCTACATAACGTAATAAAACGCACCTGCACTTACATACAGATAACATGTTACTTGTTAACAGAATTCTAATTAAAACCTTCCCTTTAAAGAAGGTATTAAAATGAATATATTTTTATTCCAAAATAGAACAATATGATTATCCTGACCAAATATGATGTTACCAGCTAAAGAAGTATATTAATTATTCTTCCAAAAGGTCAGCTCCTGCTAGCTCATTACCTCAAATTACCAAAAATACACAAACAATTTAATAATAAACTTCAAAAAAAAAAGCCCTCTTAAAATATATTAGTGCATCAATAGCAATCCTATTAATTGAAGCATCACTTAAAAGCATTGATGGCTCTTACAACACAAGTTGCAATCCCTTACTAATTTAACACTATGACTTCATTTCTTGTTCTAATCTCATCTAATTTACCCTTCTTATTTCCTTCTGGATATGCTAGCTTTGCCACCCAAAGAGTTTATTTCACTAGTCATTCACTTTTAACAGTAAAACCGAACTATTTGAGGGGAATAATCTCCCTGCAAATCCAACACAGGATAAAGAGCTCTTATTTATCGAGCATTTTGTGTCTTGAATTGAAGCATTATTGCGAAGAGTGAGCAATAAACAAAAACACCTCAGGGGCCTGGGAGGAGCAATGTAACCAATTACATTTAATTAAATCAAAGGATGGGAGCCCTAGGGTTGAATGAGCTAAAGAACAAATTTGCATTAACACCTAGCAGCCAAACAAGTAGTTCTTGGTTTAGTCTGGAAGTACAATTGTTGCCATCTATTCTCTGCACTGAAGGGGGGCCATTAGCTAAATTCTTAGGAATTGTTTGTCCACTGATGAGGTGCTGCCTTCTCAATGTTTCACCTCCTCTCACAAGAAAATTGCCTACTAAAATAAACAGCTTCTTCTGAAACCTAACAAACAAACATTAGGACATGACTCACAAGTTTGCAATTCTTTAACACCTTTGTACGGAGTCAACAAAGAGAACAATGCCAGGGCTCACACCTGAGAAAAGTAGATACCCTACAAGCCCTATTTGGAGGAGAGCCGGGAAGAATTAACCTTAATCTGACCACAGTTAATTCTAGAAACCAAAACATACAGGATAACGATTACCTGCAGCACTTTCAGAATGGATGCAAACATTGAGCCTTTGGCATAATGAGAAGAGCTCCTAACACCGAAGTAATTACCAGTGGCAACACAGCTCAAGCCCTCCTTTCAGAGGTGAGAGCATGGTGGAAGACTGAGAAGGGCAAGGAACTGAAATGAAATAACCTGAGTATGAAAATGAGAGAGAAAATTAAAAGCAACAAGGCACAGAAATGCCAGGAGTCCACCTCCCTGAATCTTTCAAAATATGTCTTAGGGAAAAGAGGGAGACAAAGACTATGTATGTTTAATCAGTTATAAACTGCTCTTTTTTCTTGACTATTCATTGCATGGTCATGCTAAAATAAAAAAATAAATAAAGTAAGAGTCTAGACGTAACGAAGGAAATTTTTGAAGGTGCCCATGCAGCATCTGGTAGAACAGCAATTCTTTTTTCTAGAAAACAAAGACACTTTTAGGGGTTATACGTATAATAATATCACTTAATTAGGGATTTAAACTTATTGTCCCATACCTCATGCCAGACAAAGTACCCCTTAATCTACATCCTACAAAAGCATAAATTAGTTCATCCATTTTAGGTACTACAACAAATGAAAAGGAATTCATTGGTTTCTAACACTTTGCTCTAAATCTCAAGCTGAAGGCTGAATTGCTAGAGTAATTTTTTTGGCAATCAGTGTACATTGTCCCCTAAAACTGCAACAGCCAAGATTCTAATTTTGAAAAATACCAAACATGTTTATGCAATACTTTCTTAGCTCTTGTTCTTTGAATATTAAGATGGAGAGTACAAAGAACAATAAACAGCACTTGTAGAGATGCTTTCCACGAAGTTAGCTGCTCCCTCCTGACCTACTAATTTTTCTGCTTTTGAAGAAATTAAACTGCAGCCTTACTCCGCAAAGTGACCATATAAAAAAAACCATACAAACCTGCTGCATTTATTTACTCATAGCTACATTTAGTTCTCATAATGACAAATAAAAATAGGGTACTGCTGCCCTTTTATACACTGTTTTACCCAAAATGCTAAGAGAACTAATAGCTTGCTTTTAGGAGCATGAGAAGTCAGATGAAGTTTCCATTGTGTTAACTGAGCTAGCATCCAGCCTCAAGTAAATCAGAAAATCCTTTGCTCCAGAACAAACATCTATCATAGATGTGCTTTCAGACTGCAACCACTTCAACCAATTCAACCACTGAAATAAGTGTCTTCACCCTATCCTGGACACATATCACCACCTTTTTTGTCAAAGCCATGACAATAAGGACACATGCAACATTAGGTATGTCTGTTGATCTGATTTTTATTTATTTAATCTTTTCCAGAGTGGGTTAGATTTTACATTACACCAACTGACATATTGGTACCAAAAGCTTTAGAGAGAAAATACAGTGGGAGTAGATGACCAAGCACAGGAAGCTACACAATTCTTCCTTTAAGCAGCAGCAATCAGCTCAAAATACAGTGGAACAATACCACCAAGAGTCTAGTTCATTTACAAGCACCTTAACTTGGACATGTTTCCCAACACATGAGAAGTCAATTATCCCAAATCAGAAGTTAACTAGGTAGATGAGTGCTATAATGTTTTTCCTCTGTTTTCTTTCAAAGTGTTCAACTAACAAATTTTAAAACCATGCCAAGACATAGCACATTCTCCAGTAGCTTACAGAAGAGCAGAGGCCACGGGCAGTGAGACAAAGAACTGCAGAATAAAATCCTCTAGGTTAAATTTTACTTATATCTACCAATGTGTTAAAAAGAAAAAGGCCAAACAACACAGTACTCTTATTAGAATAGTTGGGTTTTGGTTTTGTTAATTTTTTTAAACCATTTTTTTAAACTGATGGCATGGTAACCAGAATGAATAATCTGGGTTTGAGGGGTATTTACTAAATTGTAAATAAATTTATTTACCAGCAAATCCTCTAGTTTATGCTAGTTTATGTCAACTTCATTTCCAAATGAAATCATCCAATAGTATGAACCTGCTAAATTATCAACCAGTCCTGAACACTGAGAAGTTTGAGAAAGAGCCTGCTGCAGCCACTCACTGCTCAAATTAAAAACATTCACTGTTGTATCTTCAGATTTATCTACACATGGGAAAACATTGTTCTGGAGCAGCCTCCATAAATAGATACAACAGTGAGTTTTCCAGATGACTCTGAACACAAGTCTTCCTCAGCTAAGATATTTTCTGAGGAGTGAATTAAGTCAAGATTACTTCTAGACCAAACAAAAGAAAGCAGAATAGCAAAGCAGAGAGAAATGCAGCAAAAATGCTGACAGGCAGCTGCAAGAAGAAATGTTGGAACAAAGTAAGAAATAGATACATGGTCTACACAAAAAAAAAAAAAATGGAACAAGCCTCAAATACAGCACACCAGTTTAAATTCACTTCCATTACTTCTCTACCAAGTAAACTGCAAAGGAAGTCCTTAGAATAATCAATCTCTTGATACAATAGCTCCAGTAATTCAAAGCACAGACAACAAACATACCAACTAGCTTTCTAACTACTTACTGTCTCACAAGATCTAAAAGAAATCACACTGACAAATAGACACAGCTATTAACTTACCTGCTGATGAGCAATACAAACTCATATTGCATCCAGAACCTTACATATCACAGAGCTACTGCTAGCAGCATAGTTAATGTTTCAACATTAGTCCAAACAAGGCAGGAAGAGGCAATGTAAAGACAGTTATCAAATTATTGCCAACTACACTTATAGATTTACTGCAAAAAAGATTTTCTGGAAAAAAAAGTGGTTTAAATATGAGGCATGCTTTTGAAAGGCAGATTACTTCTGCAATTTCAAATGTAACCCCCCGTTTATCTTCTTTCTTCACTTATGGTCTTTGAACACTACTTTAGTGTTATTCCATTTATAAAAAAAAAGGTTTTTTTTTTTTTTTTACTGAAAAGCCTATTTTGTGGGGTTTGCTCTGTTTTTGAGGTCAACACAAACCTGGTTCGCAGCGACACAGCTCTGTGTTTTTTCTGTTGAAATTTTATTCACTCAGTATTATTTTAAAATTTTTTTGCACTGCAAACGTTCTCAAAAAAAAACAATCATTTCAATTTGAATTACGTCCATTCTGATACACTCCCCCAGTTACCTCAGTGGAAAACTGAAATGTGCTGCCTAATTGTTTGCTTTATCATTCTAATTGAACTAATTTATTTCAGTGTCCTTTAAAGAAGAATCATAGCAGTGATGTAACAAATGTATCTTATACAGAGAAGGGGGCAGTAATCTGATATTCCACTACACAAAGTATAGTCTGAGTATGTAACTGAAATTTTTTTTACTCTACACTAACTTGTACTGGTATTCAACTGTGTCTCCCACAGCATGTTTGATGTTACGCTCTTAATGTGCTTAAATTAGAGAAAAAAATTAACAGTTCAATTTCAAAACAACATACAGATCTTGAATGAAGTGAATATAGGTTTCCTATGTCTTTAGCCACAGTAAATGATAGGAAATAATTACAAAATAAACCAAAGCTCTTGAATGGAAAATAACTAAAAATCAGTCATTTAAAAGATGTTAATTAACCCTAGAGGGTATGTGCAGGATTTGAACCAAGACGAAACAATGTCCAGCTTAATGCTAAGAACTTATAAAATGAGCTATCAGGGCCTATTAGTGCATTGTAATGGCTTAGATACTTGAAGAAGTGACCCTAAAATCTCTATTCTGACCCAACTTTCAGAAACAGGGCAGAAGATTGACCTTCACACAATATAATCAGCAAAAGATCTAAAAAATGTATCTCTCTGTTATGTGAAACCACAGTTTTATTTACCCAGGCATGCTCACTTACAAGTTAAGGTCCACTCAAGCATCATTTCAAGGTTAAAGGTTGTACTATAAAGCCATTATGTTTTCAAGCAGAGTAGCATGCTACCATTTGTCTTGTAGTAATATCACAATCAGATGTTACCTTTTTAGCTTGGCCCAGCAGTGAGTTTAAGACCCCTGCATACACAATGCAAAACAGATTGGTACCTTCTGTAAGTCACTCAAAACTGCAGTTACTAAACTTTACATTAGTGTGTATTTTGTCTAAGCTATCTAGAGACACACAGAGGTAGATGTTTATGATTTGTGATCTTGTACACATCAATTTATATAATAATTAGGAGAATAAATCTCAGTATAAAGTAATTAAAGTATGGAGAGAAATCAGTACTTCAGCTTTCAGGTTCAGATTTGCAAGGGGGTCACCATCTTTGTCTCAGAAAATTGAAAAGTAGTATGTTCAAAAGAAGGTATAAAAAGGACAATATGGATTTCTAAATTTCTCATTCAACAAAAGCTTAAAATTCCTTGCTACTGTTTTCTTACCAGTTCCTAGCATTCACTGCACACCCATTCCAAATTAAGGACATTCTCTGATCAGTCAAGAGATTACCAAAATACATCCCTGTACAATAATCAAGACTCAGTTTGATCACAGGAGAAACGGTATTTATAAGCCTCTATTCGAAACGACAAAAAAGACAAACTGACAATTTTTATCCTAGATACAGTAAATCAGAGAAGTGCCAGCAACACATACTGAATGTGCTAACGAGGTGTTTTTTGTATTTGTAATCCATGCCTCAAAGAGGCAGCACTGGCTATATATACATTAGCTTTCACAAGCACAACACACAATTTCTGCAAGCTTTGAAGTTAGCTATCATGAAAAAAATCAGTAACACTACCTTTTAGTTGAAATCATGAACTAAATCAGTAAGTATTCTCTTTAGAATGTAGTTCTTATAAGCATAAAAATGTAGAGTAAAAAATATTTTTTAAAATAAGCTTTTAATCACTCTCTATCAATAGGTAGAAAAAAGACCTAAATGTTTCTGAAAACCATCTTGATTTTATGCATTCTCTGAATGGATGCAGGAAGACTCAGATCTACCAACAACTGCTATATTACTATACACAATTTGGCTACAATGCACTAGCAATTTCTACCAAAATATATGCATTTTAAATCATAATAGCGTTATGAGTCATAGCATGACTCAGAGTGTGTCAGACATACATTTTTTGAAGGTGTTCTGCACATATGATTGTTTCTGGGTACATTTTCTGCAGAGGGCATTCCAGTGCTGTCTCAGCAAGCGCTACTTCAAGGCATGAAGGATACTTGCTTTTGTGATCTGAGGCCCATGCATGCAATTTTAATATTACAAATTTGTAAACAAAATTGCAACGTGTATTTCCATTAAAGTAATATCTAGGTTGCCAAATAAAATACTTGACTGAACAAATTCAAAAATTAGTTAGGAAATGCCACTATGATCTTAGCAAAGCTCTTGTAAGCACAAGTAAGCCTTGTGAAGCAGTACATAATTCACATACTACACTTCACGCAGGACCACTGCCTCCCTTTAGTTCACAGAACAAAAGGCCAGCGGTCACATAATAAAATATTCAGTAATAATACTTCAGTTAAACACAGTCCTGTTCCTTATTTTCTGAGTTGTCTATTGGAGTCAAATGTCTCCAACATTTGGCTTGCAAGTTGTACAGAGACAACCATGTTCCAGACTGATAAATATTTATCAGGAAAGGAGTAATACATATATTAATCATTAACTGTATTACTTAGGTAATGGTACTTCTGGAATATCAAGTTCTTAACTCATTATGTGCTAACTTTCTAATTCCCAATTTAAAAACACGAAGAGTAAAGTTTCCTGCTCATTTCTACACCGTTTCAATTATTACGCTCATTATTCAGCACTGAAAACATTTAACAGTGACAATACTCTCATCTCATTCAGATTAAAATATTCCAAACCCCCTTTTTTTAAAACCAATTTTCAGGAGAAGACAGTGTTTCTTGCACATTTGACAAGCCCTGCTGAAGACAATTAGATTCTTTGTGTTACCAAGGCAAGTCAAATTTCACTTGTACTAAAAACAATTGGAAAAATATGACAGTAATTCAAAAGCTGACAATGCTTTCAAACATTTGGGGAGAGAAGGCACACTGTAGCTGTAGTTTCATCATCTTACAATATTTATGTCACCAATAAGCTCCTATTTCAGGAAGGTCAAAGTAAATGTGTATATGACACATAATTCTATATGTAATAACTATATAGATATTTGTATGTAATAATTTCACACACAAGACCAGTTGCACTGATTCAGTTAATTACAGGATAATCTCTTCTAAGCAGCATAGACATATTTCTCCTATCTTGCTTATGAGAGAAGAAACATTTTGCAATGAGAAATCAAATCTCTATATTTGAATGTTTGGATTTGTTAAATGATCTTCAAGGATATAATCGGGCTTATTATTTCCAGCAAATCTGCATATTTCATTTTGATAGTACAGACTCTACTACCTTAACACTTACACAGAGCTCTCTAAAGACCAGGTAGAAACAATTCTGTTTATTCTAAAACATGCAAACTATCTGACAACTTTCATTAGTTTTCTCTCATCAGCACGTCAGCCCGATTCTAGTCCAGTTTTGCAGGCTTAACTAACGTCTTCCCATTGTGTTAGGACACTGCTTACTCTAACAAGCAGGAAAATGACTGCAAAATTTAATACCAAATATTAACCATAACATCACTGGAACCTAGAATCTTCGAAAGAAAAAGCTGTAGTAATTACTAGGAAATGAAAAATTAATGAGAATCATGGTAGACATTCTAAAAAAAATGCAGAATGCTTTACATGTTATTTGTTTTTGCTATAACTTTCTCCTGATAAGGAACATGAGGTATTACATGCACTGTAAAACTATTTCGAACAGAACACAGATTGCAATGAACAAAGCTTCTGCCTAACAGTTGATAATGAATATATATTAAATTATGCTCTATATTAATGCTCATTACGATATGTGCTTCACATTTTGAAACTGAAAAATCCAATGGAAATGGAAACGGAAACATTTATCTTTTACAGGTGCTTTAAAATAAGAAGTCTTCAACAGGGAGTTTATCTACACAAAGTAGTAGCAAAAATTCGAGCCTACCACTGAAACATATGATTCCCATTTCTTAACTTCCTTTTTCTTAAAATTACAATAAATTCAATGACATTGTAGTTTATTGCCCATTTAGAAACCACTGTAAAGAACTAATTTTTAATTCCCAAATTGTATGGCCATTTAATTTCTGTGCATCATTAAACATTTCATTGGTTATACTGCCTTTCTGAGTAGCTGTGTAGCTTCAAATGCCTGACTCTTCATGAGAAATCTCAAGATTCTTGAAGAATACCTATATACAGTAAATAGCAGTTAAACTGCCATCTCCATTAGGTCCTAAACACTTAAACGCCCTTTAACTTTATATGTCAAAGTTAATAGAAAAAAAATTTTGTTTAACCAAAGCTAAATACAAAACAAGAAAGGGACAAATGTCTTACAAGTCAATAAATAAATCCAACTGGTAGCCCAAGACCAGTGGGTTTCAACATTTTTCACAGATTACTGTTAGACTACAAACAGGTACATCAAAAGCAGCCCATTTTATCAGTTTCACTTTCCTCTCCCACCTCTCCCCAGTAAGGGTTATTTCACAAATTTATTTTTGGTTTCAACTCTTTACTCACAGGTAAATTTGTGAAAGCAACGTCTACTTATCTCCACTGAAAAGAGAGTAACATTATGGTTCATTAATACCAACCGTTCTCTCCTGCTCAGTAAATAACCACATTAATCAATCAAAACAAACAAAAGAAAAAAACAACACATGAATACTTTGCGTAACAAATTACAAATAAACCATCTTCCTGTTTTCCTCCATTAGCCTAGTAAATCATATTAGAATTCACTCAGACTCACCAGCCAGCAACTAAGCCTCCCTTGCAGATGTGCAGATGAATACCTCTTCCTCACAGGGAATTAACATTAATTAACTTTCAGCAGAGAATATAATGTGTAGATTTTAAAAGCAGATTCTGGTTAAAGATGATTACTAAATTAAGTCTAGTAGTAAATATATATATATATATATATATATATATCTCAAAATCCTGTTCAAGGATCCTGGTTAAATTCATTTTTAGCAAGCTTTAACCACAAATGAAATAATACTTTCTACTCTGAGAATATTGAAGTAATAGATAAATAAAACCATAATACTCCAAGTTGGCTCATTTTCAAAATCGGAACAAAAACACAGCAGAAATAAGGGATACAAGCTGCTCGGCCTTGTAAATATTTTGTTAAGTTATTCCAATACACTTTAAGCTTAACAGAATTTTATTAGGGACCAGGTCTATATATAAACAGATTAAGAGTGTACATAACAGTTTTAGGCATATGAATAGGTAAACTTTGTCAAACCAGGTGCTTACAGCTAGGCATGCATAATGTTACTAGTTTTCACATTCTAAGAGCAAACCTACAGGCAGAGAGCAGACTTTTCTTTGACATATTCTGAATAGAGTGAGATCATGAGTTGATTATCCAAATAAAACTCCAGTAAACGCAAACGTAAAAGATGTAAGCACATTCCCCTTGCTACTTCAGGCATCAAGTAATATAATGAAACCTTCCAGTGAGTGTTAAACCACTGGATTTCTGTTTGATTTTAAATTCTAAGAAAAATCTGTGGCTTCTAACCAGGTGGTTAAAAAAAAAAAAAAAAGAAAAACTGAGTCCTTCCAAACTCTAGATGGACACAGCTTAAGCATCTAAATAAACCTGAAGATTCAAACCTCCGAAGAGAGGGAGAGTTAAATCTTGGGAGAGCCACCCGTGACATTTAAGATGAGCAGGTACTCCTGAAAGTACAGTACTGCACAATTTAATCAAGATCATGCAACAAGCCTCCAAGTGGGAGAGGTTAGAAGTCAGGTCTTCTAGTGACACTCAGTATAGCAGCACCACCACAAGTTTTTTGGTTCTGTATCTCTTTCCTATCCCATGCTCTGTAACAAATCTAGAAGCATAAGCAAGCAAGCTTACCACCTGTTAATTGATCTAATAGTTACATTTTTCCAGAGGTGAAATCACAGATTAGTTAATAACAAAAAAGTGCTTCCAGAAGCTCCCCCACTTCTGAGCTGGTGTTAAAAAGACTTAAGTTCAAACTAGTTTCTTTCCGATCAGTAATTTGACCAGCAGAATTTGAGTATTCTCCCCTCCAAAGCCTCATCTTGCATTATTTTACATTCCATGGAATGCTGAGAGATAGGTAGTAGAAGGTCTTACAATCCCATTCTAGTTTTTGCTAGACAAAAGAGAGCAACAACATAAAACTAGCAGGCTGGACAAGTATGACCTAGACAATGGAATAAATATTCATCATAAATCAGCAATGTATCAACTAGGAAGTCAGCTTCTTTAACAGGCTTCAGAGAACAAAAATAATTGGAAGAAGTCTAGAAACAAAAAAAGTTGAAGGGAACAAATACGCTACTGTACTACTGTGTTAAGAACTATCAGCTACCCACAAAGTTTATGAAAAATTAATTCCTCAGATTTCTGGGGTAGTGCCTTGTTCCTGTCTTCTGCATTATGGAAATACTTTAGAAAAAAATAGCTGTAGCATTTATTCTTAATTCAGTTAGGTAAAATAAGAGTATTTACTTCATCAAGTTCAGTACACGAGGAATAGTTACACATTGCATTTTCAACTGGCCACTGCTACACAATTAGCTCCTACCCTACTTTTCAGTCAGAACTGTCACCAGACAAAAAAAGCTTCAGATAGATATGCTTTGCCACCATAGTTCTCAAATAATGATTTTTGGAAACTTTTTACTCAGAAGTTTTGTTTCAATGCAGTTCTATGAATTCACACAATTCAAGTTGAAATGTTTTAAAAATTTCATGGTGAAATAAGACACTTGATTCCATGCATTTGAATATGGTTTTGCTTTTTTTTTTTTAAATGAAAGACAGCACAACTTTTTAAAAGTAACTCCAAAAGTACTTGAAACCAAACCAAAATCAGGCGCAAAACTTTTTTATCGCCTCAGCTACACTTATACAGTGAACATGAACAACAGGGACTGCCCTTGCTACCACACTATAGCCATAGATGAGCCTATATCACAATACAAAGAAATATCCAGTCAGATCTGTAAGGAAGATACATCAGTAACCTTATGAGGTAACGAACAAAAGTTACGGACTCAAGGATGTATTCCAAGCACAGCATTTGTGAACAGCAGCACTAAAAGCATGCCTAGAACATTGCAAGTAAAAGGAATAGTAAAGACAAAAAGAACGTTGTCAGAAACACCGAAGTCTCACCCAAATTGCAACAGCCTACTGCACATCAAGTTATGTGAAACTAATTTGCAACTATTTAAATATTGCTAAAATATTAAATATTTAAGAGAAAGCTCTAAAATACAGAGGAAGCTTAACAACAGTGTGCATCTAAAAAGATGCTTACCATTGTTATCGTGCCTTATCTCAATTAAAATGATTAAGAAGTCATTAACATAAAAGTGAAATTAATTAAAACAGTTCATACATTTTTCCCTCTACCAATCTAATTAAAGATGTTACAACCTATCTTCAATCTCTTTTAATTCGCTTAAACTGAAAAAACCAACCTTTCATGATAATTCATTTAGCATACATGGAATACTTTCAAAATGCTTCAGATTACAGAAGGTCAAAGCTAGTAAGTAAAGGCAGATTATGCCAACAGTCTGAATAAAGACCAGAACAACAGACCTGATGCAGAATCCCATCTAGCACAAAAGCAGGATACCAAGGCAGAAAACACTGCTTAGCAATACAAAAATGCAACTGAAGTTACCCTAAATACATCCAGATATTTTTATTTATTACCAAAAGGTAATTGTTGGAGTAGCCCAAACCGGTGAACCAGTTACCATGACAGCTTCAAACTGACCAAGGAAGAAACAGGGTGTTCAGAGGAGCTCAGCTGGGCTTTACCTGCTACTCCACTAAGCTGATGTCACCTTTATAAGCACAGGCACAGTGTGAGGTTATTTTGAATATGCGTCAGAATATTTTGAAGAAAATAGATCCCCAATGGCAGTTTTGATCACTCTTCTCACAAACTGAAGACTTTTATGAGCTTGGAAAAGAAGAAAATTGCAGGACTGTACTTAAAACACACAAATCACTGACATTCCGTAGGAGAACAGCTTGATAAAAATAATTCCAATAGCAAGAGTAATTCAAAAGGTAGCTGCTTCTTCCCATTCTTCCTTTTCTGCTGCTTTCCATAAGCTGTATGCCAGTCATGTCAGTGTGACTGCTTGGGCTGATGCTGTAAACTGAACAAGTGAAATGAATCAGATGGGGAATGAGGGAGGAAACAGCAGCTGTTTTTTTTTTTTTTTTTCTTAACCCTGATCATAATATGTTTTATTTGAAGCGAAGCTGCATAGAGAATAGAAAATTGTAGGTATGGTAAATATGATTCTTCATTCAAAACCATGTGGATCGTTGCTATCCAAACCCTCCTCCATTCCATTTATTTTAAGTAGAAGATCTTTTCAAGAGGGTGTAAGATCCTGACACCACAAGCAATATAAAACTGACACAGAATGACAGAATACTCAGAAGACAAAGAGTAGCAGGTGAGAGAGGTAGGAAGCCCACGTCAGTATGTTCTTCGCCACAGAAAACGAGAAGATCTCTCTAAACAAAGAAAGGAAACTTACACAGCATCACATGAAAATGTACTCTCCTCCCTTGTTGAGCTTAAGAAATGCTACATGAAATACAGGAGAAGCTCTACTGAGATTAACACTGCCATCCTATGCTTTTCCCTAGGTAGCCTGATGGCATCTACCCTCCCCAAGCACAGTAACTCAGCAGCTGCCACAACTTCTCCACAAACGAGCACAGGTAACTTTGAGTGAAAGCTATAAAGACACAGCAAGGTCTGCAAAAACATTCTCATATACAACTACTGGGAAAACAGCACAGCCTCTACTTCTAGTTATTTGTGAGGAAGGAACACAGAAGGAAAATATCACCGTTAAAAAGCAGATTTTTTTTTAGTTAAAGTCACAGAGTTAGCACCTTCAAATTAGCACAGTTTTAAAATGAATACAATAAAACAGTGAAAACTAGAAAATTGATTCTCTTCAATATTCAAGATTTTCTTTTTCAGAGTGAACTGAAAATTTCAGAAAAACTCTTTTTTTTTGCCATTTTCTTGTTTTCTACTTATTTTCTTTAGAAATATAATATGAAAGTAGGAAAGTACTCTTCAATTTAGCTAGATTATTTTGGGAAAAAAACTCATATTTTGAAAGCCAAATTCTTTCAACATAAAACATTTTTGGAATGAAATTCTAAATACAGAACTAGTACTAACATAAACAGTCCAGAAGACGGTGAGCAGGTAGGTGTTTTGGAATAAAAGCTGTATCCACACACTTTCTACACCAAGCTTCAACATCTTCCAGAAAAAAAAAGAAATAATATATAAATCTATTTTATTTTCTGGATTTCACAGTGTCCATCTGTTTTTTCCCTGCATAAACAGAAGCAACAGAATTTAAAACTATTAAGTGTCCATCCACCCAAAACTGAAAGCTCAAGTCTACAGGATGTATTTGATCACAGAAGCAGTAACTTCACAGTAAGTGCCTGGGAAGCTCTGTAACTGTAGCACCCTCTGCTGCTTTTTCAGTCCCAAAACATGCATTTGTACACTCCATTACATACATATTGAACATGCTGTTTCTTGCAAATCAGTACACTGTCAAGCAGTGTTATATGTAGCTTACAAGAAAATGTTTTACTATTCCATATAGCATTTTTGCAGTTTATACTACCTGAGCGCTCTGCAATATCTTGTTTCTGTTAATTTTCTGTAAAGCAGAATTTTAAGGAAGCAGCGATATAATACGTGCTTCAGGATTTTCATCTGGTAGATACTCCCAAAACACATTTTATTTCACCGCTTAAAATTCTGCCTTACAGAGATTGCACCTTACTTTGACCTGTGGCAATCAATAAAGGAAATCATACTTTGGCCCTTGATCGTTTAATTGAAATTGATACATATTTTGAAGGGATAGGACTAAACAAGATAATTTGAAAGGAAATGATTATACCAGCTTTTCAGTCACAACAGCTTTCTGCTATTAGTAAAATAGTCGGGGAAGACCATTCACACAAATACACTCTTGCTGAATTTCCCCTGATTTTTGGGCAGTCTTTTGCAGAAGAGATTTTCTCCTGAAAGGATGACTACAGCATATGGCTCCCAGAACCAGCTGATGCTACCCCACAGTGCCACCACTCAACCAGCCACCTGGGATCCATCCATTCTTTTAAAGGAGGATTAACTTACAACTTACAACTAGAGATGGTCACAGGAAGTACGATCTTCCGACAGATGGCATGCTGTTGCCTACAAGGAACACACCCATCCATTCCTCCATCCCTGCCTTTTTATCCCTGCTTCCTACTCACACACAAAATGAATGCTGAATGAAGCGCATTTAGCATTGCACCCTACCTGTGTGGCAGTTGCTTATCACAGTATCATTATAACAAATGCAAACTGCTCTCTCACAGCAGACAAACATGATAGATAGCCAACAAATCTCACACTTACTCTGGGAAAGTAATTTACATTGTCAATTTTCATTCACAAGAACAATCCTATAATGAAAATGCATCTTCAGTACTGCTTCTTAAAAACAAAGAGAATATGAATACCAAATCTGAAAAAGACTTTGTGCAGAGGCAATGTGTGACGTTATCACTTGGGAGACCTGCAATATGCCATTTACAGCTACTGCAGTTGGCTCCATTTTTTCCCTGTAGTCTTGTCGGAGTAAGGCAGCACTTTCGGAAGCAGTCACAAGTATTCATCAAAAGCTGCTTTTTGAAATTTTATATAATGCTGCCAGCTAGTGGCACATCTTGTATTGAGTTTGTGTGTACTGGGAGCGTAGAGAAAGTTGTATTAACAAGAATTTGCTCTACCACTCTTCTTTGGACAGTGTATGGTGATGTGGCCATAGGCAGAAAGATCAAAGTAAAAGAAAAAGACAAAGAAATGCTTTCCAAAGAATCTTTTTTGTTTATAATACAAGATACTTTGAAATATTACTAGAAGAACCAATCAAACAAGATGTTACTCGAAAGAAGTGATTCAGGATTCAAATGATGTAATATGCATAATATTTCAGTTTTCACAAAATCTTATCTGTTTAACAGACAATTATTTCATAATCCATCTGTAGCAAAACATTAACCTTCCTGATTCAGCATGACCGTCAAAACAAGCATGCAAAATGCTAAAAAATTTCATTATTTTCTGATTATTTCAGCCCAAATCATTTAAGTGAAGATTAGTGCCCAGTAAATAAGTTATGACTACACAGTACTTAAAGAATGCACATTAAAATATAATTATGTAATGGATCCCCTCATGGAGCATAATGCTGCTGATGGCACTGTGCAATACTGGATAGCTTCACTAATATTGAATATGAGAAGAAAGTCTAATACTGTGAAATACTAAAAGATACTTCAGAAACTTTTAGGGCAAACTATCACCTGATAATATTCTTATTGTTGTAAATATCATCATCACTTTTTAAAAACTAAGTTCTTGCATTACAAATATAAGATCTGTAGCTACTCTTAGGTGTAAAAGGAGGTGGGATTACTATCTTCCATTTCCACAGTGTGGAAGAGCCAAGAAATACACAATGAGGCCAAAGAGAAAACCATTTCAGATCAAAGGAAGATGGGAGCGCACATATTCAATCTGGTATTATCTAAACAGAGCACCTCAGAAGGACATAGCTGGGGAAACTTTACTACACATAGCAGTTCCTGAACATTAGGCATCTTTACTCCATGAAGACAGTAGCAAGGAAACGTTACCACTATACTTCATTGCAGCCTTCCATTATCTGAGGAAAGCTTATTAACAGACCACCGTAGACTGACTTCTTACATGGTCTGACAGTGACTGGACAAGGGAGAACAACTTCAGCTTAGAAGAGGTTAGATGTTAGGCAGAAATTATTTATTCAGAGTGTGATGAGGCTCTGAGGCTGCCCAGAGAAGCAGAGGATGCCCCATTCCTGAAGGCATTCAAGGCCAGGTTGGATGGGGCCCTGGGCAGATGGATTTAGTGGGTGGCAACACCCTGCCCATCCCAGGGGGTTGCAACCAGAAGCTTTAAGGTCCCTTCCAATCCAAGCCATTTTGTGATTACACTTCAAGCCAGTACCATAATGCTGTCAGAAAAATAACTATTTTACAGTCACATTAAAAGAGTGTAATCTAGAGCTGTTTAGCAAAGTGTTCATAAATATGCACACTGATAGAGATACAGACATTTAAAAACAAGGAGGCAGTGAATCTGAAAATGACTTCACAAACACCGCACAACACAAACCTTCAAAGCAATACTGAAGCCAAAGGGACAAATGTTAATCTTTGTATATACACAGAAACAGTAAGAAGAACTACAGAAGTTGTACTACTTCAAGTTAGCACTGGCATTGTGCCTGTCAGAGTAGAAAGTCTTGTTCTGCTCTCTGTAATCAATAAGAAAGTGGTTGAAATACTGGAAAAGGTTAACAGGAGAGCCAACAGCACATCTAATGAAAGGAGAGTATAAATAAATTACCTTTCTAAAGTTTTACGTGTTAGCAAGGCAATCTGTATAGATCAATCGCTAGCTAAGAACTTACAGAAAGAAAAAAACATAAAGCATGTACCAATACTTAAAGTAAGATACAATGTCTTGTTCCTCTGTTTTCCCTTACTGAGTAGAATTCATGGATAATAAAAATAAATGGTTATAAAAGTCCCTCTAGCTCCATATTTGAAGAACCTACAACATTAAATCTCTTTAAATGCCTGTTTTTTAACCCAAGCATTTTCTGCCAGATCCTTAAGGTCTTAAACCTAAATATTTTCATTATCTAGTTCATGATGCATACATCTGTACCTGATGACAGCCATAACTACAAATGTGAATTTTCTTTCTCAGATTTCCTTAGATACAATTTTAATTCTGAACCCGTACAAAAAAAGTTCCCCTTTTTGGGGAAGTGAATTCCTAACATACTTTGTGGCAGGACCACACCAGTATTCGCAATACTAAGAACCAAATGAAAACTGGGAGATTTAAAAAGAAGAGCAGAGGGTTTACAATTTTTTTTCTTTCTGAAAAGAAACATTTATTTCAATAAATTAATCTTTTCATTAATGAAAAGCTCATGTTTACTGAAGCAGCTCTGGAATACAAAGACTGGAGTTTTGAGATTAAATAAAATCTGCTCATATTGATATATGATTATTTACAGCTTTGAACACGAAGATAGGTGCACATTTATTGAATATTTCACAAACTTACAGAGACTCCCTAGCTCTATTCTGCAAGTTCTCTTCTCTGAAAGCAACCAACCCCTCCTAAGAAATAAGGTGAAAAAGCATCAAAAATATACAGATGTAAATTATATAATGGTAATTACTACATATAAACAAGTATAATTATTTTTATTTGGCTTCTTATGATCTACTAAAATTTTATAATTGAAGTCCATTAACAGTATATAACATTTTATTAATAACTATAGAGAAGTAGAGCCAGACTGGGTCAGACACTGAAGGTTCACTTAATGTTCATCTTGTCTAAGATTAATGTGGCCAGTAGCTCATGCTTAGACAAGAGTTCAAGACCAGGACAAAAATATAATATACTGCGCTAATTAATTGTCCTATCATCTAGCAATTCCTGAACCACAACTGATACTTTCATATTCAACAGCTTAATTGAATTTTTCTTCCCTAATTTTTCTCCTCAGTCTTTATAACGTCCTAGATGTTCTACAAGCCAAAACATCCCATGGGGAGGAATTCCAGGACTCGACAGAGTGCCTTCTTCTTTTGCTTTCCTCTGGTGTAAGCTTGCCTTCTCCAGGAGCTAAGGTATCACCGTATGTTTCTCATGTTTTTACACCATTACTCAGATATTGAGAGATGGCCAACAGCCGAGACAGACCAATCGCCTAAACTCACTTTTCATCCAACCCAGTCCAATTTCTGGCATTTCTGTCACAATCACAGAACCAAAACCAAACTGCACTGGGAAGACTCAAGCATGCATGCACACAAACAACTGTACCACATAAATCACAACATAAAGTCCTATTGTAGGTAGACCAGCATATCTGATCACAGTAACAGGGTTTCTGAGGTAAATGAAACGGTTACAGACATCTCAAACAAAAGTATTTTATATCGATGCAAGTGCAATTCTGTCAACATAGTGCCGTATCTAAAGAAGCGATGGACTTACAGACATTTCCTGTGTTGTCAAAGCTTGTAAGAACATCTTTAACATTTAAGAGTCCATTGTGCAATCTGGAAGAAAACAGAAATGGCAAGATCACCAACATATAACCAATAACAATAAATCTTCTTCAGAAAAGAGGTTCACTGCACATGGCGTCCATCTCTCTTCCACTTCTCACAGATACTGATGCACCAGCTAGAGGCAAAACTGAGAGACAATCAGTAGCCTTCAAGTGGTCTACTACTGAAACCCACGAATCAGAAAAATGTTCTTAGAAACTAATACTTTAGTTACAATTTCTTTTTTCTCCTCAAAAAGAATAAGTTTTGGCTTAGTTGGGGAAATCACATAAAGGAAAGGAATGTGAACATTTAAACTGAACCTGTTCAGTTAACTGCTTCTCTCTGGTTTTACATGTGTATAATTCAAGTGAAATAAACTCTCAAAACTGGGGATATTTCATACATAAGCTTCAAATTTTGAATAAGCAAATCACTGACAACCTGCAGAAGGAAACCACACAAAAGTTGAGCAAGAATTTGCATCTTCCTGTAAATATTACAGAAGTCAGGCTAACGAGACTCACAAAACAAGAACTAGATGAATACATATATTATACATAGACTCCAAGCTAATTTAAGCCCCCAAAAAATAAATCATGAAACCTTGCACTTTACAGTAGTAAGACCACACAGTTCTTTCACAAATACATAAAAAAATTCTAAAAATAGTTCAGCAAGGTAGCAAAATGCAAATACACAGCCTTTAGTAACATTTCTAATACAGCTTCCAGAGCTGCTCATGATCACACTGATTTTGAACAATGAAATAACCAAAGAAATGAAAAACCTTCACTGCTCATTCTCTCTGCTTTTTTCCCCCTAAAGGAAGATTGCTGTAAAACCGTATATGAAACGGTATATGTTTAGTTTCAAAAAATATTTGAAGCACACTTATAGCATAACAACAGTCAAACAATTTCTGAGATATAACAAAGAACAACTGGACTAATTTGTAAAACAAAGAAGGGAAAACAAACTGTAATAAGATCATAAATAGGGACAATACAATACATGAAAGATACTAAAAACTTTTACTGAATATCAGAGCTTTTCTTCTAGCTACATGAAAACAAACCAGAAATGCATTTCCTGGCTGCACTTAAGGGTGGAATCCTGCAAGTATTTTGATGGATCACCTGCACTAAGAATTGACTTTCTCTTCTTTTTTTCCTCAATAAGTTTGTTTTCAATCAGATTTGTCAACCAATCCAACACAGTTAATCCAAATAAAGAGGCAAGAAGTGACCAGGATTGGTAGTTGCGAGTCCTTAGTATCCTAACTGCATAACCACACGTATGTGTGGCAAAGTCAGGGTCTCCCACATGGCTGTGAATGTCTCCTCGACAAAGAACTGTAAGACTGGGGAACAATATATTGATTTTTCCTGATTTCTAAACAGCCAATGAATAAAGGAGATTAATCATAAACATCTCCAACTTAAGCAAGCAGAGGAAAGGATGAACAATTTAGCTCACTAGTTTTGTAGTTCAACAGAATACTATTAGGAGCAAAAAAACTGAAGTGAAACATCTTGTGCTAGAAAAAAAACAATTTATATCTCCAGGGTCAAAAGACAGACAAAAAGCAAAATGGAAAACTGATTCAATAATAGCACTGGCCTTCAGCTACCAACAAACCAAATTTCAGGCTGTTTCCAAAATAATTTTTAACTGGAGATGAGATTACACCTGCTTTATGAACAAGGTAAGATCCCACAACAGATGTCTGCCCAACTTCTTTTGTTTTCAAGGTCACCCAGAATTTGACAATACTTTATTAAAAAAAAAACAAATCAAGAAATGAGTTTCATCTACATTTCACCTGCAATTACTTTTTTTATACACTTAGCTTCTGTCAGGGATCAATTCTTCCACTGACTAAATTTTTTTTCCTGTGATTAACACACACACAAATTTCAAACATTCTAGAATTTCATACTCAACAGCTAACAGACTTAGGCATCCAAGTACAAACTCAACACCACACAGTGGTGGCATTTTGCACAGGCTGCCTCCAATACTGAAAGCTTCTCTCTCATTCTCTGTCTAGGCATCTTCTTCTTGCTTTCACAAATACCATTCACAGCAAGCACATACGTAATTAAATGAGGAAAAATACAGCTCCACAACAAAATACATCCTCCTCCTTCTCCATCCCACTTTGCACTGATCCTAAAACTGGTCAGGATTTAACACCTGCTTCCTTTAGTCTGATCAGCTCATGAAACCTGTGAAGAAAAGCAAGGAGCAAGCTCAACCACCCAAAATGAAAGGAGTAGCCATTATCTCAAGAGCCACCTGGATAACAAAGCCACAGTGACTTACTCTGAAAACAGCATCTCAGGTTTTACACATTATGGACTAATTAAGGCTAATTCAAGTCATTAACAAGTCCATTCTAAATGGGACTTCTAGGCTACACATCCCACATGCCTGTAAACACAAACATTCCATAAATCTGAAGCCTGCCATAAATATCACACTACTAAGTCCCACTCCTAAAAAACATCTAACTTGGGATCCACTGCTCTCACTGTTCTACCCCAGAAGTTCACTAAGTGCTGCTGCTTCACAGGCCCACTCCATCAGTCGGTCCTCAATTACCTAGCTCAAAAAAAAAACAAAAATGATGCAATACACATCACGCCTTGTTTCTATAAATGACTTTTATATTTACAGCTTTCAGCAGTATGTTGAACAAGCTGCCCATGAAGCATTTGTAAAAATCATGTGCAGTATTCTGAAACACAAGAAAAATCACAGGAGCTTGTAGTGAAATCTGAATCCCAAAACTCCCATGAATTCCCACAGACATCCCAAAATACATACCTCTACACACTACATCCTTGTCTTAATGATCCACCTAATCAACAGGGGGTTCTAATCACAGGACAGGAAATTTCACTTTGACACCACTTTTCACTACTAAAAAAAATAGTCAGAGTCTCCTTCCATACCCAAAACTGTCATGAAGCATCTTAGAACAGCTAAACTCTAAAGAGACCACCTTCTGCCAGATACTATAAATCTACACTTCATTGAGCATACTAGAGATTGTTGTTTAACTAGACAGGACAAATAGATTTCTAAAAATAGCAAAGAAATCAATTTATTATTATTTCAGTGAAATTTGTCTTCCATCAGGTGGGTCTGGCTTCCTGCTTTGAAAGATTTCTTCTTAAAAAAAATGATTCTAAAATGATCTAGCGACAGAAAAGCACTGTACAGGCTCTTCTTTCCCAAATGTGAACCCAGTCCGAAATCTGCTCGAAAAATGACGGTTTTTAAAAACAAGCTGCTCTGAGAAATTCAGACATTCATGCACATGACTGGTAGCTCCTACTGAAGATTTTATTTGCCTAACAAACCGGTCCCCAGACCCCCACAGAACAGTAATTCCAGCTAGGTCATAGCATATCTGAATACACAATTTGATCTGTTTTGATAGACCTTGAACTGATACAGGTTGACCTTTAGACTTTTTGCCAAAAGCCACTATCAACCTTATGAACTTCCTTAAGTATTCAGTCTCGTCAAGACATTAGTTGACAACACTTGTAACATACAACAGACGCAATGAGCTTCCCCAAGATGATGCTAATGCACAAAGAAAACATATGTAGATAAAAACTCAAAAGTACTTTTGTAACCATTTTAGAGAGGTCATAGCTCCTTCTGTCAGAAGATGGTATTATGAAAAGGCTCTCCTACTACAGCACACAGTTCTAATCTACCTGGATGATGTCCTTATTGTCAATAATATGTTAATAACACGTTTCTTTACCTTGTTCCAACTGTTTCTATTAATGAAAACGATAATTATTTTGCCAATGAGAGAACAAGAAAAATGAAGGAAAGACTTTAATCTTAAGTTCCTAAGACATGTTCAGTTCTCAAAGATTCAAGAAAGCTAACTCCAAGGTTTATCTTCTACATGTGGAAGTTTCAGCTAGAACTGTTAATCTGCTATGTATGTTGAACTGTTAAGTTTACCACCTTAAAATATTGCTTCTGTGAAAGTAGGAAAGAAACTATTTGACAGAGATTCACATCAAACTGGATTTTGGTGCAGCTATTTATACTCTGACAACACACTGCAAAATTTCTCCTCTCCTCCTTCACCAACTTTCAATATTTTGAAATAGCAAATATATGCTGTCCATTGTTACTGGTTCAATAAAGAAGCATAAGAGCATATGAATTCTGATCATCATTCTTAAACTATCACCCTGACTACCATTTTTAACAGTCATCAACTGTCCTCTAGGAAAAAAAAAACAATAAAAATCCTCACCAGGAGACAACTTTCCTATCATTCTCAACACATACTTTTTGAAACCAATGTGAGCTTGCTCCAGCACAGGAACTGTACACTCTCATTACCAAAGCTCAGACAAACATAAAAGTCAGTAGTAAAATGTCTGTGCTCAATAATAATAGAGTGACTGACAATTAAGCCAAGCATAAGCAAACATGACCGTAATCTAGTAATTTGAACTGTGTCCCTTTATCAATGAAGCTACTCTTGGCCAATAAAAAATACAAACAGAAAGAGGATTGTCATGGTTTTATGATTTTTGTTAGTGGTATTCCACATCACAGCATCACGTAGTGCACTGGGAGCAATGTAAAAGTAACCAGACTAACACAATGAGAAGGTGCCACAAAGACAGAAGGAAACAAAATGCTCACCTATATCCAAGGACCTAAGCTCGCAAGAAAAACTCCACAAAGGAGGGATCTCTAGCAAGAGATCCTTCCTCAGTGGCAGTCAGCCCTTAAATGAAGTCTAAGAGGGGTGGAGCCAGGCTTCTGGTCGTACAGGTAAATTACCTTCATCTGTGCACCAAGAGCTGACCAGGTCTTTCCTCCAGGAGCTCAATGAGTGGTTCAGGCTGTGAGTCAGCAGTTGCCATACTGATGACATCGTATAACACAACAGAAATTGCAGCAATGACAGCAGAGAAGCAAAGTCCTTCAACAAGAGAGGACTTGCTCAAATGCAACAGCTATGAACAGAAACGAAGGAAAGAATCTACTTACCTCTGGAAGGCTTTGGGTTTGCAGAGATCTCCAGCAAGATACCCTTGCCTCCACTGTTCACCCTTGAATGAAGTCTGGGAAGGAGTTGGTCCTGGCTCCATTCCTTCCAGTTACTTAAATACAGTGCATGCACCTGAGCTCCCCTGGGTTGGCCCTGCCTTCCTACCAGGTGCTCCATCACTGCTTCAAGCTGTGACTTAGCATTTCCACTACACATAGGAGGTGATGAGAACAGAGGAGCTCAAACACTATGTAACAGCAAGATCAGCCTGACATCTGCTTCACTCTTGCAATGCCAACACAGTTGAACTTTAATTTGAATCAATACCTAAATGGACAATCAAGTATACGACACCAAGTGCTGCAAACCACAGTGAACTAAGGAGACCAAACGAAGAAGACAGGACTTGTTCAGCCTAAATTCTATCTAACGTTTCCTACTGCCAGTGTGCTTCTGAAGACAAACAACTAGGGAGCAGAGATACTGCATGAGCATTAGGTAAACTGTGAGCATCTGGCAGAATCCCTAGCATTACTCAACATCTCACTGGAAAAGTCCATATACAGAACTATATGTACTTCTATCACAGTTAGGCAGAATTTTCAAATTGAAAGGTTTTCTTCTGAAAACCTTTCGTTTCAGTAAGCTTAAGCATGAAAAAAAATAGAATGTTAAAGCTTTGTAAAGCCTTCATTTCATACATAACTTTACACTTTGCTGCAGATTTAAGACCATCTGTATGCAGTTGCTTTGTTTTCAACGTTTTTGCTTACAACTTCAAAAAATGTCTAAGTTAACAGTTGTCATTTGTTTTTGTAAGATTTTAGTTTCCAAGACTGACGCTTACTGAAGGTCCTAGTTAAGTAAGAAGTGTATTTCAGAATTTCCATGAGTCAAGACTCCCCAGATTTTCCATTTTGCAAAGAACGCAAAGTCCAACATGCTCAGCAGGCTTAATTTGAGGCTGCGGAACATGTATGGACTCAGGGATGCTTAAGTTACTGTTGCTGTGATACCTGCTATGGCAAAACCAAGTTATAGGCATGCACAAAACCAAACGTGGAAAAGCAAGAGAAGAAAAACCACAGTAATGAATGGACAGAGCTATAAACTTCTCTGTTTTGCTCCTGAGAACTCACAGACAATTGATTTAGAATGTATTGTTTTTCTTTTATCTACTCCAATATACAAACCTGTTCCTTCATTGGAAATTAACCCTTTCTGAACTAAGAGGAATTCTTATATTCTCTTGTTTTACCAATTGGCTTTCAAATTATCACTGAGTTTTACAAGAATCAAGAAGAAGATTCAATAAAATATAGATCACTCACAAAAAGCTTTCAGAACTTTATGAATAACATAATACTGTAATCAACAACTAAAGATAACATCTAACAGTTTATTTGTAAACTATGTCCTAATTAGACAGAACACTGAAGGAACGACAATGACTTTTATGTTCTGTGCAAGATCTTAGGAAGTACTTAAATGATTACTACCTTAAGGACACAGCATACTCAGGGTAGAAGACACTTTTATACTGAACCCAGATCTCACTTTCCTCTTCAGTATTCTGGCCATCTACTGAAAAGAGATTGAACGATGTGAATCTTCTTACAGACACTTGCTGGAGATGAACATCTTTCAATTGTTTTTTCTTCAGAACCTTTGAAATGAAGAACACATTAAACATTAAGAAAAAAATCCAAGAAAAGCACAAGTACAGGCTTCTTTAACTGGAAGGCAAGAACGGAATCAACTGTAATAGCTATGGCTGCTAGCTAATATCTATGAATAACAAGTATGTCAATCCTGAGAAAAATATTCACCATAGTAGTCAAGAGAATGGCTTACAAATGTATTATGTCTCTAAAACTGTAAAGCAAATGTAATGTATTCTCAAATAAAGTTGCTTTTTAAACCCTTTCTCCAGCAAACCCATGCCAGAATTAGAGAGGCATTCACTCCTGTTCTTGCATCATCACGACAACAGAAGTTTGACAGACCAAGCAGGGCTCTCACCGTACAATTTCTGGCCCACTCACTGTCCCTGCCGATTCAATGAGAAGACATCTTCCATAGCATCTAAGTGACAGCCCCAAAACGTGATCTTCTGGTGCCCTAGTGCTATGTTTTTGCCAGGTAAACAACTTTCTAGTTCAGAAGTCTGCTGCCACTCACGCAGAGCTGCTTCCAAATTCACCAGAGTTGCACAATTTGCTGCCTGTAACGGGCTTCAGACTTTAAGATGACACAACTACACGTTTCTTTTCATTGGCCAACCTTTGCACAAGCTTCAAATTCACTGACAACACCAAGTCCAGCACTAAGAAACCAAAGAATTAAAAGCAACAGCACAGACAGAGAGTGTGACCACTTACCATTTTTGTAACAGCTACAAGGATTAAATATTTGCTCACAAAAGGGACAATGTGAACTCACTGTCCTGCACAGTGTGCTGCACTCAACCCCATTTTTTAGGAGGGTGTTACCAACTTCTCCATATGGGAAACCCTGTGCCCAGCTTCTTCAAGCTGTACCACCGTGACAAAGACAACTAGCATTTTCGTGCCACTCATACAGGCTCATTCTTCAGGTCTGCAATGTGGAAGGAGAAGTCCTGGATGTAAGTTCTTCACTTAACATTGGATAAAAAAAAATGTAAATAATTGCCACTACAGTTTTAAAATCAAGGTGCATAAGCACTCCACAATGATGGAAAAATGGAGCAGAAAATAAACTCATCACTATAGATGAATAGAACTGCATGAGATAGCTCTATTGAGTAGGAGCACACTGCAATTTTCATGTTTTTGCCAACTAGAGCTAAATCTGAAGTCAAACAAGAAGCAGCTCTCCAGAAATGGAAGCTTTGCATACTGAATGCGTACAAGAAAATAACGGGTCAGTGATTTTTGCTGCACCCAACCTTTGTCAACTGTGCTTTAACTGGAAATGCACTCAGATCCAGCAGCCTTACAATTTGGTGCCATGACCTATTATTTTGCAGAATACTTGGAAGTACTACATACAGGAGCAGAACAATTGTATTTGCTATGCTGTTAGTTTCTAATAGCAGGTCTGATGCATCAGGCTTATTGCTTTTGGATCTTTTTTTCATCAGCAGGGCTCAGCATATGAAAGGCACAGGCATTCTTATCAAAATATTAAAAATGGCTGTGTGTTGTCCACGCCATTTCTTCTACTCGTGCTACACATGAGAAAAATACAAACATGAAGAAAATCACAAAAACATGAAAACGGGAGAACTGAATTAAAAGATGACCAGCACATAACGTAATAGAGGCACATCTAGAAACAAAACACCTTGACAACTACAGAAAACCTCCAAGACCTTACTTTTAGAAAAGAACATTTTTTGGGAGCTTTCTTACAGCAAAAGCAAGCCATCACTAACAGGAAAAAAAATCTAGCAGTGACATTTTTCTGTTTTCTGTTGTTCTACAGTGATTATCTCCTAGCCACTCTGTAAAATGTATCCTCTAGATGAGCGGAAATTCTAATGAGTATTTGAGCACTCAGAAGAACATTTTCCTCTCAGTCTCAAACTAGAATCACGAGGTCCAAGATTAGAAAATTATAACAGCAGGCCAAATCTTTTAAAAATCTAAATATAACTAAGAAAGCAGTACACAAAGGAAGTATATGTTGCATTATTTATATTTAACTCTGCATTTTGATGTTAGGATCAAAGTATTTTTTCTTAGTTAGCTCTTAAAAGCATCACAATTCTTGTTATAATCAAAAAAAAAATACTGTTATATCACAATCTACCACCACCAACAAAAAAAATAACAGAATGTGACAAACCTGTCTATAATATTTCAAAATGTTTGAAAAATGGTCATCTCTAATTTCATTATGCCTTTTCAATGAACTTGAATCTCCCAAATTCCTTGCATACTGACATTCTCAATGGACATCTCCCAGAGACTTATAAAACCAGTACCTGATTTCAAATCAAGCTCAAGACCTTCAGCAGAATGGACACACTTCTAGGTTTTTGCTCAGCACCAGTCCTGAAGGTACTGGCAGCGACTTTACTAACGTTCCCACTGCTGCATGATAACTCTGTCACTCCAGAGCAACTTAAGGGCAGGAATGAGCCTCAAATACCATTGCAAGCTTCAGTCTTAAAGAAATCTAACTCAATAACCCTGCAGATTTGTTCAGGTAGCCCATTGCTGCGCACTGCCTTCTTAGAACCACTGGTCTACCTGCTTCTGTTGAACCTATGTGGTTCAGCAGACATATTGTACCCCCAAAAGGAAAAAAAAATAAAAATAGCAACAGCTATCTTCTAACATGCTCCTGGACAATGTTCCCTGAGATATGGTCTTACTCTTGGGTAGCCTTGTGTGGACACAGGAGTTGGACTCGATCCTTATCAAGCCCTTCCAATTGGGAACATTCTATGATCCTATGTGGTGTCCAGAGGAGGGCCACAAAAACGAGGGGAGACTTAGTTTGGGTATACGGAAGAAGTTATTTGCAATTAGGGCGGTGAGGCACTGGCATAGGCTGCCCAGAGAGCTGGAGGACACCATGTCCCTGGAAGCATCCAAGGCCAGGCTGGATGGGGCTGAGCAACCTGACCTGACAGAGGCGCAGGTGCCTTTGTTTATTGCAGAGGAGTTGGACTAGATGGCCTTTAAGTATCCCTTCCAACTCAAACGATTCAATGATTGTGTCATAATCAAAACACGAAGAAAAATAGTACATAAATGAGTAAATCAAAAGCCAAAAACCACCATCTATCATTCTTAACCAAAACACGAGGTATTCAAGAAGAAAAAGCCAGAAAACACCACTAGCTCGCCTCCTGTTTCAAACTCGATACCAGCAAACACACGGAAAAAGCGCGGGACCGTGGGCACCAGAGCGAGCACTGCGCAAGGAGCGCCCGCAGCCCGCCCCACACAACGGGCGCGGTTCCCTGAGCCCCGCTCCGCCCGCCGGCCCGCCACGACCCCTTCCCGCGCGCGGGCTCCCCCTACCTGTCCGAGCAGCCGCCAGCGGGCTCTCGCCACTCCCGCACCGCTCCCTTCGCACCTGCCCGCGACGGGGCGGCGCGGGGAGCCGGCGGCCTCGGCCATGCGGGACTGCCTGCGGTTGAGGCAACGAGGGGAGAGCGGCGGCCCTGTGGTGCTGGGACCAGCCGGACTAGGGCTCGGGAGAGAGGAAGCGGGGCGCCATCTTTGTTTCTGGCAGTGGCGCGCTGCCTGAGGGGCGCGGTGCGCCGGCTGTACTACGAGCGGCTCTGAAGGGGGGAGAAGAGCGCGCCTCAGAACGGGGTTCCCGTGGGCTCAGCACCCCGGGGCTGAAACGCAGCGTGAAACACGAGTTACTGAAGCAAACAGCGCGCGGGGACTGACATCAGCCGTGCTCGACAGCAGCAGCTGGCTGAAGCGCCCCGCCGCCATCTTTGCTACGGGCACCGCCGTGAGGGAGCCGGAGCGGCTCGCGGCCGCGGTGCCATCTTAGCCCGGCCGGAGGAAGAGCTGCCCGGGCTGGGCACGGCCGTGCTGCCGCGGTGAGGGACGGAACCGGCAGGCTGGGGCGGGGCCGGCGCTGCTTTTATAGCCTTCGGGGGGGCGGGGGAAGCGGGGCTGCGGAACACGTGGGGCGTCCTCTCTTGTGGGTTGGGAACGCAGTGGTATTCGTCTGTTTGCCATTAAGCGGCCCGCCTAAAAGTGCTTCTGTTGTTGTAAGGTAGTGCTGAAGGAACCAACTTCCCGAAAGCAGCATTAAGTCAGATGCGTAGTTACATCTTCCTTGCTTGTTGGTAAATTAAGTAGCGATAAACTACCAGCTGCAGGGACCCTTCTGTTGGAGCAGTGTAGAAGCACCTTAGTTGGAAGGGACCCTCAAAGGCCACCTCGTCCAACTGCCCTGCACTGAACAGGGGAACCTACAGCTCCCATCAGGTTGCTCAGAGCCCCCCAGACTGACTTTTGAGTGTCTCCAGGGACGAGACATCCACCACCTCCCTGGGCAAGGTATTCCAGTGCCTCACTGCCCTTACTGTAAAAAACTTCTTCCTCCCAGTCTAAATCCCTCCTCTTTCAGCTTGAAACCATTTCCCCTTGTCCTATCACAACAGGCCTTGCTCAAGAGTCTGTCCCCTTCTTTCTTACAGCCCCCCTTTAAATTGTGAAAGGCCACTATAGGGTCTCCCCAGAGCCTTTTCTTGTCCAGGCTGACCAGCCCCAGCTCTCTCAGCCTGTCCTCACTGGGGAGGTGTTGCATCCCTTGGATCATTTTTGCAGCCCTCTTCTGGACACTAACATGCAGGTTAATGCACAAGCTCAGTTGCATGTATCACTGGGTATGAAACAGCTTCAGTTTTACAGCTCTCACCTGATTCACCTAATGATCTTTGAAAGATGAAGTTTTACCTGCAGGCCATGTTTTGTATATTTAATATAGTGCAAATGATCAGGAGCATGAAATTTTCATAAATTTCAGGTTGACTGTCAAGACCATTTGGATATCATGTGTTGGACTGCAAAATCTTTTGTCCAAGGGCTGAGCTTCAGTCTTAGATACTGTCGTAAGGATAAACATCTTCAAGCACTATCTCTTCATAGTAAAATAAAACTGAACAAGTGCCACATCCTGGACTGGTCAAGAAGTCCATGCAACCACACGATGCCACCTGGAAGCATCCTGTCATGGAGGTTATTTTCCTGCAAGGTATGCAGTTTATGTATAGACAGTGTCAACAACCATCTTGATTTACCGGTTAAGGAAGTCAACCCTATTTTTCAGATGTCAAAGAAATACGTTCTTTCTAAAGGGCTTAAAGCAGAATAAAGGCTAGGGCTTCAATTACATTCAAAGGCACATACTTTTGTTCAAATTCCTTATACTGTGTTGATGTCAAGCTGCATTTTTGTTGGGTTTTCTGCTGTAACAATTTGTAAAAAATAATAATAAAGGGGGGCAAAAAAAAGAAGTATATTCTGAAAAGATTCAGAGTGTCAGGAGAAAACATCAGGGACAAGAGAGAGACGAAGTGTCCAAAGACCAATCCTAAGATGAGCTCAAAAAAATGGCCTTTTGTATTCTGATCACTAAGTCAGCATATAGCTTATAGTATTAAAATGCTATAATGACTTCTAATAATGGTGTTGAGATGTGATTATACTTTAAGAAGTATGTGGTTTTATTTCTGTAAGTAAATCTTGCATAGATGAGTAGTAATCATGTACAGAGCCATCAAATGGTCTGAAGTAATTTCAGATCTTCTGTCCCCGTTTCTAACAAAATTCTTTTTCTAACAGTATTAGAAAAATAAACTGTTACTGCATTATGGCAGTAACAGTAAACCTGTAAACTGATTTACATACATAATGTGTAAATGTTGTTTTAAAAGATTGCTACTTTGGTTTGTTTTATCTTAGATGTTTTCAGATAGATGTAGGGTTGCTCAAAAATTGTTTCAAGCTGAGGTGTTTCTTCAAATATGACTGAAAGATCAAGTCTGAAATATTTGTTGAAACCCTATTATTTCTAACCACAATAAAACAGTTGCTATGTCTGTGCCATAAACATAGATAAATGTTTGAAGGAAAGTATTTGAAATCTTGATGTATGAGAAACTGTGGCTGTGCTTCTGCATTGGCCATTCAGTAACAGGATTACAGATGCTGGTCTGCAGCACTGGTTCCAGGGGTCAGTCATGTGGCCTTCACCTGTTTGGTTAGGAGCAAATGCACATTGTCACTGAGATCCTCTGCTGTCCTCCCTGGACTTTTTAGATGTCTTCTTTTTCCTCAGGTGTACTGTAACTTCCCCTAAGATACGCTTACAGTATTGCAAAAAGCTGTATGTAGTACTTCCTAATAAATACAATGGGATTTGTTCAAAATGAAAGGGAATCATCATGAGCTTCATTAAAAAGAGTCCTGTGGAACCTCTTGGAAAGTTGTGGATTACACGTGTATTTGAAAGAGAACTTTAAAGTATTTTTAAATATCCAGAAACCACATTCATAATCTTGTAGTAATGCAGAGCTGATCTGTCAGTTTGTAGCTCAGGAATTATCATCAGTGCCTCAGCATATTCACATTGGAGTTGAGAGTGCTGGTTTGTAGCCATTGTTTTCCTTCCTTATTCAGCAGGAAGGAACAAAAATCAATTGTAAAAGGGAAAAAATGACATCTGTAACAACATCAGAGCTTTTGTACCAGGATCTTCTGAAATCAGAGCAGGAAAATTGGAACAAAATTTCAAGAAGATACAAAGCTATGACAATAAGAATTAAAGAAAAAATAGAAGAATTGCACAACAAGTATACACTCAATTTGGAAAGCCCAAGGGTAAGTAGCAAAAAATACAAACATTCAGTTAATACAAAGAACAGGCAGCAAAGCCATTCCTGTTGTAAAATACTGTTTCACTAGTTATTTTGTGGTGGTAATTTCAAGTGTTGACATTTTTAATAATTGGAGATAGAAACAGCACTCATTGAGAACAGCTCATACCTATTATAATAGTGTATTTGACCATAATTTCACCATAGTCAGAAACAAATTAAGATCACACAATCCACTGATAATTGATGAAAAATAAGACTACAAGAACCAGGTGCAGGTGATCTGAGCCATTCCATAAGCTTAGAACATGTACAGGTAGCTTAAGTATCCTAACTTGAAAATAACCCCTATTCAACATGAAATATGTGCTGTACTCTATCATTTACATAGGGTTGTGCTGGACAGAATGCTGAATACAGGGATTCTAAGGAGATAATCTATAAATTAAATTGAAAAATGTTTGTTTTGCACTGAACAGATAAGATTTGGAGGAAACGTTTACTTTGAGGAGAACGGTTGCATATTTTGTTCAAAAGCAGATGATGGTAAGGGATTTCTCTTCCTAACGTAGTACAATTGTTTAAAGTGTCGTGCATACATAATTAGTACACCTTTTTAGATTCAAGCATATTTGCTGTTTATTAAAATGTTTGAATTTTTTTTATAATGATATTTAACAATAGATGAATAATTCTGGAATCCTGAATCTGAAAAGGCATGGGGAAAAGAGTATAAAGGAAACAGTGTCTTCTGAAACTGAGGCAAGTTTCTGGAAAGGAACTACAGAATCAACCTCTCAAATCCCCAAATTAAAATTTTAAAAAAGGCAAAGTTCCTCAAGAATATAGGAAATAAAAAACAAATAAAAAACCCCCAAATCTAAACTTAATAATTCAGTGCATTGACCAGATGCCGGTGTACGTGTAATTTGATTTTTACACAAGTGCATTTGCAGATATCTCACAGAAGAAATCCTTGGTTTCAGTAGTATTTTAAGTGTATTTATCAAATATTGGTATCAAAAAATACTGTCCATTCCGACATGCCTCAATTATGTTTTTTTTTGCTTTGTTTTTTACACTTGTTAAAATGTGATAGACGAAGGAAATGCTCGCATTTTATTCAGCACTGAAGATATGGGCTTTTCTGGTACCTTTATTAAGCGGATCAGAATTTCACCAGATCAGAGGTACCTGGCTACCAGCTTAAAAAGTGAAAACTCTGAAGAAGCAACCTGTGTGATTATGAAACTTGGTGATGATCCTGTTGTAGAAGAAATAATTCCAAACGTGTTTAGTTTTGGTAAGTTGTTTATAAATATCCTGTGGTTCACATCAACTTCCAGTACAACCTTGTTTTTAGTCTATAAATAACAGTGATAGTGCTTAAAAAATAAGGAAGCAAGATTTTTAGTTTAATCTTTGTAGCTGTTGAACTGTTTCTTATTTGAGATGTGTTCTCCTACACTGTAAAATTACAAGTTATTTGATACGAATGAATGACTCCTTTCATGATAGAAGTTTTCCTTTATTACAAAACCAAGCATTTGTATGTTTGAACACTTTGGCACATCATTCTTCTTATTGAATTCAGTATGCTCCTCTAAAAAATTATTGACATAACTATTTGGAATATAAGGATCTTTTTATGGGAAGTTGTAGGTATTATATCTCTGCAGTTTCAACTGCAGTCACTGATAGCTGTAAGCACTCAACCTTCTCTGAAAAGTATTTAAGTACTCAGTACAGCTAAGTGTTTGGTTGGGATTTTGAACTGATCTCTAGAATGTGGTCAGAACTTAATAAAAACAGTTGGGACTTCAATCCATTCTTTCAGCATAAATGATGGAGTTTTACATTGCTGTTACAAAGACATAGAATTAAATCTAAATGAATGAGTTATTTTAATAGCATATTAAAGAAGAGAGCAAAAATAGTGCAGTAGAGCATATACGATGTTCCACATCTTGTATTTCATATTATATTGTTAGATGTCACCAAGGATATATAGTTTAGTAAGCAGTTTGCCTAAGCAGGACAAGAATTTAAAACAATAGGAAGATATTCCTAGTTAAAAAAGAAATTAAGAAAAGGTAGAATTTACTGTCATACTTGCACAGTAGAAGCTTGTCATGTGTGCCAAAAACTAGGCCTGCTGGAAACCTGCTCATTTTTTTCACTTTACCTTAATCAAACTTCAGGGTTTTCCTGGAAGATTCCATACATGTCAGAAGTCATCTCCCTGTTGCCTACGTGGGCATGACAGATTATGGCAGACAGTATAAAAAAGGGCAGTTACCCATTTTGTTAATTTACCCAGATAAAAGCAATGTACCAGTGGTATCCCAACCATAAGAGAATTAGTACATGCTTATATTGCATGATATACAGTAGGCAGACAAATTGAAGTCCTTAAAAATTTACATTTTTTTTAAATGCTAGGCTAGAAGAACTGCAATTCCTCCTGTAAAGGCTTGTCTTCATCATGAAAACTCAGCTGTCTGTACAACTTAGATCCATATTTCTATACTGTTTATGCATAAGATAGCATATGTTCTTAAAGGGTATATACCAAACATAATACCAATGGCTTAAATGGCAATAATTTGGCTAGAGCGGTTAGTGAATTTCAGAACAGCCAGATACCGTTATATGTTTCTAATGTGAATACATATGCAAGCACAGAAAACTGGATAATTTTTATTAAATCATTATATATTTGTATTTCTATTTATTATTATTATTAATTATATTATACATACTATATACATGAAACAAAATTTAATAATTTTAAGAAGTACCCATGAGACTTATTCATAATCAGTCGCTTCTTTTGATGGTTTGCATGCAGTAGCACAGACCTTAGATCCTATTAACTACCTTGCTGACTATGCAAACATCTGTTTCTATATGCACTTTTAAACATCCACATATCTTCTCTTTTCTTATTTATCACCAGAAGTCCCTATTGGGTCACAAACTTTCTCTTCCTAGGCCCTAGAACTTTTTATTTTACTTTTTTCCCCAAATAATGAGATCTTTGATCTGTGGCATGTAAAGAAAACTTGGAAAAATCTTCTTATGTGCTACCCCAGCCTCTGGGATGTAGAAGTGTTATCCTCAGTTTCATGTCATCTGCAATTCATGTTTTTCAGCATCAGTTTCCAATGTTCATGGAGCTCCAATTTCTCTCAGTAATAGTATGTATACTGTTCCAAGTTTGATATGCTTTTTTTTTCTTTCTAGAATGGGCTACAAATGATGTTCTGTATTACACAAATCAGAAGAACCTTAAATGCCAGAATGTGTTCATGACCACTTTCACTGATGAGAAATATACTAAGTTAGTTTATACAGAACAAGATGCAAGGTAATATTCATCTAAAATACATAAGTCCATTATATATTCTGTAGTATTCAATAAGTAGACTAACTGGTTTGAAAACAAATTCTTCCATATCACATTTCAAATGGTAGAAGGCATTTTTCAGTTCTGTTTTGCTGTCTGGGAATGTACTTTCCTCCCTTCCTGATATGTGATCAACAGCGATTTAACTTTTCTCTGTTACCTCATGAGTTCAGCTGAGTTTATAAATGTCAAGGTCAGTCTCAGGTCAGGGTGTCCTTTAATGAAAGCGTGACAGTTTCATACAGAATAAACCAGACTGTGGGTTTTTTATTTTGTTTTCTCTGCTATTGATGCCTGATACAACTTTATAAAAAACACTGAAGTTCAGGCTAATCCTTGCCCTGGGTAATGGATAAACAAAATCATTACAGCATTCGCAGAGATAGAGCTATTGTTGACTGAATACCCTCTCAATAACCTTTCTTTAAGCAGCAGTTTAGAAAGACAAGAAGGCTCTTGCTGAGTTCAGAACTTGTTTTTAAACCATGTAGAACTAAAATGACAGATCTTTACACCACGCCATAAATACTTGTGCTTATTCTTACTTTGAGTTACGTACTCAGTAAAGAAATAGCCTTTATACATTCATCTAGAAAATGAAAAAAATTGAAGCCTGCGGATGAGATGGAGTAAATAAGATCTGTATGTTCTAGCTGTAGTCGATGCATACTTTTGTAAAAATCAAAATGCACTGACCTGACATGTCCCCACAGGGAAACTGTTGGCATAATTCTGAAGGTCACAGTCATTACAGTTAATCTACTAGAAACTTACTCTAAAGGTTCATGTGCTAGTACAGCTCACGACTGAACACAGTTGTTCATGGGAGATGGCAAGACATTCTTTTGCACTGCCATAGAGAACTTGTTCTGCATATCGCCAACTCTTGCCATCAGATATTTTTTTAGAAGCTGAAGATATCTTGACTTCCTTAAAAAAAAAAAAAAAAAAAGAAAATAAGCTACAAGGAAAACAAAAAAAATGATATGAAGGTCAGAGTCCTTGGGGAGAAGTGTAACCTGCATTTCTGCTTGACTCTCTTAGAGGTAAGGTCAGCAGAGCCAAATTGTTAGAATCTATACCGAATGCAGCATCACACTTGCCATATTTGTGTGCATTAGAGGCAGAAAACTGATTCCTTGCAGACTTAAGAACTTCCAGTGTCCGTGTCCTCCTAAAACTGTCAGGATGGTGCAAAGACAAAACAATCATACCAAAAAAACTGGAATTCTGACACCTGCAAATAATTAAAGGCTGTGGAAAACACTATCCAAGGCTTCCTTTCTTTCACCAGTCAAATATTTTCAAGTTTAGAAGGTTCGTTATTGCTGTCAATGCAGAGTACATTACTCAACCCTGCAATTTCTTTTAAAGTCATCTAGTTTTAAAGATTCAAAAATGGCAAAGAAACTCCTATGCCCCAAGATTTGACATTTCAGTTAATTAGTATGACTCATTTAGAAACTTGAATCTGACTCGCAGCCTGAACTTGTCCAATATTTGCATCCAGACACTGCTGAATGTTTTCTGTTCCTAGATTTTAGAAGCATTTAAAATCAAAGGAGTTCCAGAATCAGTTCCCATTTTCCAGCTTTGTCTCTGACATGGTCCATTCTGTCTTCTGAAGGCCACATGCTTTTTTTTTTCTTACATCATTAGCACTTGATCTTTTTAATGATTTACCCTTGTAGTGTAATAGCTCCTACTTTTTTATTGCAGTTTCCACATGTTACTCTTATTAATTTTATTAACTCCAGTTATCCTTCAGATTTTTTTTAATAAGGTTAGTATCCCCCCCAAAAAATAATAATAATCTAGGTTTTCCATGAATTTTAAAGCCCATGTCCATCTCAGACCTTCCAGTCTGAATGATTCAGAAATCTGGATTCATTTGGACAACAACTGAACTGTTTTCCTTGCCAAGTTCAGGTTCCATATACAAAATGGAATTTTTGAATGCTGGGATAAATGCAGCAAAAGTGGGTTTGGGAATCAAATCGCCTGAAATCTGTCCAGCCTATTTACAAGCTCGCTGTTTCTTACGTTGTAATTGGAAGCCCATGATTATGAATTAATTGTGCTTTCTGAATATAAGTCAGGTTTAAGCTTTTCTAAATCATTTCTTACAGATTTTTTGTGGACATATACTGCACGAAAGATAGACATTTCCTCACTATCAATAGCAACAGCAAGACTACCTCAGAAGTTTGGCTGATTGACTGTAGACATCCTTTTAAGTTACCTGTTCTTGTACAAGCTCGAACAAAAGGGGTAATCTATCATGTTGAACACAGAAACAATGAGTTATATATTCTTACTTCATTTGGAGAACCTGCAGAATATAAGGTAATTCGAAGTGATAATAAGAGTCATAGCATTCATTCAGATGCTTGTTGCAGACTGCAGAACTAGTAAGGCAAAGTTTTAATTCTCTGCTACACAGCTTACTGAAATAATTTAAGAGAAGTACACAGAGTTGCATGGATTTAAAGACTGACAGTAGTATGTGGAGCATGCTGAGTTGACTGAATTTCTTTGGAAAAGCACACTCATTTCATGGCACTTACAGCCATTTCCCCTTCCTTGTAATTTCAGTTCAGTCTATATAACTAAATGGTTTTAAGTTCTACTGGACACAGTGAAGGCATTTGATATTTGAACTGACTTTCGTAAATAACTTTAGATACAGATTTTTCCATAAATTTGTTTCTCTCAGTATCAGCTTTTCTAATCATATTCAGATGTTTTCAGAGGCAACCTTTCTTTGATAGCTGAAAGTACACCACTTACTGAGAGAGGAAATGCCTTGCTGCTCAGTTGTCCTGTATGTAGTACCAAGCAGCAGACATGGAAAGGTGATCTACTGTCAACACAGTATCTGTCCAACTTCCTCATTTTTGTGCACTCAATCAAGAATATATATTGTAGTCACTCAAATGTCACAATTCTTTATTTTTTAAACATTTCCCTACCACATATGTAGGAAAAAAGAATATAAGTACATTCAGCTTGCTATGATCCAGCCTTCCGCTTACACCCTTCTAACACCCAACCTAGTTGTCTTAAAGAAACACAGTACAGGTAGAAAAAGTTGTAAAAACTAATTGCCATCTGTCACACAGATCTCTCTTGCTATCAGTATGTAGGCTGTTACTAAATTGTTCTTCCATTTTGCCAAGTAAAGGGAATTTAAAACCTTCAAGTTTCAGTCTTAACAATCTTTTGTAATTAGAATGTTAAGCGATTTCACCTGTGTGTCTGTACCTCTAACTTATAACTCTTAACTGTATATTGTATTTTGTTCTTACAGCTGATGAAGACTTCAGTGGCTTCCACTGCTATGGAGAACTGGCAGTTAGTTTATGCACTGGAAGATAAAACCAAGCTAATAGACTTGGAGATGTTCAGTGATCACTGTATCATGTTCCTGCAGAAAGCTGGTTATCTCTACTTGAATGTGATTGCTTTTATTTCACATTCAGTTCAATCAATACAGGTATGTTTTAGCTTGCCTCAAGCAACACACTTTTTCCAGCACTATTTCATTCTTTTAAATATAGCATTACAAATCAAAAGATAAATTCCAAAAGTAGGAGTGGTTTGGAAAGTAATACAAGACAAATACATCATTATGCCTTATGATTAATTGTATTACATGTGGATGTTCTTCACAGTTTTGTGTACTGGCTTATTGTAACAATTATGAAGTTAAAGAGCAGCTATAGCACAAGTCAGTTCTTTCCTCAACATGCTACCATCAAACTCTTTACAATACAGTTGATTTCTGAAGTAAAATAAGAGTTGATTCCCTAAACACTGTATTTTTCCGGGCTTATTTTGTGGTTACATTCATGAATCTACACAAGGAAGTAAGCACAGGCCTCCCAGAGATTAAAGACTAGAAAGTCCAAAAGACATTTAAATACGGTCACTGACCCAAAATAAATGGGAAAACTTAGTACTGCAGTACAATTTGTGTCAAGTAATTCTTCATTTCTCTAGATGTTGCAAAATATTTGTGGAAAGTGTCTCTATTCAAAACCACAGTTTCTGGAGATCATTTAGCTGAAATATTTAATTGATTTGTTTCCCTGAGAAGTACTATCTGAAGAACTTGCAAGTTATTCCAACAAGCTACCAAGGCTGCATTCTATAAAACTGCTACAGAGGAAAGGTTTTCAGCAAAGTACATTGTATGGTCTCTGAAACCTTTCATTTTTGAAAATAGTTTTAGTTTATTTATTCAGAGAGAGTCTGCAGTTACTCCAGAGAACTTTGACTTTAGTGCCATTTCAGAAATCTCTCACAAACTAACTCGAGCAAGCAATGGCCTGGCAGAGGGTTTGACTATGTTCCTGCTGCTCACAAAGAATGAATCTTGATTTCTTTTATTCTTAGTGGAGTTAAAAATCTTAAATATAATAGCAGTAAGTGTCTGAGGGTAAATGTGCCAGGAAAAGGTTTTGTTCTTCACAATGGCTGGCACTAAGAACAAAGTTAAGAGGCAGGGGTTTTTGATGGCTTAGCATTACTGAGCTAACTCATAGCAAAAGCATAACAACTGACATGGACTTGGCTGTGCAACATGTTCAGGCAGGAGTGGAAATCAGAGGGGAAATGGGATCTAAAAATTAAAAACAATGCAGAATCATTTCAAATGTTTTAATTAAAAAATAAATAAATTGTACAAATGCCCATTTAAAACTGGGATTTAATTTAGATTTATTTTTGTTTTATCTCATTATTGAATTTTACCCAATAGCCTTAAGTGAAAAGTTTACCAAAGTCTTTCACTTTCTGACCGTTCTATTATTGAATGTAAAAGAAATACAGCTTTTGTTGCATACAAGCTGCAGATAATTAGCTTGCTATTCAAAATCTTTTCCTCTGAAGGACACACTAGGCAGAACTTACAGGAGCAGTGTAAGGGTCTCACTTGAAATGTTGTGTTTTCTCAGCTACCTACATGGGCCTGTACATTTGAATTGGAATCTCATCCTGAACACACCAGCAGCACTTGTTATTTTCAGCTCACCTCTCCAGTACACCCCCCTAGGCGTTTTGCATACTCATTTAAAGAAAATAATCTCATTGAACAAGCTGCAGAAGAGGTACCAATTATTATGAATTGTCACACTACACGTTTACTAGCTAAAAGCAAGGTAAGATTTTTCAGTCCTTTCCCCATTCCCTTTATTCTTCCCTTCATCCCCACCCATTTATAGAAAATGCATTTGGCAGGGAATAGAGATTAAAAATGTAAAAGAGCAGTTGGTGCTGTACTTACCAGTGGGCGTTTTCTCCAGTGCTATAGAGAAGAAAAAGAAAGTGGTGATGAGATTTTTTCACTGATCTGGGTATGCTAGAGGAGATAACAGTATGTGATCAGTCAGGAAGCTCAGCGTAGCATAACTCAGACTTGCTAATAGATGTATGCTATCATATTCTCTATGATACACAAGAAAAATAAGTCAGCTGCTGACAAGGACACCCATCTATGCAGTATAGATCAAGAAAAGAAAGTTTTAACAGCCTGAGTTTAAAAAATTGGTGATGCTAATAAAGAGTTTGTGCTGCAGTAAGTGGTAAACTATTTTGTTAATAATAGATTTTCTCAGTGTTACAGGGAGGAGGAAGACTTGGGTGCTTTGGTAGTTTAAAAACTCCTCAGGTGTTGCACTTAAATGAATTTTATACTCTGCATCTATAAGCCTACACAGCAGAGGTTCAGACTGTTGCTTTATTTTTCAAGAGTGCTTTGTACAATCTAAGTGAAAAAAAATTACTGTAATCAAAAAAACACATTTTAAAATAAATAATTGAAGTTTTCATTGCCATGTGTCATTGAGATTTCTGAAATGTCTAAAATACTCCTTCATTTCCAGGATGAAACTTTGGTGCCAATTACAGTTTTTCATAATATGAATTCTAAAGAGCTACACAGGAAACCACTTCTAGTTCATGTATATGGAGCTTATGGCATAGATTTGAACATGAGCTTTAAAGAAGAGAATCTGATGTTAATTGAAGAGGGCTGGATATTAGCATATTGCCACGTTAGGTAAGTGAAATATAAAACTGAATTCATATTTTCATCAGTGGGATAGTCCAATATTTGTTGATCTGCAGCTGAAGAGGTACAGAAATGTTCCTTCCTTCCCCCCCCACCTACACACACACACTTAATTCTAATTCTTCATGATTTTTGAATTTTTAAGATTTGTAAAAACCCCTTTTAAAACAAAGAATAAAATTTCCTCTGTGAAAAAAAAAAGCTACTTTCAAGATCAGAACATGAACACAGTATATAAAGTCAACAGTATGTATTAAAAGTTTTAATCTTGTGAAGTCTCATTACTTTTCATCTCTTCTTTGCTCAAAAAGAATGTTGACATGTTTAGATCACTGTGATAAGCTGCCACCCTCTTTTCTGAGGGCACTGTGTACTAATGCAGAGTCTGTGCCTTCTGAAAACCATTTGCCTTTGTACAACTAAACGTTTAACCTGCTTCTGCATTCTTCTATTTCCTAAATCCTGTCCCCCGTTTAGCTACAAACTTAGTAGTAACCAGTATGTACACCAGACTTTACACTGGAGATAATTCAGTAGGTAAGGGAAGATAAATTAGATATATACAGTCTGCTAATAAAACAGCAGGCATTGTGCAGTGCTTCCTCCTATCCCTGCAAGTATCTTAGGATGCAAATCAATCCTAAGCAGTATCAGTGAAGAATTTTGGCAGACTAATCTTCTGACTGATTTTAAACATGAATCTGGAATAACGTTTTAGGTGGCTTAAAACCAGAAATGTGGTTGTATGAAAAAGAACACGACTAAATATAGTTTTAAAATTTTATAAGTAATAAAAAAATAAAATGTGTCCTCTCATATTTGGAACTCAAACTAGAAAAAAATGAAACTTACTGACAGTCTCAAATGTTACACTGCACAAAAGCATTTGAGCATCTCGGCACAGAGCTGAGAAATAGCCTTTTAATGTCAATAATAAATCCAGTGATAGTGATACAAGAATAGAAAATGCTTTAGTTACCATTTTAATAGTTGCCTATATAAAAAAAGATTGTATCAGTGTTTGATTTCATACTGACTTCTCTGACACTGCTGATAGCATTTTCGCCATTCATCATATGATTTTTTTGTTTGTTTGTATGTAGTGTATTTTAACTGCAAGGGGAAGTGAGGAGGAAATTGGTCGACAGGAAGAAAAGAAAGTGAATTGGAAAGGCAGACTATGATTGTGCGATTTTGTGGCTGCTGCTGTCCTTTATTATCTGAAGTTTTACTCGTAACACTTTCCAAATAGACTCCAGCTTGAATTGTTTTAAATTTCAGGGGTGGAGGAGAGCTAGGCCTTAGGTGGCACAAAGATGGATGTCAACATAACAAAATCAAAGGTGTCCATGACCTTAAGGCTTGCATCATGCTGCTGCACAAACTAGGATTTTCTCAGCCAAAATATACAGCACTAACAGCTGCCAGTGCTGGAGGAGTTCTGGCAGGAGCCATTTGCAACAGGGATCCAGAACTTATCAGAGCCGTGGTTTTACAGGTGAGCTGCTGCTGCAGACCCTTCTCTGTGGCATTTACCTGTGTTTTGTTTATTTTTTACAAGTTTTGGAAATTGAAACATCCCAATTCAGAATTTGCCTTTTTTCTCCTTCAATAATTTTAAGGCACCTTTCGTAGATGTTCTAAATACAATGATGAAAACTCATCTCCCACTGTCAATTGAAGAACAGGAAGAATGGGGAAATCCGTTAGCAGATGAAAAATGTATGAAGTACATCAAAAGCTACTGTCCTTACCACAATATTAAGCCACAGGTAAAGTATTTCACACAGGAAGAGTAGTAAAATGTAGTGCTTTGTAGGAAAAGAATTATAAAAAAAATACCTTTTTTGTTGTTGTCAGTTTTGTTTGCTTTCTTTTTTTTTTTAAATCTGTTTTACCCTTTCAGTGCTTTATAATCCAGCATTTTAAAACTGATGCTGCTTTGTGTTAACTTTGTGTTAAAATGAATCATTAACACAATCAGTGTCTGTTTCAGTAATAATCTTAGCACTTGTTTTCAAGTCATAATGACTGCTGCAAATAACCAGATGCATTCTTCTAAATAACCAATACGTTTCAAAAGCTGGGTTTTTCTGTTGTTGCGTTCTGTTTGTTTGCTTTTAGGACTATGACATAACAATCCTCAGTTTGTAAAATACGTCCTTTTGGGGGGAGTTCCTTTTGTTTTACTGGGTTATCCAGACTTCACTGCAGCAGGGATATGGTTCTTCCCACTGAATAAATACCATCAGAGGCAAACAATGAAATGGAAAAGAAGCTATAGCTTTGAGAATTTTATCTAAGATGAAATCTTTATTTGAATAAGTGTTGGCTGTGTTACATAGCCCGTTAAGATCTTACTGTATTAAAAAATCTTTTGCATATAAGATTGCAAAAGTAAGTCTCATTTACTGCCCTGTTAAAGATGTAACAACTCCATCATTATTACTCCTTTTTTGTGTAATCATCAGCATGCAGACGTTTCATGCCTTTAGCAGTAGGGAGAGGATAGTTTTTGATTACCTTTCGCAAGTAGACGATCCTTTAATATTAATTTGTCATTTTTCAGATTCAAATGCTCTTTTTCAGTTAGTGATACAAGATGTTTTTTCAAAAACAAGTAATTATGTAATAGACACGTTTTACATAAATCATAGCAAGTAGTTCTCCTACATAGAGAGAGAAAAATGTGTTTACTCACTGTAACAGATAATCATTTGCCAAGTATCTAACTGGTTTTGCTTTCTAATTTCAGGGTTATCCTTCAGTTTTTATCACAGCATATGAAAATGATCAACGAGTTCCACTACCAGGAATTCTACGATATGTTCAAAAACTTAGGAAGGCTGCTCAAGACCATGCCAGCAGAACAAGAGAGAAGGGTAAAATAAAAATATTTCAGACAGACTTCGCTAAGGCAGACTAGCTGTGCAATTAAGTACCAGAGATGGACTCTTCCTTAAACGCTTCATTTGTTCAATAAAATCCAGGACCCACTCTTGCTCAGAAGGAGAAAGCACAGAACATGCACACTAGACATGAACATTTTTCAGTTAATGGAAATACAAATAGTTCATCCAGAAAAAAGAAAATCATAGAGGACTAAGATCAGATTTCTTTTTTAGAAGGTAAAATAATTACCTACACCAAGTTGATCTTGCCTTCACAGGATACAGCGGTATCATCCTCCAGCCTCCCGTACCAGTTATTTGCTCACAGGCCAGTCAACACTCCTGAGCTCTCCCTTTCAAAGGCAACACCTCCAAAGAAATGCTGTCAAATGTAAAGCTGTCCACAAAGTGATGCCAGCTGCCTGACACCAACCACTCCCCTCCTAGATAAGCCAGAAACTGCCTCAGAAAGCAAGCTTTGAGACATGAGAAAAAACAATAGCTGTCTTTCACACTACCCCTAAACTACTTGCATCCCCGACTTACCTTCCCTTATTCATTCAATGTCAAGTGATCGGTCGCTTCATTGTTCCAGGAAACTGGATCCCTAATATCATCTTAGACATCCAGGAAAGTGGCAGTCACTGTGACTCATCCTGGGAGGATTCACTGAATGAGGTATGTTCCCTTCGTTGTACACATGCACTGCGGGGAGGTTTCCCTCAACAGATACTTAAACCTCAGCAGTTTATGCAGTCACTGAATGCATGTTTGAAGTATTAAAACCAAACAGAACAAACAAACAAACGAAAAACAACTGCTGAAATTAAGGTTCTTGCATATATATATATAAATATATATACACATAGAAAGGAGCCACTGACAGAGCCAGATTACTGAACCTCATTGTGCCTTAAACCTCAAGGCAGTGAGGTTTTTACTATACTGGCAAGAGCTTTGAAGGAGGCTCTATGTTGTATAAAATGTTGAAGCACAAAAAGTCTTTCACTGTAGGGTATTAAGATCTATTTCCATCTTCTTCATAGATTATATATAGTGGGCTTGAGTGTTAACATTTTGGAACGCAAGCTACAAATAAGTTTCCGTGTTTTATACTTCATACAAGAGTGTGTGCTAAAAGCAGCAGATTGCCAAGACCTGCCACATTGTCTTGGACTATCACCGATTTTACTCCTGTCATTTATTTATCTTAACAAATCATAGCAAATGTTAGTTATTGTGGCAGCTATTCCCAAAATGAAGTTTATCAGGAAAAGCCTTATTTTGTATTAGGGTAAGGTATTGCTTAGAATCAGTACAGTAAAAGATTGTAATAGCTGTACAATAACCTAACCGTTTATAGTGCCAAGAGTGTTATTATTTTGTAATTATTTGCTTTAGGTTGCAAGACATCTTGCTTTTCTGAAAAAAGAACTTGAAGTGTGACATCTCCAACATTAAATAAAGTCCTGTAAATAGCTGATAAACACATCAACCACCTGAAGAAGTTCAAGTCAGATTTTCATTTATATGAAAAACTGAGAATCTTCTCCAGATCTAATGCTACATTATGGGCATAAACAGACCAGATAATCAGGGACAAAACTGTGTTTGGCATCAGTTTATGAAGAAGCCAAGTACACTAAACATCTTCCCTACCAAGTGGTATAGAAGGAGCTGCCTTCATGTACAGTTCTGTTCATAAGCAAGCAATACAGCACTGTACAAGTGGAACTGTAGTGCAAGACAGTTTGTGCTGAATGTCTAATGTATGCCTATAAAATAAAGACCAGTCTTCCCAGTCTTGAGACCTCTTATCCAACAGAGAATTTTACACGAGGTAGTAAATCCCCCACAAAGTTGTATTTAAAATCTCACTAAATTATTCCCAAACTAATTCCCATATGAAGGAAATTACTGTTGCCCTCCCTGACCACACAGCACACTATGTTGTACTAATCATATGGTGGGGCCAAAGAAACTGCAAAGAAAAGATGGACTGTCAAAAAAAGGAATTCAGAAGTAGCAGAACTCTTTATCTGATAAGAGAAAAGCATAGTAATCTTACAAATTTGGTGCCAGAGTCCCTCCAGAAGACAATACAAATGAATGCCTAAATTGTGATCACTATTTAAACGACAAAATTGTTTATTATCCAATACAGATACAAGACAATTTGGTATTAATTTTATTTTTCAAGCAGTTTATTGTGTTCAGAAAGCAATCCTGAAAAGCCAAAAAGAATTAGTATTTCTCTGAACCAAGCATTTTCTAAGTTAACATGAAAACTACTCTTGCATTTAGCAGTTCACGTAGAGTAAATTGAAGGCACTGGAATAACAAGCTTTTTCAGCCACAAAACAGTTTTCTCGAAAAGCTTCCATAGTATGAACAGGCTTATTTGTTTTATATTCAAAGACCAGACCTTCTCCTACTTGAGTTTTAATTCTTTTGGTATCTACAGCTTTACCAGTATTGCTAAAATTAGTACTTAGTCTTATAACAGCTTCAGATGGGAGGTTTGGAACTATAGCTTTCAGATCTATTGTTGATTCCTGTCCAAAATTGAGTACCATCATAAAGACATTGTCTAACCCATCCAATTCCCTCACGTACACAAAAACATCACTGTCATTCCAGATGGAGCACATCCACCCCCGATGTATGGGTAGCTCATTGCTGCGAAGTAGACTTAGTTCTCTGTACAAATTCAGGGTTGAGTTGGACTGGGTCATCTGAACCTGCAATAGAGACAGCATTGCATGAGATATACCTCTCACACCCATGTCATCAACCAAGAACAAACCTCTAGGAATTCAGTTTTAACAGTTCTCTTCACATTTATCTGCTAATTCCAATGCAAAGCTGCATTTTCTCCTGCACTTTTCTTGAGATGTGTGCAGTGGCAGAGATTATCCAGCAGGACAGAATTTCCTTGGCACAGATGATACTTCCATCTTGCCAGCTGTCCCTTAGAGAGTATAGTGTTTGTTCTGCAGAAAACCACAGCCATTTAAAACGGATAGTGAACTCTTTTTCATGGAGTCTGATCTTCTGAAGTCATAGGATTTATTTCCTTTTTTTTCCCCCAGTCTTTGAATTATACTTTACATACATTATATTTTCAATATTGGTCAGCACTGTAGATCAGCAAAATCTGCTCAAGCTCCTGCTCAGCTACTTTGAAAAATGTACTTATATGCATCACAAATAGTCTATGTAAAGTTACTACAAGGAGGCTGCTTTACATAATCAAAATAAATAAATAAACATATAAATAAACAAAATAAATAAATGAAAAAGTTCTGTATTTCAGTTTAACTTTAAAACGATTAAAAGGATGTTAAGAAGCCAAATCACCACATCTACATTATCATGGCAGTGGGTCTGTTTAAGTGAATACAGATGAAGCATACTCCTTGCTGATGCGAGGAGTTATTTTTCTAATAAAATTAGTTAAGATTCAGTGCTTTTCCGTTTTCCTCCCTGGAGTTTGTTTTCATTAGTTCCACTGCCAGCTCCCATTAAAAAACAGAGAAAAACAGATGCATTGGATGCATACTTTCAGACAGCTGGTTTGTCACATGCAAATACCTACTTCAGCATTAACACTTCGGTAGTCAGAGTTAACAGGTAGCCAGCTGCTGCTGTCTTCAGTAAAACCAGCATTAGCTTCACCATTCCACTGCATGGGGGATTTCTCTGGAAAGGTCACCTAGAAAATAAAGTGGTGTTAGAACCATTACCAAGTTGTGCATTTTGCTTAGCCTGGTACAAAGCTGGTCCTTAAATAACACATTTTCAACTTCCATACAGTTGCCATTTTAGCATTATTTTTCTCACTGACGTTAAGATTCAGCAAGGAAGATGTAATCCTAATGCATATCTCAAGAGAAACAGGAGAGTTGCTCTGTGAAAACAGAAGAGAATGGACAGTCTAACAGATATACCACTACTGGCTAAATGTAGGGTTCCCAACTGAGCAGTAGTCTCCCCCTGCAACAGATGGTTGGATAAAAGTTGACTAAAAGCAGCTAGTCTATAACTAGACATGCACTTAGAGAAAGCATGAGAAAATGAGTCTCAAGAAAACAGTACAAAGCAAGTAAATGTTCCTGGGCATCTGTTCTTTTCTAATCACCCAACTTTTCAATTAAGATCTCTACAAGCTTATGTTCGCAAGGGCTACATACAGCTTGGATGATTACTCGTGTGAAAAAGAAATATCTCAAGTTCAACAACTGCACTGAATAGCAACTTTTAGCTTATTTAAAAATGTGAAGTCTGCAGTTCTGATTTTGAGGGATTCAGAAGAATTACGACAAAGCTTCCTCAGTGTTACTGAAGAGCTTGGCAAAAGGTCTGACACTTAAATTTAATGATATAAGAGGGCATAAAATATTTTGCACATACTTTGGGTGTTTGTTTCTTACGAAAACTGTTGTTCATATAAAGGACGCTTTTCAATACAATCTGTCAGAATAGCAACTTGACAAAAGAAACTGTCACTCTGCTTCATGACATTACAAATAACGGGTTTCTCCTTTTAGCACATTCTGAAAAGCAGGGAAGAAAGAATCCAAAGTTTTTAATACTTGTAACACTCCTTTTTATCTTTACCTTTTAATGCTTCTCGAAGACTTTCAAATGCTGGGACTGAAAACTGTTTCTTGAGCAAATCCTCTCCATACCATTAATCAAGGATTCTTCCTCTCCAGACTGAACAAAGAGTGGCTTTACATTGTTACAAACCCATGAGCCACAGGGTGGCAACTAAATGAGAGAATACCCTGAAGAGCCAAGGGCAAGCCACTTTGCTGAACAGCATCTTTCTGTCAGCAGTAATCAGTGACAGGAAAATAATGCAGGACATGTTTTTTGGTTTCTCAGAGACAAAGTGATTTCCTGTCAGAGACATTTCTTCACAGCTGAATCAGACAAACCTAGGGACGATTCTGTGCTTCTCCAAGTGCATTTGTCCCTTTGGTACAAATCTGCCCAATCACACTCCTGGTAACATCACCAGAAGCTGCCTTATTCCATAACAGAATCATAGAATGTCTCGGGTTGGAAGGGATATCAAGGATCATCACATTCCAATCCCTCTGCCACAGGCGGGGTTTCCAACTATGGGGTAAAGTACTAGATCAGACTGCCCAGGGCCCCAGGCAACCCGGCCTTAAACGCCTCCAGGGACAGGGCACCCACAACCTCTCTCAGCAGCCTGTTCCAGCACCTTACCGTTTGTTCAGTAAAAAAACTTTTTGCTGACATCTAATCTGAATTTCCCTTCCTTTAGTTTAAAACCATTTCCCCTTGTCCTACCATTACTTGCCCTTTAAAAAGTTGATTTCCTTCATGTCTATAAACTCCCTCTCAATATTGTAAGGCTGCAATGAGTTCTCCCTGCAGCCTTCTCATTTCCAGGCTGAACAATCTCAGTTCCTTCAGCCTATCTTTGTAGGAGAGGTGCTCTAGCCTTTAAGTCATCCTCATGGGCCTCTTCTGGACTCTCTCCAAAAGCTCCACATCTTTTCTGTGTTCAGGATCCTGTACTTGGATGCAGTACTCCAGCTGGGGACTCACAAGGGCAGAGCAAAGTGAGGACAGTTACCTCCCTCACCTTGCTGGCCACCTGTCTTTTGATGCAGTCCAGGATACCCTTGGCCTTCTGGGCTGCAAGTGCACATCTCTGGCTCATGTTAAGTTTTTCATCAACCAGGTCGTGTAAGTCCTTCTCAGCAGGGCTACTCTCAAGGACCTCTTCTCCCAGTTTGAGATTACCTTGACCCAAATGCAAAACCTTGCACTTGGCTTTGTTGAACGAACCTCCTTCAGTTCACAAGGGCCCACCTTTTGAGTTTATCACGGTGCCTCTGGATGGCATCCCTTCCTTCTGCTGTATCAACTGCACTGCTCAGTTTGATATCATCAGCAAACTGAGGGTGCAGGTGCACTCAATCCCGTCATCTGTGTCACTGATAAATATGTTAGAGTACTAGTCCCACTTATCCCCTGACAGTCCAGCCTTCAAATCCATCTCTCCCTAATTTAGATAAAAGGATATGGTGAGGGACCATGTGAAAGGCCTTGCAGAATTCTAGGTAGATTATATCAGTTGCCTTCCCTTTGTCCACTGCTGCCATCACTGCATGACAGAAGGCCACCAGATTGGTCAGGCACGACCTTCCCTCAGTGAAGCCATGCTGGCTGTCTCAGAACACCCACTCATCCCTGTTGTGCCTTAATGCATCTTCCAGGAAGACCATGATTTTCCAGGCACAGAGGTGTCTGTGACATCTCCAGCAGAGACAACAGTAGTCAGGTGCAATCATAGAAGAGACAAGAAATAATGTGCACAACTGAAAGTCAGGCGGGTCAGCACAGTATGAAAGGCACGGGCACTTTGTTTTAATCCCCTGACCTTGAAGAAGTTCTGAACAAACTATAATCAAACATAAACATCCTGCTATGCACTACTTGTAACTGTGAACAAAGGAGTTACATGTGTGGTCTGCGGGCTCGGCTACCTAGCTTTGGATCTAATATCCAGAAACAAAAAAATAGGAACCCTGTACTTCTACCAGTAAATGCTAAGCACTGCCTGGTGAGTGAGCTCACCTCTTTCTGGACATTCCCCCTCCTGAGTTTGGGCACTTCAGAGAGGGCTGTGGCTTTGACACGTGTCTCTTTATAACAAGAACAAAGCAGCCTTCAGGACACAGAGGCTCTAGCTATGCTTCCGTGAACTCTGAATTCCTTTAAAGATTAGCCAGGAAATAATGGACTTTAGAATTTAAATCAGAATTTGTATATTCTTCACTTACATTTTCTGATGCAAGGTTCTCCATGCCTATTTCTTCACCATAGTAAGTTATAGGAGTACCAGGAAGGGTTAACAGCAGCATGTTCATGACATTGACATACTTATTCCCAAACCGAGATGAAATCCGAGCAGTATCCGGGCTCCCGACCTCAAGAAAACATCAAAAACACTCAATTAAACAGACAAAATTCTGTGCATACGTGAAACTGGTTTAGGACAAAAACCATTTAGAGTGAAGTTCCATTTCTGGGCACCAAAATAAAATAAAACAAATTCATTCAAATTTCAAATTCAGGCAAAAATTCAAATTCAGGCAAAGGATCCCAGCCTGTTCTTCCCTTGTAAAGACACACACCAACATCGCTGTCCATGTTACATGCTGGAGCATGGAACTGAAACCAAGGAGATCTGAATGTAGGAAGGGATGTGGTGAAACGAGTGGCTGCAACTCTGTATGGTCTGTACATGAGCTTGTTTCCTTTCTGAAAGCCAGAACAGCCAAAAGCTTTTTCTAAATATTACCTTGGACATTCTGCCTGCTCTCACAGATAAGATGCCTTGAGGGTACACAACTGCATTCCTGAGAACTGCATTTGATACACAAACAGAAGTGCTCCCACGTCACAGTGGTGGAAACGAAGAGAAGCTGCTTTCAGTGCTTTGCCTATGGCTCACCTCTTGCACATCCCAAACAAAGTTCGTAGCAAATAGCTGTGCAGCTGATCTCACTGAAATCAATGTGTGTGGAGGTTCTATCACCTTACCTACAGGAACAGGCCTTTCCCATAAGACCAAGTCCAGAACTCTTACCGCCCAGTTTGGCCATTTTCCTTCGGGCATGTTTTTCATCCACACATTGACAGCTTCAAAAACACTGTTACCAGATAGATTTTTCATGTTAATCAGCTGGAAATTGAGTGGGAAGTCTGCTTCTTGGACAAAAGTTGTTCCATAATACATCATTGTTGCTTCTATATCTTCTTTTTCATCACTGTCAGAACCCATAAATCTACAAAGAAGTAAAGAAGGACTTTTTTTCTCATCCCTGGTTTGTACAAAGCTGAAGAAGGCTAGGAACAGTACTCAGCATACTTAGAAATCAATATGCTATTAAGAACTAAAACTGCCTCCCTCCTCCTCATCAAAAAAACATACAGAGAAATTTATATTTTGGGGAGATAGTTGGACATTTCTGGTGAAAAATCTGTAAGTCAGAAAAAGCCTCATCTTTCCAAAGTTACACTCACATAACTTCATTCCAGCAAGTTCTGTGCTGGAAGGCAGACTAGAAGAAAAGGACATGTGGGTCCTGGTGGACAATGTGCTGAACGAGAGCCAGCCAAGTGCCCGTACAACAGAAAAGGTCTGAGTTTTGGGAGCACTGCTAGCAGGTCAAGTGAGGGATCCCTTCCCTCGACCCAGCACTTGTGAGAGGACGGCTGGAGCACAGCACCCACAGCTCCAGGCTCCCCCCTAAAAGGGAGACACGGACATACTGGGGAGAGATCAGCAAATGGCAACAAAGATGAGCGTCTGTCCTGTGAGGAAAACAGGCTTTCTCCAGTGGGCCTAGTGACAGCACATATGGACACAGGTAGAACACAAGCTCTGTCCGAGAAATAAAATAAAAAACTGTTTCTTTGCTTTATTTTTAAACTGCAGGAGTAAATGAGCATTGGCACAGGTTGCCCAGACGGGCCTGGAGAGTTGACATCCTCAAAAGCCATCAGGGCATGATCTGGGCAGCTGGCTCCATCCAATGTCCACCGTGCTTGAGCAGGGGGCTGGAGGAGGTGGCCTCCAGAGGTGTCTGACAGCCTCAGCCATGCAGTGATTCAGGCAATCTCAGCTTACGTATCCAATAAGAACTGTATTGTTAATACTGTACAACGGATCAGGCTTGTGAGCGTAGGTTACAGTGGTGCCACAATGAGTCATCACACGTCCTGCCTACTTTTTACAGTCCACAGATACAATAGAGCTACCAGGGCCAACTTACTGCACATTTCCTTTCCTGTGCACTTCGGGAAAGGGAATACCCTATTTGCATTTGATGAAAAAAAATGTTGTATGGCATATCGTGTTATAATTAAAAAAAGACAAAACATTTCACTGCTATGAAGATGGTGACAAAAAGACAGAAAAGTTCCCTAGCCATGATAACGAGTACCTGTATCGGCCAGGTTCACTGCTGTACTGATCCATGGTTTGGCGGAAGCTACGGACGATATCGTGCATTCCAACTTGTGTGGTTGTGTAGTCGTGGTACAGCTCGGAATAGGCTGTGATGCTCTCCTTAAAGACAAAGTAGCATTATTAGCCCAATAGTTTAGAATTCAAAACTCCCCAAATTCTGAGACAATTCACCAACCCAAGTGAAGTTTTGAACTGAAATGCGTTCAGCATTTCCGTGCGGTGCAGATCCAGCTGTGCTTGGGGAACTGTCCTAAAGACCTGACACCCTCAGCACTACCCAGGAACAATGCTGCTGTGGTAACAACACTGTATTTGTAGAACTGGTAAGTCCTGAGAACACCAACTCTGCAGATCTGCTAACATCACCAGGTTCCCTACTTCAGCTAAAGCAAGTAGCGCAGCAAGTAACAGGATGCATCTCACTGTAGCTTACTGCCAACAGGAGGTGGGTTTCGTTTGTTTTACTGCAAAGTACATGTCAGCATCTGCTGTGGAATCCCAAGTGAGCACAGTGCTCAGCTCACTTCGTGTAATGGGCTCCACAAAGACAACCAGTGAAGTATTAAAACTCACAGGTCTGGACTTTTTAGGAAAAAAAATGAGAAGTCAAACAGCTGAACAGAAGCAACTGTGCAGAGAAATACAGTGGGTATACAGACAATTCTCACCCACAGCACTCCTGCTCACTCCTTCCTTGTGTGCACAGGAACCACCTCCCTTCCAAGGAACACAACTGACTCAGCATTCCTAAAGCCATAATTAAGACCCCAAAGGGTAAAAGCAGTCTCTTGCCCTCATGGAAAATACAGGAGAAAAAAAAAGACAAAACATTACAGGATTTACATTACATAATATAATGTAATATACATTACAGGATCCTGAGACTTGTTCACTTGTGGTTCATCTCGTAGATGTGTGGCTTCTAGAAGAAATTTAACAGCAACAAAATTAAATCCATCGACTCCTTTGCCAAGCCAAAATTTGATAATATCCTAGGACAAAGAGAAAAGTTGAGAACTCCAAGTGAGCATTCAAAATGGCACACACTTAAAGAGAAAATCCATTGGTAGACATTAAAATATAATTTACCTAATTTTACTTGAAGCCAAAATGAATCCTGTCGAGTTAGAACTGTTATCTAAATGGGTGATATCCTATTATTTAACACTAATTCTAGTGTTAAAAAAACAATACTGGTCTCTAATTTCTCCCATAATTCACAAGCCCAGAGCCAGAATGTGCCTTCTAATCTCTTCTGTCAGAACAGCTTGGATCAGGCTAAGCACTATTGCTGGAGAACACCCATCTTACTGCACACAGACAGAACACACTGATTCAAATGTGAATGTATGTTGCTCTGCACGGACCTCGTGCCACCAGCTTTCATTTCATACAATACAGCTCTTACAAGATTTGTTCCCTTTTATTGGACAGATGGGAATTTTTATATTTTATTTTCAGACACTCCTCCATTATCGTTCAAGTTAACTGATATAGATTTGTAATTTCACTACCAAATGCAGAGGTTAGTCACTACTAGCAAAACTATTTCAGTAGTTATCACTGTTCTAATGGCTGTATTTTTCACAAACAGCTCTGAAGTTCCTCTCCCTTGAGGAGTTTGTACAAGAGTTCCTTTAATACAGAAACTGTTATCTCACCTCAATACAAAATAACTTTTTCATCATTTAAAAATGTGTGAAATACAGGTGCCAGAACAGGCTGGAATAAATACTCCACACTCAAGCTTACAGATTTCAGCACATAACAGGTACTGACTTCATAATGAGAATGATTACTTTTATTTATGAAAGAAAGCCACAGCCCCTGGTTGCTAAAAGGTTTATTGCTCCCCTGTGCCCAGGAGCTAAACCAAAAGCAATAATGTTCTTCAGAGAAGTTGAAGCTTCCTCCTCACTCGCACAATCCTAACATGAAACAGGATTCTGAATTAAATTAGTGAACTATTATTCCATAACATGCCAAAGCAATTAATTGTGTTCATAAGCATTTACCTAAAGTGCGTATTATCATTCTCAACTTACTAGTCTTCATTTAATTTCTTCTCAAAGGAAACACAGCATCTATTTGCTACTTCAGCTTCAGTAGCATACCAGTTAAATAAAAATTGCCACGGCCATTGAAAAGTACATGCAGTAGCAGGAAAAGAGGAGTGGAAAGGCTTGGTGCTAAGGAAAGCATCAAGACAGAGAAGTTACTGGTGGGCTTGGTCAAGGATTAGTCTTGAGAGCAGTCTTGTTTCATGCTTCAGTTAACAGATACGAGCAGAAAAGCTTTGTTTTCTTCCTTCACATACTTGCAACACCCACAGTGAGGAGAAACAGAGACAGCCTGTGAGACGATGGCACAAGAACTGGGCAGGCACAAAGACTACCAAAGAAAGACACCAGATTTCAATCTCACAGCAGAAAACAGCCAAGGGCTATATTAAAGCAGCTGAGGTAGCTGTCCTACTGCTTGGCAGAGTATAACAAAGGAAAAAAAATAGCTGTCCTACACTTCCCAGGCTCAGGACTACTTCCAATATTTTAACAAATTCTATTTCATCTACTGGTTGTGCATCTGCCTCTCCCCACATAAAGTCACCAGAGATGCAGACAGACCAAAACTCACGAATTCCTCCTTATCCACAAGCCCCAGCATTCCTCGAATTTCAGACCAGCACTGCCTCAGCTGCCATGAAAATGCAAAAACCTCTGCTAAAACAAGGTGTTACCCACATAGGGCTGGCTAACAAAGAGCTCCTTGTATCAACAGGGATAAAAGCTCTCAGCTTGGGTGATTCAGCTGTGCTCCAGCACCAGTGACACTCATCCATGTCAACCTTTTCATCAGATGTTGTCCTCCATACTGGAAGCATCACAAGATAAAGTTTGAATTTTGCTTACAAGAACTTGTTTGTCCGTGCCCTTTCCTGTTTCAGCCATTTAAACGTACTGTAATCTTCAAATTGCTTTCAATTAAACTGATACACTTACATGAATTTCTTGTTGAACTGCAAGGTTGCGGAAATTTAAGTCCGGCTGTTCTTTCCCAAACTGATGAAAATAACACTGTTTCCTCATGTCATCATACTGCCAGCTGGAATTGCCATAGACACTCACCTGTTCATGGGAGCGGGAAGAAAAATAATCAGAACTCTTAATGAAGCACCCAGTCATATGTGTATTTTAAAATGCGATGCATTACAAGCACATAAAGCACAGAATGCCTCATCAGTGCAATAAATTGAGTCAATTGTAATGCTTTCTCATTTCCTACTCCTGTTAGCTGCTCCTCCTTTCAGTCATGCTTTGCCACGCGTATTTCACATTCAATACTGTTTCATTCTTCAAAGTAGACTTTTGCTGGGAATTACTACAAATAGAGAGGGAAACATAGGTGGGACTTTTTTTTTGTTGGTTTTCTTTTTAGAGTGAGGACCTCAGCTGCTCCTCACACACCTTGCCCCGCAGACCTTGGCCATCTTCATAGCCTTCCCTTGGACGCCCTCTAATAGCTTTATGCCCCCGTTGCATTGCGGCACCCAAGCGGTGCACACAGTGCTGGCCAGCCGTGTTACAGGTGCTGCTGTTACCTGGCACTGCGCAAGGCAGCGCGTGATTTACAAGCGTCCCTGCCCACACTCACCCAGTTGTTGGGAGCAGAGATGGCCGCCCCTGCCTGCGCGCAGTCCTGCCAGATGTAGTAATCTGAGTACTTCCCAGTGCGATTGCGACTGAGCTGAAACCATCGGTGCCTGTCACTGGTGTGGTTTGGTACAAAATCCATTATCACCTTTAACCCTAAAACACACACATTTTTTAATCTAGCCTTTTAGGATCTTGTCTCAACGACGTATCACAAGCCTCTGAGCTCCTTCCAAAGGTTGGAAGCTTGGGCTTGTGCTTGAGGGACTGGCATGCCTGCTGCTTGTGCTCACACAGTTCTGCTGACTAGGACTATGTATGTGCTCATGCAGGCAGAAGCCCCAAGGCTGCCTGGGCAGTTGAACTCACAAGGGTCAGCAAATAGCAGCAGCACATCTTGCTGGGACTCTTCTCTGCAAACCACAATGGATTTTCTCACTCTTCCTATGAGTTATGCACTTTTTTATTGTTGATTTTTTTTTTCTTAATGAAAACCCAAATGTTTTGGGACTAGCAAGCCATCCATTCAGCCGCAAGGGGAACCATCCGGGCAAGGATTTGGCTGAAGGCACATGTGCCACCAACCAAGGACACGATTGCAGGAAGGAAGCGTATGCTCCCCTCAATCTTGTTTTTCTCTTTTCTCCAGAAAGCTGCCAGGCACACCTGAACCATGTGAGTGAAAATCTGTTTAACAGACCTATTCTGAACACAGCTTACCTCGATCGTGTATGGATGAAAGGAGAGTTTCAAAGTCACTCATTGATCCAAACATGGGATCAACATCGTAGAAGTCTTCAGCTCCATAGCCAGAGTCTTTTAACGGGGACTTGTAGAAAGATGTGATCCAGATGGTCTTGATATTTAAATGCACAATATGGTCCAGCTTTTCTTGGATACCTATTTAAAGTAAAGGGCATCACCTGATTACAAAAGACAAAAAGATTTTGCTAAATTAAGTTTGCTGTGGGCTCTCAAAGATGGAACACAGATCCCTTTGCTACGTAACCATTCCCCGTTTTCACCTATCTGACAGCAGGGCGACCTTGGAATCTGCATGAGACCACAGAATGGAAACCATTCAAGGCCACTTCTAAAGAGAAAAAGGAAACTAATAATGAATTAAAAAGCTGACTGAAGACAACTTCTATTCTGCAGTATTAAAATACTCAATTTCATGTAATGTATTAAACATTCACTTCCGAAAACAAACACCTGTATTTTGTTGAAGTACAGCCACATTATTACTTTCTGGTTTTTATAACTTTTTTAGGTTTCTAACTTCTAACTCTACTGAATCCTTTGACCATCCAAAGGGAAATACAGTTTTAACGCAAAGACCTTGGTTATTTTTCTTCTGTTAGGAAAAACATCCTACAATTTGCTACAGCTACTGCTCTTTGGCTAGGAATTTTTTGGATGCCATGGGGCTAAGTCAGCCAATGTAGAAGCTCAGCTACCAATACCTTATCAGTACCAGGTCCACTTCAGTGCGTTCCAAAGAACTCAGAAACACGGAGACCATGAAGAAAACAAGAAGAAACACCTTCCTCCATTCTCACTTTGTCAGTTTTATTTTTCTCACTTCTCATGGAGATGCAGCCAAACTAGCAGAACAGAACATCCAGCACCCACAGTGGCAATTGCATTTCCATTTGCTCTCAGCCCCACCTCCATTGGTCTAACTCCAGGCACAGGCTTAACGTGAGCAAGAAGCTCCTGATGACATCTAATAATGACAATGTGGCTCACCAACCAGTGGTTATTAGGACAGCTTTCGTGCCCCACTCTCAAGTCAGTGTCTTTCTCTGTTGGTTTAAGCTGCTGCCCTGCTTAGTCACATACCTTTCAGATCGCCATTCCCATCCATGTTGCTGTCCTTGAAAGAACGAGGGTAGACCTGGTAGATAGGACCATCCTGCCACCAAGCGAGGCACTTAGGGGACAGAGCAATGATGGCAATAGTGGCCGACACGAGCAGGACGGCAGCAGCGATGATGAGCCAGAAGAGAATCTCCCTGGTGACCCTGTACCGGGCTTGGCTGGAGAACTTCAGCAGGACCTCCTTCGGCATCCCTGCGTAGGGCTGCAGAGCTGGCTCTGCCACGGCTGCTGGGTTCATATCAACAGCACATGTTTTTGGTATTTCGTCTTGGCTGCTGCTGTCTGTCTCCCTGTCATCAAAAGCCTCATTCTGAACAAACCCGTTGTTCTCCACACCTCCCTTCTCGCTCAGCTCCATCGGTAAGCTCTTTGCCTCCTCGTCCACCATTTCACTCGGTGCCTCTCCTCCTGCAGACGCTCACTGCAGCGAGGAAGTGAGCCAGCATACCTTTGCTCAGTGGAATGAGAAGCAGTGCAATTAGCAGCTGGCTTTATAAACAACCCTGGTCAAAGATCACAAGAGACAGAAAGGGCAAAGTGCTCCAGCTCTTCTGCATGACAGGCGTCTTCCGTGAGATAAGGCTGCAAGAAAGCAGTTTCCCACAGTGGCAGGCCTGTTCCTGGGGGTAGCTGCACAGTGAAGTTTACTGCTGCTCTCTTCAACAATGTAAATTTCTCTTCTGTAACGCGCAACTTCGCAAACCGATCCTGGTCTCCCTCACCTAAAGCAGCCTCAGCATTAAGGGATAATGCAAAGACTGACAGAGAGCAAAGTGCTGGCAGCTTCTGGTCCAAAACCAACAGCATGAATTCAGTAGGGAGATCCAAAGCCTGCTCTGCTTGGTTTTGCACAGAGCTCTCCCAGCCGGGCACAACCCAGCTCTGCACCAGCACAAGTGGCACTCCTGTGACACAAGGGTGCTGATCTCTGCTCACAGCGAGTTCGCACACACGTGCCCATGTTTATCTGTCTGTGTGACCCAAGCGCCCGCTTCGAAGCAGCCTCATCATGCACAAACCAACACCTGCCACAGCACAGTATCAGGTGCGCAGGGAACTCCACCTGCACTGGAGAAAAGGTCGGTTTACGCCTCTTAATGAGATGAATTCCTCAAGTTAGATACAAAAAGTTACTTATTACACTTGCCTCAGAACATGAAAGAAGTCCCAGAAGGCATCTCTGGTCAGTCAGTGCCACATAGCTTAGAATCATTGAATCATTAAGGTTGGAGAAGACATCTAAGTCCACCTACCATCAGTGTTTCCCCACTAAATCACATCCCCTAGTATCACACCGATGTGCTTTTCAAACACCTTCAGGGTCAGTGACTCCACCACCTCCCTGGGCAGCCTGCGCCCCCTTGACCGCTCCTCCAGAGAAGTTTTTCCCGATATCCAATCTGAACCTCCCCTGGAGCAACTTGAGGACGCATTCCCTCTCGTCCTATTGCCTTACCACATAAGGAGCTCTCAGGTGAGTTGTGGCCACGTAGCACTGCCTAGGATGCAGTTTCATTTTCAGTTTACCAGCATATAATGCTAATTTAAAGGGATTCACCCTCTGCTGCTTGTTCCCACCTTGCATTGTCCCTGCCTTATCAGGTGGCTGAGGAGCAAACCATGCTGGAGAATGGATTTAACACAATGCAAAAATCATTTCACTCTTAAAGAGCTCTATCCCTAAGCTGCTCAGTCACCATGGGAGCACATGGGTGCTCCTCCCAGCTCAGCTCAGCAAAGCGCGACGGGCTGGGGCAGCGTACACAGCACAGCACTTGGCCAAGCAGCTTCTCAGTCACCTCACACCTGTGATGCCTCACATGTATTTCATCACGTTTCTGCCCACCCCTGTACTACAAGTCCTCTTTATTTCCATTTTGCAGAGTAGAAAGCAAGGCACATGGCAGCTAAGTCTCAAATCAACAGGTCTGTGTACACCTCCACAACCCAAACACGAAGAGAATTCAAGTTCTCTTAATGGCTTACGCAAAGTTGAAAATCAGATGTCCTCAATCCACCCAAGGGGTGCACTACCATCACGGCACAGCTGAAATGCAGATTGGAAGTTTCTCAGCCCTCTTCCTCTCAAAGCCAGCACATTTCTTATTCATAATTGCCTGCACAGATGTGTGTCTGATGTAAAGACGCAGGGTGGTTCCCTTCAGCGTGTGTACTTACAGCTGATAAAGGCCAACCGACCAAGTCAGAAGTAGTTGGAAGCCATCACTGCATTCTGACTTGCAGTTTTCTTCCCGTAATTCAAACAGTTACCAGGTGCACGACTGCAAATGTTCACTCCATTAACCCTGCCACTCATCAGCTCTTTCTTCAAAATAGCATCTGTTGTCCTAATGCAACTCCTAAATCATACTAAATGTTTCTTAATACCTTAAGTAGGACAGATTGCGTCTGAAACGCCAAGTGTGCCCTGAAAACAGGAGGATTATTCTGCTGGAACAGATGAAGCCATGCACAAGCTCTAGACTGACTACAGATGGAACCTGCATATTAATGTAGAAGACAAACCGTGCAGGGAACGAGTGAGTCGCTGTCCTGGTGAACACCTCAGCTTTCTCTGTACCTTTGCCCTCACAATGAGCCAATTGGCATAGGCAGCTGTACTGCTTTGTAGCACAACTGCTATATATTAACCATGTATAAAACCACACAGGTGCTTACATGCCTCCTTCCCCCCCCCCTTCCCACTTCTTCATCTTGAGAGATCACCAGCTATTTCCACTGGGGTTTAACTTCTTAAGATGTGCTCTATGTGTGCATTATGCTTCTGGCTTGCTCTCACGCAGTTCCTCTCCAAGTGACTTCAGAGTTGAGCAGGAGCAAGCAGGCAAAGCAACCACATGCACAGAATCCACTGAAAAGCATTAAAGAGCACAAAAAACACTTCACACTCTGTTTACCTCAGTGTTAGATAGGGAAACAAAACCAACCCGCATGCGGGCACTAATAGCTGCTATCTCCACTCAGATTGCCATGGTTATTTCTATAAGATGGAGGGGTTAATTTCCACAAGTATTCCTTATATGCAATTATTTTGATGCATGACTGACGAAGGAGTCTGCAGTTGGATGCTGTACAAATGCCAAGTAGCTCGCTGCTTACTCAATACCATGCACACTGATCGTACAAAGAGGGGATTAAGCACCCTAACGTGCTAAGTGTAGGAAGATATTTATTCTTAAAGAGTTCTCTCGCTGAACGCTTTTTCATTAAATGTTTTGTCACCTCTGAAACTGGTCTGACTTAAAGCACTTTGCTTCTAAATACAGCCTTATTATTTACAGAACGCAGGCCAACCTCGCACCCATGCAAAGAGGCGAACGCTACAGCCGACAGCGCTTCCTCAGCAGCTCCCACAGCAACAAGGAATCCTCTGACCTTCAAAGCTGCCCCTCACCCGGCATTAAGAAAACCTTCCCTTGACACAGACAGCAGACATCAGGAGTGAGATGCTCCTCACAGACAAATCTGATGTGATATCGCTGATCCTGGGCTTCCGTGCCACACGTGAGCCTTCTGCCATCACCGTGCAGTCTCAAGTCCTGGACAGCGGCACAGCCCACTTGCACAGGACACCATGCCACGGCTTGCTGGTCTTTTTTTTAATGCTCTTAGTCTACTAATGGACAGCATGATTAAAGGTTAATGGCATTAGAAATGTAATTGCCTTCTGCCTGGCTCACAAGATGCTGTCGGGGTGGCTTTCAGGGAAGGAGGCATCTGGCCGCTGCCCTGCGTGATCAGCACGGCTGCCTTCTCCCACTACCTCTAATCAGAACAGTTACCCTCGAATCCTCGCTCACGGCACCGCACCAAGCACAGCCCACTCCTTTTGGGGGCCCGCCCCTGTTGAGGGTCAAGCTGCTGTCAAACACCCATAGAAAATCTTGTTGTAAGGTGAACTCCAGTTGGCAACTCTCCCATTTCCACACCCTTTGCAACCTACACTGCCACCACACTTCCCTGTCACATCTGTTCTAGAGGATGTCAACTTTCAAAGAGTTTCTTACTTAGTTTGGCATAAAGTTTTTGATAAGCAAGACTTATTTGTGAAAATCTCTCTTAACCACCCAACAGAGTCCCAGTGTTGCCTGAAAATGCCAGAAAAGTCAGCGTTTATGTTACAGATGAGATGAACTTCCAGTAACTTGATGAGGGCGCTTATGAATTGGATTGTTTCCAGCTTTAAAAAGGTCAAAAGCAGGATCCTTGCAATCCTAAACATTGCTACAGTGGAGCCTCAGCTTCCCTATAACTCACCATAAACTCTAGAAGCCTGAAAGAGCAGAAAAATCAGGGTAATGAGGTATAATGCCAACAGACTTGGTATTATAGGTGAGAAAGCACCACATTTCAATTAGACACAGAATGCATCCTCATGTTACGCTGTAGTTGTCTTCCTTTATTAGCAAGGGCAACAACTTTCACCAAAAGATTATCTAAATTGATGGAGAAGAGCTCTTCCTCTAGAAAAGCAGGAATTCACCACTGCAGAACACAGTTCTCAGTAATACAGCTAGTCTCTAAATCCAGGCACCCCTGCAAAGAAGAGCTTTACAGAAAAATAAGGTATGAGACAACACCTTTCAGATGTAAAGAGTGAAGCACAGGAGCACAGATTACAAATGTAAAAAAAAGTCCACGAGGGATGTGAGAGATGGCTGCATGCAAAGAACCGAACGCAAAGGAGACTCGGTCATGCCCTTGTGCACAAGTCACTTGTCTTTTGGTTGACAGCAAAGCAGCCACAGGGTGGGGGGAATACAAGCCAGTACAAGCAAAGCACAGCTAAATCAGACGCGTACATAACAGACAAGATTAAACTGCCAAGCGGAGGGAAGCGCTACACGAGATGCTTAAGACGCCACGCAGAGTTCCAACTGCATGAGCCAGGCTCCATACTCACGTGCGCGTGCCGCAGCTGCTCAGTGACCTGCTTGCTCCACTGCTATCTTGCCACACTGCATCCACCTCTGGGAGCACCCCATGCAGTTGCTCACTCGCACCGACTGAGCTACCTCTCTCCAACAAACTTCCAGTTTAGAGCTGAAAAGCAACATGTCTGCAGTAGACAATCCTTAAGCCTAAAATTTGCTGTTTTTACCAACAAAACTTGGGATTCGTTGACAGATTAAAAGCTGCTTGACAGATAACTTGGGTTATTTTTGCTTCAGCTTTTGTCTGTAATACTCAAGTAGCACATTTCTGCTTTTACTCATATTGCAGATTTTTAGAATCAAGCAAAGTAAAAACTGGGAGTATCCTCAGTCAGATCCTTGAGATTTCCTCATCCCTCACACCAGCTTAGTGCAGAACCACCCAGCGTCTAACCACTTTCATGGCTCAGGGTTACTTTTGCCGTGGAACAAATTAAATATATACATATATACACACACACTTCTATGCATTTGGGTAGAAAATATCTATTAATATCCCACAGCATTACAAAGCCTTAGAGAAATAAGAAGCCTGATCAAGATAGGTTCTTAGCCCGTGATGTGTTCAAAAATTGACTATTTCAAATGTACATGTCATGGTTTGGTTTTTTTACTCCATCTAAATAACAGCATCAGTTCATATAAGCAGCATAAAAATCATGGCTATTTTGGTCAAGTCCCACAACTTTGCACACAGGGTTAAAAAAAAAGCATATGAAGATTCATTGTTTTGAGAGTTCGTACTTAACCTCTTGTGCAGACCAACATTACAACACATTACAACAGTTGCACGTGCATTCATTCCTTTGTTCCTTATTCCATTCAGCACATTAATGATAATCAGACCAATCTTTATTTTGCTCAAGATGATCAGGCAGATTTCAGAAGTGACACAGACTGTTTTGTCTGCAGAACAGGAGCATTCACAGAAACGAAGGGAAGATTCGAGATGAATCTGACACGTCAGAAAGACCTGAGGTGGAAGTGACACTTCCTGCTCTCAGCATTGTACAGAAGGATGTTAGTTACCAGATGGCGATATAATTAGGAAAACATTTTTAAACCAAATGTTCTAACTGACAAGTTATGGCATACAGTAAAACGCATGAACAAATTTTATCAAACATCTCCAATTTCTCATGCTAAGAACACACCGTCTAAAAGAACGTTGGTTTCCCCCCCCCAGGCTGCTGAAATCTAAACAGTGGGAAACTGATCAGAGCCAGAAACTCGGTGCAACTAAAAGCAGCGCTTCCTTGAGGAACAAACAGAAGTCCTGACCTACGTTTGACTGAGCTGTGTGAGCTGCAGCCCCTCCCTTTGAAAAAAGCACCTATGTGCACACTTCAGTTCTACGCAGTACTTTCAGAAAGTACAAATCCTTTCATCTCTGAGAGGCGATACACATCAGTGTAAAAATTACACACAGGCTGCAGTTCTGTGAACGCTTCCATGGAGTACGAGAACTCATACTCCATCAGCAGGTTTGGATGGCAGTTCCTCAGGACATCACGGGAGGTTTATGCTGTAAAGGCAGTTCCAACAAATGCATCCCAGGAACCCCTCTGCAGACTCAAAATCCTATGCCTTGTTCCTAAACGCCCATCTCACAGTAAGGCCAAGTGCTCAAACACATCCTTCCTGCAGTGTCACCAACACAGGATTCTGTCTGCTTTTTTTTTCCCCCTTGAGCTAAACAACTCCACTAGAAGTAGAAGTAATCAAGTCACATCAGTGAATGAAAATAAAGTGAGGTGTTCACATTCTGACTATTTCTACCTAAAACATCTTACAAGTAGAACTTTCTATATTTAGCCTCAGATCTTTCAAGAAGTTCAGCAAGAGAACTGACTAAACGGTCAGTCTGAATTTTTAGACTTCAAACGTTCTCCAGTAGCCAGAATAAGACTCATTTAAGCGGAACCTGTGGTGAATCTACTGCGGGAGCTTTGAATACTGTTCATACTCTTCCGTCTCCCCAAGGAAGCCCACTTACACACTCCCGGCTTCCCGCGGCGAACAGCCACATTCCCTGCGCAACAGAGCCCAGAGTAGCACCAGGCTGCACCCAAACACACACCCTGTGAACCCTATCTTCCTTAGAACACTTGCACCTCCTGGATAAATCCTTCTCAAGAAAATATAAAGCATATCACACTGTTTTAGCAATCCTTTATTGAAGATAACAAGTTGGTTATGTTCACTGTATTGTATGAAACATCACAATATCATACTGGGAAAGTACTATCAGTACAGGGTTGGACCAGAGCGGATAGTCTGAACAATAAACCATTTTGCATTCTTCATTCCCTATCTTTTAACAACCCCCAAAAAAACAGTAAAGGGACAAATACCTGTTAACATCATCATTTAGAACACTTTAACTTACAAAGCTAAAATCTAATGAATAAATAAAATATATTGTGGCAATAATCTTCTCTAGACCAAAAAAAAATAAAATAATAAAAAAGAATCAGGTACACAGTGAATCAGAATGATGGGGAAAGCTGGCCTTCGGCACCGCTATGAAGGAGCATGTGGTTTTTTACAGACTCACCATGGGGATAAAGTTACAGAAAAATACCATGAATTCCATTTCACACAAAACCAGTTGATGACTGTCATTAGCTTAAAACTACACACAAGGGCAATTACATCCTCGCTGAAACACAGTTTAAACAAATAGGAAAATGTTTACAAGGCATCCACAGCATGTAAATCATGTACAGATGGATACATTCATTGTTTCCCCTCCCCAATAGCTTTTACTTTAGATAAATACTTTACTCTTCCCCATTTTCAGCATTTACTGGACTCATTACATGCACAACTCAAAGAAGTCAGAAGAAAAAGTCAAGGTTATTGCAAAAATAGAATTAAACTAAGAATCTTCAAGTACCTTACATGACAGCCACTCTGTACCATGCCCATTGTTTATAAAATGAAAGGTCATTGAACCCATGAAAATATCTCTAATATTTTCTTAATTTAAAATAGATAATTTTAAGTGTATTTATAGTAATCTCAAAGTGATAATTTGAGCTTTGAAAGTAATGCAAACAATTAAAAATTATACCCATATTACACAAGACTTCTGTCTGTATCTTAAGCTGAAAAAAATCAAAAAACTATAGAAAACCACGTATAGAACAAAAAATAATCACAATTTACATTATAATAAAGGCAAATTTTCAGCATTTTTTCTTAAAAACCTGCAGCTGTGAGAGATGTCAAAACAAGTCACTACTAACTAGAAACTCATCAGTTTGGTTTTAAAAGACTTTCTCTAGCAAGAGTGTAAGGGTGTGTTGTACACATGCGTAAAATTCGTACTGTTTTAGATGCCTAGATCTTCATATATTATTGCCAAATACACTTATCTCCAAGCAAGCAGTAGGCAACGTATCACAATTTGGACACCGCAGGGAAACCTAACGGTCTGGTAATACAGGTAAAATTGGAAAATTAAAAATAATGATAATAATAACAATACACATCTGATAGCATGTTGCCCAATTGAAATTACTTCCAAGCCACAGAGCTGCAAAGCCTTCCAACTCGGTATGGTGAAATGAGGAACGTCTCAGAATCGCTTGGACTCTCTCATGCTCGTATGCTGCAATTTCGTTTAACCACAGTGTATCTTCAGAGTACAACTACAATCCCATGCAACTCAGGTATGTACACTGATCTGCTGAGAGCATCACTCCTTCCTTCCTTCCTTCCTTTTTAGGGCCAGAGTTCGTTACAGATGTAATCAGTATGCCTGAGGCTGGTAAAAATACTGTAGTACAGGCAATGCTAAGAGTGGCAATATCAGAAAACACAAACATGAACGGATGATGGAAAATTCTAATATCTTTCTGCCCATTTCACAAAATGTTGGAAATCCACCAGAAATTTTCCCTTGTATTGAAGAAAACAGATCTAAAAGTTTTTTTCCCCCTTTCAGAATCAAAAGCATTTTAGTAGATTTGTAAGGCTACCACGGATCTTCTAGATCTCCAGCACCCTACAGGAAGAGAAGAGGAGAAATATTACTTCTTACCAAAACAAACGAAAACATTTTGATGCACTTTGGATTTAAGTGGCACAATTAATTACAACACCTGCATAAAAAGACATTCTCCTTTTTTCATACCTGCCAACTGCTACACACACATGCTCTGCTCTTTGACTACACGAGAAAACTCACTTTAATGAGACATGAACCCAGTAAAACTATTATAACATAAAGACTTAAAACACTACCTAAAACCGTACTACATCACAGCTATCAACAGACACCACTGCATCTACACAATACAAACAAGTCTTGAGGTATCCCTGCTTCCTCAGACACTCACACAGGATCTGTTTCATTAAGGCAGTGAAATCTGTACCTGCGTTGAACAAAGATATTTTTATGCAACTGTTATGCTATGGACTACTGACATAGCAACTCCAGATTGTTAGCAGATCAGTTACCACCACTGTAAACTGCCACTATAACAGTGACCTACCTAGATGCACGTGGCACACACCAATAGACAAGTACAAGATTTGGTAGAAGGCAAACCTATGTAGAATAACTTGTTTATTCATTTACATTTCTGATGCTTAACTTGAACTTGAGAAACATTGCCCAAATAGAGGACTAGTAACGAGTGTGTCAAACTTAAAATTACTGAAATATTTGCAGAAACTAATGAACATCGTGGTGAGTAAAAATGAGAAGGTATGACAAGTTCCAACTACAGAAAGACAGCATTTCAAAGTAAGTTTATTACTTGCTTAAAAGAGTCAATATGCATACAGGTATTATTCCACAGCATATTCTTTATTTTCACTTCAACACAAACTCTTAGAACTTGAAACTATCTACTAATTCTAAGTACATTTTCATTTCTGGCCATACGTTATGCAACAACCTGGAAAATAAGAATACAGTCATCTGGAAAATAAGTTTTATGAACACTGGGTACAATCTAAATAAAAAAGCCATACACATTTCAGGAAGAAAAAGTGACAAACTAAGACATAATAGGTTTGGTAATTTAGTTGTAATATAAACTATACACAGTTCAAATACAAACATGCAGATAGGATGCTGGGGAGAAGGATGGAAGTACTCATACAATTCAAACCATTTGCACAAAAGATACCACTCAGACGGGAGTTATTTTACAGTGAGCAAACGTACCATCGAAGTGTTACTTGAGCGTGTACTCAGACGTGTTTTCTTGGCTTTTTTGATTTATTTTTGCATTAGCACGTTACGTTCCTGTCGTTGGGGGTCACAGGATTTAAAGAACAAAATCTCACTTAACTGGCTGCTATAGAACACAAAATGCAACTACTGTAATATACAATAGTTTTTCGACTTCTAAGGAGAAAAGGATATTTACGTCAACAATCTGTACAAATAACTGAAACTGAAAACAAACAGACTTCTAGGATAGATGTGACAAATGTTGAGATATAAACAAAGGAGAATATGCCAAGTGAAGAGAAGCATCAAATTCGCTACGAGAATTAAAGACATCACGTCTGTTTATCGCTCATCTCATTCACCCCTGAATCTTCACTTGAGCTCTGCATTTCAGCAAGGCGATTCCCAGATTCTGTGGGGCTGTGTGGCACAGGGTCACTGGGTCCGGCATGATTATCTGAAGCAGAAGCTGCAGCTGATTCAGCAGTGCACTCTTCTCCCTGCATCTTAGCTAGCCTGTAACTAGTCAGCATCTCTTCCAGAAGGTGGCGGTAGTTCCCCCTATGATTTATTCTCATTTGCCTGAGCGCTTCCACCAATTTTCCCTGCGTTCCACTTTCCTTGTCTTCGCCAGGGTCCTTTTTTTAAGATTCAAGACCCCAAAAAAACCAGTAGTTAAACCAGGTTACTTTAGAAACACATTTAAAAAAAACAACTTTTCTGACCGACAAAAACATCGGCTTCATTCTAGTGCAAGTACAGAAAAGCAACATCACAAACACGTTTATTTCACAGAACACTTTAAGAAGTGATACCCATTAGAACAGCATTGTCAATCACTTCGATTTGTTTTGAGCATGACAGTGTCAGAGTGCTACCTCCTCCCAGTAAACTCCACCTTTATTCAGACTGTCCTCCAGTGCACACGGCTGATGTTCTCCACAAGTGTGATCAGCCATCAGACTGCGCAGCGTGTGACCGTTAAAGCTGCTTTAGCCCGCAGGTCAGTACCTTTAACTGTGAATGTCTCACAGCCAATGGCAAAGCAGCTCTGTGAAAAGCACACTAAAAAGCACAGGCAGCTCATTACTGCACAGTTTAACTGAAGCACCACAGCAAAATAAACGCTCCTAAGTGTTCTTGAAAACAATCCTACTTTAAAGACTGGTTTTTGCACACATGATGCTGCCTAGAGCTGCTTGGAGCACCAGGAATGGGGGAGTCTGAAGAAAGTGAGATAGTGGTTTGGGCAAGCGTGTGATGTGTGTACTATATTGAAAAATCAACTGGTAGAGCAGCCATTTAAAGTCAAATTTAGCAACCCGCAGCAAAAAAAAACCTAAATGACAAGTGCTGATTAAAGATCATAGGTCTCTTCTGCAAAGCACCCATTTGGCTACAGGCCTTCAGTGGAAAGTCTATCACTGCCGTGCGTCCTCGCTTTCTGTGATGGACTTGTACATCTGTTACACATTTAAACTTTCAAGTGCTAAAGCAGTATTGTCGCTTTAAGGGAACAGTACATTATAAATTATTAACATCTAGCAAGTTATCCAACTAGACAAATGGAACAAGATCACTCAAAGCTGGCAGATTTTGCAACGGAGGCAGAATCCAGACCGCTCTCTTTTAATGCTGACCTCATTTTATTGTTATCTAGACCAAAAGCTTCATACACTACAAGCATTGCAATCACTCATTTACAACTTAACAGCAGCACTAACACAGTACCTTGGGTTCAGTAACAGTTTTTGACTCCATAATGTTAATGGAATTTAAGCACTAAGAATGACTAGCAAAGTTTAAGTTAAAATGGGATAATTTTAGCAAGAAATTGGCAAAAAAAGAAAAAGAAGTCTAATGAGTTGCCTAAGTAGAAATGTACTTCCACACTGTGGTTTCCTGGTCTCAGTTTCACATGTTGCAACTCCCACATACTAGCATTTTCATAGTCAGAGAGATCTTCAAGAGCCCATTGAGGAGGAACAAATTAAAGCAGGTATTTCTAATGCATTACATGAGACTCACAAGCACCAAGTCGGTGAAAAACCACAGTGCCAAGATGAGACTACAGATAAAATTTCTTAGATTTTCGCAGAAAAAGCTACATAATGTATTCATCTACCTACTATTAAACAAAGCAGTATAGATGAGGGATTATTTCTTTTTAAGGTTTGGAGAACGTCTACATTGTGTAATTTCTCAGTTCTGCTCCAAGAGTGACGTTAGCAAACAAACACAGATTTCACAACATTCAGATCTCTCACGGCTCTTTTGGGAGACCGAGCTTAACATTTTCAGCCCTGTGTAACATGCCTGACGCCGGCCCGTTCTGCACTTACCCCATCGCCCCCAGCGCTCCAGGAGGAATTCCCCACACACATAACAGGATAGAAGCATCGCCCTCATGCAGCTCTCAATAGAGATATGTTACTACACTGATGTCCCGCTAATGATGACTGGCTAGAACAGGCCCCCTAAATTCTCTGAAAGCTAAGATAACTGTGCATGCTTGCACTTGTATTCCCTCATGTTCTAACTGAACTCAGTCCATTAGTGCAGCGGTATTTAGCACAAGCATTCAATTCTTACACAAGTTATGCACGCTTAAATTACATGTATACAAAAGCCTACTGTATACTAGGAACATTGGATTTACAATAGTTAAGCACGTAAGAATTTTGTTATTACATATACCTCCACACAGCCCAACTGCACTGTGCAGGAGCACAAAAATACGTAACAGACTCCTATGATTTCACATAAGAGTACAAGGCACCACCGCTATGCCAAAAGCTTCTCTGCTGACACACCAGCAGAGCTGCCAGTCACAAGCCCAATGCAAGGCTCTCTTTGCCCCTAAATCCATCCAATACTTGTACAGCAGTGTGATGGTTAAAAGCAAACTCCTAATGACTGCTATACCCTGAAGCCACGCCGTGATCTCTGAATACTGCTGTAGCAATGGTTCTTTACTGCCATGATTCTCTCACTCTATACAGTGCTACTTACATCAAAGATTCTCAGAAGATAAACATAACAGTGCACTGTGAACTTAGAAGCAGTCTTAGCCAGGAAAAGATGTTATCTCAGTTTTGATATTTATATACTTTCTAAGAACTTATTTGTCAAGCTATTATAAAACAGGGTTACTAGCTGAAATCGTTCAACACTAAAAAGTAAAAGTTTCAGAAGGAAGCCACATTCTCAAATTGAAAACATCCTGGCTGGGTTTTTTTTTGCTTGTTTAATGTTTATTCGAATACAGTAGTATTTTAACCATTACTTCATTTCTTGTAAAGGTAAGAAAAAGACTGCCCTCATGTAACAACCACTAGATTAAGATGACTGCTAGCTCCAGCAGAATTAAGCATCACAACAACACTCTAACAGTCAAGTATGCCATTAAATACGCATAAGGTACTCAAGTTCAAGTCAGTGCACCTTCGTGCTCTGCAGATTCAGAGCTTTTATTTTTAGCATTAAGAACTACTCTCGCTTCATACTACTTTAGAACAGAAGCATTACTTATCGATTTCAGTCTTCCCTCATCGGCATGGTACTGTGTGTTTCCTTCCTACCTTTGCTTCCTGTTTAAATATGTGCAGCAATGTAATCACAATGTGTAGACACTGCGCAACTCTGCAGCTTCCTTCCCTTTTTTTTCCACCCCTCCTTGAACAGCTCAAGCTCAAAATACTAAGGGATCTCAACCTGATACCTAGAACCAAGGACTGAATAAGACAACCACAGCAGTCATGTTTTTGGCACCTTGGAGATGGGGCCCACTGGGTTGGTCCCACTCTCAGAGACAGCGAGATGAACAGATGAAAAGGACTCCAAACAAACACACAGTGATCTTACAGGTAATCAGTGCCAGAGCTATATTCCATTCTGTGGACGTAACTTTCACATTAACTTCAGTTACCTCACTTTATTAAATTGTAACAGATGTGTAAGAATTTCCTGGAGGGAGTCATTATACAAGAAAGATGCTGTGCTCCATGGTAGGGCACTCACAAAACAAACATGGCTATTAAGAACTAAACCTGGATTTTGAAAATGTGCATCACAAATTCAGCTATGGCAAATGACATTTCCACTAAGTCATCATTACAAAAACTTATACTTCAAAAAAGAAATCAAAACAAAATCAGATGAAACAAAAACACTTTTGCAAATAACTTTCCCTCCAAAGCCATTATAATATTACGACTAAACGTGTACAGCAGTAGCACACGGTTCCCTGAAGAACTGAAGAAGCTGAAAGAACATTTTGCAACCAGCCTGAGACAGCCAACAGTACAAGCCTGTTTAGCTTGTTCTGGGGGTACTCTTGCACAGTTTGATACAGGGTAAGTGAGAAATCTATACTTTATATCAATTCTGAACAACAACAAGAGTGAATCCTAATGAAAAAGAAATGGAGGTTTCTTCTCTGTTCTTTAATGAAATAGAGACCCCACACAAAACTTTGTAACCAAAAATATGTAGTCAAAGAATAAGATGCTAGGAAATACTCCAAAATAACTGTGGGAACGTTGCACACAACTGAGACTGTGAACATGGGATTACCCATTTCAAAGTATTTATAATCAACAATGACTTCACTCCAACACCACTGACTGTAATGAGCACACAACGGAGGACCTTGTGGCCAGCCCCAGGAAAAAAAATGAAATCATCTGATGAAGAATTTACTAGAAGAGTGAAGATTTTATCTTCACAGATGGCTTCACATAAACTGTACAGAAGACAGCAGGTGCACCAACAGTGACCTTTTCAAATCCTTTGCAATATACCACTGCAGTTCTTCAAGCAATCTCCCAAATGTTTTTTCAGCCATTTTACTTCAACCGTTAAGAACTACTTTTCATACAACACTATGAAGAACCCAAAAAAACAGGTTGGAAGGTCCCACAAACCATATCACAACATAAGTACTTAACCTACTAGGAGCAGGGCAGATGAATACAAATCTCTTTAGGGAAAACAGAAAGCAGTCTCAACTGTTCCTTTGCCACTGCACACAACAGCATATATTTCTCTTAGCAATCCCAACAGCACTAAGTATTAGTCTTGTTATCTCTTATATTCAGTGTTCCAAAGTTTTCTACGCTTCATGAAAAATGAATATGCTAACCATAATTATTATTTTTTTAACAGTAGTAAACTATCACATAAAAATCAACCCTACACTGTTGCCCCACAGGCTTGACTGAAAAAGCAAGCAGTCAGTTTTATGCCCTCGAGGTCAAAATTCTTTTCTTTCAGACCCATCCAAAACAAGGTCAAAATTAAACAGCGTGCTGCAATGCATATTCTGCTATTTTATTGGCAGTGATGTTCAATTCTGCTTAGTGCATGACACCAGCTTGATGTTCCCATCAAAAAATGAGCAATCAAAAAGGAAACTTACCCCCTCACTCTCTCTGTGTGGATTCAGCCTACTGTACACAGCTTCAATAATATTACGCCTAAAAAAAGAGAAGTTTAAGTGTGAGCATAATAATAAAAGACTTCAAAAGCGCTGAGAACTTAGAAGTTTGAGTATAATAATTAAGGATTTCAGTACATTTAAATATTCTACCTTTAACCTATCTCTTAAGATGAAGGCTATTATATTTTGCATATAATGTTTAGGAAATTAACACTGAATCAGAATTTGTAAAGACCGAACAAGGCAAAACGTTCTTCTCATGTCATCCTTCCCATGATTTATCCCTTTACACCTTGAGAAGTTCCAGATGCACAGTCAGATTTTGTCAAGAAGGAAACTCCAAGCTTAATTCAGCATGACCAGCATGCCCTCAGTTAAGAAGATGGAAGATGTATTAGGTGAGCAAAGTCAATCAGATCCCACAAGCACAAGGAAGATTTGACAAGCTCTCGAAGATATCATAACCTGCAGTAAATTAAGTATCGGTTACAGTACTTCTGATAGCAGAACTGACTTGAAGCAAAATCCTGACTGCTGAAGAATTTAGTATTACTTCTGTGAGCACTAAGACCCCCCCCAAAAAAGTGAATGCAGTTTTTGACTATTTACCAACAGCACTACCTGCTTTAGCATGCCACAGCAATTACTCCTAAAGAAGTTACTCATAGAATTAATATTCTGAATTACGAGTTACTGAAAAATACCTTATTTTCTTCTGGCATGTTACGCAGAATACTTATGAAACTGCTTTCTTCCTGGGGTCACTGGAATGAGGTACGAAGTTATCAGCACTAAACAGGGCCTCACCTCATGCTTTTCTCAAGAGCTTCAAATACTTCTAGCAGCACAGTCAATTCTGCTACCACCGTGACTAACTCTTCTGAAACACCCTGCTACAACCTCCAGATCTCCTAAGAAGATCCATCTATCTGTGGTCTTTCCATGACATTGAAGCTGCAGTGACTTCCCTTGTAACAGCAGGTCTCGCTGATGAGGAAACAGCTGGACTGAAGAAAACCTAGCACCAATTCCAAAATAAGATTCTTCTAAACGGTAGAAGAAAGCATCCCAAAGAAGACTGAGGAAACATGCATCAGCTCAAAATTAACTTTGTGGCAACACTTCCAGAAATTCTATTAATGTAAGAAAAGAACAGGACTTCCACACATGCACCTAAGTCAGTAGTTTACAAAGAAATTAGAAGGACAGTGTGGCTGAACTAACACAGGATCCAGGAATGCTGACAGAAGGTGTTTCTAGACAAATCAAAGCGAATCTTTACACAAATGATACCAGGAAAGGTTCTTTCCATTTAATTCCATATTTGATGTCAGTGGAACAGCACAAGTCTGACCAGTTGTGTGCTCTACGGAAAGTAAGAGTACACCATGCTAATGCAACAGAAAACACCTGGACTGTCCAAGAAAGGCTGCCACAGATGTAGCAGGCACTCACTGTAAAGGTTTAAAGTCAGGCTATTGGAAAAATTCCAACTTTGACAATTCTTTTTCATTCTTTGTACAGCATGTTTCTTCATACTTTCCCATACTGGCAAAATGCAGCAGAAAGATGTTGCGTGGAAATACTAATGCTCAAGTAACGGTCACTCAGGACTTCTGATTTCTTCAGCAACAAATGATTGTTCCTTTGCAGCATTTGAAGTTACACAGAAGATCTGAGAAAGGCCAGAAGACAGTCATGGAGGAGTAAGCATAAATGGTAACACCACGATCACGTGACCACATATTTAGATCTCTGCTCTCAAAGAATGAAACAGTTCTGGCTTCCACACAACTGAGATGCTTTAGTATACAGTGTCTGGAAAAGCAGTAATTTCAAAGAAAGCTGGGTCCTGAGGTTGGCAAACTTTCTCAGGAGATATTGCACTGAATTTCTATAGCTAGAGAAGGTTTCATTTTATGAGCTAGGATCAACTATTACCTATTACTGGTGTGTTGTTTTTTTTTTTAAGCTCCTTACAACTACTTTCAGTCAGGTCTAGGAGTTTAAACTGAAGAGTTAAGTGTGAAATCCTTCCATCTTACTAACAGCGTAAAGATCTCATGATTAAGAACATTCTCATGTTAGGTCAGAAGCTTTGAGTAGATAATTTGGGGTTGTTAATCGTACTTCAAGACTTCTATTCACAAACTCAAATGTACAAGTGAAGTCAACTAAATATATCACTGTCTGCGTTCTTCATAGATTGACAAGAATTGGTGACAATTGGTGACAAGAAATTCACCAATTCTCTTCTAAGAAGTTGTAGCTGTATTTCCTTAAAACAGTCTTCTGCAACACAGGACTTTAGAGCCAAGATGGGTAAGAAAGTAATCAAAAGCCAAATTCTTAATTTCAGTCTATTAAAAATGATAACAAATAAAAGTAGCCTGGGTCAAAACAAATGAATTAAAACAGCATTTAAAGGTGAAGATTCAAAATATTCAAGTAGTACACCATGCAGCTGTTAACAAGCAAGATGACAAGATGCATCAACTCACTGAGCAGCACCTCTGAATTCCTGGAACCAAGGCCCAGAATGTACAGGCACTTTTAAGGTTAGAAAAAATCTTAGCAAATGTTGCTCATCAACAAGTGCCACCAGTGAGAATAGAGATATCCCCAAGTACTCAGAGAACAGGACTTTATAGGTTGAAAAATAAAAACAAGCATTTACCCAAATTTATAACGAACACGTGAAAAATCAGATACACTGATTGACCAGTTATATCTATATTATTGATAGTTCTTACCACATTGAAGGAGCAGAGAGCTACTTATACATACACATACAGATATATAAATTTCTTTCTAATGGACCTGTGATAATAGTAAACTAGTGTGTAACGTTCTAGAATACGGTCAGTCTTTCTACTTACCTGTAAGGAATGGGATTAGTGATACAAGTGTTTATGTAATGCAGAAGTTGAACTAGCTTCAAATACAGAAAACAATCTTTACTGACTTGAGTCAATTACACTGAAAAAACATTAGAACATAGAAATACTCTGTTGCGGTGCAATAATAGTTCAAGAATTCCAGTATTGTACTTACTTGCCAGCTAAACCACCTCCCGGTGGTAAATTAGGAATATTCTCCGCAGATAAAATACGAATAACGTGGGCAAGATCAGGCATTCCTTCTTCACCTGATTTCTCCATAATTTCTATTTTAAAAACAGAAGTCCTCAGGTTACTGAATTAATACCAACCATTCCTTAAGACACTAAAATACAAGACAGCATGACTTTACCACACAGTATGAAATATTGCATGTAAACAAAGTGGTGTTTGTTTGGTGTTGTCGTTTTGTTGTTCGTTGGTTTGTGGGGTTTGTTTTATTTTTTTAAAACTTTAGAAGTAACCTACATTTGCATGATTGAATAGAGGTATTCAAACCTACAGCCTGCATTTCCATTTATGCTTCCAGCACATCTCCGTCACAGACTCTGAAGTACAGACCGTGAACTGCACAAAGCACTGTGGGCGCAGCAGCCAGGAAGCTGGTTCCACACTAGGAAGTGACAGCAAGGAGCCTGGTCCAATTACCTTCCTATTGCATTGCAACACACACTCAGAAGTTGTGTGCAAAGAAGTCAGCGCTTCCAGGAATTCACTGCCATCCTTCATGGTGATAACACCACGTATTCTCCAAGTCTTGACTCTCCTGGATGAACTAGGAACTAAGCTTTAAAGTCAGGCGATTAGAATGGACCACCATCACTCCAGTGGCCAAAACAGAATGCAGCATTGACACAATATGTAACAGATAATTTTCCAAGCAGAAGTACACAGGTTGCTCCAGAAGTAATGTCTCCTATTTATTCCCAAGTAAACTACAACAGATACAGAGGACAGTAACACTATTTGACAGAGCAAATTCTCAGCTACAAAACACTCTTCCTCAACATGGTCAGCACCATTAACTATGCATTTTCACCAGAGATAAACCAGAAAGAGCCTGCATGCTGCACTCAAACATCTGCACGGCTCCCTGGAATGTGGGTTGCCTTTCATGCTGCTGTCATTGCTGCTGAAACACACAACTTACACCCCTCCCTGTGCTCACATCCACTGTTTGGTTTCCATATACATTCAGCAAACATCAAAGAATGTCAATAGGTGACATTCCTATCCTGAAAAATGACTAGATTAAGGAATGGATTGCCATTTCTTAAGTTTTTTTAACATAATACTTAAGATGATTTTTTTCTCCTTCAGTTTAATATATAAGCATAGAACTCTTACCTAGAACAGCCTGTATCTTGGCTACTATCCAAAGCTAAACAAGCATTTATGTTTCTTACTCTTAATTATTCTCTACCTCCAGATGCCCAATTTGCTCAAGTCAGCAGAAGCAACAACTTGAATTTCTGAAATTAGCAAAGCACATGACCTACTTTAAATACCGTACTCTAAGTTCCCTGGTATTTAAATCTCTCTTGATGGCTCCTGTGTATCTATATAAGTGATATGCCAGCTTGCAATGCACTTGCTCATTCTTCATCAAGGAAATCTGGGGGAAGTCCATCAAAATTAATTCTACTTTTAGAACTGTTTTACTATTCATAAGAAATAAGTCAACTACACTTTTAAGCTGCAACTTAACATCAACATGACAAAACCTTTGCAATGAATGAGCTGGATATACTACTAAAAGGGATTAAACGTTCCTCCATGAAACCTTATGTATATTAACATTCATACGCTCATTGAGAATGAATCATGGCTAGCAAAGGAAATGACAGCTAAATGTGTGCTTCATTATGAAATCTTAAGACTTGCACCACTTTGTCCAAATATATCCACAGAAATCAGCCACAAGACCCCTCAAAGACTTTGTCCTTTTGTGCAGCTCTACCTAGTTAGAAGTAGACGTTATCACTGTAACATAAATGTTTCTGAGTCACATCTGAAAGGAAACGACTCACACATATATTACTTTTTAAACGAAGACCATGTCTGGTTCTATACATACTAATGTGGACACATAAGAGTTGATAAGAATAAAGACTACAGAAGCAAGCAATTTCCAAATATTACTGGAAGCCTAAGATTTTTGAAGCTTTTTAAAATGCAATTAAAGCAGCCACAACCTAGGATCATCATGCATTTCTTGGTATTAGAATCTTCCACTTAATGCTATAAAACCACTTTCAAAGGAAGATCTGTACTGAACTAAGAGCACCTTCTTCCCATTTTCAGAGGTTGCCCAATTGGGAATTATGGCGAAGAGACTTTTTTTTTTTTAATTAAAGTATGAGGATGAGTAATTTCACCAACCATTTGTCCCCTTTTCCACCTGCCTTAACAGAAGAATCTAAGAATGTGCTTCATAAGCACGTCCGTGTCAGATGCTATTTTGTCAGACTGCCCCTCTGCTGACATCTGTCACACAGCAACAAAATGTGAGGGGATACTGGTGGGAAGGTTCAACCTCTACTGCAGTATCACCTTTGAAATCACGGCCAACACAGTAAAACAGGAGGCATTACTTCCAGAGCAGCACTCATTTGTTTAACAAAGATCACAAGAGAAAGCAAAATGTCAGATTTACATTCATTTACAAGGTTTTCACTTTCAACAATGCTGAGTAACGCTGCAGTTTGTTTTTTACCCTGAATATGCAAAACATGACTGCAGAATCTTTATTTCCATTGCTAATGTAAATTAGACACTTGAAGAATTATTTCCTGATACTATCACATACCGAAATCCATCCAAGTTCACTACAAAGCAAGTCTACTACTTCACTCCTAAAATATTTTAAACAAGGCTCACTTAACTCAGAGATAAGCACACTGAAAGTTTCAACCAAAATTCATTCTAGTTTTCACAACCAGACCAAACAACAGCTACCTTTTACGTCCCAGGATTTCTTCTGTCTCTAGCTCTGAGATTATGACGTAGGAAGGAATGCACTTTTCTCCATCAGGTCCAGATCTAGTGCCCTAAAACAGCTATATATAGTGTATACCCCACACACAAAATGTGCTAACCAACCAACTGAATTAGCTGAGTATCAACTATTATACCTTACATCGAACAAGTGCCCCTATTTATGTTTTGAGGGGTTGGCTATTTTTTTCTTTGTTCTGTTTTTTGAATCTCCACATCTGATACATCCTCTAAAATAAATCAAAACATACCAGAGTATCAACTTCTGCACCTAGTATTCTCTTCCTGTGAGCCATCTGTGGGGCTCTGAGAAACATGAAAACAAAACCCAAAGTATCACCTGAATGTGTCAGTAAGAGTGAGCAAAGCTTTACTGCCAACTCTATGGTGCTACAACAATGCCTCCTTACTAGTAAATAGTGCTTCCTACAGCATTCCCACAGTTCACTCAGACAACCCAAGTTATTTGAAGTTACTTACAGCCTTCACTTACAAAAGCAATAAAATACACTATATTTCTATGTATTCTTCAACCACCTGCAAACTGAGAGAGGAGCCACCAAGAAGTCGGGAATGCTATCGCCATATTCACGTGTACACCTAACTGCTGAGGGTGAAGGTAACTGCTACTGGCTCTCTCCCAGAGCCTATTAGCAGCTCGTGTACTCTTGTTCAGACACAGGAAGATAAGTTATTTATCGTAACTACGATCATCTAGGATGTGTGGGATGTAAGCCAAGTTCTGAGAAATGTGCCTAGAGTTCACAATTGAAGTGACCATTAGATCTCAATCTCAACAGACACAATAAATACACAAACCATTTCAATTCAGATCCCATATAAACCACAAGCAGAATGGGGAGAAAGGACATCAGACCACATGCAATACCAGCACATCCAGAGGTAACCATGTTAGTTATGGCCTGAAGGTCTTCTCATAGATTTACAAAGATGAAGATTTCTTACATCAACTGCCTACATTATTGAGATGGAAACAGGAAAAAGTAATTGCAAGTGTACCTCATTTGGTTACACAAACCTGATAAAATCTTACCTAGACAAAGAACATGAGTACAGCTGTTTCTCTCAGTTGAAAAATTAAATGCAATCTCTACAGTAAGTATCATTTATAGCACATCAAAAAATCCTCAAACCTAAGTGGTAAAACTGACAGTCATGCACAGCTGTCAGGTTACAATGCCAGCGTAGATGTTTTTAAGCTAACTGTTGCATTTTACACTGAATTAGTGGTACAGAAAGTTAGGAGTAGTGAGGTGTAGTGGTTTTTTTCTTTGTTTGTTCTGTTTGTTTTACTGTTTACTTCTAATACATACACACGCGATTTTCCTGAACTCCTTGCATCTTCAGTGCAGGATTACTTCTCATTCATGCTCAGTCCTACTTATTTGAATATGAACTACTTCCTAATAAAAGCAGGTCCAATCAGGTCCTTTACATATCTATCCATTAGAGAGCACTGAAAAGCCAGCGGGTCTCAGATTTTAATAAAAGCAACATAAAAAACAGGGGTGGAATCTATTACCCATGTGATAGCTCTGGAGTCCTGTATTAGTAATTCCAATCAAATACTTTATATTTTTAATAAAAGGAAATTAGTGTTTTACCTCTACAGATTATAGACTCCATGCCTGGCTGCCTATAATGATTCAGGAAACATTGAAAAATTTTAGTCATGCTTTCCTTCCCTAAAGAAGGCTCACGCTTAGGCAGTCAGCCACCAGAGACATGGTCTGTGTCACTGAGACCTTGCCTCAAGATTGCTGGTTAGAACCAGTAGAAAGCCACCTACGTGTCAAATACCTTGAGACCTAAGTTTGAAATTACTCTCACAGACTGCTGTTGAACAGTCCTACAGTCCTGCTGTATTCCTTGTTGTGAACACACAAGTACCAACAGGACAGCAATACAGCAGTCACTCAACACCTAGCACAAATACATCTATGTAACAAACACAGCTCTGTAACTCACTGTCCATCTACAGGGACCACCTCCCTGAAGTACAGTTAAACTGAAATAGAAATCAATACTCTAGTCCAGTCCTGAAAGTAGTCAAAGGGTTCAAATCCTCTCAACTTCCTTCCTCAGCCAGCATGCTCTCCAGAAAACCCTTTCCTTCCTCTACCAACTGCTGTCGTCACGGATCCAGCAGCTGAGTTAATAAGCTACATTATACATAAATGCCTGACAGCTCTTCAGTGCTCTTCTGATGAGACTACAGAAGTTCAAAAATTCATAGCAACAAGGTTTTCAAAACCTCTTAAGACTATTTCTCTCTAATGACGCTATTTCACAGTATTAGCCCAGTCACATTTTAACACCAAGACAAACTGCTCCGGGAACAGTTCTTTCCACGCCTGAGTTGCTCTACAAAAACCTGTCCCAACATACAATCAGCACTACAAAAAACACCAACTGTCAGCATCAACTTCAGTCAATTCTACCAACCTGAGCTATATCTGGGTCACTAGAATGAAGCAGACTCAGAAGCCACTGCACAGAACCATCATGCCAAATGACAGAACATCCTTAACTGATGATAAAAAGATTTTTAATTAGAAGCAGCAATGTCAAAGTCTGCTCCAAATGTCAGTTCTTCCAACACAAGAACATGGTAGAAAAGAAAAACACATACAAGGGCTGGACTTCAATTCTCAGTCAAGCTACCCTTCCTTTAACTGTTCCTGCTAAAGGAAAGACGTTGCCTGCAGCAGTTTGGATGAGTAAATAGATCTTTAAAACCAGTGAATAAATGGACTTAATAACTGAGCAGGTTAGTGATCAAGCTTACTCCTCCATGAAAATTCTACATGATTACACGACTCCTATTCACAAACACATACTTCAAGCATTCAGAATCCAAAAGCTTGATATAGAAAGACAAAGTTCTTGCATTCAAAGGAATTTTGATCACTTATGCTCTGTAAGTTTTCCACAGTTATCTTTCAAACCAGTAACATTTTACAATACACTCACAACTGTTTAACAAAAGCTGTTCAACAACTTACTAGCTGTGAGTCCCTTCATGACAAACATTTTCTTTCTGTCAAGCTTTTACACAAAGTGATGCAAATACCACAAATATCCTTTTAATGATATTTCATATGCAAAACATTAACGACACTATTTGACGAGATGATTTAAGCCTCTGCAAGGTCTGTGGTTGCATTTTGTCAGGTCAAGACAGAAGTAAAAGCCTCAAGTCCATATTACTTTTTTTCCTGATCACAGCATTGTGGCAGCTTTCAGGGTTTTTGTTTTCATACTCAATAAGGCTACAGAAGTTTATCAGATGAATAAAATGGATTTCTTACCTTCAACCCGTGATTCCAAGTGCTTATCCAACTCTGCATCTTTTTTCACTGCCTCATCTGAGACCTTAGGAGCATTTGAAAGACAGACTAGTACAATACTCATGTTATCACGACTCCCCTATGTGACAAAGGAAAAAAAAACAAAGAGTTAAGCTTTCTGGATTTGTCTTTTATTTTCCTGTTCTTGTCACCAGTCACATTTGCACTTGTTTCAAGTACAGTATTCCAGATCTAACTAGGAAAAAGAAGCCTCGCAGTAAGACTGTACTTTGATTAAAAAGAATTCTTTGTCAATTAAACTATTAGTTTAAATTCAATGGAAAATAAAACAAATAAAATTCAGTTTTTAAGCTGAAAACGTTTCATGTACTTATTTACATATCAGCTGTTTAAAAAGACTGCATGTTTAAAATAACAACTGTAAAAAAATTTTAAGAAAACTGGTAAGACATTTAGAGAGTCATTTAATGTTAACCTTAAGCCAAATTAACAAAAAAAGTCACGTTGGAAAATGAAATGCAGAATATTTATTCTGAACTACTAGAATAGCTCCAGCTAGTAATTTGTATCAGTTTGGGAGCACATTCATATAAGTATGCTCATCAGAAAGCACTGGTGTCATATATTGCACCTTAAATAAAAAATTACAAAATAAGAATTGACTCAGTGTGGCCAATCTGACCTTACAGACTACCTTGTGCTCAGAAGTATTAGCCAAGTTTTTTCAGGTACCAATGTGAATGCCAGTTCTTCACTTGTAAGATGCAATACTACTTTCGTGGTCATTTTTCAATATTACAATCCACTGCTAAATATAAAAACATACCTGTGTCCAATTATCTTACAAAGAGATCCAATAAAACTAAATTCCTGATTAGAAATCTAAGTCATTTTTTTTTACTGTATGGTTCTCCACTCTTGCATTAAATGTGAAATCATTGTAACAATCACTATGTAAATAGCTTCTCCTCACCCAAACTCAACCAGAAATTTGGGTGCCATTAGTCACTGCGTATTATTTCACTGCAATACCAATCTACAAGGTACTTCCTATCATTTAATTTCTTTAGGGGAAAAGTTATCTTAAGTAGAAATGTGACACGGCAATACACACACACATTTTTTTTTTTTTATTTATTTTAAACAGCAGATAATTCTTTGCATCCTGAAGACAGAGGACTGCATTCTAATTTCATCACACTCTGCACAGATCCAGGCTTCAAAAAAATGAGCACAAGGTCAGGGCTCAATTTACTGAAAGTATACTAGAATGACAAGCCATTAACCAGGCTTGCCAAGTGCATGGCCAGAAAAGCCAGGGCATTTAAGCTGATCGTACAGCATGTGGCATTACTGAAAGAAAGTACTTCCCCTCCATAGTTACAATTTCTCAGAACTGCCTATTTGGTCTTTTGTCTCTATATGCAACAGTAAAAGCTGCACCTCCCGAGGAATGCTTGAAAATGGTGAACGTGAGGAAGATGTGCAGACCAACATGCAGTAGCTCCTAATGAACTCTAACCTTGAGGAGCATAAGCAAACTCATATGTAAAAGCAGTTTTCCTTCATACAAGCTATAAAAACTAGCTGAGCATGGAAAAGATGGTACAAGCACACACTTCGTGTGAAGGAGAGCAACTGCCCAACTGAGAAGAGTAACAAAAACCAGAGACCTTGCAAAGAATTGATTCCTTCTCAAACACCTTACTAAAAAGGCATTTTAAAAATTGGAAACAAAATGTAGAGGTGGAACAATATGAAAAATTACACTAAAGTTGTATTTTTGCAATTGCTATCGCCTCTCAGAGGATGAGGCTGTATGTTCTTCAAAGACACACAGTCAGATGGGTACGGGAGTTTGAAGGAAGGAAAAAGGCCACTGGGAAGGTTACATTAGGAACAGCTGTTGACATTACACCTGTCTGAAGAGAAGATAGATTTAGAACATCTGCTTGGAGAAAACAGTTACGTACCTTATGTAAACAAGTGTCCACTACCCAATTGCACACTTTTTCCAGGTCATCTGATACTTCAAGTCTAGACTTAACAAATTCACAGAGCTCTTCGTTGCTCATTACATCCCAGATTCCATCACAAGCCAAGATGATAAACTCATCTTCTTCTGCCCTTAAAATTTCACAAACCTCAGGCTCTGGAGAAACAAGTTGTTCTGTAGGGCCTTTGCCATCAACACATTTGTAGTCATAGTCCCCCAGAGCTCGAGAAACTGCCAATGAACCATTGACACGCTGAATCATTACACTGCCTCCTGCGTTCTGGATTCGCTCTTTCTCCCTCGGGTTGCAAGGTTTGTGATCCTGTGTTGAAAAACAAACTTGTCCATTCCTATAGAGAACAGCGCGTGAATCACCACAATTGATAAAGTACACATGCTCAGGTGAAATCATAACTCCCACTGCTGTTGAGCCACTTCTGTCCATCCCATTTCTGAGGTCTGAGAAATTGCGCATATACTCATCAATTTTCAAAAAGCCAGTTCTGATTCCACTCTTGACATTTTCCACTGAAGGTTCAAGAGCAGATCCAGGTTTTTCTGCCGCCCTAAAGTCTTCATTGTTAGTGATGTGTTCTAGTAAGTGTGTGGAGCAATAATTTGCAACACGAGATCCTGCATGACCGTCATAGACAGCAAAAAAGGACCAGTCCTCTAAGCCATGGGGAATACCTACAACAGCTGTGTGAGCATCTTCCATTTCCACTCTCCATCCCTGCATACTGCTGAGGCCGTAACGCAAGCCATTCCCAGCACCATGAGCATTATGTTTTTCAGTTTTTGGTTTATCCAAAAATGCACCCATGTTTATGCAATATTGAATCTGGAAAACAGAGAAGAAAAGTCTCATTTACAAATCCACCATTCCAAGTTCATTGTCAGTGTTCCTTTTGCTTTCTTCTTTAAAGAAGTAGTTACAAACCATGCAAACGTGTAAAAATCAACTGCTGTAAAGGGAAGAGTAATTAATAAATTTCATTAATGGAATGGAAACTTACAGATTTGTTTGCCTTTTTTGTGCAGATGTATTTTGGTTTTGCTTCTCTTTAAGATCTACTTCATCAAAATTAGAACATGCAAAAAGCTGTCCACACAAAGGCAAAGTGAAGGCATAGTTCACATACTTTTACAGCCCTTCCAATTTTGCCATTCTCTGTCAAAATCTAATCACGCTGAAAAACTAACACCCATATTATTTGTATTTCCCTTCTAGTTGCATTGAGGAGTGAAGAAAAGCTAATACCTTTAAGTACCAGCTGGTCTCATTATCTTTGCATGGACTGCGCCACTTCTGTTATCTTGTAAAGCATGGCAAAATTGACAGCAGAGGAACAGAAAATTTCTATACCAAAGGACATTACGATTACAGCACTTTTGAAGAAGCAAGAAGTCAATCTCACTCTGATCCAAGAAAAAAATTTACAGTATTATCTTAAATTATGTGTTAAGTTTGAAAATGCATCAATCTTAAAACACATCCAATTAAAACATGCACGCTATCTACAAGAAAAAAAGTTCCACAGAAAGTTAGTTCATGTTTATTTGGAGTAGATCTGCTTCAAAATATATAAGAAGCATTCCCAGAGAGTAAGCCTGCAGGTACAATACAAGTATCTGTAAGCAAGTTTTCAAAGGCTTGGATCTCCTCGCTTGTACAAGACCAGGTAGGCCTGAAGAAAGCAATTTTCACTTTACAAAGACAGCAGGAACATATTCTTTAATCCACAGGTTCCACACTACCTTTCTGAGAACTTCAGAAACTCAAGACAGCTTCCAGTCACACTGACAACTGCCCCATGAAACTCTCAGTGACTGGCTGTGACAGTAGCTTTCACCCAGCAAAAAACTGAGATACTTCTGCCACAACTGATCCTGAGCTAGTTAGTCACGAGGGGTCTCACACACCAGCACACACCAAGCCTGCGGTCATGATGATCTGTTTCAGAATTTGTTACTAGGTCAGAAAGAGAGCTTAAGAATTCCCCAGTTCTTTCATTCCCCTCCATTAAAATCATTTTCAGCATCCACAGCTTACTCTGACAGGAAGAAAAGCTTCCAGTTGGATTCCTCACTCCATCCTGCCAGGGTAACTTTAGAACTGTCATCCAGCCAATCCAAACTTCATGGCATCTCTCTGCTCCAGTGGCTTTCCATGGGAAGGGCTGAAGGCTTATTGCACAGACCAAGGCTTGCTCACTAGCTATAAATCTTTTGAACTCTCTTTTAATAAAAAATTTAGACTAATGTCTCCAAATATTTAAGCAACTCTTCATCCCGTTTAAGAAGTATAATTTTACTTTCTTAATTCATATGTAATGTTCTTCAATTGAAACGCTACTAACATTATGCAGAAGCAATACTGTGGGTTCTGTAACATGCTGTGAACATCGTAAAGAAAAAGTGAAGAAAGCCAAATCAACTAAGAAATACAAGAATTCAGATAGCTTATGTTCAAGTACCATGTTATATTCTAAGTTCAAGTATAAAAGAGCTATTAAAAAAAAATCACGAGGCACTAGATATCCTGAGCCTTGTACACTCTCCAAAATGAGTATTCCATTTAAACAAGGCATATATCTCCAGCTGCAGAATCTAAAGTAAAACCAAATTATCATGAAAGACATTCAAAAGCTCACGTCAATTTGTTTTTACTCAATAAAACAAGAAAACAGTTCTCAGACGTCAACAATCCACTTCAAGTGACAGTTAACTGGCACAATACAAAAAAAACCAAGACTGACTTCAATTCAGCAGATAATGTTCTCAAACCACCTGAGATGTGCTTTCTAAGTAATGCCTCCTATTCAGTTACGTAGGCCCACAAGGTGGACGTTGGTGGTACAGACATTCCACCAATATTCCATGATATGTTGCTGCCTTGTGACAGATGGCAGCTGAGGGGCAGTCTGACAAACTGGTGTCTGACACAGAAGAGCACAATAAGCTAAGGTTTGACGCTGAATTCCTTCATGTGGAAAAAATGGCACCACTGACACTCATTGCTGCTTGTGGAACACAACAGAGACCAAACAGAGAACATTTGTTTCAGCAATGGTGACAATGGGTCACCTCCACTGGGTGCAGATTTTCCGTAAGCACAGCATGCAGGCTCGTGTTCATTGCTGGTGAAAACACACAGCTAACGGTGGTGACAATACTGAAACATACTGCTTTGTAGCTGACGATGTACAATATCAAACGGTATTATTGTGCTCCCTGTATCTGTTATAGCTTCCACAGAAATAAACAGGAGGCATTACTTTTGGAATGACCTATACATGGCTGTATAAAGACCAAAACTCATCTAACTGCAAAAGCCTGTGACCACAGCGTTAAACACTGATTTTATATATGTATATCATAAAATGTAAAACACAAAACAAAAACAATGGAAGCATGTTCCACATCCTAGCGTTAGCTATTTTGAAGTAGCTTCATTTCTTACAGCTCAGAAGGAATAAAAAAAGAAATCTCACTATATTTTTAAATATTCTATATATACTTCTTAAAATTACAAACACTTTATAAAATTACAAATAGTAAAAGATGTTGAGATTGACTTGTAATCAGTAATAAAACATTAAGACTAGGTATCCAGCTTATGGCTGGTCATAAAGAAGACACCAAGCACACTCTCTCTCACTGTTTACACTATGCATGCTATATAAAGCAGCAGTTGCTCTGAAGATCAGCTGAAGAAATAAACTGTGTTAGTGAGCAAAGAAAAAGTGACTCTTTTCAAAAAGCGTGCATTCTTCAGATGAAAAATGGAAACCTATGACTCCCTTTTTTGTAGTTCTCCCACTTCTGGGAAGGAAAAAAACCCCAAACCAGTACCTGAAAAGTGCCAATTAATCACTAACAGTAGCCTTTGGAAGGCCTTCAAAGGAAACTCAGCAATACGCCGCTCTGGCAGTAACTCTAGCCCTCTTACGGCCTTCACCTCTAGTTTTAAATCAATTGCTAAGCTATTTCCAAGACAGTTCAGCCCTGTCAGTAAAAGCTGATATACCCTTCCTGGGGCAAAAATCTAATTCAAGAATTATTTATCTTAAATTCAAACATTCATCTGTCTCTCGGGTTTCCTACTTGATACAAATCTTACCAGGAACGCAAGCAATAATTTGCTATTTTCAATGACAGAAAGCTTGGGCAGCTTTTACTTACTGACCTTAAAAAACACTGCTTCTACATAAATTTACATTAGGCAAAGAGCTATTGAAATTTCGAGCAATAGCTCTACTTGAAGTTTGGTCTTTAATATAACACAGTAAATTTACTATCAAAAAGTTATCCCGCCAAGGTTACATGAAACAACTCCAACAGGCTCTTAAACCAGGATATTCAAAACATGTCTAGTCAGCCCCATCATGAGTTAGGAAATATGCCTAGAATCTGCAGCTATAACTCTGAAATGATTATGTATCCCTATTGGGGGGGGGGGGGGGGGCAAAGGGAGCAAAGAAAGAAATACACAAAGGAAACATCAAACCACATTTAAACCAGCCAGTTATAAAAGAGGTAACATTTCAAAATGTGCTTCAGCTACTTCAATGTAGTCTGAAGGTACAAAACAATCACAAGCAGTATCTAATGCTGTGGATTTACATCTGTTTCCAATGTCCATAGCAATACCTGAAAACACAATTTGCTATGCTTCAGTTATTCACCACATCGCGCCAGCAATTTCTTTTCTTTCAGAACTGCTGGCTGAGATGTTTTTGCTGTTGCTGTTTAAAATGTTTCACTATGTAGGTGCAAAATTAGCTTTAATTTAATTTTAGAACTATGTGACTTTGACAGCAGTGAGTTTAGAAGCCAATAGCTCCAACAGCAAATTCAATACAGGGCTAAACCCCAGCAGGGAAGACTGTGGTATTGTGTAAAAAGGCACACCAGGAGTTAGGTTGGGAACTATAACCTTTTTAGCTAGATTGTTAACATCAGACATGCACACATGCTTGTGTTCCAACTGGAAGATAAATTTTAGATGACTTGATACATCAGAAACTGTGGTTCTAAAGTTACCATCAGGCAGGTAATGCACCTAATAATCAGATCATTATATTGAAACACTGGAGTTTAACCTTTGGAGAACATTCAGAATTGGGTGCAGGGCACATAAAACTAAGCTACTAACAAAATACAACGGAGCTAAGCACAGACGGTGATATAACACCCTAAGCACTAGAAAACCATGAACTGTTTTCCGAGATATGGGTAGAAAAAAAAAATCTGGAAGTGAGAAGCTAAAAAACACACAAGCCTTAATTTGCTCCTTGACTTGAGCAGTTGACCACAGTGCCAGGACAGACAAGTACCCCTAAAAGCCATTTTAATAAAACTTGCAGCTCAAAAACCTATATAAATTATGCTCACTCTTATGCAATTTTGTAATTAATGAGAAACTACGTTTAAAAACTGGTAAGAAGTAAAACTACACAAAAAACACCTGTGCATGCTAAGCACTCATGGCATAACCAGTGAATGCACCACATAGTGATGACTACGTAGGAATCTGTCTCTCCTGAAGTTCATTTCGTACACTGGTTTTGTGTACATAACTGTGGCAAGTTCAGCTGATGTGACAACATCACACTTTTAGCACACTCTTCTACTGTAGCTTCTTATTTATGTGGAATGCAGTTTGCTAGATACAAAATTTAGAGATCAAATCTCAGAGGTCCAAGATGAGCTTCAGAGGAACGTATCTCTGCAATCGCTGCAAACAGTACAAAGTCACCACTGGTGATCAGGCTGATTCATCTCAGTGTTAACAAGCCTTTATCAGTGCATGCAGCATCACAATTAAATAAACAGCAGAGGTCACACCCATGAAGTTCTGCGACCTGATGTAAACTTGCAGTGCTCTTCCTAGTTAACAACACTTAATTCTGTGACTATTAGTGTGACTTCTGACATCCAGCAGCTGTCCATTCATATTAGCACTTCAGCTAGTAAATCACAGAAGAGGAATGCAAATACCTTTCTCAGTAAGACATGCTCTACAGTAGAAACTTTCTTCATCCCATGCCACTTGCCTTAGTTTTCCAGGTAACAATTTCAGATGTTATCAAGCTGTCACCTAAATATTATGAAGGCTGGGAAAGTCAATTGCCGCCTGGGAAACTCCAGTTTTATATGAGTTACATATTAACTATACAAGAAGTGGTATGTAAGATGCAAGTACCCAGGCTGGGTCACCAGGTACTCTAATACCAGGACCAGAGAAGTGCAGTGTAAACTCACTATTGCTTCTACCACCTCCATGGGAACATCAGAGGCTCAAGTCTGAAAGCCATGATAGCTTTGTGCAAACCAGTACCCATGTCCTTGGGCCACCCTGAAGCAGTTTAGTGCACAGGCACCTGATTGAGACAGTTAAATCAGATATGACCAATTCAAGCTTTTCTACTCTGAAGTCACTTCCTGCCCTTGACAGAAACTCTGCAACAAGGTGTGGCATTATCACCCAGTAGACTTCTCTTTATTTTTTTCTAACATATTGTACTATGGTAGGTTTGCTAAGATGTTTTCCATCCTGCTTTTACTGAAAATCCTCTCATTTGCCTATGTTGGGTCTGGGTTGTTTCCTGCAGACAATTCAAAACAAGAAGTACATGTGTAGCTTTTGGACACTAAAATGCACTGACATACTATAGAAGTGATCCTTGTCTAAAAAAAGTTTAGGTACTTCTGTCTACACAATCTTCTTACTGTTGTTGTTGCTTCCCTAAGTTCAGAGGACCAGCTATTTTATGAGTTAATTTAACTTTAACTTTTTTTTTAACCTTTACAAAATACCAGCAGACAGGTTTTTGTTAAAGAAATAGCACACAAAACTTCAAGTAAAGAGGCTCACCATAATATACAAAGGACATCAAAATCGAAGAATTCATTTCACTCTCTGGCATAAAGCAACATGTCACTAGAATAAGTTCACTCTTACCCAAAGTTCACGCATTTAATACAACTTAGTAAACAAACATTGAAAGAGATGAGAGAAGAAAAACTTCAGATGCAGTTGAGAAAATAAGGTAGAAACGAGTGCCTCATAACCAATAAATTGCTCCTAACCAGGTCTCAAAGACCAGGGTAACTGTTCTGCAGCAGGTACATAGAACCACAGTAAAACAGAACTTTTTTAAAACTTAGTTGTGGAGTGACTTGTTGATTCACACACACAAATCTGAGGAATACATATCCAATCCAGCAACAAAAAAAAATAGTCTATGACAGTGTAAGAATTGTGCCTTTCTGAAATGTTACATTGATGCAAATTAAATACAAACACTGAAAATACAACAATGTAAAAACAAACAAAAACCAAAATATAACTACAACAAATAACAGTTTAACATTCCTTCTACTGTCACAGAGAACAGTCAGTGCTACCTCCCTAGCACAAACCTGTCCCTGACCTATGCATCATCCACCTTCTGACTATGACATATCAGACTGCCTGAAATCAACATTCCACCATTGCAGACCGAGGCAAACAACTTTAATGCAAATGACTCATCCTGGCAGGGACACCCAAATGTAAAATCGAGACCAAAAAGGTTTTAACTTCATCATAATTCTGCAGATTCAGTATATGCAACAAAGCAACTTCAAGGATAGTCTTCAGAACATACTCCTTCTTTCAACACAGAATTAAGTCATTCAGAAAACAATACAGAACGTGAAGTTTGACTTCTTTTTAATAACACAGTTCTGTAGCATTTAATTTACCACTCCTAGAGAGAAATAAAAAAAAAAAATACAGATTTTTAGTTCCCCACCTACAAGTTGAAAAGATAGTGACTGAATAGTGGGACAAGAGTTACTGCCATCACATTTCAGTCTGTCAGTTGAAGTCAGGATAAGAAACTAGAAGCTAAAATATTTTCACTGACCTGGAAAAAGACAACAACCTTTCCCCTTGAAAAAAGTCATTCAGTTGTTGAAGCTACAGTGGAACAATTTAGAAATTTTCTGTAGCTGATTAAGAAGGGTAACTTAAGCAGTACTGCTGTTGTTAGCCCATTTAAGACAACATGGAACTCGAAGGGAAGAAAAGCCACACAGACACTAAGCTGATTTAAGCTCATGGTGGCAAAACAGTTCATGACTTTGACTGTCCTTGACTGACACGAGACAACCTTTTGTGTGAGAAAACACCTCTCTCAAATTACAGTTCAGCACACATTTCGGTGTTGAAAAACTACTATTTTTTTTGTTTTGTTTTTTTTCCATTTCCATTTATTAACTGTGCATTGTAGAGCAGTAGAGAGAGGCCATTTTCTCCCTATTTAAAATAACATTAAGCAAATCTCAAATGCAATTAAGAAAATCACATTCCCTTATCCAATCTGTTCTCAACTTTATGAGAAAGTCTTAGTCAATTACAAGCTGCGAATTAAAACACAGTCAAAGTGATGATACTGTTCCGTAGATTTCCAAGAGGCAGAATTTGTTCTTACCTGTAATCACAACCTTGTCAAGGTTCTAGTTCAGTGTTGAAAGAATTAGTTTACATTCCGGCTGCCAAGGAGCACATAACAGAATGTCTTGCAAAACCTTGAGATAACAGCACGGGACACAACATCTGCTTTATTTCGGTATTTCCTAGAAAGAAACAAAGGAAGTAGTTAGCTACTCCAGATGGCATACAACAGATTTGTACATGAATTTAGGAAAAAGCAGTATTCCTGAAAAACAGAAGAACATGAACCAAAGCTATGTCTGGCTGTCATTAGATCTTTCAGTACACTCTAAATAGCATATTAAGAATTCATACCAACAAAAAATTGAAAAAAATACATATTTTTCTCTCCTTTTTCCTTCACCAGCACACGCTAGCACTTTAAAAGTCATCTAGCCTACTACCTGACATTCAAGTCCCTCAATTCAGTTACAGAAGGAATAACTTTTGCATATCTGCTAGCACAAGTGCTATTTACTTAATTTTATTCACCTGCTTAAGTGGCCGAGTAAACAATTTGACAAAAGTGAAATCCGTCAAGTGCAGCATGCCTTATTTGCCAACTCTTTACTATGATTGCTCAGATGTAAAAATGCACAGTAGTTTCAAAACTGAAGGTTACTGCTTTTCTTTCAAAGTACTACAGCTCCTCAGAAGAAATGATCACGTTACAACTTTAAAAGTAGTTTCAATAGAAATGATCATAAATTCAACTTAAAAAGTAAAACTAACAGATAGCTCACAATTCAGATGTACATATTTACACAAGCATCTAGGGACCAAAATCTCATTATTTTCAACAGGAGGTAAACACCCAAGTTCCTTCACAGATCAGAGACTATATATTTAATCACACAAACCATCACATCTTACAGAAGTTACTGTGACAATATAGTAGTAGAAAGAACTATGGCAGGAAGAACTCTGGCTAACAGCCAGCTTTGTCTGGGGCATGAGGGAAATGCAAGCCTTATGGTAACACTGACAATTATAAAGTGACTGCTCAGCTGAATGAGGCATAAAGGGGACATGTGGCAGACCTGGACATCCAAGGTATTTGTTTTCTTGATACACATAAGCAAGAAGCTGTACGAAAGAAGGAACACTTTGCTACAGTTGGAAGAACTGTAAGGTTTCGGTTAGTTTCATGCATGTAACATCACACTGCTGCAAACTCTGCTTTCCCCAGCATTTTGTCTTTAGGCACCTCAACAGGATGGATGGTTCAATGAATAAAGCTAAGCCAGAAAAAGTCAATTATGTTCTGCCAGTTTAGTTCTCTAAACCATCTTAGAAAATGCATTTCAGGCAAGTGCCAGTGCCAGAAATGCAGAACCAGCAGCTGCTGCCTATTCAGATTTGTTCTGAGTACTGTGAAACTATGACTTAAGCAGCATCCAACTAAATTGTTAATGAACTCTGAAGAAGTATTCTGAAAGAACTGGACAACAAATATTCTAATCACTGTACTGGATTACAAAAAGACTTCTCCTCAAAAGTTACAAAATTGAACAGCAAAGTTTCTTCCATACCTGAGGACTTCAGAATAATAATAATAATAAAAATAAAAGGACAAAATCTCAAAAGGCACAGATTCACAAAATTGCAGCCAAGAGCATAACTCTCTGTCTGCTTAAGTACACCAGCCACTTCACAAAGCATCCCATCTCCAGTAGATCTCCTTAACCAGGAGGCTGCAGGGGGCTTACACCAAGTGCCTGACAGTCTCAGTCCTTCTAATGCTGCTTCCGTAGTCTCTGGAAGGGGCTGACTCACCGAAGCAGATGGAAAGACAAGCTCTATGCTTCCCAGAAGCAAAAGGCTCGACTCCTTCCAATACTACTCTAAGAGGATGTGAGAACATTCATTAGACGAGGGTGACGTCTAGCCTGGAGACAGACTGCTTACATTATAATGGATTCCAAGAGCGTCATTTTGAGCTAAGAGTACCTTACCCCTGAATATGCTTCATTTCACCATGTTAAAAGTGTTTTCCTCAATGGAAGCGACAGCCAAACGCATCACCAGTAAATCACAGAATCGTAGAATAGCCCAAGTTGGAAGGGACCACAAGGATCACCAAGTGCAACTCCCATCACTGCTAAAAGCACAGCGAGCAAATTATGTAGGCAAGAACCCTGAGAAATTTGAAGATCCCTACCACTTCACAGAAGACTAAGTATCACATACTAGTCTTTCTGATAATTCATTATGTATTAACTCGGTAGCAAAGCATTTATGAACCTCAAGCTGAAGCCTAACATTAAAAGAACAAAAACCACTACACCATCCAGGTCCTTTGCAAATTTCCAGACTCTGATCAGAAAAGCACCAGAAATACAATCTTCCTTCTGTTTAACAACCAACAACAACTCTGACCTTTTAAGGACAATCACATCACTGCTGCTTTAAAATAAACCAACCAACCCACTCCCTCACCACCAATAAAAACGAGGTGAAATCTTACGTGTCCTATCTGATCTCGTGGCATCAAATACTATCACGACATCAACCCTCCAAACTATGGGTCACGAAATAGTTAGTAAAAGATATTACAGAAGTAGGAGATGCTAGGGGGAGAAGGAAAACAGCAATACTGAAAGTTCAGTGCAGGTTTGCCAGTATGCTGCAACTTCCTAACAGCATGTTGTAAACATACAGTAAATGTAAAGTATTCCATCCCCCTTCTTCACATAGTTATTAGGCTACTTGATTTTATAGTAAAATAAGAGCATATGCCGAGAGAGTGAATTAGTTGCACGAGTTCATGCAGCAGTTTCTTGTTAACCTACAAACAAAAACCAGGAGTTAGCACCTGTGCAATTACTTGAGGCAATGTAGAACTTCCACCCTACAGAGGTTGCTCATACTCTATAATAAGAAAACGATTGGGATTTTCTCTGCATTTGCTGAGCGATTCCTGGGTCTACACAACACTGTGAATCAAAGTTGAGCAGAAACTTGAATAGTTTTATCAGTACCTTAAGCAAGTTAAGTGCTTTATGCGTTTCAAAGCAATTAAATATCCAGGTTTTACAAAAAGTATGGTTATCTTTTCAACACATTTTAGAAGTAAAATTCTAGTTTGTTTTCCAATGCAGAAGTCTTGAAATAAATCTGCTCAAGGTTCTGGTGAATATGTAGGTCAGCAGTTTGAAGCTGGCTGTTCCAAGTTTTAATTTCAAGTTAATCATCCAAACCATTCAAGTCTGAATTTACAATGAGAACACCCTATTAACACAATATTTTACGCTAGTTAAAAGCTCAGCAAGGCTCCGTACTGCCTTGTGTGGGCCTAGCTACAACACTTTATTACTTCAGTGGGCTCATTCACAGCATCAGAAACCTACATCACATTTGATACACACGGAAAATAGTTAGAAAAGCTATTTTGAACTTGTTTTCTGCAGATCTTTGATACATATTTGAAAGGCACACCTTTCCATTCCCAAATTCTCTGTAATTGCCTTCTGAGGAAGTTTTACGTTGCTAAATTCACATTATGGCTACATAGATTTCCTGGCAACAGCGGCAGCTTATGTAATATTTGCTCTCAGCAGCTCATCCCTGCTTCCATGTTAATCCCTGTTGCTCAGCCACACAGACCGTCATGCTTGTATAAGGGAATGCCTGAAGCAGACTGTTCATCTAGTCAAAATGTAACTCAACCTCTGGTGAATGATACAAGCAGAAAAACAAACACTAAAAGTCATCCTTGCTAGCCTGAACACTTGTACACAGTCTACACTCCCACATTCAGTTTTGGAAAAGCTCAGGAAAAATGCCACCTAACACACTTCAGTATAAATACTGAAGTATAAAAAACCTTCATTGTCAAGTATTTGATATTTATCAGAATAAAGAAACAGATGATCTTCTACATTTAGGAGATGTACTGCACTTATATGCTAGTACGCCTTCTTTACAAAACTAATTTACAAAAAATAATCACAAGTAGGGGACTTCTTCAAATAAAAGTTTATTGGAGCTGCTCGGACATTCAAGAGAAGAGTTTGCAGGAGCCTTAGTCGGTGTTATTATATCTTGCATTACAGATACAGTGTAAGTGCTAGATATGCAATATGTCACCAATTGCAATTCAAGAGTAATACACAGAAGACATGTTCATACTGCCTGGATTTGAAGTTGAATCTATTTACTTATAATTGCAAAGGCAACTGCAAAAATGTCTGCAAACATTCATCTTCCTGATTGGGATTTCAAGCCCCGGCTCAGGCACAGCGACTTGCACAGGCAGCAGAAGAATCATGTTTACCCTTAGCAAAGTGTCTGTCTTTTGAATACATTGCCATGGCGTATCCCCACGAGGCAAATTTATCATCACCTTGCTAGTTACATTGATAAGCAGTAATGAGTCAGTTTGAAGCCACCCATCTACTCAAGCATCTGTCCTTCAGATCAATGTTCAAAAAATACAGTCACCGCAGGTGGATCACTGCAACTTTGTAAAAGTTCCCTGCTCTAACAAGTTGAAATCTCAACATGAGCACTGTTCAAAGGCTCTGAGAGAGAAGGCACCCACCTGCCATCTGATAGCATTACAAAGTTTATCTATCTATTCTGAAGTCCCCTGGGCTCAAGTGTCATGTCCCTGAACCACTCTTCACTTTGCAGGGAAGTGGAATGTCTCACCCATTCTAGTTACTACAGCAGTATAGAAAGAACATCCAGAGTTTGTCATACCTCTCCCCACAGATAAACGAGCTGTAAGTAAACTACAGCGTTATTCAAATTCGGAAGTAAACTTGGGAATAAAAACTGTTGATTATGAAACAGGAACAGCTTGGCCCTTTCTTGCTAAGCCATTCAAGAAAATGCCTAAGGCCATAAAGAACTCTTACAGAAGCAACTCTCAGCACAAAATCAGAGAAAGCAACAAATTATTATTCAAAGGCACGTGTTGGAAAAGAAATCCCACTGTTACAGGCTTCAAAATATGGAAGGATCAAGAGTTATAGAAACCTGACATAACTGTCTTTGTCTTACTGCTAGGATTCAAAAGGTGACTTGAGCTCCAAAGTATTAAGATGCCCTAGCTGTAAGATATAGTCAGCAAGCCTGACAGTTTTCAAAGGCTTAATAACATTTCACAGGAAATGCTCACAAAGTGGAAGAACATTCTCTGCAGACATCAATGATCAGTTTTCAGTTATTTTTAAGCTGGAAAACAACTAAGGCTCCCATAGCTAATTGCTATCTATCTTTGTAGAGAATCTCACCAACTCAGTGGCTAGCAATGCACTGAGAGCAAGAAAGCTTTGGAATAGAATCGGGCTGCTATAACCAGTGCAGTAATGGTGAGTTACTTATCTTCAGTACCACAGCTTCCATTACCACTGCACCTAACAGCAGAAGTTTGAACTGTTTTTACAACCTGTCTTTCTGTACAGATGTTTCATTCTGCACAAATTTCCCACAAAGGATTCTCAAAGGCACAGCAACATTGCATTTGCCTGCTGGGAAATTAAGCCATCACAACTATAATCTTAACAGCAAATCCTGTTTTTCCTGCTGTACGTGTATAATATACATGGTCTTAACTAGGACCACAAGTATACCTACACTTAGGAGGACTTCAAAATTCACAAAGTAGAGTAAGAAATGAGCAAGAAGATCGCAATATAACAATACTTCAGTTAGCACCACAAAGAAAACAGCAAAAATTCACTTGTGTTGATGTGATTGACAATGAGAGAAACAAATGTATCAGATTTATAAGGGATCTTGAGTGGCTTTTTTCTTAAACATATACAATACTGTCAGTTAGAGGGAGGACTCCCCTCTCCACAAGAGTGTAAGTGATGTCCTTACTCTTCCTCACCTCGAGAGTAGGTCTTCACATACAAGCGAACTAGAGCTGAGCCAGCAGAGCAGATAAGAAATAGCCTGAACACTACTGACATTCTTGTTACAGGAAGAATAAATTCTCTGCCACAGCACTTAACCATTTGAACCTATTTATGGCTTTCATAGTCCCACTACCACTTCCAGGTCTATGCACAAAAGGATTCAGATGCAAAGGTCATTCAACACCATAACAAAATCACCAGAACATTTGAATCAGTGACGTACAACATATTAATGCTTACTACGCCATATACATTTTAGTGCTTACAGCAAAGCACAGAACTTGGAAAGAGCATTCAAATATCTGTTCCACCAACTAAAAGCCCACAAACACTTACTTAATCTTGGAAAAGATCTAAAGTCAGATTCAGTACTTTAATATAGAAACTGAAGCCCTCAAATAGGAATCATAAAAACAGAGTTATTTTTATACCACAATCACTTCTGGAACCTCATGCTTTTTTCCCTTTAGCCTCTTCCACACCAAGATATTCTTAATACATGTTCGCAAAACTATTTCATTAACACTACTGTATTAGCATATGTAACTAAGCAGTTAGAAATGTAAACATGATCTCTCTTCACTAAAACAGAAACACTTAAACACATTGCTAATTTAACCCATTTAAATGGATCACTCCAAAAAAGGAATATCTCAAAGCATTTTTAAGAAGTCAGTTATAACCAGATACTTAAGAGAAGCAGGTGATTCTATAAGATATGCAGTGATATACTCCTATACTCCAGCACAATCTTTACACATGTAATCACAGGATATATCCCATTCAATGCACAGTATGTGTTAGGTTTTAGATCACAGATAGCTTGACTATGACAGAGACACACAGAGTACTGCTCCCTGCACTTCTGTATTATGCTCTAATTTTATTTTTTTTAACTATTAAAGAAGCTTTCTAAGAAAAAAAATCTGAAGACTAAATGATTACTACCTCTAGGATCTGCAGAGCAAAGCAAATTTCCATTACCTTTTTTTCTGGCAGCAGTCTCCAATATCGTTGCCTGGACACATGGAATCTTTTTCAGGTGTCTGCATTGAGGCTATCTGAACTGCTTCACTTGTCATCTAAACAGAGGAGTACTTGGCAAGAAGCAGCCATTTGGCAACTCTCAAGTTTAAATACTCAAATAGTTTTGTCCAATTACTACTGCAACTTCAGACTGACAAGAAAGATCAGCTTGACTGGCTTTTAATCAATACAGTTTAAATACTTCCAATTTACAAAATATTTAAATGCTGAAGTTCCAAATATAGCTATTGAGATAACAACCATTTTAATTTTGCCACTATTTAGTACTACAATACATGTTGAAAAATACCTGCAAAAATTCAAAGGGCAATTTTAGCAATAAGAATGTTAATCCCAACATGCAAAAAGACCATGCCAGTTTACAAAAAAATCAGCACAAGAGACGGTGCTCAAGGGCTTACAAGCAGTCAATGCAATTATGATATGTCTACACAGACTTGACAGGAAAAAAAGATTCTGAGAAGCAAGCATGTTAATAATTCAACATTTATTTTATGCTATTCATCAGGTCAGACATCAGTAGCAGGTAGTTCTGGATAACAGATTAAGACACCATCTCCAGTTCCACAGAAGGTTACTGCTCCTAGACACTACTGGCTGCAAGACATCCCCTAGCAGAATGTGAATGGCAATGAGACATCCTGGTGTGAAGATGATGTACCAAGAGAACACATTAACTGCAGAGAGGGTGAAGACACCCCACACTGTTATTATACAGGCAACACATCAAGATGCCTTAGTGATGTAACCTGAAACTTTCAAAGCTCAGATCTCAGTCTTAGTGCTTTAAAACATAAGCTTCAACTGCATGTATGTTGTACTTGGTTTAGTTCAGGCAGTTAAATCTATAACTATAAAAGTACATTAAAGAAACCAGCAGAGTTCATAAAGGATACTCTTAAGTATTCAAGCCTTTGCAGAATGATAACAAAGAATTTGATGAAATTAGCAGTTTAAAAGCCAAGAAACAAGCCTGAGGATTATGCAAATAATTCAGTATAAACAATTAGGAAAAAAAATAATCACAAAGGTACAACAAATTAAAAATTGTTCCATGAATAGAAATCCACTGATGATCTGAACCTTCAAGTAAGTGCTGAATTCAGCACATTAAGTGCCAGTGTCAGTAGTCCCTCACAACCCCACAAGGGCTAGCACCAGGCGACCAGCTGCCTACATTGCACATACTGCAACTTGCACTTCACAGTCCTCGAAACACCTCCTATGTCCTTCTGACTCCACATGAAATTCTCCACCATCTGTTTTATGGCTGGATATCCTTGTATTCCCCTCCTCACACAACCCGCTGTCTGCAAGGGATATCAATGTGTTTCCATTTTCCTGAACCAATTATTCAGCTTCTCCCTTGGAAAACCACATATACAATCCACTCAGTAGTGTAGCTCACCAATATACTCTCCAAGACTGGGGAGTCAAAGCGAACCACAAACTGGGCTACAGGTTTCATCACCCCAATCCTAATTAGACTCTCTATAGTTCCATTGGAAGCTAGGAATGGTAGAACATTTTATTCAATATTCTGTTAATCTGTGAATGGCAGCTGAAGGCACCATCATCACTCTGCCAAATAATTCTAACGACTCCTACCACTTGTCTAGTGCTCATATTTGCAGTGATGACAACTGCACAGGTGCTTGAAGCAATGGCTTTACTGAAAGTAACACACCTACCACACCTTTCAAAATCTAACAGTCCTACCCTCTAACTCTCCAACTATCACCTGATAGACTGGGCATGACAATCCAGCTGTAACTGTGTTCAAGAAAAATTCCAACAAGATCAGCACGAGACTAGAAAGTAAACCAAATATAGTTACTGACACACAATTTAAGACATTCCATCTTATATCATGCACATTAGTGTATCAATTTTACAGGTACGAACATCTATGCAACTCAAAAGATATAGTAAATATTAGTTACGAGTTACAACTTGGTTAACTGTTTTAGTGAAAGAATGCAGACACAGCTAGACCATATGCACCTGATCACAGCACACATCCAAAGAATTATGCAGCATTTAATACTTAATAAATATTCATAATATGCTCCAGGCTAAGTATAATGCACAAGAAAGCTGACAAATGAGAAGTAGTTCCATTTCACAAGCTTTGATATTCATGCTTTGTGCCATCTGGTCACGGGCAATTTTGAGAGTCTTACCTTGAACGTTGTGCAAAAATCAAATTTCTTCCAGATCTTTGTCCTTCTGATTAAGATTCAGTTTAGAGACTCTTTCTTGTATGTTAGAGGGTGAATAAAGCAGAAGAGCCTGTGAGTCTGAAAGTAGGAAGATGGAATAATTGACCAATTTCTTCCCTAGTTCAACACATTATTCCATAAAATCCATAGCTCAAGAGCTGCTTTATAGCAAGTTTTTGACTAGAATCAAGAATACACATGAATGACTGGAAGTGGTCAAGTTAGTCAAAAAGATCGTACTTGTTTGAGGTAATGCAGCAGAAGATTACAGGAGTGCCCTTCAGCCAGAGACGAAAGGCATAAGGTGATCTAAGATAAACCACTCAATGGCTACTACCTGACAAAAAATCCACTATCATTTGCACCTATTTTTAAAGGTGGTTCATGCAAGTCTATTTATAAACCAGGAATACAAACAACCACACAACAGAGAAAGCCTACACAAGGTTATGTGTATTCATGCACACTTAAGTAGAAGAAGATAGAAAAGACTGGCATATTTATGCAGCCATTTACAAAAGTTTACATAGATACCAGAGTCAAAAGAAAAGAAGGAGTAAAAGTTGGGATTCAAACTTATATCTCACATACAAACCAATCAAAGAAGCCTGTCACTAGCTACTAAAATTTTTTTAAAGCAAAATGCTGTTAAGAAAGAAGCAAAGTTGCTTTCCTCACAAACTCAAGAGCCAGGTTATCACGGTTAAACCCACTATGCTCAGGTATACTAGCCCATAACTTCAATAGTTTGGGTCCAGCTGATGCCCTCCATTCTCAAACTGTCCACACACAGCATTTAGTCAACAGTTTCTTTTGTTTTAAGTTGGAAGGGACCTAAGAGGTCTTCCACATAAATCTCTTTCTCAAAATGCAGTCAAAAATGAGCTCAGTCCTAGTTGCTTAGGGCTTTATCTGCTCAAGTCTTGAAAATCTCTACAAGAGTAATGTCATTCTCAATGTATGACCCTGTCTCATTTTCCCATTGTGCCTCTCAGTAAGGAGATCTCTACCTTCTTGGTGTCAAGCTTTGGAGATCCCAAAAGGTCACCACTGTTCCAGGGGATCAAAACCAGAAATACCATTACAAATGCAGGCTGGGGACATACAGAAAAAGTAACAAGGAGTAAAGAGGAACAAACCTGCTGGTTTTCATCCCTGTCTGACTTGCATTTAGCCTAACATTCAGCAGACGAAGCTTACTCTTAACAGGAGTACAACCCAGCCAGCCTGCAGCACTATGAGAGCACTTTTCATTCTAAAAGCAGGACTTGGCATGTGTCGTAGGCTCCTAGAGGCCCACCCTTCTAGGCTGAAGATTTGTAGATGGGCCAGCCTTTGAGCTGCCTTGACTCATGTCCAACCACAAACCTGTTGAGGTACATCCCATTTCCTCCTCCAGGCAGATAACATCAAAAAGTGCAAGTCACCACGTCACTGACAAACTCCACTCATAACTGGCATCCAGGCAGAGTACAAATGATTAACTGATACCCTCTGAACTCAAGTTTGTCCAGTAAACCCTCTACTCAGACTACAAATAGGAATATGCTGTTGGACACTGCATAAAGCCTTGCTATAGTCAAAGTAAGTGACGTCCATTGCTCTCCCCTTACACCAAGATCTAGTCATTTCATCAAGGAAGGCAGCCTAACTGGTCAGGCAATGATTTCTGCATGGTAAACCCACAATGACAACTTCAGTCACTACTTCCAGGGGCACAGAAGTGTTTCGCTACAGGTTGACAAACTACTAACTTATAATGTTATCAAAATAAAGCAGTAATTAAATTTCTTCCATATCACATTGAAAGCAAATTCATTTTAATGTTACCTCTGAACTTGAACAAATTCAAGAACTCCTGAAAACAAAAGCAAAAGCAGTCAGTGCCCCACAAGTAACCACACACTGTAGTCAATACCAGTGCTGACAGTACTCAAATTTCACCCAAAATGCTTCACAGTTCCTTCACAGTCCCCCAAAACTTGCAGTGAAAGCATGGAGCAGATAACAAGCTCTAGCTCCATATCAAGCAGTGTACAGCACCACTAACACAGCAGATGAGCAGAAGCAATTCTCTTATCCCCCAGGGAAATCTGCAAACCTGACAGAAGACAAACAGCTCCACTCCCTCAGGAACTGTTTTGTGGAACCCCTCACCATGATCTCCACTACAAAAAGTTTTGATTTCTGCTGTGTTTTCATGCGCCTACAAAATAAAGATATTGTCAGCAAGTGCTGATAATTAAATAGGAATGACCACCATGGAGGGAGTCACTTCATCACGTGCAGTACATGATGCATTTGGGGAAAATCCAGAAGAGCATTCATTATTTAGTTATAGTGGAGGTTATAACATTAAATATTGATGGTGAGTTCTTTTTACTTTAGGATCACAATACAGCTGGTGACACTGCTAACACAGTCACAGTTGACATGATTTCCAGTACTGTCTTCTCTTTACATTTTTAGTTTAGATTAGATTTAGGATGTCTGATGATATAACCTGCATCGTTTCTACCTGGACTTGTTAGCTTCAGAAGAACAGTGATAGCCAAGTGACAATGGATACTACTTTGAGTCGTCAAGAATGCTTCTGCAGTAAGATTTCAATCAAATTTACAACTTCCACCATTAAAACAGGTTATCAGGTACTGAACAGTACCCAAAGCGTTAGATTTAGGCAGTGTTCTAAGTATATCCTAAGAAAAACTCTTCTGGAACATTTCAGGGTGCAGCCTTACAACAATCTGCCTAAGCTAAATTGACAGTGCTCTCAATACCCATACTCTTCTACTCCAACCTTTGCACTAGCAGCTGCTTTCACATCCTCATTTAGCAAGCTGCTTCAGTAAGTTCAACTGAAAGAAAATTAAGCCAAGCAACAGATAAACAAGTCAGCTTGCAAAATTTGATGGCCACTGTTTTAAACAGCTGTGAAGTAGTAATACCAGCCTGACTGACAAGAGAGCAGATATTTCTGATATATCTAGTGCCCCACACTGCCACTGAGGTAACAGCACACTTACTAACTAGAAGAAACTCAGAACAAAAATAGGCAGATTTCATTGAATTGTACACGAGCTATTTCTCTAATTGTGCTGGGTTTCCTTCTGTCTTGCCCATAATATTTCAAAAGCACTACACTCTTGCAAAGTACAACCAAACAAACTTGATTGCTTTTCCCCTTTTAATGAAAAAGAGGCAAGAGAATTTCAGCCTTGTTTTCTCTGAACACTGCAGTTCAATCCAAGTAGATTCCTTCAGTCTCCAAAAGACCTTCTAGGAATTTTTGCTTTCCCAGACAAGAGACGTAAATATATCAGTTCCATAACACTTCACACACATAACGACAAGAGATTTCATCACGTATTAAGTTTTCCTCTACCTGCAGGACTTGGGTTTTTGTCCACTTTAAAATACTCTTCAAAATGAAAAAACTTTGGAAAAAGCACTGCAGATTTAAGCTTCTACCCCCATTCCCAATCCTTTTCAAGAAGGAACACAACAGGAAAGAAAAAAAAAAAAAGAGCTCCAAGAAACCACGTTCACAATGGTAAGGAAAAATGAAAATGAAAACTAAATACAAAGCAGCTCCTCCCCAACACCAGCAGCACACAAGTCAGTGGTCAACTTCTACAAGCTAGAACTTGGTGATAAAATCTTGCCTATCTGCCAATAAGTCTTTCACATGATAAACAGACACGCATACAACACACAGTACTGAGGAAGAATACTAGAGCGCTCTGCCTAGCCAAACATTCTCTGCATTAGCAGAGGTTTTCAGTGAACTTGTTTCTTTGGAAAGTAGCTTTCTTTACTTCTGCACTAAAAGCACCTATTACTTTTCAATTCCTCTCCTGCTTGGTGTTAGTTTCTCTCATCTGGCAACAGCATCACACTTCGACCCTGGGAAAGGAAAGGATAAGCACTAAGTGGAATCAGTCAACAGTTCTAAGGTCAGAACAAAAACTACTGGGCAGAAGAAAGCTTGCTCATAGGTAGCCCAGGTCCACTGACTCTTTTTGTACTAGTAACAGCTTAATGTGACCACTAAAATGGAAAGTAGCAGAAAAGGACAATGGAAATTCCAACAGATCACTCTGACCATCACTTCAAGAAATAAGACAATCCACGACAGACCTAAGCTGTCACATCTGCTTCCTACATAAGAGCTTCCATTTTAATCAGACCCCTAATAAACAAACAAACCAGATGCATGGAAAAGGGACAGTATGTTAAGACAGATTAAGATGTCTTCCACATTAACTCCATCTTCTCTTTGGAACTGGCAACATAAACAGGCTTCAAATCTGAGCAGTCTGTCTCTCTCTCAAAAAAAGAGTTACTTCAGCTCTGGAATTGTTACTCTATGCTTTTGCTAATATGAAACATTTGCCTGTTAACCCTGAAACAAAGATATAACATGGAGTAAAAAAAAACAAAAAAACCAAGCCAAGCAGCAAGCAACCGGTGCTCTTTCTAGATGGAGCCCTGCTTTCCCTCCTTATTTATGTGTAAGTGCAGAGAACTGTTTAGATTGAAAGTAACAGTCAAAAACAGCTGCAAATATAAAGTACTTTTCAAGGACAGTATCTTCTGGGAATAAATTAATACAGGGTTTCAAAAGTACAGTTTCAGAACACTTCTCCCATGACATTTTTCTAAGCACGATAAATTCTTTACCCTGTCATGAACAACATCAGTACACAACTTTACTTCAGGAGTCCTAACCTACACTGCAATCTCATTTCTTCCCCTCTGGCTCCTTAAGTAAGCCCCACTTCAAGGAACGAAGTTTTGACAATCTCTAACCTTATCTCTTCTCCTGCAAAACTCGCAGTATTTTATGTTAACACCGTTTCTTTTTCCTTAAAATTAAAGTACTGCAAGAGTAGTCAAAAACATACAGTGAACATTTATGGTTAACAACAGCTACTATCTTGAGATCATTAAGTATTTCAGAGCTGTTCTTCTCTGGCCTAGAGATGGTGAGGTTTGTTTGTGTAACTGAGAAGCGATCCTATTGGATTTAGTTACAAACTAGATATTGGCATTCAAACTAGGTGCTGCCTGCATCGCATTTTTGCACTGTGCAGGGAAAAACTAAAAACCTAAAACCAAACCAAAACATATCAAAGCGTAGATATGGTTCAGCACAAGGCATACCAAAGAGAAAACAGAAATCAAATAAATTATATTGCTTCACTATGATATAAAGGTAGGATACAAAATATCATCACTACAGCAAAGTCCTGACAATGCTTTTTTTTTTTTTCTACCTAACACAACAATTAAATTATCACTTCAGAGAAAACATTACACTACAGCTTTTACCATTCCTCAAAAACCAACAAGCTCTCAGATTTGCCTGGAGAAAAGAATGCATAGCTATTTGACTCTGGCAAATAATCATTTCTGTAGTCACTTAAATTGCTTTCAGTTACTTTACTGTAAGAGACATTGAAAAGAACAGTCGGTTGGAAAATGTCTCACAAAGCAAGCCATCATTCCTGTTAAAGCATCTTCTCCACGACAATGCCAATGAATCTTTAGGTCCCCTTTTAAACAGCAATTCAATTATGGCGCACTTGTAGAGGATTTATGAAATAAGTTTCACAAAAAAATAGTGTTAGTTCTAGCTTTCACAAGATCATTCTGGTTGTGTACAGTACTATTTGTCTAGTTTTACCCACAATCAGGTACTACATTTTAACTCCCTCCGAGTAACATCATCAGATATAACTCAGACCTCAAGCGTCTCCATCAGCCTAAGCCATCAGAAGGGGAACCAAAGGGTGGTGACAAACCCACACCAAGCATTGGATATTTTATCATCATCATCAGTAATACAATGATAGTTTTGTTTCTTTAAAAAAATAAAAAGTTAAAAAACAAAAAACATTTTAGAGAAAGGACAAAAAAAGGAAACAAGGTTCATTCCGATGATGCATCTCTGGGAAAAAAATATAAAGATAAAGAAAACATAAGCTAGCAAGCAGATGAACAGCACACCTGAAGAGTCAGGTTGATACAACTATGGGTGCCAGTCCTTTAAGTACTGGCTAACAGCCACTGCCAGTGATGCCTGTAAACTCCACCTGCAAGGAGACACCTAATTCCCTTTAGGTGTCACCTCAGATCTGACTCACAGCACCAAAAACAAGCTCTCAGATCCTAACAATGTTCTGTGCATCAGGGCCCTACTGAGATGGATAGAATTTCTCTACCTCCTAAAAGGGAGTATCTCTAAGATGATGGCTACCAACTGGTAAGTCCCTGTACTTAGGGCTGTTAGGGCTGGATTCAAGTACTGCAGTAGCTGAAAAAAGAAAGGTTCTTCACATTTGTGATACAAACAGACATTAAAGAAATACAATCTTTTACTGAAGAGTGAGCTATGAACATTTCTTTCTCAAATGGCCCACGGAAAGTCAACCAAACTAGATGCCAGAGAGCAGGCATCAGTGCAGTACAGCAGTACCCTACCTGACACAAGGACCTGTGCATAAACTAGCATGCAGAGTACCTTTCAACTGGGAGAGATTCCTGTTGGAAATTGGAACAAACAAAAATGTTTTGAGCTTTCACGTACTTAAAATAGATCCAAAAGGAACAACTTATTCAGCTTTTATACCCTTAAAGACAAAACTCAGAATTCAATCCACACTCCACAGCACCCAAGTACAGTACTCCTCATCTGACAGGTTTCAAAGCACATTAGAGTTTCAGCAGCTTCTCAAGGTCATGAGAGCAATCACAAAAAAAAAAGACCCATCCGAATACTCATCTACCACCCTCAGAATCAAATCTAGCAGTACTCCAGGCATCAACACACTGCTCATTTAAAAAAACAAAAAACACCTCATTCACAGTTCAAAACTACTTTACATACCAGAGTACATTACTAGTCTCCAAAAGGCTACAATATATACTTGAGGGAATTTACATCCACCTATTTGGGACTAATTTAATAAGTACGTTGGGTGTCCTCAATAATTTTATCTGTCCTGTAGAAAAGAGATGTTTAGAAAAGATACCAACAGTAGGAGCACCATTTCTTACCTCTAAATAGGTAATCCGAAACATTGGAGGGAGATAAAATTATTCTTATGGAAGAACTGTAAGTCAGTGCTAAATATGAACAGGCTTTAGGTAAAGCAAGAGCTACCATGAGCAAACAGACCAAATGCAACCACAGAAAGCCAAGCTCTGGTTCCCCTCTTTCAGCAGTTTGCACAAACTCACCACAACTCATAAGTTAACACAAGAGTAAATACTTCAACAAACAATTGTGTTCTGTGAGTTTTGTGGTAATAAACAGTTGGATTAAGTAGAGACATCCCATCCAAACTGGTGCCTCTGGAGAACAAGTACTGCATGGCTTAGCTGTGTTACCGACAGCATCTTGCCATGCAGGATACATATACTACACGTGCCCCAAACACAAAAATACTTTCAGAGCTGACCTGTAATATTACACTCAAAAAAATCTAACCACAAGACAACAAGCCACAGGAAGCAAAGCTTTACAGACACTCATTTCATTCTTGATTAACTGAAGTAAAGACATGAAAGAACTGATTTTCAGTACTGCTGTTTGAATACTAGTAATTTTAACGCTAAATCTCAGAACTAGGGACAATAATTTAGGAATTTAGATTCAGATACTTTTCAAAATAGACAAAATGCCTTACTTAGAGAGCATCCATGCCTGACAACAGCACCCAAGAGGCAGAAGAATGGAGGATGTAGACCCATGCACTGCTCAACACCTTCTGCAATGCTCTCAGATGCTTCAAGACTCAATCAGAACATCCGCATCAGATTTCCATTTGGACCAGTAATGCACTTTTTTAGGAAATCTGAGTCATCCCATTTACTGTGCTTTAGTTTGCACCCTCTGAGTAGTTTCTAAGTGCGTGATCTGGACATCTCCGAAATTAACCTCAACTGAAACTCCTGGAGAACACCTAATACCCAGCAGTGTTTGGGGTGCACTCAAAACCAAACTACAACTAGTCTAAAATACAACCACACAAATTGCATATATGGTATACTACATATACTGGGTCCACATAACTTACTGTTCCACTCTACAGATCATCTTCAATTACAGCATTCTGCTTGAAGATATAAATATAAGCAATATGGTAGATACTGTCCATTCATCTAAAAGACCTTCAAGCAGCAGTAACTAAACCAGAGTCACCAACACATCACCTCATTAGGCCTAAGGCAGCTGCACTGTGGATCTGAACCTCTCTCTGCAGTAACCATTGCACAGGTGTTTGAGCACTCATCTACTCTTTCCTCCACTCCATTATAGATACGATCATCAAAAGCTGGTGAGATACACCTAGGAAAGTTTTCCTATTAAATATGAAAATCTCAAAATCCACACATCTCATGTATCACCCTACATCTACTGTAACATACAACTTTTTAAACACTGAAAACACAATTCAATAACCTGCATCATCAGCTCCACTCCACTCTAGCTCAGGGTAGGGAACAAAGCACATGCTCCATAACGCTTCATATTACTTGCCCATCGCCTTAAACAACACAGTTGCCCAAAAAAAGAAAAAAAGAAAAAGTTGTCCTGGCAATTCTAGAATAAGCTGATGAACTCTGAGTATATTTAAAAGGATTATCATAACTGTTACTGATTTCAGTTTTCCACTTGGATCAAATATCAGTTATCTACAAATAGTCCTATCATTTAAGATGTTTCTCTCTAGTCACTTTTCCTTTTGCCGTACGAGATTTTAAATACAAGGTCATGAGTTTTAAACAGGTAATACCTGGCATTGGTAAGACAGGTGAAAACTGTTGAGAACAGGACAAAGCAATATTGTACAAACCACACACAGCGATCATAAGAATTACAACAAGACATAACCACTTCTACTAAAATAAACCATTATCTTATTTCTTTACCTCCTTGCTGAAATCAATTAGTTCACATTCTAACAACACAGAACCATGTTTGCCCTACATTCAGTAAAGGTCAACTTCCTGCACTGGGGTTACCAAAATACTGAACGTGATATTTTGTCTTAACATACACTACTCCCCTGAAAACCACCAAGACAGACTGCTGCTTTCCTCTGCTGCCTAATAGGAAGTCCGTGGTCATTAACTTGCCATTACCAAACACACCAAAGAGCCATCTCAAGTTCTTCAGTAGCCTGCTCTGAAACATTCTTAAGTGAACCAGCTATTTTTCTGAGCTGAATTCTCCTAGGAACAGATTTAAGCACGTGGATATATCATTTGTATGAAAGAAAACTCAATGAAAAGACTGCATTCCATCAAAAGAGCTGATAAAAAACAAAACAGAATCAGACAGTGATGTAGTAACACCATAAGACCATGAACTGAATGAATATTACTGAGAAAACAACAGTGCAGGGGGGAACAGCAGGGACAACTTATTTTTCATAGCAGAACAAGGACCTGAAAATCCTCCTCAATTTGTAGGAATGGCTGAGATGAGGAGGGCTTTTATCAATATCTATACTAAAAACACCTTTCTGCCTTGTCTCCCATGTAAATTTTCCCAAAAGCCAGAAGACTAACTTAAAACTACACTTATTAGCAACCCCTACGTTTCAGTATAAGGGCTCAAGAAATGGACATGAACTAAGCTGCAAAAGGCAATCTCCAGCTCATGCAAAACTTCTCAGACTAGTTTTCTTTGCAGTATTAATTCTTAAGAATTTATCTTCAGCATTAGCACGATGCTGCTCAGGTACATTCCACTATAGGTCCCATACAGCCTTCAGCTCACAGCACTTACATGCAAGGTTCAAACTCTCACAATACAATCAATCAGTCTCAGACAGATTTGACAAATTTTAACTTGTTTGACTCAAAATCTCCTATGCTAGATATCTACCCAGGCCTGAAAGGCATTAGCAAAATAGCTGGGGAGTTTGCAAGGCTATCTCTCATAGAAAGAGTTCTAACTGTTTTTTGGAAACTCAGCATCCATGCTCCTGCATCAAGGACGTGCTTTTCACTGTCTACGCAAACAATTCCTTTCTCCAAACTTCCACAGTCTGATTAAGTTGACACTTTTTTTTTTTTAATTAAGAATCTGCAATGACTTATCCAGATATTGCAGTTAAACTCCCTGAAGATTACATGCATACTAGATACACTGAAAGCCAGGGCTAAATCACACCTGAAGCTTCATAAAACATCTCCCACATCGCACCACAAGCGGTTAAGACAGGATGCAAACAAGACAGTTCACACCTTGTACATATGTAAGCCCAATCTTGCAGATGATCAAGCATAAATAACTGAAGCACAGAATGAAGAAGGTGACAAACATGGAAAGAGCCTAGGTTGCAAGAACTTCAACAGCTTTTCAAGAAATCAGCATTGCTTTCCTCTGAGTTGCTGAGAAAATCAATATTCAGATCAAAGCACTTGGGCTGCTTAAAGGCCCAAGATCAAATGGATGTACCTTTATGTTCAAAGAGGTGAAGAGAAACTGGAGTGCAACAGTGAAATAAAAGATGAGGAAAGTTTGTTGAGCAACATGATAGGAAATGAAAGAAGTAAAAATAAAAAATAGAGCATACAAGGTGATAGGCAGAGGTGATCAATATTTGAGGGGAAAAAATGGACACAGATATATGCATGAACTTTTAATCACTCTCCACCATTCATGCACTGAATCTAGAACTTAGATGATTTTACCGAGGCCTCCCATTGACGTGGGGGACACTGTGCTCACAAAAACCAGCAGCTAGCTACCTCTCAGTGCTGACTGGAGAAGAGCAGCTATTTACACTGCCACTGAGAAGAGCAGCTATTTACAAGCCAACATCAAGCCTATGTGATACATCTATATTCCTACTATAATGATGATCCAAGATGCTACTACACAGTAAACCTGAATTTTCAGATTGAGAAAGGATTGGGTGGGTTTGTTTGGGTTTGGTGGCTTGTTTGGGGTTGTTTGGGTTTGGTTTTTGGTTGGGTTTTTTTTTATCAAATATTAGAAGAAAATTAATACAAGGGACAGAGTAAAATTAAAACAAAAGAGGCATGATGTTCATTTAATAAATATTAACTACACTCAATCACTCTCCCTGAGAATGACAGTCCTTTACACCCAGCATCTTAGAAGACTGTTAAACACAGTCACCCCATAAGCTTTCACTTAAACTGTGATGGCTTGTACCAATGTAAGGTGTGGTCTCAAGCTTGGTAAAGGAAGTCAGAAGCACATACTAGAAATGACCTTTGAAAAAATTTATGTGGACCAGCATCCAGTGGTAATTCCACACCAGTGATGAGGAAACACCCTGGATAATCCATGGTAACTACAAGAGATTTTTTAATTCCAGCTTCTGCTTTTTCAATTGACCACCTCACAGCAATTGCAATAAAAGTAAACTAGGCTCTCCACACGGTTTTCAATTACTTTGCTCTTCAAAATAAAAAAAGGCCTTCTGCTGCCAGCCTCACACTACATACAGCCCTTCCCATACTATGTGAATACATTGATGCTACGCACCTTTATTAAACCACATATCGCATAATATAACCTCCTCCAAACACCCATACCAAACATGAGATGAAGAGCAGTGTTGAAAAATAATTTATACTACCACAAGCCTACAGAACATGGGATACACAAATGCAATTTTTCTCCATTTCCACCTGAGCCAAACAACTTCCCACTGTAAATCACCATTCCACAGATCTCAGGCCCTCAAATGTTTATGCACTAAACCCTCTTCAAACAACCCTACAGCCAGTACCTTTGACACACAGTCAACATAAGCATAAAGGTTTATGTAATGCATGTAATGCACAAGCACAGACAACCTAGCCTCAGTCCACATGCATGGAGCTTGTCTGTACCACAGTGCTTTCAGTTAGCTGCTCATCTGCCAAGCCCATTACAAGCATTTGTTTCAGCAAAAGTTTACACTAAGCTAATGGACAATTTACCTACTGGGACAAACAGAACAGAATAAAGTGGGAGGAGGAAAAAAAAAGAACATTGAAGAGAAACCTCGTGAACGATTTTGGTAAACTCCCTTAATCAGGTAATATCACCTCATCTTCATTTGTTTCTTTTAGTTTCCACTGGCTGTCTCAACTATATTGTGCTCCTGTGCACACTGAGGGGAGGGAAGACAACCCACTACCTGCAACCTATCCAGGACACAGCTGGAACTCCAAACCAGTTTGCTCATCTCCCTCACCCCCATTTCATCTTTTCACATTCACAGTAATAAAAGCCTGCCTTCTCTTCTCCACACAGACTACAGTTCCCACTAACTCAGCAATACGAAAATTCCAGTTTCCCTTTTGTACCAATACCATTCCCCTGATAAACACAAGTACGCAATGCCTAACATAACCTTCACCCTGTAGATGCACAATCCACACCAACTCATCCCACCCCCCTTCCTCAACAAAACCTTTCAAAGACCCCACTGTTCATTTCTACTTCTAAGTATAAGGCCAAACCCCTTCACATCCTCATAATCTACAGTAATCACAAATAATTTATGCACAAGAAGAGTGCACTGATGCCCTCACAGACAGAAACATGTAATCCCTGACACCTGACACAAATGCAGGTACTTATTTCCACAGCCTCTACTAGCACACATGTAAGGCTATTCTCCAAACAGTGCCGTAGCAGCCCCAACACACAGTAACATTTCAGATTTGGATTCCAGAACTTCAACATGCAGTATCCAGGCCTTCCATGTCACCACAGGTATGACAACAGCTCACAGCTTCTGACACGTTCCCAGGACACAGACCATGCTGCTCACTGCCCCAGCCTGCCTCACAGCACCAACAGCAGGGCTCACCCAGCTGCTGACAGCCAGATGTCCCCCAGCCACTACATGTGCCAGGCAAACCAACTTGCATGCGGACTCCCTGTCCACATACCAACTTGCATTACACATGAAGGTCCTACACACTGTGGCTAACCACACTGGCCACCAAAGGAAACAAGTTCAGAACCCTGTAGAAACCTGCTGTGTCCAACCCTGGAGCCAGTGCATCAGCTTACCACATGAAGCTGCCCTCCTCCAAGCGTGCAAAGGACACACAGCTTATCCCTTTACCTCTCATACCCTACACAGGCCCGTCCACCTATCACTGCTAGATTTATAAGCCTTCACCCACCACCTGCATCTCCCAAGTATAAACACAGCTATAAACATGCCCCTCAGCCTACCCCACACACAGCTGCCTCCAGTCCATCACAATGACTCCCACTCTCGGCCTAGCCATAATTCGTAGCTAAGCCATACCCACATTGATAAACGGCGGCCCCAAACCTCCCAACCACAATAGGCAGCCCTTCAACTTCTACCCGTGACCCACGCAGCAGCGCTGCCCCTCGAGGCGGGCCGGCAGCTCCTCCGCACAGCCCCCGCTGCCCGGGCCTACCGCCAGCTGCCCGCTCCGACCCGAGGCTCGCGCTACTGCCCCCGGGCAGCCACCAGCCACGGCCCCGCCACTCCCCCGGGCGCAGCCAATACACGTGCGCGGGCCCGGCTAGCCGCCCCCCCCCCCCCGCCCTTTTCTCGCCGCGCACCGCTCCCTACATTACCCTCGCGGGACCTGGCCCGAAAGCAGCACCCGGCCCGCGGGCCTCGTTCCGGGCTCACCTCTACCGGGAGGCCGGCGGCGGCGGCAGCGCGGCCCTGAGGTCGGCAGGGCGAGGCGGAGGCCGGGCCTGCGCGGTATCTCCCCACTGCCTGAGGCGGGCGCGCGGCAGGCCCTGCCCGCACGTCGGCCCCACGCGAGCAGGCCGCCCCCCCCCAACGCGGCGCGCCAGGCCTTCCCGCTCCGCAACGCCCGCGCCTGAGCCCCTCCGGCCCTCCCTCCGCCGCCTCAGCCCGGACCGGCCAAGCCACGGCCCCGCGGCAGGCCTTGACCCCGCTACCTGTCGGCGAAGGAGCACCGGCGTCCCACGGCGTTCCGGGAGCCGGGGCGGCCCGGCTAGGGCCCGACCCGCCTTAGGTCGGCTCGGGTGGAGCCCGGCTCGGCCTCAGGCCTGGGCCGCCCTGCGCTGGCCACCGCCGGCCGCGGTCGCCGCCCGCTCGCGCACTCCGAGCGCCGCCAGCAGCGCCGACATGTTGGGAGCCCCCGTCCCGAAGGCCGCCGCCGGGCCCGCCCTCCCGCCCGCCCACGTCACGGAGCCGCGGGAGGGGCCTCCGGCTCCCGGCCCGCCCATGGCCGCGCCGATTGGCCACCGTGGCTGTCGTTCAGCTCGACCCGCCCACCGCGGGCTGCCATTGGTCCCCCGCCCCGCTCGCGCTACTCTGCCATGGTGCCATTGGCCGATCCGTTCGCCGCTCACCCGCCAGCCCCCGGCGAGGAGCTTTCCCCGATTGGGCGCCGCGCCGCTGTTTCGTTAACAACAGGCTGCCCTTCTTGTCAATCAAGGCGCCGCGCACCGAGCCTGCCTTTCTCCGCTCTTTCTCCCCCGGCTTCGCAGCCTGGGCAGGACCGACGGAAGCGGCTGTCAGTGAGCGCCTCGCCCCTCCCCGCCGCCCTCCCCCCGCCACCGCCAATCCCTCCCGGCGCGTTTTGCCTGCAGGCCATTGGCTCCCGGCGCCGCCAGTCGCGCGGCCTCTGCCGCCCCGGCCGCTGCCGCTCGAGATGGGCGTGACCCAGGCGGCGGGTGCCTCCTACCGATTGGCCCTCGCCCCTGCCAATCTCGCGGGGGGCGGTGGACCCCGGCGGAGCCGCAGCGCGCGGGCGCCGCTCCGCGCGGCGATTGGCCGCGATCGCGGCTAGGGAGGGGAAAGGTGCGCGGCTCCCCGGGGGGCGGCGGGCAGTGCCCGTATGTGCGCGCGATGACATCACCGGCAGCCAATCAGGAGGCGCGGCTGCAGCAGTCGGGGGGGGGAAATGAGGGGGGGGCAGGGGCTCGTGCCGCCCGTCGGGGCGGTTGTTGCCGCCGCGTTTGTCTCCGTATTCGAGCGGGCTCGGGCTCAGCCTAGGAGAGGAGGCCGGCTCAGTGAGATGCGGGGTCACGAGTTAAATGTCAGAGAAGCGGTGCCCGCCGCACAGCTGAGCGCTGCGTGCCGTTAGTACAAACGGCAGGCAGGCAGCAGCATGGTCTCCCCCCCCCCCTGCCTCGAGCTGCATTCTGCTCCGTGCTGTGAGCAGGAGCCTCTGTTACGCGGGCCTTAGGACCAGAGGTCAAAACCACAGCTTACATAGCGTTTTTAGTTATCAGTCAATCTCTTTGCGGCCTTTGTAAGGGAGCTGGCCCATGAAAAGCCTGGAACTTTCCATTTGGACGTGCTCAGTTTTCTATCTAGGCACACAATGGGACTATTCTTTCAGAGTTATATCCACAATACAGAAGATACCGTGCAGCTTTCAGCTTTTAAGGTCATCAACAGCACCACTTGCATTAGAAAATCCTTGCCCAGAGCTCTGGAGGAGGTAACAGCCGAAGCTCTGCTTTCTCCAGCTCCCTGTGCACCTGCTCTGCCAGGAGAAGATGGGGAAGGCCCCAGGGCTGCTTCCCACAGCTCTGCTGGCCACAGAAGTGCTCGAGTGAAACCTCCGTGGTCCCAGCGCAGACACTCACATGTTCAGAAACGGACAGAACACTGAGGTTTGCCCTCTGCCATAGAAGACCTGCTCATAGACAAGCTAATTTGAGTGCCCAGACCTGGCTGCCAATCAACCTAGCTAGCTTTGAAGCATCTGCGAGATCTGGGACTCAAGACAGTTTCATACATTTAGCTTGGAGGAGGCTTTTGCTGTTCCTCATGCTTAGTTCTAGTAGTCGCTTAAATACAACTTGTGTATTATTAGAAGAATGACACATCTGGCTAAAAACTGCTGCGTCTTTTGGTTGGTGAATGCAAAATTCATTCAGCCTAGACAATTGCTGGACTGCATTTTGAAATAGCAGTTTTTATTCCAGCTGGTTTACTGGAAAGTTTTGGAGAGCCTGTCACTCTTGAAGCTGCTGGTAAACCTAGCGTAGATTTCAGCAGGTACAGATCTGGGCTGTAATTTTATCATGCCTCTGTTTACAGTCTCCACTTTGCTTCTTGGCTACCTGCCAGAGAGATACCGTAGGTAGCATTAGATAATCTCGCCCAGTGTGAGGAAGATATACTCAGCTTATACAGACTCTTCCATCTAATTTACTGTAGCAGCCATTCTTCACACAGTGGCTACTGAAACAAAAATGTTCACAAATATTGGAGAAAAGTCTCTCAGTTGTCATTCAAAGCACCTGACCCCGCCTTTCTCCTTGCTTCTAGATTCAACACTTTTGTTCTTATCCCCTTCCCTTCACCTTCAACTACAGCTGCACATATAATTTTATGACACGTTCAGAAATACATAAAATGCTCCCTTAGTACATCATCTCAGTACCAGTTCAACAGTTTATAGAATTGACTATTCAAAATCATAGAATCATAGAATGGCCTGCGTTGAAAATGGACCACAGAGATCACCTAGTTTCAACTCCCATGGCATGGGCAGGGTCACCAGCCACTAGTCAGGCTGCCCAGAGCCACATCCAGCCTTGCCTTGAATGCCTCCAGGGATGGGGCATCCACAACCTCTCTGAGAAAAAAATAAGAAAAGAAAAAAAAATAATTCTACCTTAACATTGTTTCTGATGTAACAAATCATATCCCCTGCTGTTTCTCAAGCATGACCTGCTCCACTGTTAGAGATTAACTAAAAATCTACACAGTGCACATAAGCCCTTAACCCAGTATAAACAGCACATTCCTAATCACTAGAAAAAGTACATATCTGGCTGGTTCCTGTGAGCTAAAACAAAGCGCTGTCATTGCTCAAGAGGTGTGTGTGGCAAGAGGCAAGGATCACAGCAGCAGGCAGCAAGGGCAGTGAGGTGAAGTAATAAGTAGGTGAAATAATGGCTGTACGTGGCAATGCAGAGTTAACAGCTAATCTAGGGATTTTGTGGCTTTTCATGGCTGGCCTCAGTTAAGCTTTGTGGAAGACTGCTAAAGTTCAGTATTCTTTGGGAGGGTGTATATGTATTGGATATACAGTAGAGCATGCATGCCCAAAATTAGAGTGCTTTCATATATATACAATGTTTATCTGATTCTGAGCACTGATAAAAATAACTGAACTTCAGAAATGTTAACTAATACATGGGAAGTACATAGATCACTCTGAAAATAATGCCTTCTATTTATTTCCACTGAATCTATAACTGATACAAAGAGTACAATAACACTATTTGATTCTCAGCTGCAAAGCACATCTTTCCAACACAGTCACCACCATGAGTTATGCAGTTTCACCAGCAATGAACAAGAGCCTGCATGACAGGCTTGGAAAAATCTGCACCAGTAAGGGTTACCCACTGTCACTGTAGCCACTGCTAAAACGCACCACCTGCTGCCTTACTGTGCTCAAATGCTCACATCCACCGTTTGGTCTCTGTAAACATTCAACAAGTGTCAATGAATGTCAGTGGGTGCAATTTATTCAGCATGGAGGAATTCAGTGACACACCCTTGCTTCATACACACTTCTGTGCCATACATCATATCACACAGGCAACAAAAGACATTTTTTATCTGCAAACCACAAATAATGTGGTTGTCTTCATATTAAGAAATGAGTAAAGAAAGTTTGGAAAGGTTCATATAACATTTTGCCTTGTTTTTTTGCTCACCAAGAGAAAAATGGGTGGCAAAGAAAAAGGTAAAGATACTGACAAAACCCAGTAATGTTATTATTACCTGTTTGTAGTCTGGGGAAAGTATGCTACTCAGAGCTAGGGCCAGACGTTCTATTTTCTGCTGGTGAGTGAATTCCTCTTCCCAACTGTCAGCAAGCCTTTAAGAAGTAAAGCTTTTTTTTGACGATTCAAAAATCATCAAAGGCCTGGCTGTGGGTAACAGCCACATGATGGGAAGTTGTATGAAGAAAGGTAAGGAACATTATCCATTCCAGATAGACTGACAAATGAAGGAACCTGGCAACAAAGTCAGCTTGTGTAGTGAAATCTAGAATTTGGAAGAAGCCTTAGGTATCGGACTGCAGCCTCTAGGCAAAAGAAAGGATAGATAATGCCCATTCCAGAAGTCGAGAAATAATGTCAAAGGAAATTACTTGTCTCACAGCAAGCTTTTTAAATATAGCAGGAAGTGATAAAGAGTAATGTCTGTTTACAAAGGTAGGCCTTACCAGTTTAACCTAATATCTTTCTTATAATATCAGTCACTGCCTAGATAAAAGAGGAGATAATGGGGATTAGCAGAGTAGTATCAGAGATTAATGTATGTGATAGATTATTCATAAATGATCAGAGGCAAACTATCTGAGCACAGGTTTTCATTTTGTAAAAAAGTCAGTTGGGGTTAAACCTAGATATTTTCATCAATGACACCAACAGAAGAAGTTGATGGAAGTAAAACTGTAAACAAACCAGTGCTAGGAGGCACCATTGGTAAAGAGAACTGGGAAACCATACACAGTTAAATTGATGGAGAAATTGAAATACAGATAAATTGAGGAGTTTAACAGCAAGATGTTTAGGGACTAATATCAGGCATTTCCTCTAGCAACTAAGAGCTTAACACTACAAAGAGATCATGAAGAAGGACAGAATATTGCTGTTTATTAGAGCATAGTATGAAATGCTATTCAGTTTCAGCATTAGAATGACAAATGCAATCTTAAACATTGCTGGTGACAAGTTAGGTGCCTTCACACAGGCACTTAATTAGCAGTGTGCAAGTGCTTATTTGGAGCTTCACGCAGGCAGCCATGAGCTGGCTCTGAGATGCAACAAACTGAAAGGGTTGATGAGCCTTGATTATTTCTGTTGCCTTCATTTGAGCTTTGTTCACATTGTTAAAATGGGTATGGACAGACAGCCACAAGCTGTCAGGCCAGTTTGTAATTAAACCATGGCTTAGCATGGCTTAATAAGTTACTGCTCAACAGACAAGATGTAATAATTGCCTATGTGCATGCTCTCAGCTTGTCCAGCAGCTGAAGTAACGTGCTAGTTTAAGATACAATATTCTGCTGCAGCACCCTACCTGAAAAGCAATAGTTTGGGTTGGTAACTCAGTCGCTTGTGAACATATGTTTGTGCTTTTCATCTGCACAACAGGGAGCTCACAGCTCAGTGCAGAACTGCAGGTAACACCAGAGTACATTGGAAGTGTTAGTATTACTAACTTTTTGCTCTGAAATGTCTCTTTCTGCTATCTAAAATCTTGCTGATTTTTTTTTTACCACAACATTAGAATACCAGTTTTGTGCTTACACTATTCTCAACTGTCACCCTTAATGCGACTTGATCATTATTACTGCTCTGCTTCTTCACTGACTATCAGGACTTTATTTTTTCTACCCTTTAAATGAAGTATTTTAAGAGAGATTGAAATATTTTTAGAGAGTTTGAAAGTTTAAGCATATCAACTGTAAAGTCTGTTTTTATCTTTTAAGTTGAACTTATTGAACAAGGTAAAAAAGCTTGTTTTTTGACTCCATGAAATACACCACTTCTGTTAACAGCATCCTCTCAGTTTTCAAATGCTGTATGGACGCCATCTTCTATAGTAGAGAACATTCTACTGAAAATTCAAAGCTCAAATGTGATTTTCAAAAACAACAAAAAAAAAAATTGAAAAGATTATTATCACAATGTGCAGCTTTTAACTTAGATCTACACAATTCCATTGCTAACTTTTCCCACCCAGTATCACTCCTGTCCTAAAAATGTCTCTCAAAAGAACCCTAATAATAATGAGTTAAGCACTGTCTTTGTGGGTTTTTTTTTCATTTACATGGAATACAGGTTTTAACGAGTTAATTTCCTAAGTAGAAAAGCATCAAGAAGTGAAACGAGCCAAGAAAAGTAAACCCACGGCAAGAGAAAAGCCTTCATTTGTCTCACATCATCCCTCACCTGAGCAACGCTCCGTAGTATCCAGCCCCTGTGCTGCACAATCCCAGAAGTGGCCCAGCAGGCTGGGGCTGCAGGCATGACTGGCTGTGGGCTCATTAATGGCAGGACTCAGTGTGACTCAAGTCACCAGCAGCAGACCCATCAACAACCTGGTCGCCACATTACTGACGGGCAAAACTATGAAGCAGGACTGGGAAGAGGGGTCATGCTGACTCCAAGTGGAGCTTCCCCCCAGACTGTTAAAGAAGAGTTAATTCTTCCTCTTCTGCATTTTTATAAGATAGTTTGATGGGTGACATCCCTACCCATCAGAGTGGCTCATGTCTGATGATTTGTTTCAACATGGCCACTTCAATTGAACTCAACAAGAGAGCTAACACTTCTCTGTGGTAAATACAAGTAAGTCCTCTGCATTATCTTCCAGTACCCACAGGTCAAAAATGAAGATTTTCAATATTAAGATATCTATATTGAATATTCACCGAGCAAAGCAAAGCAGAATATAGGGCAGACTCCATGTTGTTAGTCATTCAGTAAAGGTAAATATGCTGCATTTAGTTTTGAAAGTGTTGTTAACTGTTTCTTTGTCTAGGCATTAAATTTGTCCTAAAAAAGATAATGTGTGCATTTTTTTTTATGAGTAAATATACATTAAGATTATTCGTGTTAAAAATATTAGTTTATATAAGGTATTCTTCTGGCTTTTAGAAATAATGCTAGCATCTGGACAGAAAAAAAAATTAACACTAGGATACATTCTCACCATGGTGACCCACAAGAGAACTGTCACAACAGAAGCTGCTGTTGCCACTACAATTTCCAGAACTCCTGCTGTTTGTGTTGTTGCTGAAGAGAAAATCCACTGCCCTTTGCTGCACTTAAAGCTCAGTAAGATCAGATTGCAGCTTAAAGATAATGTTCACTCTTCAGTGTACATCAGTATCAAAGAGAAAAATAAGATGATCAAAATATGCCAATCATAATAATGGCATCAACGTTAAGTATGCTGCACACTTCCTTTGAGGTAGCGAGTGCTCTGACTCCCTCCTGTTCCAGCAAAAGGAAATAAGAGTTGTGATGAGAGCCCTTGGGTTCAGCTCTCCTCAAACCAGTGCCACTAATGATGGTAAAAATAAACTCCCTACAAAAAGTAGAGGATTGATTCCCCTCAGCGGCAAATAAATAAATAAATAAATAAAAATCTAGCAATGTTTTTGGAACATAGAAATAAATTAGTGTTTCCAGTTATCAAAAAGAAAATGCAAAATAAGAACAGGCGTGTCTCTGCACAATTAATGTTCTGAACTCCGTTCCCACATTCTACCAAAGGACTGCCAATTAAGGCGAGCACGCTGCAAAGGTGCCTTACTGCCAATAGAACAAACAAATCAGTGAAAAGCATAAAGCATACTTTTTAAAACAGTCCACTTGTTACACTCACTTGGTTCGGTATTTTAAAACGTGTGCGTTCAACTCCAGAGAAGTGGAGCACAGTTTCATGAATTTTACACTCTTCTGTACAGATATGGAGAAAAGCCATCTTGCTGATGACAGGACTTGACACATTAAAAGCAGTATTTCTGGAAATGAAGAGGCCCCCAAAAGATCTCTGGTTGGCCTAGTCAGTACCAAGAAGCTCTGGAATGAATAACGCAGAATATCTATAATTAACCACAGCTAAGGGAATTAGAGTTGGAAGTTGCTATGATAGCATAAAGCCTCTGAAATGATAAACTGGTAAAATGAGAGAAATGAAAGTTATTTGCAAAAATGCTCCAAACCCTACACAGATCATCAGTGTTAGCGACGTCTCAGGTATGAACTCTATGAATTCACCCCTTTTTCACAAGCTGTGAAGTCAGGACACAATGTGCAGTTGATATTTTTATTATATGAAATGTATAAGATCTTATAAAGTTTTATAATAGAATTTATGCTGTCTGGGAAATGGAGACCCAAATCAAATTATAATTCAACAGAAGCAGGAAGGTAAATCTAAATTTGGAAATCAATGTGTCAAAGGATCAGTGCATATCAGAGATGATTCATTTTTAGACAAGCTTAAATGGATTTCATTTGCATTCATAAAAATAGCTCAGGTTGATCAAAAGTACCATACAATCCATTAGAATTTTCTCTAAATCAAAGGAAAGAAAAGGTTCAATGAGATGTTCTGAAGTTTATCCTCTCTTGCAATGAGGCAAGCCTTTGGGTGGAGGCAGGCAAAAACCCAAAAGAGAAGTGTGCTGTAAAGTGCAGCTGCACCATCTCCTTGGCTCCTCCGAGAAGTCCTAAGTGACTGCCAGAACAAGAACATGTTGAAATTGGATTTTCTTGCTTCTGTGCTTTTTGTCTGTGCATTTGTCGAGTTTATTTCCATTTTGTAATCAGAAATGTAACCCTTGTTTTACTGGTATAATCTTTTTTTCTTAAATTTGCTTGGTAGTAATGATTACAAGTAACAATGGCAAACTCAAGACACTACTTCTAAGGAAGCATCAAATATAAGTAAATGAGTTCTTGTGCATACTTTTAGATAACCTACAGCCTGGGAGAAATTTGAGAAGCCGAGACATTTCTTCTTTACAAGTAACAAGAGTCAGTATTACCCTAAGGGGAAAAGTTGGTCCAGGAGGGTGTTTGTTAGACATGTGAGATTGTATAATTGCAAGTACACAACCCAGTTTAAGTCTTGTGGAGGTTACACAGTGCTCTGGCACTCCCAAGGATGGAACATATTTCAGTGAGAAGGGTTTAAGGTTGAAAGTATGGAACTCAGAGTCAAGCAAGAGCAACTTAGGGAACCACAGCACTTGCCTGCCTGTCTGGATGACATTCAAAACATGGAAATATTACCCTCCACTGCAAAAAGTTGTAAGAGCACCAAACCTGTGAGAGCTGGAAAAGAAAGAATGACAACAGACAGCTGAGAACATTATTGTGCAAAGCTCTTCAACAGCCACAGGCTCAACTTTCTGATTGTTTGAAAACTCTATTAGAGGCTCCACAACTAAAGAGTAACAAGTGCAAACGTGAGTACTCAGCAAACACTTCCAAACACACTGCTGGCACCATCATACCACAACAGGATTCTTAAAATTGGATACCAGCAGAGTGCCAGCTATACATACAGAAAATCTCCAATTATTACCTATCACAATGTTTTTTGCAAATCACGAGTAAAAGAAAGGAAGATAGGGTATTTGCAGTGACATCAAAAGGAGTAGGGATATTCAGTCTGCAGCAGCTATGACTTCCAGGTTTATTTACACTATCTGTGGCACACTGGGATAGGCTTCAGTCAAAACAACTGTCTCTGGTAGCAGCGGTGTCCTAGTTCTTACCACTATTCCTTCCAGAGGCCCTTTCCCAATCCAGAAATATAACAAGGGGAAGGCGAGGGTCCCTGGAGAAGGAGGGCTTTTAGAAATGAGCTACTGTCACAACAATTAATTCAGTAATCACTCTCTTCTCCTCACATCTGTGATAATGCCTGGAAAAAACAGAGATGAATGGTGTCTGAGCTAGCTGGCAATAGTAACCCACTCTCAGTTCCTACTTTTCAGCAGAACTTATCTCTTATGCCAGCAAACTGTTGTTTAGTCAGTAATTAAGACACTTTTAGAAAGTTCTCAGCTCCGGCAGGAAAGGATGGACTGCATCATATTCAGATGTTCCAGCCCCTAGGGAAAGGTGTGTGGCTTCAAAAGTGGGCATCCCTAGTACAGAGATTCTGACAGAAGTTCAGCAGGGTAGAGGCCTTTGTGCATGCCTATGTGGTACAAATCTCGGTCTCTACACGTAGGCTGTGACTGGCAGTGCAATAGCAAGAGAAGGAACATTAACAGGCAGTACATTTGGGGATTGATGTAGAGCCACATACTGCAATTTCCATTCAGACCTTGTCATAGGACTGTGTAGTTCTTGTATTGTGTCCTACTATATACAGTCTTAGTGGGTGCTTGGGGGTTGAAGTAATGAAAAGAAAAGGTTACACCCTATTTTCAAGCACATTTAACTCGAAACACAAAACTAACAACATCTGAATTCCAGTGACAGAATTACAAGAAAGTCCCATGTGAACAGTGATGGAGGCAGGAAGGTGTGACTAAATACATAAAGTCTGGGATTTTTGTTTTCTAAAAGAAAAACAAAGGACTCAATACCCAAAGCAGAAGAAAGCCAGTGGAGCAGAAACCACGAGGGACAAAGTGTCCACTCATCCAGCACTTTCAAATTCAGAGGACAGGGCAATTTAGTGAATCCCAGAGATCAGAAGACAGAATCACAGACAAACTCATGCAGATTAGGAATCATGCCTGAGTAACTGCGGGAGCAAGAAAAGCAAAACACACAGCCCTGAAACACTGTCAAAGCTAGATTTTGAGAAATGACAAATTCCCAGAGAAAGGGGGAAGGGCACAAGGCCTGGGAGCATGAACTGTTCTTTCAGAACATTGCGAAGGTGAAGTCCAGAGACCGTGATCAATTTACCTGAAGCATCTGATCATATTCTCTTAGAGGAAAATTCACTCATCCCATTTTCTATTATTTGAATATTCATTAGTCATTTGTCAAAAGAGTTTAAAAGAGCAATGGGCACAGTAGTCCAAGCAAAATATTTTTCTTTTCTTAGTCTTTGGGTGGAGAGGAAAGAATCCCAGGGTGAGGATGAGACTATCCTAAGTCCTGATTTAGCAAATTTGTGAGCATATATGAAAGAGTCCAGGAAAGTGGAGATGTGTTTATATGGCTACAAGAGAGAATCACACTGGAATTTGTTTTTTCAGTCCCTGCAGCTTGTACTGTAACAACAATAATTATTTTTCTGGCTGCTACATGTCATCAGATTTTAACCAGAAATTAGAGAGACAAACCATCTCACCAATCATGTTTCCAATAAAGTCTGCAAGATTATTTCTATTTATTTCAGAAAAGGCACATTCAATCTGAAGATATTTGTAGCAGCATTTGAGGACTTGCTTTTCCATCTAGTTTTAATACCATTTTGTTGTGTTAACTTCGGTAGAGTCATGTATGATTTCTCAGTCTTAAGAATTTAAACAATCAGGTCAGTGTCTTCTTATTAATTATTAATTGCCTAAGGGCCTAGAGACTTGTCACAGTTGGGCCAGTATGCACTGCTGCTGATGCCATTGCAAAAAGGCAGTGGTTAAGTATGTAAGTCATCAGGTCCATAGCATCAGCAAATAATCACTGTTCCTATATACCTGCAGCACTATAAGACAGACCTCTGTGTTGGGAAAGTACAGTTGCACTTGCCCACATTATTCAAAAACTGATTTCAAGGGATCCTGCAAAACATAATCTGAACACATACTTAAAAAGACATAAATACAGATTAAGGCAACCATTGCAGAAGTGTATTTGTCTCTGTAGTTAAAGCCTGCTATATTAAATGTTAAAAATTTCTCTCAGACTGGAAATCATATCACTGTGTGTGGTCACAGAAGAAAGCTCAGTAAATTCTGGCTTGGTGGGTGAGTCAGCATGAGTCATCAACAGAAATACCATCCTACATTATACGAAGCTGCAAGGTACATTTAGAAACATTTCTCACTAACAAAATAATGCTGTCCTCCTGCTTTTTGTCTGGATGACATTAATGACAGTGCTGACTTTCCTAAAATACTGTAAGCATCCTTACCTCAACATGTTAAGTTAAAAAAAGTCCCTCTTTATGTTGCTGTTTTCATTAAGCAAATCCAACACAAATATGAAAAGTCTCTGGGAAAGACTCAGGTTGCAAACAAAGTCATTTACACAGTTGCGTTACACTGACTGACAACTGAGCAACACCTGCTTTTCTGGTGGATTTCTGATTACTTGATTGAAACATGCAGAGTTTATTTTTCTCTCTTCCAATTTTAATTAATTCCATCACTCAAAATTTCAAGCAGGTAATGAGACACGATGACAAATGAAGATATTTAGCCGACATCACCAACTGTGTAATAAGCAAAACAGTATCTATTTTTCTCTTGGAAGTTTGTTTTTTGGTTTTTTTTAATTGTGGCATCTCATTGAAGGGATTCTGAATGCAATGTAGATGAACATTCATAACGTTGAAACTATTCCTTCCTCCTCTTCCACTTCTCTACATTTCTGTGGAAAAGGCTTGTTCTTCTACTCTTCATATTTCATTTACCTCCCAAACATTTTTGTTCTGTTCCAGCCTGTCCTTCTGTATATAATTTCCCAACATATCATAACTGTGCAGCTGCATAAGAACCACATTTTTTCTCTGCTTCTTATATTAATTTTAAGAGCTCTAATATTTAGCTCTGCTCAAGATGAAGGAAATTTCTCATGTAACATGGCTGTACCAGCAGTCTAGAGTGCAGAACAGCAGCGCATTCACACAGAGAGCTATTTGGCCGGCTGGACACCTTGCACTCCAGTCTGGAAATCAAATCCACTGCTGCAGTTAGTCATCTCTCTGGATCCCACTTATCCCAGTGATACCACGCAGATGCAGCCAGATTCACATCAGCTAATCTAGTTACAAAACAGAGGCTCTGGTCCTATCAGATATGTTAAAAATCCATGTAAACAGAAATGGCTTAACCTCTTATTTTAAACTGCAGACTCTTTTTTTTTTCTTTTTTTGCTGCTCTTCCAATAGCTTAGCAAATGCATTCTGAATTTGTCCTCTCATTATCTCAAAGGGAGGATGTTTCCTGGATTTACTCCTAACCATTGCATTTTGGTTCACTAATCAAATCTTTTCCTAGCTAAGTTGTCTATGTATCATCTGCTCACATTTCAAACAACTAGTATAGTGATTCATACAGTGTTGCTTTGGGTAGTAGTCTTAGCAAAAACCTGTGTGTTTATTACTCTTGAATTACATATTATGTTAACTCATACACTAAATGAGGGTACAATTGTTTGTGCTGCTGCTGCTGGTTGTTTTTTTTTAAGGCATTCATTGTATTTTGAACTTGTCTACCAAACCATGGCCTCTGAGATGCAGGATGAAGGAATGCTAATTTTGTGAATCTATTTGAATTCATGAGTGAATTACTGTTGATAGGATAAGCAGCCCTAAGCACACCTTGCAAAAGGGCAGAGGCTCTCTAAAGACTTTACAAGAAGCTCTGAGGGCAAAGGATTTTGTGTCAGAGGCATTTTTGTGTTGGGTTTGGACTTCCTGTTTCTAGGTGCGACAAATTCAAAGATGCATTTAGCTAGTTATCTACACTCCTTATTCACTGGGCAGTCAGAGGTACCATTTTCCACATACAGACTAAATTCAGCATTCAACCCAAGTCACTGTCAAATCAATGTTTTACTCCAGCTGTTCTTGTAGGACATTGCTGCTGTTAGCAGTGGAAACAAGAAAATGTTTTCTGCAGACAAACTGATTATTGTAGATAAGTATGTAGGCAGTACACACTTACGTACACATAGGTACCTTTTTAGAACATATTCTCAGTAGAGAGCCCTTCCACAAGAAGTCCATATTCAATATACTTTATGTATTTAAATACTTACTTTATACAAAAATGTTAAGCAGTGCCTATTTTTGTAAAGTCATTTTCAAATGTTACTGGAAGCAACTCTCTGTGTTCTGACGCATTAGTCTTTCTTCAGCATTCACCACAGCTAAACTGGGTCGATGAGCAATAATTTATGCTATAAAAATTAAGGCAAATGCCCGATCTCCTTACTTGCTATCAGCTACTGAATCTCACATATATGTAGTTTTCAAGGATTTTATGTCCAAACTTGCTAAAATTAGGGGAAATTCATTCTGGTAACCATACAGAAGAGGATTTGACAAAGATGGTTTAATATCTGGCTGAAGTGGATGACAAAATAAACAATTCTTGAGATACCTTTGCAGGAGAATTCCTCTTCCATCACTGCCCAAAGGAGGTACATGGAATTTCCTTTTGTTTCTTTTCTTCCACCACAAATAATCGCAGAAGAAACCTCAGAATTGATGTGTACAAACTCACTCCTGAAAACTTCAAGGAGTTAGACCTATGGAGCTGGAGACGATATGGGTAGTTCAGTGAATAATTTTACAAGTGGGAAAACCACAGCTGTTTTCCTTTTCTCCCATAAATGCTTTCAGGTGCATTGAAAAGCAGTGAATTTCTCTGCCACATGAAAGAGTCACAATTCCTTCTTAGTATCTCACCTGCTCTGGAAATGAAAGTTCTAATCTCCCTGAGTGCTCAGGTAAAGCAATAAATGAGAGCTGCAGCCAGCCTCCATTCACTCTCATTCAGGCTATCTGAAGAAGCGAGATGGACTTGCATCCAGGTCTTTTAGCTTGTATTTTTGTATTCTGTGTCCCTGTTAGAGACAAGGCTGGTAAAGGCTTTTTCTACTCTAGCACCAGTAGGATTTCCTAAGATGAAAATGCTGAGTAACCTTGGTCATTTTCCAGTATGCTGCTTCATTTAATGTAATTTAGAGCATCATTTTCATGCTTGCAGCATTTAGGTAATCACTAGCTGAGTTGCTGATGGTATCAAACGTTTGGCTCTGCCATGCAGACCCACTGCTGCATTTTCTAGCTTTGATACAAACTGTCAAAATCAGGTACAAGTGTTTGTTTCTAATAAAAAAAAAGAGAAAGAATGAAAGGGTGGAAGCAAGCCCCAGAGGAAAAGATCAGGCTAAAGTTTTTCATTAACTAGTGCTATGCAAACCATCTATTTTAGCACACAATGTTAAATTATCGTTTAGCATCCCTTATTTTTTATTTATTTGCTAAAAAATAAATTCGAAAAGCAAAAATGAACAATGCCAGAATCAAATTAAGTTTGATTATCGTTACTGACCTTTTACTCTGACAATATTTAATATTACTTTGAGCATTCTTGCACAAATACAATGACCATACAAATACAAATGTAAGGCAGGAGGTCTGACTATTTTACAGGTCTATGTGTACATATAACTTATTTGAATGTATGCATATATATATATATATACGTGCAATTCTGATTTTAAAAATAAACACAGGTTTGACTGAAAATACCTGATGTTATCTGAGTTAGTTCACATGGATAATTTCCGCCCTGAAGCCCAAGACATTAACCATGGCTTAGCTCAGGTTGCTGCAGCTAAGCGATGATAGCAGAGGGGCAGAGCAGGCAGGGCACTGGAGGGATGGACATGAGACTGAAAGCCTAGAGATGCAGGGGTGATGATGAGGTCCATTGAGCACAGGTGTATCTGAAAGACACCTAAATACACGCCAGTTGCTTTGTTTGCTTTCTGCACACCAATATGTTCACATAGACTGTGGGCAGTGCTATTGTCTTGAAAAAAAAAGAAAAAGAAAAAGACGTTAAGCAGCTGAGCGAGCTCTTACTGGGTTGGCAAGTAGGAGGCGCTGAGGAGACAGCAGTAGAAACTGCAGATTATACATGCTCTGAAAAAAAATCGCATCGAACATGAGCATGTAGGAGCTACTGGATGTCCCAGTGCGTAGTGCTGAGCCAACATTGTTCTGCTCTCTGAACTGATTGATGAGCAGATTTGACAACCAGCAACTCTAGCTGCAGGACACAATGGCCAATTTTGGAGGGAAAAAAAATACAATGGGGAAGAGGTACTGGGGACTCAGTACGGTTTGTGTAAAGCTAGCTGTGGCTCAAAGCCACATCCTGCGTCTTTTCCCAGTCAGTCTGACACAGAATTGCTCTGTGGTATAAGCATCATCCTTCTCTAGATGTTACTGATGGGTCAAACCCATTAATGAAAGACTTGTTTGTGCAACAATTTTTGTACAGAAAGTGCGAGAGCACTGGAAAATGGGATAAGAGGTCTGTGCTGCTTGCAGGCTGAGACAATAAGGTGTGTGGGATGGTAGAACTGCCTGTGGGACTGTCCTGTACAGCACTGTGGGAACTGAGCAGCCAGCAGACTTCCCTGAGGCACATACTTTCCTGCTGATAGCTGCTTTACTTCAAGGCCAGGACAGAGTGGACAGCCATTAAAAGGACCTGGGAACAGGGATGGTTAGCCAGAAGACAGTGCAGAGGAAACTGATGCATGTAAAAATGCTTAATTGTTCAGTGCTTAATTATATACATTATATCTAAATGTACAGAGCAATGAGTAGGAGTAGCCTGTATAAGTTCTCTGCAAACTAAAAAATATTCCTTGGTAAGAGAATTTTATCTCATACATTTGCTTTTTCTCTTCTTTTTTTGGAAATCTGAAATGCTTCTTTTGCAAATTCACAAAGCAGTTGATTTGCTAAATCTATTTTGCTGAGAGAAGTCCTCCCAAAAGACTAAAACCTTTGAGATTTATTTCATCTCACATCACTGATTCATCATTTGCTCTCCTCCCCCAAGATTTACAGTACATCAGGACCTGACCGGAGGAGGTGTCTGTCATACTTCCAGTCAATCAATGACCTACTTTATTATTACATTTGAAGCATGGGCTCACAGAGAGGCTTTCTGCATTGAGTGAAGATCCGATCAATAACTGGCATGAAGGACACTGCAGGGAACAGTGCTGTGGAACAGAGAACAGTTTTTACTAAATGTTATTTCATGACACCTTCCCTTGGTAGTCCAATCTATTTTAGGTACAATAGGATATCTTAATTCCAGTTACTTTTTCAAATATACATACACAGACTGTGGAAATATACTGAACATTGAACTGTTCATATAAACATTAGCCCATTGCAGAAAAAAATAAAACTTTTATTCACCTTCAGTTAATTTTATGCATCTTCTCAGGTATAATAGCAAGTATGGTACAACTCAGTCAGTCTTAAGAACATAAATGGAAGTGTCCTGAAAAAGTATCCTTGCTGGACTAACAGACTAACATAACTCTGCTATGAAACTAGTTTCTTAAGACTGCTACCATTTTTTGTCAGACCTGTTCTTAGTGTATACTATATCATAAACACTTTGTTTCATTACACAATTAATCACTGATTAGTTCTACACAGTTCTGAAAAAATGCAATGAGAATAGAAATGGATTCTCCTCTGTTTCATGCATCACCAAGAGACTTAATACTGTTTATTATTTATCCTGCACGTAACCTATGTATATGGATATTCACAATTATGCTTTTGTGACTTCACTTAGCCAGTAGCTTCAGTGGATTTATATAGCCTAACCAGAGACAGAAACCATCCATGCAGAGGTGTAGCAGAAGAATAATTCGACAGAACTTCTGTTGTCACTAATAGCACAAGAGTTGGAAAGACTGTAGTTTCAGTTTGAAATCCAGGCTTAGTTTGGACAGCTGTTAACTGAGTGATGTCTTCAGTCTGGGCTCACCTCATAGGCAAATCACTGACTCGATCAGAAGCATAAGTAGTAACCTTCATGTCTGTATGGAGTCTATTGTGAGTGACAGACTGAGTCAGTCCACCTCAGGTCTGATGCATTTTCTAAACATGTCTGTCTTTCTTCTTGAGTCAGTGCAGGAAAAAGCCTTATGAGACCCTGCTCCTAACCAGATACTTCTGGAAGCCTTAGCATTAGCTTTTTTCTGCCAAAGCATTCATGCAGTCAAGGAGTGGTCCTGACATGGAGGTAGAGAGAAGACAGATAGACCCTCTGTCTCTTGCAAGAAAAAAGAGAAATTCCCTCTAATCTTATGCCACTGATGACTTCCTCTATGCTTCTGAAATAAAAACTACTGCACTTGAAACGTGTAGGTTTTCCACCAGAGAAAGTGTTTACTGCTGGAACCAGCTTTCTAATGATAGTAAGCACTGTTCAGGGGAATGGAATCTTGCAGAGCCAGAAGAGGTGCATGTTAATGAATCTGGGGTGAAACCCAGTTGCTTTCAAGATTTTGGTTCCTGCCTGAAGGAACCCCTAAAGGGAGCAGTTTTAACACTTGCAATTGATACTCTGAAAGGCAAAATCTCCTTACATTGTTCTCCTGACCTGTTGTTCTGCAGCTTGAAGTAAAACAGCCATCCAAAAGTGCTGCAGAAGACAGACATTTGCTACTCCTTCCTCAAGGTCAGAGTTGTTTGAAGATAGGTTGAAAGATGAAAAAGAAATGACAGTACCCAGCATCTCCTCTCAGCCTTCCTAATATCTGTATTTATACATGACATTATGCAATTATATCACAGATGATAATAGAGATTCAGCTGATGCCTTTAAAACAGGGCTTTAATAAGAATAAGGTAAGGAGCTGCCCTCTCTGCTGGGATTCGTTATATAGAGAGAGGAGCTTCTGTCAAGGCATCAAAATATTCAGAGAAGCTTTATACATTCAGACAAATGCCACTACTTGAAACCAAGCAGCTCGATGAGCATCCCAGTTTCAGTTTCTTGTTAGACATGTGGTTTTGGCCTTTTGCCAAATAGTATTTCAGAAAAATGTCTTGGTATATAAGATTGTAACATGCTTCATGTTAAACTAAGTGGTAACAGGAAATCATAAGAGGACAGTGGAGGAGTGGTTAAAATGGGTTGCTAGGGTGTTACGAGGATGACTTTGAGATTGTTCCAAAGAATGTCTCCTCTCAAAACCGTAAACACACAGTTGGGCTGAGGAGTCAAAAATAGACAAATGAGATTTTAGTGACACTGCTCTCTGGTGTGCCAGAAGTGCGTCTGTCTTAACTATCGTTGCTCAAAGATCTCTGAAGATCAGTGAGGCCATTAATGATGATTAGTATGAAATTTATATGACAAGGTTATACAGAAACAAAGTCCATTTATTTAGTGGTAAACTGAGTAATCAGATATGGAAATTAGTAGCCACGTGTCACATAAAGCTATCATTTTGAGAATAATCTCATTGTAAAAGCCAATCTAAACAGACAAAAATCAAGGAACAATTAAAGATAAAGTAACACATTTAACAAAGCAATAAAATGATATATTACACTGAAATGATAATCTGTGCCCACACCCCAACTACATATTTATTCTGACTCTAGTATGTTAAGTCACCACAAAGAGTGATTTTTCTTGGACAGCTCAGATCTACTTCCATGTAGCAAGCCATTTTCCTTCCACTGCTCCATAGAGAACTGCTGATGGTCTGCCTCACTCAAAGCATGGACAAACTTGCCAAAAATATATGATTCCTTCAAAAAGCATCAAACTTACAAGTCAGCTGTTTAGTTAAATACAAGTTAACAGACCTTTTTGCCTCTTTTTGCTACAACTGTCCTATTTTGTGAATTAGATGTTTTGCTATTGAAGACATGCAAGTAAAAACAAGTGTCTCACTCTGCTCTGTGCTATCATGACCTCACCTCGAGCACTGTGTGCAGGTTTGGACACCTCAATATAAAAAGGACATTCATATATTTATATACATAAAATGAGGAGGGGCTGCATGGTGTCTGCAGCTCCTCACATGGAGTGGAGGGGCAGAGCTGAGCTCTGCTCTCTGGTGACAGGGACAGAACCTGAGTGAAGGGCACGGAGCTGCATCAGGGGAGGGTCAGGTGGGGGTTAGGGAAAGGTTCTGCACCAGAGGGTGGTGGGTATGGAACAGACTGCCCAGGGCAGAAGGCACAAGCTGCCAGAATTCAGGGAGCCTTTGGACAGCACAGGGTTTGACTGTTGTGTGGTGTTGTGTGGAGCCAGGGGTTGGACACCATGATCTTTGTGTGTCCCTTGCAACTTGGGATATTCTGCTATTCTGTGATTCTGGGAGTGCTGTAGTGTTTCCCACACCTGTTCCCTATTTTGAGGTGACAGCGACACTGCAAGCTCCAAGCCCCTCCGAAACTCTTCAGACTGATGTTTATCGATAGAGAGCAGCTTCCAACAGGCTATGGAATAAAGTGTTTCCAAATCTCAACCTTCTCTCTTTGTACTTCTTGCTCTTTAAGTTATTCTCACCTCTATAAGCAATACAGAGCACGTGCTTGAAAGCCTGATAGCAGCAATAGAACTTTCTAGTTTTTAACCACTCCTTAAGTTTTGAGTATCCTGGACACTCACTGGACCACTGGAAATTTAAGCACCTCTGCATCTTCTGCAGCTAGCACTAGTGAGCATCATAGGGTACAGATATTTACTCTTCATTGTACATATGCAGAACAGGGAGGAATGGAGCTGCCTTCTGCATTTCTGATGACACAGCACAGCATTCCTTAGCTTCCTCAGGTTCGAATGGCCAACCATAGGCAAAGAGCCTCCAGGAACAGTCTCTAGAAGTGCTTGCATAGCCTGTAGAAAAGTTACTTGCATATGAAGAACAACAAGAACCCTGGAGAAATGGAGATAACATGCTGACAGAGTCAGCACAAGGTATTTTTGGACAGCTGTTGACACACTTAGGCTACTTCACAGCACCAATGCATACCTGGACCAAGGCATCCAAAATCTCAGATCAGAGATGTGACCGTAGCTGCCTCAGTCAGAGCAGAAAACCTACCAGATATTTAGGAAAAGCACCATTTTCTGACAGTGCTTGCATGACTTGTTTCTGCAAGAACCAAGGGCTGAATATACAGCTCCAAGGGTTTATCTCCCTTTTCCGTGGCAGCATTGTTAACCCAAATGGTTAATTTGATTTACACAGAACTTCTGCTTTACTGTGTTGTAATGTTAAGCAAAAAGATCTACTGGAAATACACCAATAAAAATTACAACAAAGGCCAATTCGGTTATTTTTCCTCTGATTTATTCACACAAAGAACATTTTAAAAGGTGAATTGCTGACTGAGGCACCACTCCAGCTGGGATGAGGATAATTTGGGGTTGGTGGCTGTAATAGCTTCTAAGTGAAATTCATTTGCAGCCAGTAGTACAGTTTTAACAGATTTTCATCTGCACTTTTAATAAAGCAATTATAAAACAACATAGTCTCCAGAAGGTGAAAGTGTCCAAAGCTGGGACAGAAATTAATAATATAATAGAGTGAGGTACCCAGGGTCCGGATAAAGTGCCTTGGAATTAGAAATGCTAATGGCTTGCCTTGCTGATAACTGGATTGGTACAATCGTGGGCACAGTGGTGTGCTACAGAGGCCATTCAGCATTTGAAGTCCCTCCAGAACCAGGAAGCCAGTACTGCTGCATGTCCAGGTCTTCCCAGCACTATGCACCCTTTTACAAAATGCAGGAAGTGGGACTTCTGCAGTCATTTAACAACACTGATATATTGCCAAAAAGGACTAGGGTTATGATGATGGAAATCTTTTATTCCTGCTTTTGAAAGGGTTCATTGACTTGAGATGAGAACCAAGAACATCTGAACTGAGACTTTCAGTGTCTCTTAAACTCTGACAATTTTGATTACAGCTGAGGTGAAACAGGGAAGATTTCGTAAGACCTTGCAAATTTCAGGAGTAATTTGTTGATCAAAAAGCTATTCAGAAGGCCACAATTCCATGCAAGATAATAATTTTATAAAGGAAAAGAATAGGCCAGAGGAAGACATAAATGAATTGTCACACAGAAAATTTCTACTGTGACTAAAGATTTCTAGAGATATCTTTAACTTCTAATAAACTTAATTTCTTAGAATAACCTTTCATTCTTTCAAAGAACCTATTCACTTATACAGAAATACTTGGCAAATCTTTTAATTTTACTGTACTATAATAAGGTTACTTATTTGTACAGATATCTGTCCTATCTAACATGAAGTTTGCAACTACAAACTGGTGTTTGTATAGTATTTAAAATACTTGACTGTCACTGAGTGAGAAACAGACAGTGTTTGTTGTTAGTTATCCACTATGTTATTTCTTCACATATTTTAGTCAAGTAACGCAAGCATAGGAGAATAAAAGTAGCTAGCATTTGCTTAAGAGTCTTCTTTCTTGCACCTCTCAATCTGGCCCTGCAGCTTTGGCTGTCTGCCAGATAAGTTAGTGCTGCTATCATGTAGGCTACTGAAACTCTTGAATCACTTCACTAAATTTAGATCCTTGTCTCAGAATTGCCTCCAAACATTCAAAATGGAACATACAAAGATGATTTTTGGATTTGGTGTGGATTTCTTCTTAAAAACAGATCTATGTTTTTAATTTGGTTTTCTTACTTCTTCAGTAAAAAGGAGTTATTATTCACAGCTACTCTTTCAATAGCAATTCTACCTAGTTAAGAGGAGTTTTTGTGCGTTCAACAGGATGTCTCAGGGCCTGGGTACAAGAAAAGTTTGTGGAATGTTTGTTTTTTTCCTCTGCTAGCCAAAAAGAGAAATGCACTGCACGACTGTGCAGCTCAGCATTGTAAAAAAAATGCTGTCCAGACACAGAGATGAGATCAGGAAAGACAAGAATTAAACAGAAAAACAGAATTAAACTTGGTGAGGGATGTTAAATACAATAAGGAGTTCTATAGGTACACTGGTAAGAAGAGACAGGCCAAAAAGATTGTCTCCTCTCTGTTAAATGGGAAGGGAGAACTGGCTTCAACAGACATAGAGAAGGCTGAGTTACTGAGAGAGTTCATTGCCTGTTTTCACTGTCATTCAGCCTCTCCTGTCCCTGAACCACGACATGGAGGTCAGGAGAGCAAAATCCCTCCCACAGAGCAAGTCCGACACTGCCTCATGAATCTGAATGTGCACAAGTTGATGGGGCTGGATGATGTTCATCCCAGGGTCCTGAAGAAACTGGTTGATGTGGTTGCTAAGCCAATTCTCATTGTATTTGAAAGTTTGCAGCTGTCAGGCAAAGTCCCTGGTGACCAGAAAAAGGAAGATATCACTCCCATTTTTAAGAAAGGGAGAAATGAAGGAGAAATGAAGACATGTGGAACTACAGGCTGGTGAGACTCACATCTGTGAAGCCTGGGAAGATCATGGAGTGGATTCTCCTGGAATAGATGTTAAGGCACAAGCAGAACAAGGAGCTGATGTGAGACAGAACAGCTTTACCAAGGGCTGATTTCTCATGGTCCTCTTTGACTTATTTCACACTTTGCCTTTGAACTGACTTTCTGACTAGTTAATGGTATGATTGTATGAACTCTGTGGGCAGTGTGAAATACATCAAGTTAGTCATTGTGAGTTGATATCTTGAAAATACACACCAATTCATTTGGGGTGAGAATGAACCAGTGTCTGAATGAGAATGGCACAGTATCTGACCAGCAGTAGGAGAGCTAGAAGCTTGGAAGGCATTATATACTTTCTGATATGAAAACTTAAGCTCACAGAAAGTCACACAAACACTTGGAAAAATACATGATTTTAGTGCATTTCTCAGTTTAGCTCAGAAAATGGGGAGTTCTCTATGTGCCTGCCATCGCATTTTCTTGGAGGGATATTAAAACATAGATGCTTAGCAGAAGATAAGTTCATGGCTATTGTTAATTATACATTACACACATCTGATTGCTTGTTTATAGAAACTTCCCTACTGTAGACTTCCAGGAACTGAAAAGAAAGTCACCATGAAGAAGTAGATAAATGACTAACCAGACAAGATTTATGAGAATTTATATGAAAGCTTCAGTTGTAAGGAGCTCCGTGTAGAGACAAACAACCCTGCAATTCTCTTAGAGACAGGTATGTGAAGTCTCTACTGCTGTACTATATTTTTGTAGGATGAGCAGAAAGTTTGAATGAGTTTGGAATGAGCTATGGTTAATTCCTTAAACCCCATACGTTACTTGGGGTTTTAACAGCTGATTCCACTTGCATCTTTTCATTCTTACAACACATGGTTAATATTCACTTAGTAACTGCATCAGCAACATTTGCTTTATTCTGAATAATAGCAGAGTTTATTCCAGAAATACATACTGGAGCATTCTTTACATTTTTCTCTGAAGCATCTGATATTGGCCAGGGTCAGATCCCAGATTTTTTTTTTTTTACCAGTTTGGGAATTCTTCCTCATTTGATTAAAAAAAGTCACAATATTTTTCTTGTGTGTGGCAAATAGTCAGACTTGAAATTTAGAAAATAAGCAGTATTTACTCCAAAAGAATCTGAACAAGCTGTAATATGTATATATACAGGCATAAATATACATGAAAAATATGTCTATAGGGAGCACAATATGAAACACCACCTTCTCTAAGGTAAGGGATAGAAGCCAGCTGGTGCTGAACTCACACCATAGTAGTGGAAGGAAGGGGAAATTTGGCCTGTCTATGAAAAAAATCTTACAAAAAAACCTGAGTTAATATTTTCAGTGCTCATGAACAGCAACTCTCATTTCTCATGCCTCAACTGAGACCATGAGGCACCTGATAGAGCAGAACTCCCACGAGGTTGCTGTAAAGATGTCTGAGAGGCTCAAATCCATTGATGCCCATTGGTGTAACATCTGAGCTTTCAGACTAGTAAAGACGTCTCAGTGAAGTTTTGTTTATGGAAAAAGAAGTGAAATGGATTACTCACAGTGAAGTACTGAATTTATCAGTGACCAGAAGCTTCAAGCATTTTGCCTGAAAACAGCCAGAATTTCAAAGACAATAAAAACAATCATCGGCTTTTTTCTCTATTAAATCTTTAATTAAATGATTCATAAGTCTTCTCCCTTTCAAGAAGATAGAACACTCAGCTATAGTTGAATATGAAGCTCAACTTCAGCTTGAACACCTACGTTTTAGTGCAAAGAGTTTATTTCAATTTGGATCCAAATTTTACTTCACATTTCCTTTACCATTTAAAAATGCTCAGACATCCAGAAGAAGACCTTTAATTCTTACAACATCTACACATGGATCTGAATTTAAAACCATAGCTGACATGAACCCATAGTCTTTTCACACTCTAGCACAGCTTTGACATATGATTACACTTCCAGGGACCAGGTCTTTCATCTCCCTATGTTATATGTGGCCCAGCCTGCAATATGCCAGAGCTGAACTGTCAGCTTTAATAGTAATTTCACCATCTGAGTCATTGAACTGGCCAATGTCATTCACAGTTACATTCCATCATGACATTTGGACTCTGATTAGATAAAACTTTATTGTCAAAGCAAAACAAATCACTTTAATTAATACTGCAAGCTGAATGCTAGCTGAAGCATGGTTATGTTTTCTTTCTGTAAGGCCTGCCTTTTTCAGTACCATAAATACCCTTACAGTGCAGTTTGAGATCATCTGCACCAGCTAAAATTCCTATTAAAACAATCCTTTATTCAGTCAGTTTAGGGAGGTATCCTGAATGTAAATCCAGTATAATACAAAATGTTAGGCAACAACCACATCTCCATGACATGGAAAAGGACAAAACAGTCCAAAGGAAGACCTTAAAATCAAATATTTTCCAGACTTGGGAAAGATTCCTGATGAGTATAAACTGGAGATATTGCTTGTCAGCCATTAAAGTGAACAGTACAAGTCATATAGCATGGCACTGCTAGTGATTGGGCACAGGCTTTTTGTGCTAATTACATTGCATTGCTGGTGGAAGCCCAATGTTGGAAGTGAAGAAATCTGTAGTTCCTGCAGTAAGGTGGAAATCAGGTAAAGGTTGTTTGGGTTTTTTTTGCGATACATCCACCCATCAAAAACAATTACAGTCACTAAAGATAAGAGCAAGAGACTAAAATCAGTCATTTAAATGACTCAATTTTTTAAATACTTTTTCCACTGAACTTCAATCTTTACTACTCCTAAGCTGGAAAGTAACATGCTCCCTGTGTGATTTTCTCAGTATCAGTTTCCAGGTAGCAGCTCAGGATACAAAATATTATTCCCCTCTACACAGCCATTTGCTGTCCTTTCTTTGAAGGACAGAAACAACAACTACCCCACAAGTCTGAATTACCCAACTTCAGAAGATATTGCTGTGTATACAGCATCAAGTATACACATACTCTTCACAGAACACACTGAGAATAAAGAACTCACTATCTTGCTTGCAGAAAGCGTTGCAAAAGCTGGTTATTGTTGGTGAAGAGATCTCACAATTTTTCTTGTCAATGACTGTGTGTTTTAAGGGAAGATTGAAAGGGATGAATAGTGCTTATGATCTGCAAAGTAGTGGCCTGTTCTAAGCAGAGGTGTGATATGAAGTTCAAGTCACAAGTGGAAGAAGATGATAAAAGAATTAGGCAGCACAAAATGCATGGAACAAATCAGGATTGACTCTCACAACTTCTCAGTCTTATTTCTTTGTAGGGCTACAGCAAAATCTCTTTGCCTTGTGGACAATCAACTCCTGCATGTAGCCCTCCTTCCTGATTTTCTGCTGTTCTCTAAGGTATAGAATTCCTTCTTGATACACAGGCTTTATGAGCTAGCTGGAAATATCTTAGTTTTGTTCTTTTCTCTCTTTCTTACATGTTTCTGTTAGTTTGCTGATCTGATGGGTTAACCACAGTGTCCTTGTGCTTCTTTGTCCTTCAACTATATCGATGCCAAAGTTCTCACCTCCACAGTGTCTTCTCACTACTGAGAGAGAATCTAAAAGGACAAAATACTGACAGGATACAAGAAGGAAAATGATAATTGCATTTTATGGCCACTGCAGTCTGAGAAAACAGACAACACAGATGCCTTTAAGATATCACATGATATCTTAAAGAATAGGGGTAGAGTTAGGGGCTTAGGTAACCAAACAAAAGAGCTTTCAGGAGAGCGCTTAGACTAAACTTTTTACAGCCTGGAAACTTTGACATCTGCAGAATGCAATGCTTAGTTATTCAGCCTCTGTTTACATCTCCTTCAGATCTAGCCATCTGCTACACTTCAGCTGTTGTGTTTTGATGCCAACCTTCCTGTAAGCAGGCTTGCATTGATTAGATTCCATCTAGCAGTGTAGCTCTTCTCTGTGAAGGCCCAGCTTAGTTGTTCCTCTCTTCCTTCTACTTGTACATTTGAATATTGCTTTCTTAGTGCAAAGTGTCATATCATACATTTATTAGTCCATTTAATCTCTAGAAATTGTCACAATATTACTTCATGTACCACTGCTGCACTGTATGAAAGTAGAGACATTCCATGCATGTATGGATATGACAGACTTAGCAATCAGAAGTTCACTTCCTTGTGTCTTTCACTAGCGTTTACTATATTCTAAGCAAAAGAAACTGTTCAACATATTAAAAGTGGGTCATTTTTATGAGCTACACTTGTGGTCAGAACTAAAGTTGACTGAGATATAAAGACTTACTTAGACCATTCCTTTCTCTATCTGCCTGCTTCTTGTTCTCATTAAATCTGGGAATATTTTTTGATAATATTTCTAAAAGCCTGGACACAATTGTGAGGAACCATTCACTAAGCTATTAAATCATAACTATGCAATGAATGTTAAGGAATAGGAAGGTAGAAAACTTGAAAAAAGTAGACAGGGATAACGAGATCAGCAGGAGTGAAACTTGTTATTCATTCTAGATACTAATAATATTCTCAAAAAGTCATTTTCTAGCTGAGGTTCTGAGTCTCTTCTTGCATCCTGTGAAATTATTACTCATTCACAGAGCCAGAAACACTCTGTAATAATTTCCCTAGCCTGCCAGAGCAAAAGGCACAGCAGGCATTGTAAGACTGGAAACATATCTAGCTTTCTTTTCATGTTTCATCAGCCTTACTCCCTTACCATCCATGGCTTGTTCCATACCTTTTCAGGCCATTAAACATTTCAGGAGGGCTAGTGCCTTTTAAAGACAGCATCTACCCCTCTTGCAAAAGTCAGCTTAAGGTCTCAATCTGAAAAACACTCCCACAAAATTGTGTTGCACAAATTAGTCAGAAAGTCCATGACTGAATCTCAGTGTATGCATATGTGCTTTCGGGATTGAGATCCAGTAAGCAGTAGGGTACTGTTTATTTTAGTCCTGCTTATTACATTCAGGGCGTAGCATGACTGTATGGTTTTTCTTCACTTTGTTTTTATCATCACAGCAGCTTCCAAGAATTCAGGATTCAACCACTGGCTCTGTTGAATAAACTGCAAGCTATTATTGACTTCAGCTAGACCTTTTAACTGTAGTGATTCTTACCACTACCACACAGAAATACTGAATTTCCACACAAGGAAGATGACAAAAGGGTTTCTTCAGGTATTTTTTAATTAACTTTCTCTACTGAAAAAAAAAAAACACCAGAAGTTAGAATGTGTATTTTCAGCACAGTAACTGAGGTCTGGGGGCTTTGTTATAAAACAAATACAGTCTGATTTGAACTCCCTCCCCAGACCTACAAAACCTAGTTAAATGTATAAATAAACCTTTCTGCTGAACACACATTCAGATTCTGAAAATACAACTTTGTATTACACAAAGGAAGAAAAACAATATCAATTTGAGGAGCTTAAGTAAGAGTCATTCTCTGTGAATACAGCATCTAACTGACCAGCAACCTAGGCGGCATTCCACTGCCATGGATACTCTCTACTGTTAGAGGCAGAGGCCTCACTTACCTACTTCATATTGCCTTCAACTGTTACTTCAGAGTTCTTCCTAATTAATCATTTTTCAGCATGACACCATATGAAAATTTATCTAGGGTTGTCCATTTTTCTATTTTAAATTTATTTCTATTTTCAATTTAGTAAATTGAGCCATTTCAGCTCAGAGTGTGCTTCGGCAAACTGTCCTTTCTTCCTCTGCAGTGAACAGCCATGGCCACTTCTTGCTATAACATCATGCATGTCACAAAGCTCCTATCACAGTGATTCACAACCTGTGGAAAGGCAGCATTGCTTTGGGAAGGCAACAGCTTTGAGAGAGAGGTGATACATCTTGTCAAAACAGCTGACAAAGGTGAAAGAAAAAGGTAGAGCGGCTTTTGGTCCAACATAGCATGCTCTAGAAGGCTCACATGGATGGAAGTTACTTTGTGCTAAGCATTGACCGAGCTGCATTGTGTCACATGGAAAGGAGGCTTCACTCAAGTCTATTCATTTATTAAGACTGCTGCAGTTTGAGAAAAAAGTAATCACCTTCCAAAAACATGCAGGTGTAGAATTTCAACTACCCTTAAACCACTCAAAAAATATTCAAAGTTACAAAATACATTTCAAATGCAAACTGTGTTTATGACACTACCCATCTTTCACTGTGAGATAACATCTTCATAGTTGCATATTGTTCTAGTCATTTCATGGGTTTTGCTGATTAACCACTTACTCAAGGCATAGCATAGCAAGGTTCTTCAGTCTTGTAATAAGGGTAATTTCATTATAACTTTTACATCACTCAAAGGTTAGCCATATTATTTCCAGCAGTTCATGCAATTCTGTGACTACAAGATGATTGCTATTACAGGTGATACTATTGCAGTTTCCTCTAACATTTTTCCTCAGCATGTAAACCCAAGCTACATAGAAATTCGTCACAAAATTACCTATTAAAAATGGATTTTTTACAACATTTTTTGAGAGGACTACATTCTTAGAAAGGACTATCTGGAGGACAACTGCAGAAAATCATGAAAGGAAAGATGAAAAATGGCATTTGCTTCCTAAGGACTGACTCTACTGATCACAGTCCAGATTTTTTTTGTAAAAAACTCACAATATGGAAAGCTACATGCCTGTACAAAGGCCAAGAAAGCATGAGGAAAGTTTAGGGTATATTTTTCACAAAGCTTGAAGTGAGAGGAGGAACAATGAGCATTGCTTCTGAACTTTCATCTCCAGGTACTACATGACCTCCCATTTCTACTTAGTGTTTCAGGGAGCTATAGTAGGATGGTGCAAAGGCAAGAACCTCCTACTTGAGAATAGTGATGGCTGCATGCAGTAGCATCTCTCTCTCTACTCACAGATTTCAGAAAAGTCTTTCAATTCTGCCCATGATTTGTATCTTCCTTTTAAATTTGTATGTTGCATGTTCAGTTCAGCACTTATCTGGAGTTTCAGACAACATGAAAAGAGGTCTCTAAATCTGACATGTATAAATCTGCATGCAGATTTCAGAGGTGTTCATAGTTTCTAAGGCAAATTGGAAAGTATAATCCTGGCAATTTTTTTAAAAAAGTGTTCTTTGACTACAAGACTCTATTGGCAGAACTCGCACAAAAATATTGCCTTTAAATGTCAGTGCCTGGACATAAAGAAGGCATTTTGCCAAAATGCAAGCGAAAATCATTGGTCAAATTCGCATCGTGTGATCTTGCTTTAAAATGATCCTGATGCTGTATAAACAAGATTACATAAGGGTTCAGAGGTATGTGAAGCAGTTCAGTAGTGCCATCTTGAGGGAAGCTCCTGGATGTTACATTCAATTCCAGATTTCAGATCAACAGCAGTCACCCGTGTTTTGTTATCTGAAAATAAATCAATGAACTATTCCAGAAGAACACAGTTTGGTAGATTGAGACGTGCATTAAAACATGCCCCTATTTAGGAGAACAGAGGTCAAAACAAACACTAAAGCCTTTCTACTGCTGCAGAGAATTATAGGCTGGGAAATAGAACTGCAATGTTTTGCAGTAATAGCTGTTTATCACAAAGTCATTTAGCAGTATGGATTAAGCCTTGCAAAACATTAACACTAATTTAGACCATAAATATCTCCGCATCACAAGGGAACCAGCAGAGATAAAGAGATGATTCCAGAGTCTCACATAATTCTGCTTATCTCCTGTAATCTTTATCTTCCTCTGGGATGCAAAATGGGATCCATTTGTGCTAGTTCAATTTTCAGTAGAACAGTAACCTCACATCAGAAATCGGATTGATTAATTTATGAAGTAGCAAATGGTTAGAATTACAGAAGAGGATGCTCACAATTGCTATCTGCTCTGCTTTCCATCCATTCCTGTCTTCTCTATCACTTGGTCTGGAAGTGCCATGCACCATCTGGTAGACTAAGATCAGTAAATGTCAAAAGTGGTTTTCATATTTCAGATCTGTCAGCTAGTGACAGCTAGGCTGGTTTAGAGACCAAGCAGATTTTTATTCATTTACCAGAGAAGGCTCTCTCTTTATTCCATAAATATTTCCTGACCAGAGGCAGGAATGACAACAAGTGATGATTTCTATATCAAGTTTCATGGTTTGTTTTTTTTGTGAGAATAGATTTACAGCTCTTAAACCACCACCAACAAAAAATAAATAGTGCACAATCTTTAATAGCTTATATGTTGATGACTTGTTACTTGACATGCATAACCACCAGTACAGATGCGTGATATATTGATTACCTATGGAAGGATAGACAGCTGTGAACCTCAATGCTTCTGTAAATATCAACATTACAGTAGTGAAAATGCATGCAGTGCGTGATCTTACAGTCATACACAATTCCTCTGGGCCCTGTAGCTACAACTAAACATACAAACTCATATCACCTATTTACAAAGTCCAAACAGACTAATTCCTTGCTGAATTTAGCAAGATCAAATACATCTTGCTTCTCTAGGAAGCTCAATCAAGTTGTACACTGGGCTTCAGAAGCCAAGAAAAACAGAAATTAGTAAGGAAGATGTCTCTCCTGAAGAAATAAAGAGAAGGGGAGAAATGAACATCTCCTTGGATTTAATTGCATGTAGCCTCAAAGCAATTGCAGACTGAGATCCTGATACACTAGTGTGATATTCATTTCACAAAAATGGGTCATTGAATAAATAAGTTTTGACAAGGTAAATGGCATCTTACCGTAGTAAGAAGATATTTTGCTCGGTCTTATTTTTACTACGATACTTCTCAGAGTTTGCAGAGGTGTCAGTCCAACTATGACACAGTACGCAGTTGTGTTCTACCAACAGTCTGACATTAATCAGATGAATATTCATGAAAAAAATTAAGTAATAGAAAGCAGTGATTTACAAGCTTCCTTGAATCAATTCCTGAATAATTTCTGAAGGAAAATACTCCTGCATATATCCTCTTGAAATATAATTTGTTTGACATAGGTATAAACTGTGTGTCTTTGATTAAATGGAAACTGTATATGAACTATGCTCAGGGATCGCTATGTACCTTAGTTTATTAGGAAACCTGCCTTACACCCTTTTCACTCTTCACCCTGAGAAAGATTCTTGGGAATAAAACATCACTGGTAGCCACTGAATTTTAGCCATTTATGAAGATCAAGGCCTGTCCTCTGTCTTCAGAGTCTTATACCTTATTGTTAATCACTCTAGTACTTAAAATTTTCAATTTTTATATATACTATAGTACTCTAACAGTGTAAAACTGAAACTTAAGCAAAAGAAACAAACATGCTAGTGCTTATTACAAATGCATATGTTTCCCTCTGAGAGACACTCTTCCCATTTTCTGAATATACTAATAAATCTTTTAGCAATTGCTTCTCCGGAAAACTGGTGGGAAAGATGAAGGGACAGTTCCAGCAAAAAAAAAAATTTAAAAATATGTGCAAAACACAAAGCCCTGCTTGTAAGGAGCTCTCTTTTTTGCTTCTCTTGCTATTTGTTTTTAATTTTAACTGGAAGAAAGTGCCAATGTATTTCCTTTACATACGCCACTGCCTGAAAATTAACAACCATCTACTTAATGTTAAATTGCCCCTATCACATCACTGTTTCTTGAAAGAAAGTTCTATCACAAGCTCACTACTACAAGCAACAATGGATGTGTTATTACAACAGTAAAATATATGAACAAAAAGTAAGTCTGCACTGATTTTATCCAAGAAAGTTGTTCAGCAGTAGAGCATTAATTCAGGGAAAAAATCTAGATGGATTTGTCATTTTGAATGTGTGGTTTGCACTCTTTCTGCAAAACTTAGGACACTTCCAAAGAAGTGAATTCATTTGCAGCACCTCTCCTCAACCTGACAAAGATACATTTTAGACTCAGTAGTGCAACATACGCTAATACAGGAAAGACAGCAAGTACATCCCTTGAACTTGGTAGTATGTACATATTTTTTTCTTAGAAGAAAGCTCCACACCAGCTTATCCTCTTGCTGGATCATTCTCTATCTCACAGGGTCCTGATCCTGTGGGCTGGGGGGCATCCCTGTTGTTGACACAAGGGTGTTGCACTATGCTTTCAGCACTTCCTTAGTTCCACAATAGCTAGATACCTTGAGGTGTCCTCATGTTTCCTTCAACCAACCTCCTAAATCTTTAGGTAAGACAGAAACATAACAGCTAGATGCTACTCACAACTTTCCAAATAAACAACAATTCCAGATCTCCCTTCAGCTTCTATTTTAACTGCCAGGGCCTACTTTCTCCCAGGAAGAAATGCAGGTTGCCCATTCATTTTACTCACATGCTACAGCAAACATTCATGTCTAGTAACTAGGAAACCCCTATATGCGGTGGTGTTGTGTATTTTGTTGGTATATCAGGATAACGTTCCCTTGCAGCCAAGAGGCTATTTCCCTTAGAAAACTTCCAGCAAGTTTACCATACTGATACTGCATTCTGGAGCCATTCATAGGAGGTGCTGAATAGTGCAAGAAGAAGGAAAGCACACTGACAATACTTCGGGCAGATGTTTGAAGTACAATGTGGTAAGTACAGTTTTTCTTAATGGTGTATATGTCTCTTGAATTACTCAGAAAACTTCCTAGGACTTCATTTACACCTGACTTCATCCACAAAACAAAAGTCTCACAGTATCTTTTACCAAGTGGCAACATAAAACCAGGTGCCATAATTCACTGCAGGAAAGGTTCTACAAGGCAATACATGAATCTTAACAACAAAATTACACACAAGCTTAAGTGAAGACTTAATTAGACATGTTATAACTGTCTCCTTGAAACAGTGTATTTGATTTGTGATTGCATTTTAACATTGGCTATTTTTGACTCTACATACATTAAAGCCTTATTCATTCTTGACTGGCTACAAACAGTAATGTGATAAACATCAGCTTTAACCCTTTGCATGACAGCCTAATTAAATACAGCTGATCTTGCCTGACATCTTAGTAGTTCATAAGATAAAGTGACACAAGTTTTTCCTAATTTTTGTTGGAGGTCACCAATCTGTATTCAACAAAAAAAAAACATTATTGCTATTTGATACCAATGAGTTCCAAATTCACTGGCTAAAAAAAGAATGTGCCTAATATGTCAGACTTTTCCTTATGCGAGATCCATAATTAATAGGGCCAAGTCATTCTTCACAGATAATAAACTCATAATTCCAGAATGACTGACGTTTCTTGCAAATACTACTTTAGATGGGAGGATGCAAAAGAAAGAGGCTCAACAGCCAATCACACTGCATTTTGCATCCAGCAGAAGTTCTGCATCACAGTGCTGTTGTTGCAGACCTTTCGCAAAGTCATATCAACTCTTCTTTTCTTTCACTTTTTTCTTCCTCCAGCCCCACTGAAAAGTCACAGGAGAAACAGATAGTAATTTGAGAGAAGATGAAAAATGCTTAAAGAATCAGGATGAGTAAAACCAAAATTACTGAAGAGCTTTTGAAAGCATATTGCAAACTGTAGTATCTGTATCACTCTCCTGCAGTGACCACACCTCAGCACAGTCTGTTGATACAGTTCCTCAGAAACAGAAAATTGTTCCTTATAAGTTCATCATAATACTGGGCAAAGCACCATCAAAAAATATCCATAATACATATAGGAAAATGTTGACTCATCTGACTAAGATTATCTAGTGATAAAACACTCCTCATCAAACAGCATACACCCAATAGACATTCTCCCTTTGGAGGCCAGCCATTAAATGAGCCCAGGGAGGGATGGGCCCTGAGAAGCGCAGCTGAATTGCTTGCACCTCCCTGGGCCAGCCATTCCCTTCACTAGGTGCTCAACCATCAGTTCAGACCAGGAGATAACAGTTCCCCTACAGTTGGTATAGTTAAGCAAGATGGTTAAACCAACCCAATACACTGGTGTTACCACATCATCGCTTCCTCTTCTGAGGAAAGATCTGTTATGTGTTGGACTCTCCACTAGGCTGATTTGGTTCACCAAAGTCACAGAAAGTAACAATGCACAGAGAATGCCACATCAATCAGGTAAAGCAGCTGAGCAAAGAGCACAAGACTTTGCCAAAGGCATAGCAGGTGTGATGAGAGGGGGAATAGGGCTTCCCCTGTCATCAGTGACCTGTCTGAAGAAATTGATTCAAATCCGTCTGGGAAGAGCCTGACAACCCTCTTTCCTAGCCCAGAAGAAGAGAAGAAGGTAGAGAGGACAAGGCACTCACTTTCTTGTCCCATCTATCTTCAAAAGCAGGAGGCAGCACTTTGTTCACATGCCCTTGCAAGGCAGGAAGCTGTGCAATTAGGCAGCTCCCTATTCCTCAACGGTTTCAAGTTGAAACACTAAAAACTGCAGGAGCAATCCCTGCAAGGTGTTTTGTGTAAGCTACTCCTGCAGTGGGAGAGGAAGAGGCTCTGCCTGGTATGGTAGTCATCTGGGATGGACACATAGTAGGTGCGAATTGCTTTCACTGCAGTGCCTGTGATGAAATCACAGCACATGAAAACTGAGGATTTGACCCCATCTTAGCCAGGATTCCAGAAGAAACAGTGCTGATGCCATTACACAGTACTTGTGCCTGAATGGTTATCTGTATTTCCCCTTACATTTTTAACTACTTCTGACAGTATTTAAGCAAGGAACAGAAGTCTCAGGAACGAGAAACTCAGGGAAGTCATGGAGAGTCATAGATAACAAGCAAAACAGCATGACTACTAACCAAAAAGAAGAGTTGAAAAGTGAACTAGCCATCTTTGGTTATCACTGAGTCCCTGTAAAACTCAGCTTCAAAATACAAATGTAAGAAAAGAAGATTCATTGGTTCTGCTGACCCCACAGAACCAGCATCCATATAAAATTTCATACTGGCTGACTATAAAATGCTGACATCAGCCTTTCAGCTCTACAGAGGTTGTAGGGCGAATATCCAAAAAAAAAAAAAAGTACCCACACAAAATAACAAAGGTGGATGGTACATTTTTGAATGGCTTATCCACGTGTATAAAGACAACCAGCAAATAAGAAAAGGCTCACCCAGAACTCCACAGGCAAGAGATCTCCAACAAGAGATCTTTCCTGTGTTCCTGCGGCTGACTCAGTGCTCACCTCAGGTGATCAATCAGTGGTTCAGGCCCTGATTCAACAGCTCCCATACAGACATTTAGTTCTCTACTCACAGAAAGACAGGTAAACAAAGTAAGAAGTTGTACTAAGTTCACCTTTGCAGAGAGATTCTTTCTTTTTCCATAAAATACATGAACAAAATGCATGACAAATAAAACACAAAATACTTACCTCAATTGTGTTTCTATAGAGTCTGTAGGATTTATCCAAAACAGCAGGAAAACCTAAGCACAATTCACAGTTTTTGTGATAAGATTATCTGGTGCTTAGCATGGGTAGGTTTTTGTTAACAGAGGATGATGAATTTATCATCCTCTCGGTCAATACAGAGCTTTGCAGTTTTACTTGGAAACTATTTTGGAAACTATTTAAAAATCACTGTGAAGGTATGGGAGCAAAATTGTAATAGTTAAGCAGACCTAGTAGGTGATGAGATTCTGCTACATGACAGTCCAGAGCAGTTCTCTACAAGAAATTCACCCAGCTTAGTTCTAGCAATCTTAGGTGATTGGACAACCAGCACTTTCATTATAATTTTTTCAGACCATATGTTGTGTGCTTCGTTTCATTAATTCAGCCATATTTTTACTCTTCCTGTTAAATAAAGATTGCAGCACTCACATGTCAGGCTGAAGAAGACATTACTCTAGCAGTAACATCTAACATCTGTTTTTGGCAAGCACTATGGGCAGTTGGCAGCAGCTTTGCAGTTTCCTCCTTATGTAAATGTTCGTGTGCTGGTGGCTGTCTAAGCTAACACTGCTTGAAGACAAAGGAAGGAAAAGTCCTTTTCCTTTTACTGCTAGAACATAAAGAATCTTGCATGTTGAGCAGAGCCTCATTTTCACTGTATATGGGCCAGATCTGGCTTCAGGGGAACCAAAGAGAGCCCTGTGCAAGCAGGAATATTCACTAAAAAATTTATCAAAAAGGAAAGATTTTTAGAGTCTTATTTATGCACAGATTTATTTACCAGAAAGAAGGAATGCTAGGGAACACTGCCTGAAGCAGAAGGGGGGAAGAAATAATGTTGTGAACCTTCCAGTCCACACAGCAGATGCATTAAATCTTTCCAGGACTGGAATACATTACTAAAAGGTGGTTTCACTGGATGCAGAGTGATTGTTCAGATCTTTTTTAATATGTCCATGAAAGACAGCAAATATAGAGCCCCAGTTACTGTGAAAATCAGGGCTTTGTTGGGCATCACATACAAAGCACAGCATTTACAATTCTCCCTCTCCTCTTATGTGTTAGTCACCTGATAATACAGAACAAAACTGTGATAACTGGAGAGATTGTGCCCCGTATTGTAAGAGAAGACAAACCAGATGGCCCTCTTTCCTTAGGTCCACAGACCTCTGATACCCAGTCTGGGAGGCTTCAGCACGTTATCTCCTACTGAGATAAAATTTCACAAAAATCATGGAATCAGCAAGGATGGAAAAGGCCTCCAAATCATCCAGTCTAACCATCAAGAAGATTTCTAAAGATATTGCTTCTCTGGCAAGTTTAGGAAATTCTTGCAATGCTCCCATCTGTTTGGGGCAGTACTGCTCATCCTTAGTTCAACAGGAATCTAAGCAGCAACTGCAGCAAGAGCATGAATAGACCTATGGGCCTGTCAGCTCTATATAAAGTCGTTGGAAAGGAGATTTTCAGCTACAAGGAGCAGGCTGAGAGCACGTTTTCATATCAATTAGCCCAATAACCCCATATCAATTTTTCATATCAATCAGAACATTTTAGAATCTGAGGAATCTCATACTTCACCACGTTCATATGTGGAAATTTGGTCTGGTGATTATAAGAAGATACATTTGATGCAGATTTAGAATTGAAGCCCAGGCACTATTTTGGCTCAATTATCTTATTTTCAGCTTCAGATGTTCTACATAGTAGTAAACAGAGTTTCTTTAGCCATATAGTTAAATCTAAGAAATGTAGCTGCTGAGTATTCTCAGTTCCTTCAAACTACACTGGCAAACGGAGAATGCCCAGCCACTTGTAGGACTGGACTTCATAATTATTTGCAGCAATTAGTTCATCTCTTCATTAAATTCTGAAGAGTTCCCTGTTTTCCTTGGGGATGTGTAAATGCAATAGCCATTTGTGCATTTGAGAAGCCTAGACATTTCAGAGGGAACTTTTTCTGCACATTTACACCGATCTTTCTACCTTAATATCATCTTAAACTATATGCTGAACAATGGTGGGAACATGCTGTGCATACTGCTGCAAGAATACAGAAAAGAATGAGCAGAAGGCCAGTAGGAAGCTGAATGAGGTGTGAAAATGAGAATATGACTAAGTGACTTACCATTCAAATCATCTTTCACCAAATGCGTGTAATCAATTCCAGCCCAGTAGGGATGGTTTACATTACAAAGGCTCTAATCATGGATTTGTCCAATATCATCTTTCCCTAGAAGTAGCATCAGATGCCTGAAAAGTGTAGACATGAATTTAGTAACAAAGACTTGAGGTTGGACCACTTTCCTTTTATAAAATGATTTGTATTCCAGATTTTAGATGTCCCTGCAGTAGTGATTTTATTCCCAGGGAGCAAGTGGCTTCTTAGTACTTGTAAAACTATGCATACAAACTTGACTGTAGATAGTATTTTGCAATAACTGAAACAACTGTACTAAAATAACGTATTTTATTGCATTTCAGTTTTGTACAGAATGTAAGGCTATAGCATTCACAGTACATCTCATGAGAAAATAAAGCAGTTATTTTGAAACCACTAGAAAAATGATGTTCTGCTTTCCAGATTAATTCATGTCCTCTGAAAGCACAGAAGACAGTCGTTTTAGACTTTTAAGAAAAAAAAAAAGAAAAAAACCTTATTCAGGGTTGCACCAAAAATAACAAACCAAAGATTTGTGTCCTTTATATTCAATTTAGCAGAGATATAACATCAGAGAGATCATCACTAGAACTAGTCTAAAATGCATTTAATCAGCAACAACTTAGCAACAACTTTGATTAATTATAATTTTCTAATAATTATTCTCCCTTGTAGGTTGTTTGTGCTCCCTCAGAAATTCCCTTTTCTACTAGATGTTTCAACAGAAAATTGAGTTCACATCCAGAAATCACAGACTTGCTCTAAATCTCTAAAACAGTAAGATTCTAATGTAAATTCTTAGAAAGTATATTTGAATTCCCATCTTCAATTGAAGTACTGGAGAGAAAAGCTTCAGAGACTTCTGATCTGTTCCAGCTCTGTTACAAACTTCAATTCCCCCAAGCAGGGATGACATCTATACGAACCTTCAACTTGAATATATACGGGCTGCTCTGAAAGTAATGTCCTACAAAAGTATTATGCTGGGCCACAATGTCAGAGGTGGATGTTGATGGTATGGCAGTAGAGGTTGAACCTTCCCACCAATATCCCATTGCTCTGTGACAGATAACAGCAGAGACACAATGACGTGGAAGTACATATGGAGCAAAGGTGCATCATTGAATTCTTCTGTGTGGAAGAAATAGCACCCACTGACATCATTTATTCTTGCAGAACCTTCAAGGAGTCCAAACAGTGTATGTGAGCACAGTGAGGCAGTGGGTGGTACATTTCAGCAGTGGTGACAACAGGAGTTGGGCACCTTTCCTGGTGCAGCTTTTTACAAGCATGTGATGCAGGCTCTTGTTCATCACTCATGAAAATGCATTGCTAATGGTGGTAACTGTGTTGAAAAATACAGTTTCATAGCTGAGAATTTGCTCTATCAAATAATGTTATTGTGCTCTTTCTATCTGTTGTAGTTTCCATGGAAATAAATAGGAGGCAATACTTTCAGAGAAACTTACATAAAATAATCTATAGAAGTGAGAGTTGTTTAGAAAATAGCAAGTTTTCCAAAGAGCTAACATACAGGGGCTCTTACCACTGAAAACCTACAAATATTTGCTAACAATCCAGAGCAATTCCATTAACATTAATGGAATTTCTCCCTATTAATCACACTACAAAGTAATATCAAAACTTCACCTAATTTCTGAAGTTACTTTCAAATTTTACTGAACTCAACGCAAAGAGAAAAACCTGTAATTACAGCTCTTTTAAATGAGTTCCATATAATTACATCACAAACTTAATGGAATGTGTCTCAATAACTGTCAACATTAGTGAAAAACATGGGCAAAAAAGAAAGCTAAGCTTCCTTACATAAGTCTTGTATTGCCATTTTTTTCTATTGTTATATGTAGCTGCTTGCTTTTGGTACACTTCAAAAGAAACCTCTTTAGACAGCTTTCTGCCGACTACTTCTTTTATCTGTAAAGGCTTTCAGTGACTTGTTCGCATATCTTTTTATTTTTTCTCAAAGCAAAATAATCTTATATAGCCCCAGTGAACCCAAAAGTAAAAAGCACTAAAGCCAGACTATGCAAGGTCATATCGGAGCTTACTGAGAAACACAGGGCCACCAAAAGGAGATAACTGGAGACAGCACAGGGCGGCTCTTGCTCCAGTCCTGCCTCAAGGTAACATCTCATGAGTACCCACTTTCCACTCCAGTAATCCATCTTTGTATAACATTGTTTATGGTCATCAAGTAATGCAGGCAGCCCTCATCCCATTACTATTTTAGCTCCAAGGTAAGGCTTATTTTTCTTATCTACAAAGAGGATATTAAGGAGTGGAATACAGACACACAGTTCTCCATAGGTTTATTGTATTCAGCCTACTACCCTGTCAATCATGCCATTCTTGTTTTGTTATCACTTTTCTTAGTTTAGTGCCATATCCTCAGGCTGTGATCTCATCAGATCTCACAAACTATATAGGGTCAGATCAGGTCAGTATTTAGATGGGAAACTTACAAGAAAACTCAGATGACTGCAGGAAAGAGTACTTTTCCTCCCCATGCCATATCTTTCAGTTTCATTAGTATCCAGAAGGACTTCATCAGCACCAGCAGATGAAGTTAGCAAGTTGTGATAAGTTTCAAGACCATTTCAGAGTTTGCAGACTTCTTATCTTGAGTGACATCCAGCTTGAGTACACTAAGTCTAAAACAGCAACTATCATTGTTTCATTTTTACTGCCCCTTTGAGTCCATGACTGCTTTCATAACTTCTCTGCAGGTCTTCATGCACATCCATTGATAATTCTCACGGAGAGCTCCTGGCTCTGACCCATGACCTCCTTTTAGATCCACTGTAAAGTTTAATGCCATACACACATCAGATTCATCTTCCAATTTCCCTAGCGATGACTGCCTACATCTCAAGGCATTGGTATTTCACTACATTTTACTGCACATTCTCTTATTCCAGTAGTATATTGTGGTTTCCATTTTATGTCATTAACTGGTATTATGTTACTCCAAACTACTAAAAGCTTTCTGTCCCATTTCTGAATTGGCTAAATTCATTTCACTCATAAAAAAACTCCTCATAACTGATTTTTAAACTACACTGAGACTCTTCTGAGTGGAAGTAAATTACTTTAGTTATTAGTTTAATTGTAGATCTTTTTATCATTAGCAGCTTTTTAACCAGCTGCATGTTTCATTAGGTTACAGCACCGTCCCATGACAATGCATAGTCAGTAAAACCATCAAACAGAAGTAATTATGGACTGAGTGACATCAGGCACCCTCAGTTTTTATGCCACTCACTGTCTTTAATGCCATTCTGAATACTGTTTTACATTTCCTGATCTCAACTGTGACTTCTCCACCTCATCAATACCTGAATATTTTTATACTGACTTTGCTACAGCTTTCATTGTTATCTTGAACAAATCATTGTTTTAGACTGTGACACCCAACTTCTGTAGCATTTCTTACTCACAAGTAGCTAGTCACAGATCTGTAGAAACAAATGGGCTCGTAGGCCATGCTCTTAGGCGCATCAGTCTGAAGCAACATTCTCATAACATTCCTTTACATTGACAGCATTACAACAAAAGAATTTTCATGATCATATAATTTGCACTCACTCTTCGGTATTCGGTCACATCATTCGGTAGCTAAACTATGAAATGAGGCTAATTGTACTTATCAAATATATCCTTTGTATATCTTAAATCAATAATTTTGTGTAATGTAGTCTGCAAGTACATAATAGATCCCTTATGGACAGATGAGGTGCATTCATTAGCATCCTACTCTTTGGAAAGGTAGGAGATTGGGGCTAACAGAATGAAGTGCTTTTTACATAGATCTGAATTTGGATAACAGAAGTTAAATGATTTGCCAATGATTGTAAATAATATTTAAAAAGAAGCAGAAGTGCACTGACTTCTTTTGAAGTTCATTCTTTACTTAATGTAGATTCTTCCTCTTGAGCACTCAGTAAAACCATGATATTAAAAACTTACATTAATTTAGAATTCATTGGAGTTAGAAATATGTGACTCCATCATTTGAAAACAAAGGGGAAAAAAAACTGGCAGATTACAAAAAGCTTTGTAAAATGTGTTTGCATAGACATTATGAAACAAATGTCTTAAAGAAACTGCATGTGATATGTTTCCTTAATTCAAATTTTCTCAGTACATAAATTCTGCTAGGGAGTTTATTGCTTGTTCACAACACTTTTGAACCAAGAATGAAACTTTACACAATGCTAGAAACAGAAATAGAAGTGAAAGGGAAGAGAAAAAATTGGCCAATTGGGATTTACATTCATTCAACATCAGTCTCAGTTAACAGTTTTTATCCATTGATACCACTCACTGCTGAAATATGTGACAGATTCTGATAGCTTCCACAGTGCAAACATGCTGCCTTCTTTTTGCTAGAAGTACTTTTAGATAAGGGCACGTGGCAGATTGCTGTTTCTACTGTTCCTTCCTCACCATTATGAATCTCAGCATGAAGTCCTGTCTTACAGAATTTCACAAGATTCTCCACGTGATGCAAAATTTGCACTTGACATGGACTAAACTAACCCATGACAATTCTCAAGGGACAAATTCTCATCAACCGACAACACTTAAATGTGAGAAACAGAATTGAGAAAACTAATACAGCTCCCATCTTATTTTCACAGCAGGACTCGATGAATTTTTGACCCTGGTGTGTTAGACATTAACAGGACCGATTTTTGATTCAACATTTAAGCTTCACTTTGACTTTATATTCCCACGGGCAGATGATTGCTATCTCGAATCACACTATGAAAGTTTACCAGTCACAAATCCCTATAATGTATAACCTCTATACTGCCTTGATTTGTGTTAATCTGATCTACCAACAAATTGACTCATCTGTTTCATTCTGACAAATTTGATTTAAGTTGACATGTTGACTTTTGTACTTTCCAATGCTGCATTTCCTTTAGTAGATTTCTGACTTTGTGTTAGCTGCACTGGGCTATCTATCCTCAGTTTCTATCCGCCTGGAAGACATTTCAGTACTTTTAAGAATTAGAATGCTGAACTACTACAATCAATAGATTTGCTATTAATGTGGACAGTACAACAAAGTTTTTTTTTCACTCCCTAAGATTTGAGTGATTAGATTTCCTTTTCTCTTCGGTTGACATAAATCATCAATATTGCCATTAAAATTATTTATATTCCAGTGACAGAAAGGTAGAAATTTAGAAAGAACTGATGACTAATTGCTTTAAAAGAATTAGAGTGAGCATTGGCACTGAGTGGTACCAGAATGCAAAAAAAAAGCTTTGCTCCCTTCAAAGTCTGCATTTGTCAGGACTGGAATCTCAGCCTCATACAAAAAGCTGCACTTTATGTCCTGACTATAGTCCTTCATAAAGAAGGGACACCCGAGCCAAGACTCTCACACAGGAAATCATATCCTGATAATAATCTCAGCTGAGTTGAGAAGGTTTAAAAAAGTAGAGCAGTGGCCAGGAGTCAGACAGCAACGATGCAGCATGAGGGCTGTGTGGAAATAGGTGAAGCACTAATACCATAGAGACATGTATTTTCACGTAAAAGTGAGGCAAAGAACAGCTAAAAATACCTTAGGGAGACAAGTACTCCATGAAAACTTCTATTCCTGGTAGCTAGCTGAGGTGCATTTTTCAGCTGAGCGACAGAATGAAGTACAGAGAAAGCTAGCTGTTTATTCACTCTGTTGGTGGCACCAAAGACAATATTTCCAAGAACACCGAAGGACTATCATTATCTGGAATGCACTGCAAAAGATCATCAGTGGTGATACAAGTTAGGACCAGGTTAGAGCTAATAGAAGTAACCTCCCTGAAACTCATCTCATGTGGGCTTTGCATCCTTAGTTCAATTCATTTTGACCTTTAAACTCAGTAATGTGCCATGCTAGATCTTGCACACAGGCTGTGTGTGCCACTTTGCCTTGGGAGTATTGAAATTATAGATTTTTCATTCAGTCATCAAATCAAGAAATGCCTTTAAGTAAAATTCTTGTTTTACTCAAAATGACATGAAATGATTTAATCACACACTATGAAAATAAAAGATGATAGAGATGGAACTGAGATAAAAAAATGTATGCTGAAAATAGTTCTGCGTCCCCTGTCTCCTTTCATTGATGAATTACAACTTACTTAAAATATTACTCTTCTTAGTATTCTATTTTCAGTTCTGTTTCTGCCCTAATTTTACTATTATTTCAGTGATATTTTCTTTCCATGCTAAAGGATTTTTTGGAAAATTTTAAAATTCCGTAGAAAGCAGGCAGCTTTGGAAGAATCATAAGATAAATGTTTCAGAATTACTCTGCTAGGTTGGCCTAGCTGTACTCTGTAATATCACCTCATTTCTTACTTTAAAACAGAGGGAATAAAAGGTCAAAATCCGCAGGCACTTACGCAACCCGAAGTCATGCAGAACTGGCTGTGATCCTGAGGCCAAGCATGCCATCTAGCGTTGGATATTGTTTGTCAAAAGAGATGGATTAATTATCTCAACAATGTTTACCATATTCATAATATAGCCTTCATCACTTTGCGATCCCACACATATATTAAATGCAAGGATAATCGCTGGTAATAATTTTACACCTCCATCATGTTTAGGCAGTATGTGTGAACAGCTTGTGAACAACTTGTGTATGGAAACTGCTAATCAACAGCCAGTAACAAGCACACACAAAGAATAATGAGACTTCTGTAGTAACACTCAAGTGGTACATTTCAATCAATACGGTTACCCAACTTGGCATTACAGGGTCTTGAATATACTGTGGACTTTGCATTGATCTCTTATTTTAGGAAATCATCTTTTTTCATCTTCTTGAGGTATTGCTAAAATGAAGGCAAGTGTGAATGCAGGCCTCACATTGGAAAACAGAGTATGGAGGGGAAAAAAGGGGTAGTTCAGAGATTTGTTTAGTGTAATAAAACAGCCCTGCCATTAACTGCAAAGTGATTTCATGTTGCATATTATCCTCTGTAAGACAGACTGCTGCCCCAAAAAGTCATTCAGATTGCTATCCTGCAGTGCTGCACTCCCACCACTTTTCTCATGTCAGACCTAGTGATCCCACAGCATTAGATATTGCTGGGTCAGTGAGTTGATCTGACTGAAAACTAACTAACTGGGGAAAAAAAAGTTTCCTATCAGATAACCACCAGAAAGGACAACCTGCAGCCCTGCTATGTCATAGTATCAAAGGCTGGGGCAGGAAGAGCAGCACATAATTCAAGGAAAATAAACCATTTTAGCAGCAGTCCACAGTTCAAATAGCATAAGAACAAAACAAACAAACAAAAAAACACCGAAGAATGTACTACTACAGAACAAATTCTTCTCTTCAAGGTGCACAACGCATGAGTGAAAAGTACTAAAATCTATCGTGACATGCAGATATAAAATTAAAAGACAAAACATATTTATTCTTCAATCTGAGTTTTTCTTGGCCTTAAAAATGCATAGAACATATCTGTGCAATTTTTTGTCTTGTCTAGGCCACATTACATGAAGAGAAATCATCTAGGGCCACACATAAAATATATAATACATTTAATATATATAAGCAACAAAACTTCTTTATTTTTTTTAATTAAAACAATAAAAAAGCAACAAAATATAAAACTAGTAGGATATTTCACCTTGTTTTTGTGAAGCTAACGCTTCATTTGATGGAAGTGGTAGCAATTATTAGTGATTTCTTACGGTGTTCATCAGAGATTTTTGCACTTCATCCCTGAAAATAAATGTTTTTTAGCAATCTTGAAACCAATTCTCAAATTTCTTTATCAGAACAGAAAGTACAGCTGCATATTTTTCAATGGTTGCAGGATTGTGTTTAGCCAATGTATAAAAACGCATATAACTACTTGCCACAACTTGATCTTGCCATAATTTAAATTGCATTTTGAATGCTTTTATAGTTTGAAACAGCACAGATAAGTTGTTTTCACATCGAAGATGCATATTTAATAAATTTAGAAGAGTGGTTAAATCCACAAATCTGTGAGACATATTTAATCTTCATGTTCTGGTACAATTTTTCCTTTTTATTCCATACATGATTTTATTTTGCAAATCATAAAATCATTTTAGTATTTTACTCCAACTAAGACACCCTACTTTAGAGAGCATATGTTGTCCCCATAATCAGCATCTACACTTCTAAGGAACTCCTGGTGACGATTCAGTCCCTTGGACTTTATGAAATTCACAGCATTGGTGATAATTTGCATGATATTATTCACTTTTAAAGCTTTCGTTCATACATTTTCTTGATATACAATGCAGTGATATTTCATAAAATGTGAATTGCTGGCAGCAATTGCATCCTTTCTACTAATCTTATAAATCTCTCTCTTTTACCAACCATAACCCGGGAGCCATCAGTAGCTATACCAGGCATGTTGACAATGGTTAAAGAAAACCACTTCAATGTACATTTTACTACTTCAAACAAATTAAGAGAGCTAATTGTTTCTTTTAATGGCTTCAAAGAAGCCATTCCTTCAGTGACGTAATCAGTAACAAAAATGGCAAGTTGAGTCATATCTGTCCCATCAGTATTTTCATCTATTGCTAAAGTGTAAAATTTGAAATTAGCCATTTTACTCTCCAAATTTCTTTTGAGGGATTTTCCTATATCTTCAGATCATCTGGTGATAGACTGGTGAGACAAACTGATTTTAGGAAAATCCATTTATTTTTTTGTTAACAGGACAAATTATACCTGTCATGCCTTCCATATATGGATTAATAATCTCACAATTGGAAAATGGTTTTGAGTTCTCTGTGAACAGACGTGCTATCACACAGCTAGCTTTTATAACAGTCTGAGTGGTGACTTAAAAAAAAAAATGTGGTTGAGATGACAGACCTTTTCAGTTCCACTACATGGTCCTTATGAAATATCAATTGATATGCACTGAATGTGGCAGCATGTTTTTGCATATAATGATTTTTCAAGCTGTAGTCTTTGAAAACTGACACAAATTTCCTTACTTAGCATAGTGCCAAATTATTTGTCTTGACAAAAGAATATTCATTTTTTTGCTCAACATTCTATCTTCATCCACAGTTTCTCCTTTTTCATGTTCAGTTTTCTTTTGAGATGACGTTAGTTAGACTGGCTAACACTGCGTTTTTCTCACCAAGCAGCAAGGTTTGTCTAGGCCACTCAGTGTGGAAGAGCCACCACCATGATGCCAAGGCAGCAGCGGGCATCATGAACTGATCCAGGCCACACGAGGCCCATTGGTTGAACATACCTGATACAGAATATTAAGAAGAAGGTAAATAGCACAATTTCTTCAGTGAAGAATGTCAGTTTTGTTGTTTTCAGTTTAGCATTAACCAGCCAAGACTACAAAGCTGAAAGCAAATGGAAACAGTCGGAGACAGTGAATTTGCAGTTATCTTCTCTGGATTTCAAGAAAAGACACTTATTTCCAGCTAAGAAAGTACCTACAGTAATAGAAGTGCTCAACCCAGCCATCCTTCAGGAACAGGCAGAAGGCCAAAACTGGTCCTCAGTTTTGCCTGTGTGTTTCTGTGTGCCTTCTACTCAGCAGCAATACAGTTCAGAGTTACTGCTTTTAGTGATCCTGAATGCCAAGGTTAAGTAGGCAAGACGCAGTTTGTAAGTCTCCTCACAGCAAATATATCTGAAGCATGTTAGAGCAGGACAGCTCTGAGAGCAGCTCATCTCCTCAGGAAGCACTATTTCAGACTTTGATGTACAGTAAAGGTATAGGAGGAACACCATATCCTTACTCAGTTTCATCACCAATGATCACAGTCATAATTCAAAGATCATACTGAGAACTCATTTGCGCTGAATATTAATACAGGTATGATAGCTAAAAACTGGTGGAAGTAGTTTCCAGCAATGCATCTGCCAGCAAAAATCTTTGAAACAAATCCAAGCCTAACTGAGCAGCTTCTTCACCTTTCTTGCAAAAAGGGACTCAATATGATCAGCTACATCTTTTCACACGAAAACATTCGGACTCGTTTGTTTTTACAGACTTGGATCCAACATCACAATGGTAGTGAATTCAGCAGAGGTAAGCTCTTAAATAAGACTGAGGCATTTAACCGCCTTTGAAGATTTGTGTTAGCTTTTATGAAGGAACTTACTTGACAGTCTGAAGACTCTAAGCCTGCTTTCATGTCAAAAATAGAATAAATGCACCTTCTTCTTCTTTTTTTTTAACTACTCTGCCTTCTTGCCTTAATATTATTATTTTTTTTTTGCAGGAATCACCTTGAGCTTTACAATGACATTACATCCCATGCAATTTGGCACTTTACATCCACTAAAATAGCTAGTACAGGTGCTTAAATTGTATCAAAGGACTTTGGTTATGATGTCTGATGGACAGAAAAAAGACTAGTGAACAGTTCTCTAAATACTAACAGTCACTACCAGCTTATAGTCAGATCCTGCTCAGATGTAGCTCCACTGAAATAAATGGAGTTCTGCAAGCAGAGCATTTGATCTGATGACTTGATTTAGTCGATGATTCTGGAGTAGTCCAGATCAGTCTGCTGAGACATTCAATCCACCTGCAAAAAATTGCTCTTATCCTGAAGAGACTTACAGAACTCACTTATCATTTCAATCTTCATTTAAAACTACATGTTCAAAATCTGTATGTTAAAATGTGTTATTTTGATCATAACATATTAAAAAATGAATTGCCATTTTTCTTTAGGCATCCTTTAAGACTATCCTTTTAGAAACACAAGACACCTCTCCCCATCAACATCCTGAAGCACCCTACATCTCCTTCATTATACTTCAATGATAAAATACTTCATGTCCTCTCCATTACTTTCATGCTTAATGGCATCGCAATGAAAGAAATGACACCTTACAGAATTAGGACCCAGACTAGCATCCCTTGGAGGCTGAGTTTCAGATCATTATTTCTGCTGACACTGTGCAGCTGTTGCAGAGATTTTTTTTTTTCATCTTATTTTTTTGCCACAGAAGTCTTTAGCGGGAAGAGGAAGGCACGGCTTGTTGGACTGCTGATGTAACAGCAGCTGACAGGTGGGTTTCAGGGAACTCTCTGGGGCCATGGCCTCTTTAGTGGTTTTACCACTCTAAACTCAATTACAGTGGAGTTTCACGCTCCACAGCAAACTCCAGTCCTTTTTTGATAAAAACCTCTACAAAGTAAATAAGTCATGATGATGATATGGGTCTACCATTTAATATTCATTGAAGTACATATGTTTGAAAATTGGAAGCAGAGTTTAATCCATTTTCATATTTATATCAACATGAAGCTTTAAAAAGGATATCTTTCCTTTTCTCTGAGAATCCTGGCAATTTCTGGTTTGACAAGATATATAAAGATGCAAAAATCTCACTTAGAATATAAGAAGACCCACAGAGATTTAAAATGCAAACCTCAAAGTATGCATCTCAAATCTATTCACTTCTGTTTGGTTTTCTGTTTGACTGAAGTGACATAAAATACTTTAAAGGATCCACAGTTTTTGATTCTGCTCATGTAATTTGTCCAAAACATACTTTAATTGCAAAGTGCTTTATTGGTGTATCATAACAGGTGAACCGATCTTATATGGGACTTAAAAATTTATGACAGATTCCTACTCTCATTAAGACACGTTAAAAGTAAATTTTCTGTCTTTAATACATTTGAAGTTAAAGCAATCAGCAGAATTTGCTTATGTTCAGCTGTGACAGTTAAATCAAAACATTCAAATTGAGAAGCCTATATGAGATCTACAAATAAACCAACAAAATAAACAGAACATCAGTTTCCACTTCAGAATTTCTAATTCAGAAAAAAACCCTACATCCTCACATAACATTAAGTTTAATAATTATAATATCAAACAGATTTTCCTGCCCCTTTTCATCTATTTTCAAGAGAAATAAAAAGGCAGGTATAGCAAAATTTTCTGTCTTCACCTTTTATTTCAGAGCGCTAGAAGAATAATGAACGTGGTGAAAAAAGAGTTAACATAATGATGTCGTCCTTTATTTGACTGAATGTTTAAGCATGGTGCTACGGCTGATGGCACCTTGTTTAATAATGCAGTACATTGCTTCCTAAGGGGACAGGGCTTGATTTGAAAACTGAATATGGTGCACTCTAAATTCTCTTCCCTGAGGAAGGCTGACTAACTGATAAGTGCCATGAGCTAGCGCAGGGACTGATTCTGTCAAATCAAGCTCAAATGGAAGGCACAATGTAGACTCTTCTCAAGTCTTAGTGAAGTAATTTGAGCAGACGTTTGTGACATTAGACAGTGCATCAACTATGGAATGCTGTAAAAGTTCACTGTCTTACTACAAGGTGGTCTTTAGACGACAGGATAAAGAAATCAGTGCAAATTTGTTAATGTAACAACTTGGAAAAGCATGCTAAAAATGTCACTCTATTGGGATATGTGATAAAATGTATAGGGAAGTGACTGTCTATTGGGTTTCCTTTAATCCTTTATTAGAACTCCTGTAAAAGACATAAAAATAGAGAAATGTAATAAGCACAGCATTTTTCTTAGTTGCTATCAATGACCTAGCCTTTGGTTTTCCTGAATATTCCAATAGACAGCTGAAGCCTTTGAACATTTGTCTAAATGAAGACTCAAGAATAACGTTCTTTAAAGCCAGGAAGAAAATCATACACACACAGAATGAGGCACAAACAGTGGACTAACTTTCAACAGGACTACAAAAAAACAAAAAACAAAAAAAACCAAAACAAAACAAAAAAAAAAAGACCAGAAAATAATAGAAATACCTGAATAAATAGAATGGAAAATGGGAAAATGGGATAAAAAATTATCACTGGTCTATCATGCTTGTCTAATCTCCTGTTTTTCTTCAAGTAAATAATTGGTTTCTGATTCTCCAAAATGAAGAAAAAAGTCCACCTGACTTCTGAAAATTTGACAAATTGCTATCTGGGAAAACTGAATATGTAATCAGTAAGAAAATCATGGTTGATGAGAAAATGATGAAAGAAGATATAATAGCTAGCAATGTTGAACATTGTTAACATTAACATTTCTAGTTGGAGATATTTTACTAGGGGGTGTCTTCCAGGAGATTTTTGAAAACAAAATCTGTTCAAAGTTCTGTGACTTCAACACAGAAGTGAAAGGGTGCTGATGACAATGGTACATAACGGTCAATTGGAAGAAACTGTAGTACAGAAAGAATCAGTGCTCTTGGAGAAAGACATGATGACTGGAATAAACTGGGAAGAAACTGTACAGAATACCAAACGCAAGACTACATGCATAGAGACTAACAATAACATCTTTATTTCAAGTTGGAAATTCATCAGCAGGGTAAAGAGCAAGTTTCTGCTGTAATAGATGATGAGAGGAGTGGCAATGTCAACCTGATGCCACCAGGAGAAAGACAAATGTTTCCAAGTTGGTATTGAATGAGGTTTTTCTATTAAAGAACCATCAGTATCATCTCAACACAAGTGGTAAGTCATGCATGAAATTCAGTCTCATATTCCAAACTCACTATTTTAGTATTTTTAGGTACATTTAATTAAAAAAAAAAAACAACAGCTTTTCATGCTTGTTTTGCAAAGCTACCAGCTCCTTGTAGGTGCCTATGGGAATTAAAGATTATACTTCTCATTTGAAGGAGTTCAAACACATTGCATGATCAGACTCTTAAAATGCCTTTTCCTTGAACTGAAATAGTGTCCTTATACTTTCCTCAGCGCTATTTACGTCAGCGCAAAATGAGATTGCTTCAGAAATGGAAATACTACTAATGAGATTAGTTTTAGTTCTCCCACAAAGAAATATAAGCTCTGTAATACTACTTCCATGAGTAGTACGCTCTAAGGTGCAATTTAAGCCAAAATCTGAGAAGCGTCCTTAGCCCACAGTACTGGTAATATGCACGCAAATGCATTAGTACTCTCGTATTAAGGAACCACTGGGCAAATTATCAAAGGCATTCAGCATCAGTAGAACTTCACAATCAGTGATATCAATGGCATTAAGTAATTTGAAAGAGGAATCCTCGGCTACCTTATGCTGCATAGATGGAGTAAAGATGCAAGCACTTCCAGTGCAGATGACACAGAGAAGATTTGTAACAAACTCACTCTCAAGTTTTAATTCCTGGAATTACGAATCTTTACTGTGCAAAAATGTTTGCTTTTCACCCCCCTGGGGACCACGTTTAATCCAGGCAGGAGTCAGGAAACCATTCAACCTCTTATGAACAGGACAGATATATACTAAGTCTGGCCTTTCTATTTATAGATTACCTTATTCCATGTGAATAATACACTGAGGAGGAAGAGAGGGATGATCTATTAGCTGAGACTAATTATTAATGGTCTAACTCAGGTATCTGCAGAACTGGTCATCATTGGTAAGCTGCAATACAGTACTTCCATTAACACAGATAATAAGTCATTTTTGTTTTTAAAAATTTCTGTCCATTTCAGATATGAATAAATCAGCAAAATTTAGAAAATTTTTCTAAAATCATATCTGAACATATCATTACAACATAAAATGTCACCAGTTGTTTCAGTAACTAGTCCTAAAGTTACATTCACATATGATTGTACATCACTGCAAACTCTGTCATAATATTTAATGGGGTACATTATACAAAACTTCTGATAATGTTCACAATAGCCCTTTCCAGCCAACCTGAAGTGATTCTGCTTCATATCCTCATAGATTGTCACTCATCTTCCAAGACAGAACTGAGTAGAGAAGTGACAACAACATCATAAAACTTTTTCCTCATACTCCTATCAATGTGATAGTGTAGAGTAGTACACTGAGAGAAAATGAAAGCATCCGAAGTCAATACCAGCAGCTATCCTTGAAGCATTTTGACTTAATAACTCTACATCTTAGCCTTCCTGTTTTTAAAAATGTCGATAATATTCACACCAGCCAGATGTTCCAATGCTAAACTTATTACTGTTTGTAAATGCTTTTAGAGCATGCACCTGAACAAATGATAGATTTACAAAATAGAACATCTTGTAGCTATTTCTTAGACAATTTCTGTTTAATTTATGTAGGAAGAATACTGACTATTCTCAGATAGTTATTGTCAAAGAACTTTCAATGACTATATATATATATATATTTAAAAAACCCACTATAAATGGAACTGCTTTGGCTATTAGTCATTAAAATATTATTCATTAAAAAAAAAAAAAAGAACAGAATCTATTTTTTAAACTGATATACCACAATCACATTTCCTGCAGGATCTAATCACAAACACAGCATGAAATTCAGCTATATAAAGCAGTAAATGAGCTGGGCAGCGTATTTACAATGTGATCTAGGATTACTCCTTCTGTTCAAGCTCTTAGAATCAAGCAATAGCTAAGTTGGGTATAACCACCTGTGCACGTGGACACATGTAAATATATGTACAGGCTGCTCTTCTCTCCTTTCCTGAAGACTAGTTTCTGATACTGGCAGCAAAAAGCAGCCAGCAAGTGGAGACTGTTTCTGCTTGGAGCTGGAAAGCATTCTTCTAAAGATCTCTTATTTGAGAAGGCTGAGCTGGAAACCAATAATGAATTAGAAAAAACAAAGAGAAAAAAAACAACAAGAACCAGATTTCTTATTCTCCAGACCTTCTGTATATCTTTGCAGTGCAGACAGGCGATGACAGCTGCAAAACCTTGTGAACTAACCCTAGGTGCTATTGACTTGGCACCCTACTGCTTAGTTTTCTCTGAGACTGAATGAAAGGCTTAAAAATAGCAACATTTGCCAAAATGTTCACATTTTTAGCTTTGCTCAGCTAACTTATAATTTGGACCTTGTTTTTCCCTCTGTCCTATCCTATGATTAGATTACTTTTCTCCTTATTGTAGGAGCTGGAGAGAATAAAACAGAGTACTCTGAAAGGGAAGGGAGAGTATTTATGACATTCCTACCAGTGAAAGCAAGCAGCAATTGACCAAACATGCTGTACATCTACAGTCAGCTGTAACACACTGGGTGAAGGGGTCGGCCCTTGATCTCTCTCTGCTGCCTTACTGCATTTCCCACAAGCATTAACTTTGTTGACAGATTTCATCCTTCACATCAGCTGTCATCTCATCCCTCAGGCTACTCTAAGGAACAGTTCAATCAATTCTTTGTTGTATTTTTATTTCTGAATGCCGTATTATCACTGCGGCCAGGATTTTTGTACAGGTAATTGAGTCTTCCTATAAACCTAAGTCATAGCTCCTCACTTTAAAAACAAAATAAATACAGACAGTGTAAACAAAATGAAACCATCCAAAATCCTCCAGCTTTACTTTTGATCGCATTTAACATATCTACTTTATATCTCACTCTTCCCTATTTTCACCCCTATCCAGTTGCTCTGAATGACTTTCAACCTTGATGCCAACTATCACTAAAAGAGTAAGTCATGTAGCAACTGGTTTCAGCCAAATTCTACAGCGATTCTTACTGGCATTGCAAAGCTTACTTTAATTCACAAGGGGCTTAAGAAGCACTGAGATGGCAGAGATTGTTGTGGCAGAAGCAACTGGAAAATGTCCTGAGATTGAAACACAGACATATTAACATCACCCTGGTGAACGCTAATGACTTGCACTTTAAAATGCCAGAGGCTCATACTGCCAGCTAAAACAAAGAAAAAACACATTTTTAGTCTCTAAAGACTTTAGATCTTTCCAAACTCTGAGGGCAAATTCAGCCATAATGTATTTTTGCAGTAGAGCAGGGCAGCTCATGCATGCCACTGGGGGAATCATTGCCTGGAGTTGCTGTAGGCAGTGTAGTCGGTATAGCTAAATAAAACAGCAGCTGAAAGCCTTTGAGAGGTTAAACCAGTAATGAAGCATTCTATAATGCAATACAATCAAACCTAAACAGTTTGAAGGCATATCTTACTGATGCTCACAGTCCTTGTCTTTCTCACCAAAATGTATTTGAGGAAGAAAACCACTGAACAAAAGGATTTCTGCAAGAACTTTATGATTTAAATTGACATGTAATTAGAAAAATATTTTAATATTCTGATGAAGTAACAGTGTCTTACATAGACATTTCCAGATGGAAAATTCTTTTAAGAGCTCAGCAGTAATGGCAGATTGGAAAGTTTTTGAAACTGTAAATGTTTAAAGAGCTCTCTTTGAAGAAGCAGAAAGGTAAGAGGAAAGGAAGAAAAACAGATGCTGAGGATGAAAAAGCCTAGGAAAATGCTTAAAAGAAAATATTTGGTGTATACACACACACTATATATATACATAGTACATCACTGGAACTTATAGAGAGAAAGTATAAGTTATAGTGGGAAAATAAGCGTAGAATAGGAAAAATACAGAAAAATACAGAAGCAAAATTAACCCTCAGTGTAAATCTAATGACAAACCAAGTCCATGAAACTTAAATTGGACTAGGAAAAACTGCATTTCCTTCTTTTTTCAATTCTTTTTAATATGCAAAAGACAAAAAAAAAAAAGTTCTACATTTTGTTTCCATTAAAAATGCAAGCCATGTGTACTTATCTTCATAGATTCCATGGATGGCTAAACAACTGCCAGAATAAGATTTGTGTGCTATATGGATTGCATTAAACCTGAGTAACTGAGAAAGTAATTTATACCGTGTCTAACTGAAAATACATTTTCATCTTAAGCTAACTCATGTTTTAAGAGTTTTCTTAGGGACCTAATCCTACCTCAAAATATTAAACAATGCCTTCTATAGATTTTATGATATAACAAAAGAACTAAAAAAAAACCCACAAAAGGGGGCTTTTAGTTCCAAATTACATGTAAAGTAATAGTAATTCTCTAGTAGGATGAATTTGTAAAATAAATGTGTTGTCAAAATCAAATAAGAAAGTACTGTAAGAGGCAAATAATGAATAAATAAATGAAGTTGTACAATGACCAGAAGCAACTCTGGGCAACAATTGTCCAGATTTCTTTGTGTGTTTAATGTCTCTTCAGAACAGAGAATGTTGATTAGAACCACCATAAGTATACAAGACTAAATATTTGTGAAGTTCTACTTATTCTGTAGGAAGTATGTTTTTACTCTCAGTTTAAGCTAAATATATTAAGAGGAATTCTGATATTACAGGCACCCAGCACATTGCCAGCCAACAGCCATCTTCTCCTCTCCACTTCCCTTGCTGCTCCCTTGCTAAGAGACAAGAGAATGTTCTACTTGACATGACTGGTTAGAAAACCATAAACCAGTGGAACTTATCAGCAGGATTAGCACTAATTTTAGTGTTGCTCTACTAGAATTCATTCTTACATAAGGACTAATATCTCACTAGATCACATTTTAAATACTGATTTTAATACATAATTGTTGTTTCATGAGCACTTTAAATGGGACAAAATAGCATCATGGCTAAAACAAGGCATTAGCCAGCATTAGACACTAAGTTTCTCATCTGTGCAAAGACTCACTCCTTTTCATCGCCTTGGGTTGGCACAAACACTTGTGTGTCTGTGTGGTGTACAGGACTGAGGGATGATCTGGCTTAAAACTAACACAAACTGATACACCCATCTGGTTCCCTAAGAAGCTATGCAAACACGTGTGCTAGCACAAAAGGATGGTGTGGATGAGGACTCAGAGTCAACATACATGTAGAGGGAAACATTTTCAATACATCCTTCTTGCTACTTACCTCAGAAGGTTTCTCAGCTCCTAGCAATAAACTGATGCTCTCACACACCAAACTGCTCACACAGTAGCCTCACAATTTGATACAGAGCCCCTTGTCTCAAATAGATCAGCCACTTCTCACTGTATAAGGATCACGCTAATCTTATTTGTCAATATTCCTTTAACCTTTCGTATATTTCCCTGGCTGAAGCACTGCCCTTGCCTTTCCTTGATTTCTACCAAAGCCACAAACCTAGCCCACTGGATATCCAGAGATACATCTGGTCTCTTGGATTGAAGACAGATTTTTCAGAGACCTGATTTAGCCCAAGGCTCCTATGCATAAAGAAGCAAAAGAAGAATCCTTGAGTCTGTGTGCCCTTCAAGTTTACAAACTTAGCCATACCATTTAAGAAATGACTGTTTTGCTTTTTCCTTGCTAACATTTATTTAGTTCAAATATTATAAGTATGTGGGAAGAAATTCTTACTGCAAAAGATGCAGTAAGCTTTTCCCTCTGAAAATAAGCGACTTACTTATATGGGTACTTTCCGAAGTAGAGCAACAATCAAGAAAGAAAACAGATGAAGAAAAAGTTCTCCCAATTTTACTTAAAATCGGATTCAGTGAAGCATGAAATTCTTGTTCAAGTCATTGATACAATAAAATAAGAAGTTTTTTGTGTCTTCACTGGAACATATATTTGCCAGCAATAAGCAGAGGATTTTGCAAAGCGAACCCATATTTCTAGTAATTCTTTCCACACAGCTAAAAATACCACCTCTTTTGCATGGTTTTGGTTAGCCACACAAGTTTAAAGAAATACACAAATACTTTTATGACACAAGAAGTGATTTATTAGAAAAAATATGAAAAACTAGAAAGGATTTTTTACCCTCATTTTTTTTCTATCTTTGCAGACATCACTTGTGATGCACATTGGATGTCCCAATATATTTGAATGCTATTTTATCTTGATTTATCCGGACAAATCTACCCTATGGGGAATACTTGAACTTGCCCAGCCTTCACATGTTGCAGCAATGGGAAAATATCACTGATAGAACTCTTGTTGCTGAAACAGGTTATTCTCCCCAGTTAAATGATACCCACTCCACTCATCCTAATTGAAGCTTTAAAAAAAAAAAAAAAATAGAAATCTGTTTGATACAGTCTGCAACATCAAATGACAAACATGGAAAAAGCCACCACTTACTCCTACCTATGATAAATGCATCTTTTCTTCCAGTCTCAGCAGCTTTGGTCTTCAGGAGAAAAAGTTTTGAAAAAAAAATCAGGAGAAAAAATAAATACAAGCTTTCCACTAATTTAATCTACCAAAAAAATCCTCCTCTTTGAAGAGAATACCCAGCAAGTTATTCAACATGTAAAAACTTTCTGCATGACTAACACTTGAGTTTCAAATTTCGTTTTGTAACATAACCACTACTTACACTTTAAAAAATGTTAAAAAATAAAAATAAAATTAAAAAAAGATGATTGCTTCTGCCCTGCCTTCCAAATTGGAAATACAATCCTTCAGCTAGAGCACAGCCATATCAACACATGATTTGTCATTTGAGCTAACCATTGGGACAGAGATGTTCAGTGGGGATGATGGTAAAATTAGCAAGGAAACTTCTGGAGTAGTTGTACCATTCCTAAAACATCTTATCTCTTAGCACTCCAGCACCCAAAATAGCCAAACTCTGGGACATGATACTCATTGCAGTATGCTATTCCCACAGTTCAACATGCAAAACAGAGGCAACAATAGAAGAAACATAATGTAATGCAAGTGCATCTGTATCTTAATTCTTACTTTCTTTTCTTATTTAAAAGCAAAATATAAACTGCTGAAGGACCATTAATTGAAGACATGACTGTTTGCAGTTTTCAATAACATTACAATCTACAAATCTCTCAACTATAATTCACTACTGCTCTAACTATACCTTCTAACAAAACCAGCTACCTCAACTTCCCTTTTTATATAGCTTATAGAAAAATTTCAGATGTGACCCAGTTATGTCATGATCATTTTCAAAGTATGATTCTTGAAAACTAACTGTATAAAAAATGTACCTTCTTACTCATCAGATCTACTCCCTGTAGATAGCTAGGATAAGATCTGCTGACTTGGTTACAAAGAAAAAGGCTCTGCTACTTATTAAATTTTCTACTAACCTTGCAAAACTAACACAGCTGAGAAGATGAGGGAGCTAAATTCTTTTGCATCTTCAGAGGAAATAATTATTTTATGGTGCAGTACAACTACAAAAGTCCTGAGAACATCATTGAGGACGTTGGCTGTGATCAAATAAAAGACAAACAAAAAAGAAAGCAAAACATTTTTTTGCCCACAGAAAAGTTTCAACTAACAGGTACACTGAATAAGGAATGAGTTTTGCTTCTCTGTTAGAGGTTAAGTCACCACAGGCTGTTGGAATGGAATTGGTTTACATAGCAGCCAAACATGCTTTACGCACACATCAGCAGAACCCTCAAGCAGCAGTTTGCCATTAAATACTGCATATTATCCATCCTCCAGTTCATGGGTTTGCCTTCTTATTTGCCATTTTAACAGGAAACTGATGTTACCCTCCCTTTCCTAACACTTGACTCTTTGATATTTTTCCTTACTACCTAGTTTCTGTTCCAATACGTCATCTTGATTTCATCATTACACCAGATCCAGAACAAAGGAAAACATCACGCCATATTGCTGTATTGCTCTATGCATTCAGGCTTCCATAAATCACTAAATTGGCTTAAATGTATGCAAATCTACAGCATGGATGAGGGTAGATTTTTTGTTGGGGCAGAGAAAGGTAACAGTTGACATTTGAGAGACCAACAGCAATGGACACTCCGGCAATGAAACTTCATCTTGACAGCAAGCTGATCTTAATTTCTCTTCTCTGACTGAAGTCGAAATGAGGCATTCAAAGTGAACAAAAACCTCAGCAATCATGAATTTAGACTTAAATTTTCCTAATACTAATATTCTAATGCTGATATCAGCAATGCAGATAGATTTCTCACCATCAGTCCCCCAAATCTTCCAAATTATTCTCTGTGTGGCAATCTTTACTGAAGGCCTATTTTCCAATACACATGCAGCCATCACACAACCATTATGTGGCCTCTCCCTGTTGAACAACACAGTTCATAAGTTCATAAGTTCATAAGGTTGGAAAGGACCTATAAGATCATCTAGTCCAACCATCCTCCTATCACTATCTCTACCCAACTACTAAATTACAGGCCATACACCACACTGAATTGTGATCTTGGAGGGAGGATGGATGTTCCTGTCTCACTGGTTTTGGCTGCATAGATCAGCCTCTAATGCAGATCACGTTAATCTAGGATGTAAAAGGACAGGCAAAAGCATCAGGTTAGCAGCAAGAGGCTTCCACCTACTGTCAACATCACCACGGCAGGTTTGCCTACTCCGTCAGACAGCTCAGACCAGGAGAGGGCACCTCTGAGACTCTCAAGAGAAACACGAATAACCCCACCGAACAGCCTGCAGAGACTGGTTCACCTTTTTCCAAATATTAGCTTCTCATAACCCTCTCAACATGATAAAAGCAAACAGCCATGATCCTTGTTATCTTTTTTACCCTCTGAAATGCAGCGGCCACATCCAAACTGCCTAAAGGCAACAGTCCTAGGCCAGCATTGCTTCTCCTCTCTTCACATTGCAGTTATGCAAACACATCAGAGCTGCTGTGCATCCTTTAATGTTTCTTCTGCCATTTCAAAGTCATTTTGACAGAACTTGAATCATTCACTCCAAAGGGTTTTAGTGCTCAGGTTCTGAAGATGCATTTACAATGCATATAAATCTTTGTCTGTTTAGATTTTCAAAGATCACCTACAGGATAAGCTACTTTTTTGGAAGGCTACTTTTAAAATATGGACATCTATTTGAAAGAAGGAAGAATGACTGAAAAGAGCTCTAATTACCACATGTTATTGTAACTCTTGCTTTGGAAATTCCGCATCATGCTTCCAGTATACTTTTATGATTACAGCATCTATGGAATGAGGAGAAGCTCTCTCACAACCTCCAGCAAGCAGGCTGTTCTCATCCACTACCTTCAATAACAGTAGCCATTCTGCAGCCTTTGGCAGGGATTGGCCAAAACCCTTACATTTAAATTCTCCTACTCTCCCAGCTCAGTGTAGCCATCTCCTGAAATTTCTTCAGATACAGAAATAAAATAGCAGACACAGCTCCAGAGTCCATGAACATACCCAAGCACCTTTTAATTATTACCCCTGGGGAGAACATTCCTGCATTATCAATAATGAGAATAAATTCCCTGGAAAGAGTGAATGAGGAAAAAAAATCTGGGAAGGTAGTGGCTATTGAGAGAAGCACAGCAATAAAGGACTCTCCCATGCTCTTAACAGTTACAACTGAATTTACTTTCTCTTTTTCTAATCCTCATTAATTTGATGCAGACACATTAAGTGCTCATTAAGTGAACTTCAGCAAACCTGATTTCTTAAGTCTGATATTCCAGGTACATCATGTTTTAAAATTGATTCCTTAGGACCTTCTTTCCTTTCCACATCAAAGTATTCTTCCCCCCCACATCAGAACCCCTTGTGACCTCACTCAACAGAGGCAAGCCAGCTCTGCCTCAAGCAGCCTGCCATCCCAGATGCTGTTGCCCACTTCCTAGATTTTCCAAGTCACTTTTGCATTGTGTCTTTGGAGGAATTCCTGGTCAGAATCCACCCAATTGTTCTCTTTCAAAACACAACACCATTCCTTACTGACTCAGTAGCAGTGAAGACTCTGCAACAAGAGCTTGTCATTTATTATGATGATCAGTGTCCAGTCTCTATGCTCCCAAGTTATTTCATCTTTTCCAGCTCTTATTGTAAGCATTGTAGACATATTTGTACTGCTTTTGGAGTGAGCTCCCAAACCATTGAGTCTCTACTGATAACCAAAATTCACAAGCAGGTCTCTAAAGTCAACCTCAGAGTTAGTATGCTTGGTTTGAGTTTTGATTCAAAAGTTCATCTTTCAGACCCTTATTAAGCTTTACAATGTATTCTACAAAATATAATTAATACTGTGTTTGAGCAAAGTCCATGGTAACTACCAACACTATAAATATTGCCTTTAATCAGCTTCAATCCATACCTCAAAGATTGACTATGGGAAACGCTGAGCATCCAGGATGTTCTTATAAAACAGGACAACTGCGCCTTTACAGGATTCTGTGAAACTGGTCCCTCTGAATCTCTGTGAGGAGGCAAGTCCTACCATGCAAAGCCTAACAGAAAACAGCTGATTGTAATTGACTTGATAAAATCAATTTGTTTCGATGAATAATCTGCCCCCTGGAGTAACTGTTTGCAATCCAAAATGCAAAAATAATTGCATGTTTGTTTTTTTTTCTCCATGAAAATTAGCACTTAACATCTAAGAACCCATCCAATTCAGTGTTTTATAGTGAAGTTTCAGGAAGTAGGTTTACTGCACGTTAAGATGAAACATCGATGCCGCTAACACCTTAGCGGTGCAAACAACCTCAGGCAGAGAATTTGGTGAAGATTCTCTGCTCCTCATGGCTTTTTTTTTACCCCAAAAGGGAGGAAAGCAAGGAGAGAACAACGTTTCAAAGGCCTTTATTTTGCTTTTTGACTAAAATCCACGCCTGGCGCCCCGGTAGTAGAGTTTAAATGAAGCTTACGACAAGCGCAGGCTGAAGGACTTTTTACTACCTGCCCCCCACCCGCTGCCCTGTCACATCCGAGCCTCAGCAGGTGACCCCGGCCGACCCCCGCCCCCAGCAGCAGTGACCCCGACGCACACGCACAGTAACGGTCCCCCGCCCACCACCATAGGGGTGACCTAGGTGGGAACATGGCTGTTCGCGCCGCCCCCACCGTTCTGCCCACGTGACTTCCTCCCGCCGGGAGCGCGCGCTCCCTCAGCCGCCGGGCGCTCTGTGGTCTAACCGTCGCCTATGGCGGGGTCGCGCACAGGGCCCGGCGGAGCGCACTCCCCCTCTCGCATTTCCCCCTGTCCCGAAACGCAACGAGGCCACTCTTTTTCCAACTGTTTGCGGCAAGAGCAACTCCGGGTTCGCCGCCGCTCGGCGTAACTCAGGGGTGGGTGGGACGTTCGATCCGTGACAAACGGAAGGGGGCGTGAAGCGGAAAAGGGCTCGCGTACCTCAGAGGGCCCATTCCGCGAGCGGGGTCGATACTCCCCTCTCTGCGCGGGAATGGTTTCTTCCGCTTCCGGTCGGCAGCGGAGCGCCGGATTCTGGTCGCACTCATTGCGCGTGCGTAGAGGCACTCACCTCACGTGTTCCTCTGCTAGCGGCGCGCGCGGCGGGGATGGCGGCCCTGCTGAGCTCCGTCGGGCGCCTGCGGGCCCTCTGCGTCCGTCTCCGGCCCTTGCTGCGCCCGCCCGCCCCCGCCGCCGCCAGGTGAGGGCCCGCTCCGGTGCTGCGCGATTCCGGCGGCACGCTGAGGCCTGCGGGCGGCGGGCTGGGAGCAAAGGGCGCGGAGAGGCGGGCCTGCGGCTGGGGGGAGAGGGAGCGGGAGGGGAACAGCCCCGCGGCTCGTTTGCTCCTCAGTGCACCGTGGCACGACTCTGTGTGGGAGAGTGCCGTGCAGGCGACGTGTGGTGTCCCAGGTTTAATTGCAAGCAGAAGTTTTTGCGTCTGTGTGAAATGGGCTGGCTCGGGAGCTGTGGGCGGCCTTTCCCTGGAAGAGCTCAACGCTGAGTTGCTCGCCCTGGGCAGCCTGAGCTGTGGGGAGCAGTCTTGCACACGGCACGGGGTGGGCTTTGAGGCCCCATCCAAACCAAACCATTCGGTGGTTTCGTGATAGTGGCAAGAACAGCATTTTGCATTCTGTTTTTTGGGCACTCTAATTGCTGTCTCATCCCTCCTCACTTACTATAAGAAGGAAGCACTTTCTGCAGCTGATACTTACATCCACAGGTTTAGTGTTGCTTCTCGTACTTTGCACCACAAATGTCCTGTTACAGCCATGTGAATGTGTGTGCAAGCTTTTCTTAAGTTAGAGGTTACTTCAATGTCAACAGGTTCTCAAAGTATGTCAATGGGAGTGAGATCTGTTCACAGCTCTGGTATGGATCCCAAGCTCAGTGGGGTTGGATTCTTGGTTTCCAATCTGTAAAATTTCAGGGAGTGGTTGGAGATGCCTAATGATTTGTGATTATAACTGTACTTATTATAAATCATTTTTAAAAGTAAGCACGTAACAAAGTTGGACTTTATATCAATTTTCTCCATGGACATGAATGCTTCCTGCATTTCTTCCAGTGTTTATAAAAGCTGGTCAAGATCCAGAGTAGGTAGGTAGGAGAGGGACAGGATGTTCCCCATTGTCCCCCTGCAGACCATTCAGAGGTTGGTTGGTGTCCCTGTGAGCTATGGAGTGAAGGGTCACAGGCAGCTGGGAACAGTGAGATTTTCTTACTGTTGCTGGAGGTGACTTCAGCAGCTCAATCTACAGCAGAAATGTGGATGGGAACATGACATTAGTGTTTGAAGAAAGCATTACTGTGTAGGTTGAGTCAGTGACTGAGCTCAATGTTACCTTTTCACTAAATGTGTATATCATGCAGCAGACAGTTTGTTTTGGTGTCTGGGAGTGGAAAAGCATCAAATGGGCATGGTGAGTTTTTTGAGTAGGCATACTCTGGTGTTCTTTAGTCAGTTCTACTTAGTACAAGCTAGAAACTGTTGCTGCTTTAGAGGATAACTTTGTTTAGCAAGGGACTGGTGAGCTTCACAGCTGTGAAGAAGGGAATAGAAATATAGAAGAACTAGGAGACTGGGAAATACATAAGTTACTGAGTGGCAAATCATGCATAAACTTTTCCAGTTGCAATGATTCAGGTCATCTGGAAGCTAGTTTGCAAGAAGTAATGTTCATGGAAGTTCAGGTACTAGTTTTTCACCAAGTGTTACTTTTTCTTTTCTCCAAATTATACTCCTGCGTTTCTCCAGTAGTATGTGGATTCTCTTGCAGGATGGTTTAGTGAAATTGTTAAAAACTCTAGTTTTCAGGCTAGATTTTGTTAAATAATGTGAAAAAAGTGCTTGGGATAACATTTTTGTGGAAAAACAGCAACAGTGCTTATTTCAGCCTTCTAAGGTTTCAGTCTAACCTGTGAATTATATTGTAGTAAGACTGAGAAGCATGTATAAATTTTTTGTATTTTTTCTATCTAGTAAATCCTTTCCTGAGATGATCTTTCACATAAAATCTTTTTACTGTTTTAATGTATGAATTTCGGCATTGTAGTGCACAAGTGATGCTTCTATTACTTTATTACTTTATTATTATTATAGACAAGTTGCAGATCTGTTCATTTCTTTAGTGACCTGAAACAGAAGCTACTCATGTTCCAGCAGTTTTTAATCACGCTACTCTGAATTTTCCAGGGATGTGCTAACTGCCATCCCCAATGTAGAGTCCAGCAGTGGCTGGATTACTTGTTATGCCCATGTACTTCTGTAAGACTTCTCAGTTGTTGTATTACTTACCTGCTCAGAACCAGTGTAATATGAGCTAGATTGAGGCAGCTTATAAGGTTCAGATTCTGTGTCAGTACTTTAAAGTGCATCTTCGTCCATAGGAAGGCACAGAAGGTAGGGTGTGATTTTAGATTCTTTCCAGATACCTTCTGTTCTGGGAATAGTGAAAGTAAGCTGAAGCATGATCTGCTGTGACGATTGGGAATGGCCTAAACAAATTGTCCTGAGAATATGGTATCCAGAGAACAAAATCCACTGCTGCTCTGCAGCCTTTAGTAAAAAGATAATTATGTACAGAGTAGCAAAAGTACAGACCTTACCCTTGTTAGCTAGTTAATGTGGAGCAAGGGTGTTATCTGTTCAAATCTCATAGAAGCGTCTGTTGTGAGATCTGAGTTGTAGCAAAGTGTCAGATTCTCACCTGTATCAGAACTCTGTAAAATGAAATGCTGTCAGCTATCCTTCCACAATTTCAAATTGTTTGGGAGGATGTATACTTGGACATTGTAAAATGTGTAATTGCAGATAACTTTTGTCCTGTTTGCTGGATAAGCAGTGGGAATATTGTTGTCACTATATAGCTCAAGTAGGGAAAAAAAATGAATTTTGTTAGCCATGCACTCAGGACTAACAGGAGTTATCGACTATTGACATTTCATAGAAGCATGGCAAGGGTGCCTTCCATAGTATGTTGTGTTACCAGTGTGTGTCAGTGAGTCTTCATAGCCTGTGGTCAGATTGCTGGTGTTGATAATGAAGCAGTGAGCAGTTGACTTTCTGCTGAAAGTCATGTTTTTATTCTCAGCTTCAGATCCTGTGTATATCTGGCTGTGTCCTTCTGTCACCCTTTCTGTACTGTTTTATACTGGCTGTGAAAGTCCGTTGATGGAACCGAAAAGGAGAAATCGGGCTGCACACCCAGGCTATTAGATTGCAATTTGATCTTCTAGATGAGAATTTGAATTAAGGGACAGATTAGGGGAATGGAAGTGATATTGGATGTGTGGTGAGAATGCAGTAATAAATGCCTTTCCTAAAGATGATTTTTTCCAGCAATTGTTGGTCGTGTTTGTTCATTTTACTTCCCTGCTGGAGCTGACTGATCACTTATTTGGACAGAATGATGTGCAATTGTCAGGTAGTCTTCATGCAGTGACTTAGGGTTCCTGTTGCTCAACTGCATACTGCTACACCACAGCTGAGCTCATGGAATAGATTTCAGGACTGTTTCCTCTTTAATTTTGCGTTGATTTAACATAAAGTTCTGACAGTAGGTAGATATCCAGTCCTATTTCTCCTCAAAGAAAAGAAAACAGGTTCTGGGGGCATAGATCATGTTATAGCAGAACAAAATTTTTATGTGCAAGTCTCTGAAAGGGTCTTTGGCCTTGCTGTCACTTCAGTTTAGGATTCTTGTCTGTGAGGCTAGATGTCAAGTTTTCATGACTGCAGGGAACAGAGCTAATTGGTGATCTCCCTGAAAAGCGAACTGTTATCTAGTGAAAACTGCGCTTCTTCCAAGATCTCTTTTCTCACTTTTTGCCCAATTCAATGGGGTTGATAAGAGTACTAGAGTACATCCTTGCAAGGGCTGCTGATGTGCTGTAGCGAGTTTGTGTAGGATTGGATCATGTAGATGAGATGGGAGAGCAAACACCTCTTTAAAGAATCCTAGTGTAGATCCAGGGGACCTTAGATAAGCCACAGGTTAAAAAAAAGCACATGTATGATTTGTGCTTTACTGCATGTTTCAAATGTTTTTAAATTAGCTGCAAACAAGTTGCTGCTGGTGATTAACTTAAAGTACTCTGTCATTTGTGGACAGAGATCTAGAATTGAATGCCTAATTTCTTGGTAGCAGAACAATAGAATTAATAGATAAATACAGAGGAAGCATTCAGAAGGACCTGTATTGATCATGCTGAGGCAGTGCACATCTTATCTGTGCTCCTATTTAAGGAGCTGAAGAATTGGACCTTTTTGTATATGTGTGTACATTTAGCTTTTGGTCCTGTTGGGTTGTTGTTTGGCCCATTGTATGCTTTTTTTTCCTGAAATTCTGAAATGTATCGCTTTCTTTGGACTATATTGACTTCATTTTTTGCTGATTTCAGACCATTTAATCAGGTAGTCAAGGTGACTTTGAAGTCTGCGGTTCTTTTCTAGTAATTGGGCACCATTATAGATGTGCTTCTGTCTCTTCTATCATTCAAATTGTTAATGAAAGTTTTTAATGGGCATGAGTCATGGCAGTCCATTTCCAGGTGGGTTAAGAGTATCCTGTATGGTTTTGGTTATGTGAAAGTCAGCTAACTTGGAACCAGAAATCTAAGTTTCAAAGAAGTTCAAGAAGCATCTGGATGAGGAGCTGTGAAACATGGTTTGGTAGCTTGTGGTAGCAGTGGGAATGTGTGGACAGTTGGACTAGATGATCATCTTGTAGGTCCTTTCCAACCTTGTCATTCTATGATTCTATAAAAACTGTTTGGACAAGTCTTCCTGCACTCCTCACTTATCTTGTTACTAAAATTTTCTTATCCAGTCATGGTAAAATGGTTAAAACTGACATAGTATGGGCATATATCACATTTTTTGAGAGCTAAATAGTGAATAATTTTTTTTTCTATGTCAAGGAGTATCTGTATTGAAAAGGCCCAAATTTAAAACCAATGGCCAAGGTAAATAAAACGACCATTTCAAAATACAGTGTATGTACATAAACTGAGAAATGTAGATATCAGTTTCTGACTGCAGGTGTGCTATGTGGCAAAATATTTGACTGGACAATTTACTGTAATATGGAATGATAGTAGATCTTTATAGAAAAAGACACTTCAACTTTAAGCAGAAAAAATAAGAGTTTTGCCTGGTTGTGCTTCAACTGCTAATGGAAATTAAAGTGTAAATTTCTGTGTTACAAAGACAGTGAGTCCTATGCTGCTTCCAATTATTTTTTTCTAACCTGACTCGATGTATTCTGGAAAGCTTTCAGGTTGCTCTTTTAATGGTTATATAACACAGTGGATGGTACAGTTTATCATGTGAAGAAATAGATTAAGAACTGTCAATCATTTTCATTCTTATTGTTATCAGTTGCATAGCTTGTAGTTGTATATTGTTATTTATGTTATTAAAGAATACATGTTAGAACCATCTCATTTGGTTATTGCAACTGCAAGGACTGAAGATTTTGTCTTTCTGTTATTCTTACCTTGTGTTACTGAATTTTAATCTAATCAGTAGAGGGATTTCTGGTTTAGGGCAAATGCCCTGTCTGTGGTTTTGTGATACAGTAGAACAAGAGGAAGAAAAAAACAGAAAATGATGTCCTGCAGAGTCCTAGTTTTTAGTGAGATGATATTGTTGGTAGTTTGCTAATCTGACAAGCCACTTAGACACCTTATGGCATGTTTCACTTCCTTCTTTTTCTTCAGAATTGCTCTGATTTTAGCCACACACTCCTAATCCATTCCTTATTTATTTATTTATTTATTTTCTGGTGGGTTCTGGACATGGTGAGCGTTTTCCACAACTCGCTGGAATGCTACACACATTTTTCCAGCGTCTTGAGCTCAGTTGGCTTGCAGGGATCTGAGAGCCATCTCAAGGGAAGTTGTGTGGATATGCATCCAGGAGAGGTAGAATTCACAGTGAAGGATGGTTCTCCTTGGCACACTGTTTTTCTTCTCCACCTCTTTCTTGCTTGATCTTTCCCGTATAATTTGCTGGCCTCTGGGAATTATTCAGGAGGAAAGTCATTTATCTGTCCATGTAAAATTTGCCTGCTTAAAAAAGATAAATCTGAAAAGCAGTGATCTTCCTTGTGAGCTGGCTTTATTTAAAAGATTATACTTCCAGAACTTAGGTCCTGCTCAGGATTTCAGGCAACTGGGGAAAAGATGAGCTTGGGCTGCTTCCTACTCACCAGAAATAAGCAGATGACAAGCCACCAGGCACGTTTTCCTTCTACCTTGCCCCCCTAATGTTGGTTGGTTTTTGGTTTTTTTTGCCATTTAGCATTTTGCAACATGGTTCTGTTTTTTTTCTTTCTTTTTGTTAGTTAGTCTGTTTTAAGAACAAACAACAGAAAAGTAGTCTAGAGCCCTAACAGAAATTTAGGAAGAGCTCTGGGCTCAAGAGGCAAAGATGAAAGAGGGCAGTTTCAGAAGCTGCTCAATCTTTTTGATGTTCAGAAAGCATTACTTGTTTTCCATTGCTTATGGAGGAAGATCAGTTTATAGAAAATTTCCAGAAGTGCTCGGGTGTAACAATAATTTGCTCACTGTAGTCTAATCATGATTCTAGCATGGCACAGATGCCATGTTTTTATTATCATGCACATAAATTTGTTCTTAAAAAAAAAAAAAAGGTGAGCTCTTCTTGTTTTTCTAGAAGTGAAAGTACTTCTTGGTTGTATTTCTTATCATTTTCATACTTCTTTTGAAAAATATAGATGTTGAAACAAATCCAGTGTTTGTTTGGTTTGTGTTGCAAGGTGTCAGCTTCATGTTCATTACTGTGAGTTGTCAAGGATGGGGAATTATGCCGTTGTTCTTGAATCTGTTTGGTATACTGTTAGAACTGGTGTTACTGTTCATTATGTTTTTCAAAAGCATGTGAAAGCATTTGGGAGATCCCATTATGGGACAGTAGATTTATGTAGCAGTCAGATGATTTTTATAATTTCATTTTTGTATGGGAATAGTACTTGAACCACTTAACATGAATTGGATCCAACTGAAGATCTTGGATTAGCAGTTGACATCTTGAGAAGATAGGCATTGCTGCACTGTTTTAGGTTGAAAGGCTTACAGTATGCATTCAAATAGTTGCCTGCATTTGTTCATTTACATTAATATGGAATGTTTTTGAGAAACTGTTCATTAGCAAGGAGTAAGGAGCTCTATATTTTTGACATTGTAACTACTGTAGTTGGCAAATTCATTCTCAGAAGTATAATTTCTATTTTCTTTTTTTGTTTTTCCTTTGTTTAAGCAGAAATGTCATTCACCAAGCAAGGTTCCTTACAGTTGTACCTCAACAGGAAGGAAATATTAAAGAAGAACCGATTTCAGAAATCCAAAGCAGGCGGTCATTACAATTTGACTGGGCATTAAATAAACTGGATAACTCTGTCAGAAAAACTGGCCGAATCCCTAAAAGCCTTCTACTAAAAGTCTTCCAGGAAACGTGCAGAGAGGGTAAGCTGCTTCCCACTAGAACAAAATTAAAGTTAATGCTGTAGTAGAGCAATTCATCAAACCAAGGGAATTACTCTTAAGAGTTCTGATTTTTTTTTTCTCTTCTGGATATCATTTAACCTACAGCATGTATTGACCGACAGACTTGGAAAGTTTTAGTGGGACTATTCTGCTTTGAATGCACTCATCAAATTTTCAAGGGTTTTGGTCTTTGGGAATTCATCCTACTTCTAAAATTTCAGCGCGCTCTTAAGAAATGTTGACATATTACTCTGTTTGTTACAGATTTTTATCTGGTGATGTTGCACCTTACTAATGTAACTGTTTTATGAGCTATGAACATTCTTTATACAGTATATTTTTGAAACATCTGGAATAAATTGCTGTCCTTGAGAGTTCATCTATTTTACAATGGATCAGTACTGGGAAATGTGGAGACAACATGCGCTGTTTTGCTTTCATTGTAAACTTTGCTGTGTATTACCGTGAACAGTTACTGACTCATATATCTGGGATAGTGGTCTTAAAAGTTTTGCAGCTCACTGTTTAAATGCTGAGTCTTCAATTAATTCCCTCTTTCTGTTGAACTTGTTCAGTTTTGCCTTTCCCCTTGTGATACCTTTTCTGATGCTGACTGCTTTTTTATAAATCTGTGTGTTGACAAGGATTTTGTGCCTGTGAACTTATATACAATTCTTAATGATCTTTTGAGTGTTTTGATGACTTTTGGGGAGTCATGTTAGTTAAGAATATTAGAGCACAAAAAATACCCAGACAAGGTGTGTGATATGGATATGCACCTTTCCTTGTCCTACACTTTTCTGCACTCAAAGTGCTGTTTTTTTCTTGTTTGTTTTGATTTTTCAAGTACTTAGTCACTAGCATAAGGTATATATAAAACACCAGAACCATTAAAATGAAGACATCTTGACATTTTTATTGTGCTAACTGATTTTTAGGCACTGATGTAGAAGTTAATCAAGTATGATTGATTTCTCATGAGTCAGAGATATCTTCAGAAGTTCAGATCCCCATTTGCCATTCACACCTGACCTCTCTCAATATTTTACCTATTTCTTTCTCATTATCATAACTTTTACCACAATTTCCGTGTATGCTTCTTCCCAGATGAAGTTACTCTGTATGTTTTTGCTGCAAATTGCTCTCTTGAAACCCAGTTTACAGTAGTGACACGTTGTACTTCTGTTGGTTGATTTCCGTATCAGAAAATGTAATTCTAGCCTGCCTATAGCTTTTCTCTCTTGAGGGATTTTTTTTACCATTATTTTATATCTTGATAGTTGTTTCTGCTTTGTAGAAACAGAAGCTGTAGAAGCTCTGTATAATTGAACACTGCACGTACAGTGATAAGCAGCAGTTGGAGATATCCTTCCTGACAGCATTCCTGCCTTTTTACTGGGCTGTACCCAGGTTGGGTGTTTTGGCATAAAGATTTGGAATTCATTAACAAAGTGCAGTGAAATTGTAGACTTAAAGTCATTTTGGAAGTTGGAACTGTTCAAGACTGTTTCTGATTGGGATAGAAAACTTCAGTAAACTTGTCTTAACTTTTTTTTTTTTTTGCAAATACACACCTATGTGAATGCTGTTTCCTTGTTAGATGAAAATATCTCTAATAAAGTACGCTTCACCTCCCTTTGTGATTGCAAAGGAATTAATAACCTTTTTTGCACTTATTTTTATAATTTATTTACTTAATTTTACAGTATGCTGCTTTATAAAGGAACTCTCCTTTGTATTAGAACTTGCTGGATTCACAACATATTTTATCTACAATTTACTGGATAACCTATGAAGACTAAGTCAGCTCTACCATTCTTTGCCTCAGGAGTAGAAGTGAAGTCCTAGAAAGAGCTGTATTTATGGTTAGATTTTTTTACATCCCTGGGGTTGAGTGCAGATGTTGGGGCATATGAGCATTTTCAGTCTCCTTCATTATTTTGCAGATTGTCCATGCTCAATACTAAACAGAAGTGAAAATGAATGCTGATGGAAATTGAAAATTAAATTTTTTTCTGAATACCAGTCTTAGAACAGTAAGGAATTGTGAACAATTATGCAGTTCTAGAAATTTGCCAGGAAGTTATTACCCTGTTAGAGTCAAGTAATCCATGGATCTTGGAGTGGAATTATAAAGTTCTGTGCCACTTGAGTTCAGTGTTTTGTGTTGCTTTTTGTTTTAAATTCTGCTCAGCAGACCTCCTTATTGTAAAAGTGGCATGTTTTGCCATTAGCCTTTGGCAGTGTGTAATTGTGTCATTGCTCGATCATTTGATTATCCCATTCAGTAAGTGTGTTTAATGTTTAAGATTCTGTTGTATTAGATTGCATTATATGCAAAATGCTTAAATGTTTCAATGAATCAGTGGCTTTTTTTACTGTTTGAATTTGTAGTTATTGAGGAAATATGTGACTGTGTAACAGTTTTTTTCCTTCTTTATTTACCACTGACATTCACAATGATGATCTAATGTTAGTGCTGAAAGAAGCATTCCAGTATCTGAATGTTGCTGCTTGCCAGCAACCTCTCTTTTCATCTTTGAACTTCAGTCATCTCACTGTCACAGTAAAAACTAAAGTTTAAGAGTAGTTTCAGCAACAGTGTTGCAGCAAAAGAGTTTCATTGTAAGAGAAGGCAAGCTGAGTTGAATTATAGGTGGTTTTTTTTTTTTTCCTAGGCAAGATGAAAGTTTATTTACAGGTCTATATTGATACCAGTGAAAAATACAAAACACTTTGTCAGGTGGATGAGTTTCCATGGTGTCTTGTGATCTTCATGCAACTTTGTATTAGGTCCTGACAAAACATACTCACTTGTAGAGCTTGGTAAGATGTGACTTGTATGTGGGTTCATGCACAGTTCGGTATTTTTTGAAGAGCATGACACTGTGATCTATCAGGTGTGTGAACTCTTCTACTGGGAGATTGAAACCACCTTCCTTACCCAGGTCTGGTTTTTTTTAAACATTACATAGAAGGATGAGTGCTTAGCTCTTCAGAAATATGAATGGTTATGTGGACAAGTTAACTTAAAATCCTAAATTTAGATAATAATCTATAAATGTATTTAAAAGTTGCTTCAGTGTTATCTTTCAAATGAATTCCCAAAGAGTAGGGCTTAAAAATATATATACTCATTTAAAGTTATAGTTCCCAGCAGCTTTTGCATCTGACAGAGTTGTGGCATGACTGCTTCTATATGTTTTATTTGAGGGACTATTTCTGGTTTACTTGAATTAGACCTTATTAATGGTATATTTTTTTACTGTAGGGTGTCCAGGGAGTAACCAGACCTTGCTTTTGTTGCGAAGCTGTGGTGCTCTGTTACCAGAGGTGTTGTCATCTGAAAGAACAGAGCTAGCCCATATGATATGGGACAAGATGAAAGAACTGGGTAGGTAGATTTTGTTGGTCCCTCCTGCTGGAATATTTTTATGATTCTGTTGCTTTCTTTGTAATGAAAGAGTGCATTTTAATAGTGTTTAAATGTTAGGTTAGAAGTGCTAAAACTCATTAGCAAATAAGCAGTAGGTTTTAGTATTCAGGTAAGAGTCTTACTCCCTATTCTGGGAGTTATAGTGACATCTAGGGGTGTTAAGGAATCTAAGATTTTTTTCTGTTGCTTGAAGTTGATTTTTTTTTTTTTACTATTATTGTAAGAATGTACTGTATTCTCTTTTAGATGTGACCCTGATTTATCTGCTGGCTCAGTATTCCTAGTGCTGCCAGCCATTTTATCAGATGATTTTTAAAGTTACACATGTATCTCTCTGTATGTTGCGTAGATTAACTGCTTTTTGACAGTAATATTGCTAAACATGTAAAATAAGTACACCTGTAGAGACTGTGAAATAGCTTGCACATCAGCAGCAGTGTACTGTTGTTCTATTTTTATGAGCTTTTATAAACAAATATATGCCGTTAAATGGATGTTACTGCAAAGGTGGCTATCTGGAAGCAGTCTGATTATAAAGTTTATTCAGTTGATGAGAAATTACCTGAGATAACTGTGAAATCACACTGACTTTAGGGAACATACATTAATACTGTGGTTGAAATATTTCCTTAGGTGCTGTCTATGATACAAGCCACTACAATGCTTTACTTAAAGTCTACCTTCAAAATGAGCATAAATTTTCTCCAACTGATTTCTTGGCCAGAATGGAGGAGGCTAACGTGCAGCCTAATCGAGTAGGTATTCTTCAGGAGTATTTTTTTTATGCACTAATGGTATCCACTTATTGGATAGAATTTGTTAACTTCCCCTTCTTGTTTTTTGTAGGTTACATACCAAAGGTTGATTGCTGCTTATTGCAATGAGGGTGACATTGAAGGAGCGAGGTATTCTTTTGCATTTACGTTGAAAAGAGTTTCTAAGAAATCTGTTTATCATATTCTCTGCTGTTAATGTTAAAACTCATTTCAGTATAATTCTTATAAATTGAGCAAAGCGAAGGGTATTAAGTATAATTTATTCAAGCACTGAAAAGCAATTTTTTAGAGACAGCTGGAGCCTACACAAACAAAATAAAAATGTGTGATACATCCATGTTCGAATCAAATTGTATTTACGTTGTTCAGAAAATAACTTGTCGTTTCTATAGCAGGTATGAAAAAGTATGGGGCATGAATGCTTACTGCCTGTGTAAGAAAATGGCTGCATTTGAGAAGTAAATGGGAAAAGAAGGGAATAGTAGTAATTCTTTTGTTACACAGGGCTTACTTCATGTCTGTCTAACTCTTGCTGCATTAACTTTTAAGTTGCAGCAGCGTGATTGCCAGGAGTGCAAAAGAAAATAAAAGGAAAAAGGAAGATTGTAACAAAAACCCATCCCCACCCTTGTGCCTGTGTATATTTCAAAGAGGCAAATACATTTCATGTGAAAAAAGGAAAATAACCAAGTTACGATCATATTATGAAGCATCCTAGAATATAATTGCTTGGTGTTTATTCTTTTCTGGTATAGTACTTCTCCAGCAGCACAGTATTAGTTCAGCAGTTTATTTTCAAAGCAGAAAAAAAAACAATAACAAAGCCAACTGCTTGCTGTCTTGTTTTTTGCAGTAAGATTCTTGGGTTTATGAAGAACAAAGATCTCCCAATCACTGAAGCGGTATTCAGTAGCCTTGTGAAAGGTCATGCAAGATCAGGGTAATGTTAATATGTTAATACTTAATTTTAACTTATATAAAGTGATACTGTTGCATTTTGATCTTTTAGAGTTTTAGTTAAAATAGGTTTCTTTGTGCTTGTTATAGCCTTTGTTTCCAATAATTAATAACTTAATGAGGGAATATGGAAGTGACAGTAAGTTGTATTATGATTAATGCCACTGAGGGTCTTTCTTTTCAATTCTTCTAGAGATATCAAGAGTGCAGAAAATATCCTTTCCGTGATGAGGATGGCTGGTGTTGAGCCAGGTCCAGACACCTATTTATCATTACTGAATGTGTATGCTGAAAAGGGTGATGCTGACAGCATCAAGAAGGTATTGCGAGTTTGAATTTATCTTTTGTTCCATTCAACTTTGCAATGATTTCTATCTATACAGGAGGAATAATAGTAAATTTTATTTCTTTCCTCATAGCAGAAATGATATCTCTTTTTTGCTTATGAATAGTTGGTTGGCACAGAATCCTTCCAGGAAAACTAATTATTTATTTTTTTTAGGAGAGTTCATATCTGCGTTGTAAGTATTCACAATCTGAATAAGAGAATACTTTCTTGCAGCCCTTTGTGTAGTTGATTGTTTGCAGTATTCTCTCACCTTTTTTTAATTTTCAAATCAAGGAATATTTGGAAAGGAAGGAGACAAGAAAATTGATTTAATTTTAATAATTAGTACTGGAAGGAGAGGATCAGATCAGGGGAGAAATAGGAAACGTGGCTTCTAAATTAAGCAAATGTTCATCAGGAACACAGTAACAAAACTTTAATTATTCTCTCCTTTTCGTAGTGATTGCTTTAGAAAGCCATCTTATGATGGGAATACGTATAATGTTTCAGTGTATTATTAGATACTGGAGAAAAAATGCTATATCTCCTTTACCTATCCCTTTTTACTTTCTGAACGTATTTGTCTCACTATAACTTCAGTATTCTGTCCTTTTTCTACAAACAAAATAAAACACTGGCAGATTTTTTTAATATTAGTCCTTTAATATATTCTTTTTAAAGTCAGTATGGACTCTTAAAATTCATTTTTCTTTTTTCCAGACTCTAGAAGAAGTTGAGAAAACTGAAGGGTACCTTATGGATAGAGTTTTGTTGCAAGTAATATTTAGCCTTGCCAAAGCTGGATATCCTCAGTACATAGAAGACATTAAAGAACACATAAGATTTGAAAAAGAGTTAATTCCAGGTATGTCTTTAGTTACTCAGTGGTATTTAGCTACTCAGGATGGAGAAGGAAAGCATTTTCACTTTTTTTTTGCAGCAGTAAGTAGTATTATGAAAAATAGGTTATTTTGTCCTTTTGGACACATACAGAAAGTAGTGTTCTTGCCATTAGCTTGTGGATTCGTGTGTGCTACTTTCAGTTACATTTTTTGCTATGTTTAATGTAAACCAATTTTAATGTTTCACATACCAAAATGTTATTTAATTTGTAAAATTAATTAGGACTTTGTAGGAAAGCAGTAAGTGTGCAGTTCTTTTTGCAGACAACGATGCTGAAACTCATGTTTTGAGAGCTCTTTGTAAATATCATAATGGTGGAGAAAGTAAACACTGACTTTAGTTTTTGTTATCTGCAGTTGAAGTTGCTTGGGATCGCAGCATGTGTAATTGGATTGATAATTGTTACACTTCATACTTTTTTTTAAATTTTCTTTTTGACAAGTTTAGAATTGTATCTCTCAACTAGTATCCTATCATGTTACAGTGGTGATGCTTTGCTAGATTATATGATCTGTTCAGTGGGAAAAGTGAATTTCATGTTAGTACAAATAATTCTGTGACGAGTAGTCTCAAATTTGGTTTGTTAATTGTATGAAAAAGTATGTCAGTAATACATGCAAGATGTTGCCTTTCCTAGTTTTCCTTTCCTAGTTTTCACTACTCTTAGTATTGTAATGTGAAATTGGGTACACGTTATTTTAATTCTATTGTTTTTTTCTGTTTTTCAATTGCTAGATATGATGAACCTGTGTTTGACTTTGGTAACTCATGGCTTCGAAGACATAAGTTTCCGTATTTTGAAGTCTTACAGTCATGTATCACGTGAAAATGTGGACCAGGGTAGCTTCTTCTTGCAGCACTGTGTAAATAGAAATATGGTACGCAGAATAATAATACTTTTTTCATAGTCACTTAGAACAGCATGTTTATTTAATATAACTGTAGAGTTGGGAAATAGTAGATATTTTGTATATTCTTAAAGAATCAGAGGTTCTAGTACACTGTGCCCATTTACACAGTAAGCTGCAATTCACAAAAGGAGCATGCTTGGCATGTGTAATATTCACTTTCTCAACATTAGAAGACTTTGTTCTTAAAAATTTAGAAAAATTGAAAAATACATTAATTCTTGAAATTCTTTACAGCCTTTTAGCAAGCTGAAGCAGTTTTGTAACGAGTTAAAAGAAGCAAAAATGCACTCAGCACCACTGATATTTGTTTTGCGTTGTGCTTTGGAGACCAATAGATCAGGTATTCTCCTTATTTATTTTGTGTGCTTTTTAAAAAGAAAAAAATTGTCACTGCTTAATTATCTTGTGAATGCTTTTAGACCTGGCTATTGATGTGATGAAAACCATGAAGGAGGAAGGCTTACCAGTCAGACCTCACTATTCCTGGCCACTGCTAGTTGGGTTCCAGAAAGAGAAGAATATTAAAGGTTAGTATATGTTCTCCTCTTACGTGATTATTTACTTAAAGCACAAATCTTTGCTAAAGCATCACTTGAAGATTTTCGAAGGCTTTCGAAAGTGAGCGACAACCTCATTGCATCTCTTAGTTTGCAGCAAACATTTTTCCCTTGGAAAGGCTTTTTAAAACTCACCTTTCTTTGTTAATCGTGATACAGTTCTACAGATTTATGTAGCTTACCTTTGCATGGGAAGATGTGTGGAAGAGTTCATTTTTAACTCTTTACATTCTTTCTACGTTCCAGTGGTGGTCCTTGCTCCTCATTACTTTCAGGAGCTTACTCTTGAAGAAAATTAAATCTGAGAATGCGTTTACAAGTGAGGTTATGTTATAATAGCTCTCTTGGACTTCAATTCTTTTTGTAAAATGACTTATTATCTCCTTGATAAGCCACATGTGAGTTTAGTTACAATAATAAAAACGGCAGAAGAACTTATATCACTGGATGTGTGAGCCTGACCTGACAGCATGCTGATTGAAGGACAGAAGTGCTCAATCTTGAGGATTCTTAAGTAGATTTAAGCATTTAGCATACTTTCCCCTGTTACACATGGGGATGTCTACAGGATATGAATAAGAATTGAACAAATATTAAATTTTAGAGTACAGTATCTAATTCTTTGGTTTGCGTTATTGGTAATTCAGAAAGAATGGTATTGTAAAAAGATGCTTTTAACAGAAGTACTTCCCCCTTGGGGAAACAAAAAACTGTCTTTTTCATCTTATCTCACAGTATAATGTGCTTTAGAATGAGATGCAGAGTTGTTAGTGTGACACTGGGTGACAAACAAAATGCACAAACAAAAAAAAAGTGCTTTTAGCAGACTCTTCATATCGCAATTTTATCTTAAATATACAGTCACATTCCAGTTTGCAAGAAATGCTGAAACAAGTATTCCCTAATTGTTTCTGGCTATAAAAATGTCTCAAGTCTCTTTCAAAAAGCCTTTGTGAAAACAATATTCAGGTTTTTATTAACTCTTAGGGTTCTGATGTGCTAGACAACTTCCCAAGTTTAGCTTATTCCTTGTTTCAGGTGCTTGGAAGTTCACTGATATTTTAAGTCCGTTAATGGCTTAGTTTGATACTTCATGATTTAATTGGGAGTCAAGTATTGCCAAAGACAAGTAAGATGAAATTGTCACAGTTCTGTGTACGATGTAGACGATGCCTACTGAATGAGAAAGGCTGGCTGTTACTACAAAGATTTCACCTCACTTAGAAGAGATGCTGGAAGTGTTAGATTTAGACACTGCTTCCAAAGCTGAAGCAGTATCAGAGTGTTCAGAGTAACTCTAGTTTCAGATTGCTTTTGATTTCTGCAAGTTCAGAGATTTCCTTTATATTTGACTTCTACTATAAAAGTCAATTGTGCTTTGGCTAGGAGTTCCTACTGGTAGTCATGTAAGCAAATAAAGAAGAAAATGGTTGGAGATCAGATATTATAACCTAACTCTCACTTTCGTTTAACGTATTCTAGAAAGCCTTTCTTTTTCTATCTGTGAAGAATTTGGATGTACATACTTCTGTATGACTGTATAATGATAGCATGAATCTGCGAATATATTTTAGCAGCCTCTTACTTAGTGTCTGAGTTTGAATTGTCAGGCAAGGAAGTTAATGCTCTATATACATACCTATAGTGATGTTGCAGTTCTTAAAGTATGCAAGAAAGTATCTAAGCATTTTTTTTCTGCAGTGAAGAATCAGCAGAATTATACTTGCTACAGTGAAACAAACTGCCTTCCCGTGTGCAAGCTCACATTGATTTTTGAAATTTAATAGTAATTGAAAAGAAAAATAAAAGAATGAGAACCACTATCTCAAAATGTAACTGATACAGTTAAGGGAAAGTAAATATGGAGGGAGGAGGGAGGAGAACACCATGAAATTTTCATAGAAATAGCAGGGCAAACAATGCTTCAGTGAGGACCTGAAGGTGACAACAGACAGTAAGCGAGCAGAATGGTATTTTTGGTTGCAAAGAAAATAATAGGACTGTGCAAACAAAGATATAGACACAGTATCACATCTTGTACTAAAAAGGAAGTAATAATTCCTTTCTCTAGAAAGTAGTAATGCCTGGCCTAATGTGTTTAATTTTGCTTCTCGGAGTGGTTAAGTTTTTGAAAATGGAAAATAACTTCTAAGGAGAAAAAAAAAACCTACTAAAAATCCTGATAGGAAGTAGGCAATGGTCTAAATCATTAAAGAACACAGGATCTAAGCAACGACTTGTCTACAGCTTCAAGTACAAGTGCCTGAATCAGTGTGTAGTGTGATCCAAGCAATTGTATAACTAATAGCAACATTTAATTGCACATTTATCTAATATTTATTATAACAAAAGCTGACATGGGATATCAAAGAAGATTCCCTAACTACTTCTGTGTTGTGGAATTGAAGCTGAAAGAAATAAGAGTGAAATGATGGCTAAGAGGAATAAAACTAAATAGGGCAGTTGTTTAAATATACCTTAGAGGACTTAACCAGTCTGAAGTCACAGCCATCACTTCTGAGTCGTTTTACACAGGCAAGTAGTTTCAGATGGGATATGCTTGCTTTAAGGTATTTCTTTTATTTAAGTCGAGAATTGCTAACTTCTTTAGCATTTATCTAAAAAAAATACCGTTAGGTTTAGGAATGAAAAAAAACAAAGGGGGAATAAGTGTGAGTCCACACAGAGGAATGAGTAGTGGTTTCCCCAGATAATTCTTGAGGTAGTGTTTTGTAGACAGCCTCGCTATTCAAGTTTGTTTGGAGAATTACTTTAAGCCCAATTTTGCTGCCTTTTCCCTTGTGAAACTGTACTTACATGCCTTAGAAACTCCACTGTTCTGGTGGGACCGCGTTAAGGAGGAGAAGAACAACTTGTGAGAAACTTGAGAAATGAAAGGTGAACTGAAATGTGAGCCCCTCACTTTTCCCTTCTGGAGAAGCAGCAAGTTGCTATGCTTTATTACTGAGATATTAGAGCCGTCTTGTGATGTATTTTGCATCTGAATGTGTTTGGATATAGTTATTTGAACATGTAAATATGCTTTCTTACATCTACTGGGGTGTTCCAGTGCTATTTCTAGTACTGATGTACTGTGTTTTGTTCCCTGCAACTGTTTTCTTATTAGTTAAGTATTTGCTTTTTGATCTTGGTCAAGTAGGGCAGTGGCTAGAGAAATTTACTGTGAGTCTTTATGGGTCCAAGGAACTATTGTGCATGTGAGAAAAACAGACTCTGGCAAAGTTTTGAGTGTTATTTGCTGTGAATAAAAAATCTAAAACTTTGTGGGTTACTCTTGATTTATTTTTTTCCCCAGATGCAAAAGACTGTATCAGTGCAGAGTATTCTGGATAATGTCGGGGTGTAGATGAGTCTACAGTGACTCTTTTGGATAATGTATATCACATACAGACTTTTTAGTGAACTGTCCTGTGGTCTGCAGAGACTAATCTTTGGCAGAAGAATAATGAACTCTTAGTAATTCCCAAAGTCTGCTTGGAAGACTGTTTCACTGTGGCTTTTTTTTTTTTTGCGTTGTGCAGTATGGTTTTTGGTCAAACCTGATCTTCAAGATCAGTATTATCAAAAGCGAAGTATACAAGACAGTCTGATAGGGTATGGGGGGCACTGTTGATTGGAAAAAAACGATATTAAAGTAGTATTTATTTAATTTTTTTTATTTTTTGTATGTTCTGTAAGGTACAGAATATATTAGCATAGTCATACATGTATGTAATTCTTAACCAAATGCACAACTATTGTGGGACTTCATTCTCAAATCAAAGAATGTTGTTCTAAGTACATGTAATTGCATTTCTTTCTTTATTTTAGTCTGTTCTTTGGTACCTGAGGATAAACAAATCATAAGTGTTTTTTCTAATACTGTGATGAGGTACAAATGATTTCTAAAAAAAGAAAAATTGTACTCATGTACTGTTTTGATAAAAGTGGAAATGTTACATCACTTTATGTTGCCATATGACGATAACATAAATACAGAACTATAAAATCTTTATTTTTGTTAACTTTCTATTCCAAAAAAACGCCATATTGGTTATTGTAGGAGTGAAGAAGTGAGTGGTAGCATTCTTTTTTGATCTGTTACCTGCTCAGGAGTTGTGCCATGTCATGCAATGTTGTTGTGAGAAATGGCTGCTCAGGAATGATTGTGCTTCACAAATGGCTTTGTTTAGTACTTTGTTCAAGGTACAAAATTCGAATTCAGATCTCCTGAGTTTTACTATACTTAAGTCACTGTGGTAGCTATCGAGTAGTACCTTAGTACTTAATAAGTACGTGTTGGAACTCAGTTATTTTTGAAATGCTTTCAACTGGAGAGAGCTTAATACATTGGCTGAGACGGTCAAAACATGAAGTAGAAAGTAGCTGTCAAGATTTGAAAGGTATCAGGAAAGACTTGCTGTAATTAATTCTTTATTCCTGTTTTCACATATTCTGGGCCAGAATCAGAGTTTTGTTTAAGGCAAACTCGAACAGATGATGCGACTTTAATCTAGTGTGACTTGCCTGCATGTATTTGCAAGTGCTCAAAGGGAATTCACATTTGATTATTTGCACCATAGTGCACTGCATAAAATATTCATGGAAGTGTCACTTTTCCATAGGTGGCACTCCAGGGCAAAGACAGGGACTTTGGGAAACTTTACATTTTTAAAGTAATAAGTATGAAATGCAAGTTGAAAAAAACATATGCTGTTTGGAACTGGTGTCCTGCAGCAACTGACAAATCATTTTTAGACCAGTAAAAATGATAATACCTGCATTGGTTTTGACAAGGGTTCAGAGTTTGCTAGCTTGGGTTACTGCAAGAAGTTTCTGCACATCAGAAGAGTGTGAACAATTAAAAAAGCATGAAATATACTCTAAAACTCTGTGCTCTAATTGTTAAGCTCTATCAAGATTTCGTTTCCACCGTCTTCAAATACAAATCTACAGTGGCAGTGCATGTGTGAATTGATCTGAATCACATAGAACTTGTAACATAGTTTCACAGGGGCTTTGAGACTCCGGTCTTTTCCTGAATTTCCAGTTTGAAGCTGATGCATTGATACAGGCAGTAGTTAACCCATTTGCTAATGAAAATGTTACTTACTTTAAACAGATCTTTAAAAGCTTTAAACAAGATTGTAGGCATGGATCTTTCCTTCCTAAGTGGGATTGGATTCTGGGAACATACCTAAGAATGTATTACTTGCTGCTAAATATATTCCTATCTTGAAATTTATTATATCCTTTGCAGTGAATTTCAGATCTGTTTTTATGCCTAAAAATATAGATATGTGTCTTTAAAAAATGTTTTGCAAATGTAAATGGTAGTGACAGTCATTTTAACCATGTTAGAAAATAACTTTCTGTACTAGCAGTGTGCTAGCTAACAGAGTTTCTTGGTTTCGATAGTGCAGTATGCAACAGGAAGTCTAATGTTGTATTTCAAGTTTCACAATTAAGAACTTCATTAACACTCATAAACATAAAACTCAAAAACACATAAAAATGGAGTATTTTGCCTGACAGTTTCAAGAAGTGAAGTTGAGGAGGCCAGGCTAGTTTTGAAATGTAATGTTTATTTTTTAAAGTTTCTCCAGGTATTCATTTGTCTGCAGTGATTTGCTCTACCCATTCTGTTTTGATAGGTATCTTTGAGGTCCTCAAAGTGATGCACAAGTTGGGGGTGAAACTCAATGCAGAAACATTCACAGACTATGTTTTTATAAATTTTGCTGATAGCAAAACTGCCTGTGCCCAGATGAAGGTGAGTTTGCATTTAGAATTCATAGAGATGATTATTGCATGGTGTGTTTCTCTATATGGGCTCTGTTTTGGTACCTGTACTGCTCTGAATGTGAAATTGTATAAAGCACATTTAATATATTGAGCTGACTTTTGAAGTGGTTATTGCACTGTTTGCCCTGCTTTTTTTCTTTCTCTGTTTCAGAGCTAACCTAAGTATCTTCCTTGGGTTTTACTAGCTTTGTTTCTACAAGTCAGAGACTAAATATATTAATTATTATTTTTTTCTGAGGATTGAAAGGTACGACTATGTCAGTAATAATTATTTCCAGTGCATTTTTGTAAACTGGATCAGAATTACAATGTAAGAGTTCCTCTTTTTGCAGTTGCTGACTCTCTTTTACAATTGAGGGGTAAATTTTGAGTAGCAACTCACCTATATATCCATGTAAGCATCTGTAGAGCACCTTCTAGGTTATCAGCAGGTATGAGTGCAAGGATGCTGATGTTCTTTTTTGGAAGGAAGCATTTAAAAATACACAGTATCAGATGATCTTCTCTGTATATACTTAGTGTTTTCATTTTTTTTTTCTCCAGGAAAATAACTGCCTCTTTGAAACTGATGAATTCTTTGTAGCTCAAATTAGACATGAAGCAGGACATGGAAGACTGAACAATGTTGTTTCTCTATGTAAGTATATTTCATGTCATGTGTTACTATATACTTAGTGGTAGTGCTGATAGATTGTGTAGGTTGAGGGATTTAAGGGTATAAAGATATGTGGGATATGTGAGCAAAGCTGTCATTACATGAGTTTCCCTGTGACAAGGTATTGAACTTGAAACTTCTAATTCTGGACAGCATATCATGGTTAAATTGTTTTTTAATATTGAAACTGGACATAATGTTACATATATCATATTTAGCAAAGCTGTGGTTGTAACAGGATTATAGAGTACTTAAGAAAGCTATTTGCCTTATGTAAGAACTGTTTTAAGTCTTGGCACAGGAATTGGTCTTGTTTTCTGTTCGTGGCAAAAATTACTCTGGTGTGGTAGTCTAACCATGTCTGAATTACTACAGAATAATTTATGAACAAACCAGTTTTAAAGAACTGAATGGCATTGATATTAACCTGAGGGTGCTCTGCTGGTTTGTTTGCCAGTGGAAGTTGTGTATGAATTTGACAGGGTAATTAGGTCATGGAGTTGTAACAGCGTGACTTAATCACTTAAGAGTTCTCTCCAAAGACTGTTCTGATGGTCACTGGTGGCAAAGGTTAATATGTTTCATTGAAAGTATGCAATGGGATGATTCCTTTCATTAAATAGTAATATATGCTTCTCTTCAGAATTAAAGATAAATACATTTTTTATCTGCCTATTATACTGAGTCCATAATAAAACTTGTAATCTTGGACTAAATCTGATGGGGGAAAAAATGTCTCAACAGATATTTCTGTACAAGTCTTACGGGAAAAGCTTAACCAGACTCCTGCTGTAATTGTCTCTGGCTTCTCTATTTAACTAATAAAGGAAGATATGAAGTGTATGCTGTGATTCTGGGCTGTATGCAGTGAGGCTGTGCTGAGGCTTGAAAAATAACATTAACTGTAAACTTAGACTAAAACAGAGTAGTCCTTTGTTCATCTAAAGATCAAAAAAATCACAGCGAGAAGCTGAATTTAACAGTGGAACTTCAGAAGAGTGTCCATATGAAAACTCAAATCAGTGTTGTTTTTTTTTTGTATTAGCATCTAAATGAGTAAAAATATAAAAAGAGTGGCTGTTAATCAATGATTTGTTCTTGTAATTAACATTTATCAATTAGTGAATCTTACAGGGTTCACGTTAGATTTTGCTGTTACTTTTGTTAGTTACAACAGAAATGTTAACTATTTGATATTTCTTGAAACTTCTTTGAATTTTACTACTTTTTATTTAAAGGTAGCTATTTATTAGGAGCATAAAATAACATTTCTTCTAGCGAGTGAAAGAGACCCTTTTTGTGTTTTGCCTTTCCCTGCGCACACTCCTTTTGGCAAAATAAGTTTATTTGTCCCTTAAAACACAATAAAAAGCAAATATCTGTATACCTGATATGACTAGATATGATCCAGGTACATATATAGTAGGCTGCATTTTGTTTTATTGTCATGAAATGACTCTTGCATAGTGTATTGCTTAGCCGTTGTCTGAGTGTTGAATTTAAATTTCGTAGTGGTATAAAAATCTGTCATTAATAATTCATAGAATCATGCAAAATTTCTTTTGAACTTGGGCTTTAAAGGAAGGTACTCCTGTATTAGTTTACCAAGTTGAAATGATGCTAGTAAACCTAATTAGCACCTATAAAATGATAAGGCAAAGTTATTAAACAGCTGAGTTTTTTTGAATTGACTTCTTTTGCAGTATTTCAAAGTGGGAAAAAATAGATGCAGTATGGAAAGTAGTTGAAGATGGTCTCATCAGCGTAGTCAGGGGAGGCAGAGGCTGTGTACAAGTTGCTATCTAGGTGTATTGATTCAGCTTCTCCTACCCTATAATGTATAGATTTCTCCTACTGACAAGATGAAAACTATGAAGCATCAGCTGAAGAATCTGGGCGCATAAGGCAGAGTACATGAGAGCTGCTTTTCCCCTCTATCATGCCATTCCATTCCACTTCATTGTCAGCCCCTTGATTTTCTCAGACTTGTTTGTTGCTAAGGAAACCAGGTTGCCGATTGTCAGCAGCAGCTGAGCATACCAAGATGCTTTTTCTGCTCCTCTTTTTATGAGCAGAAAGTTTCACTGGATGAGGGTCTGTTTGGAGGATTGCTTGAAAGCAACTTCACCTGAGAATTTAAAACAGTTAAGCATTTAAAACTTAATTTTCTGAATGCCTACTCCTTAGACTAATGAGTATTTTTGTCTGTTGTTCCTGGGTTTTATTTCTCAGGTTCTCAAAGAGCTGGTGTTTTTCTTGCAGCCCATGTTGAAGGGGGCCCAGTGTGTTCAGGTTTTCAGAGGGTTTAATGATATTGTAGCAGTGAAGGGGGCTTCGTACGGTGCCTGCATACTGCTGTTTTTCTCTTCTGTACTCTAATGCTGGAAGGAAAGACAGCAGTTGTAGAAGAACACAGAATGATTAGGAACATCTAGGGATGGAAGAATGTAAAGATGATTGTATGACATAAATGACTCTGAGAAGTCATTTGTTGTTAAAATAATGTTTCCTTTGTGTACATCCAATATTGTAACAATTCTGATTGTTAATATCAGCAGCTCAGGGTCATTTAAAGGTGTTCCTTCTTTTTCTCCTCTTACGTTTAGCTTAATTCAGTGGATAATGCACTAGATTGGAACTACTTTTTCTTTCTTGTTAAGCAATTTACACTGGCATAAACACATTAAGTATCGTGGTTTAAAGAAAAATATGTAAAACCTATTTTAAGTCAAAAATTCAGACAAAAACAACTCAGTAAACCATTTGTTTGTGGTGTATCTTTGTTTTTTTTTTCAGTATTAATTTCTCCAGTTTTCTTCATTAGAGTTATGATTTTTATTTTGCTTTTTGGAACAGGAGATTTTATTTTGTCTTCTAACTTTTCTGCAGTGAAAATGCTTTTTTCCTGATACTAATTTGCATGAAAAACTTATGTTAACTATGGGCACAAAAGGCAATTAAGAGCCGAAAAATCTCTCTTGGAATATTTAAACCCTTTACAAAGGAAGCAGATTGAGAGCTGATAAAAGCCAGCACTTTTTTCCAGTACCACAGCATTTGAAATTTTATTTGTCAGTATTTACTAAATTAATGAAATAGTTATAACCTTTTACATTAACAACTGATTGATTGGAGTTCAGGGCTTTTTCAGAATGACTGTTCAGAAATACTGCTTTCATTTACAGTGTCTTCAGCAAGCATACCTCCTATTGATTTTCGTCAGTTTAAAAACAGCCTCATTTTGGGATTTAGAAGGTAAGGTTGTTATACCCTTTTTATACATTCTACCCAAGTGCCTTCTCTTTTGCCTTCTCGAGCATAGGTCTGCACGGTCTTAGCCTCCTTCTTTCCCCCAGCTATGTATTTGAGAATTTTTAAGTAGGATTTCAGCTATAGCAGATCTGAGCAGTATTTCTGTTTCTTTCTACTCTTCCCTGTTTCCTTGCCCCTGCTATATCTGAGCATATTACTATTCCTGTTTAGTTTGCAATATTCTACACTATACAAACTTCTAAGAGTAGTGAGCATTTTCAGTTTTGTATTTGTGAACTTTCATGTTGATAAATTGATCTGCTCACATATGATTCCCGTAAAGATTATCACTATTAACACTTATATGGCTACTTAATGAGAACTGAATACCAATTCCTGTTGGCATATACATCTGATAGCTTTATTGAGCCACGTTGACATGGCTTCATATTCAGAGCTATTTAAACTCAGTTTCTAAGATTGCATACCATTTACAGTGTTGTCTTAGGCTTATGGAAGTATGGATAAATAAACATGCACTTCTGTCATTCTTTTTGCACAAGTCAAACATTAAAGACTGTGAATAAGGGCGGATTATTTTTTTCTAGTTCGACACCACAGAATTTAATATTACATATGGCAAGAGTCTGAAGGGTAGTTTTAATGAATAAGTAATTTCCTAAACTTCTTTTAATGGCTATGGAATGTGACTGTGTTTAGGTTGTATATTAGCAGAGGATACTTGATGAATATGCCAAAGTAATAGATAAAAAAAACCTAGATATAAGTTCTGTCTAGCTGATCGTATTCTACCAAGGGAAAAGGAAAAAAAGCAAACCAGTGTTAAAATTGAAAATAACTATATGACCTGGAGTTCAAAAGGGGAAGTGCAATAGTGTTTCATATCCAGTTGGGGAACTTGCTGTTCTTTCTAGTTGTTAGCCTCAGAATGATATGTTTCAGATGGTTAAATTCTTTTTTTAATTAGTATATATTCTCTGTCTGCAACTATAGATAAATAATTAAAGTAGAATTTGTCCTAAGAAGACCATGTTTGCCATGCCTCACCAATAATAACTTGTGAAATTTCCCTTCTACAGTAGAATTGTGCAGGTGATCAAAATGTGACTTAAAGCAAATTCCAGAGTATTATCAATATGTATTGGGAGAATCAGCTACTGAAGAATCATACCCACCTTAAACAAAAAGTAGTTACACTCCCAGGCAGTGAAACAGTCCTATTGTGAGCCCAGATGAACAATTACTATTTAAATCGCAACTTAGAACACTGAAGTAAATTAAAATTATTTACTTCCTTCATCTGACCGTGGTCCCTTCTCCTTGCCACTTTTAAATATGACCAAAGTGTTTTCAGTTCTGTAGTATTCATCCCTAGTTTGCTTCTGTTACCAGGCTTCAGGAGCTGTATTATGAAGTTGGCTGTGCCTGAATTTTACCTTTGTATTTCTGAAAGCATACCAATTTGTTTTTCCTTTTCCGTTTTAAACTGAATGGCTTCAACAGCCTAAAAATCAAGTTTAAGTGTATGATAGGATAAAAGAAGAGAATATTGGTTATCACTATATCTTTTTTAAAAACCTGAACTCAGCAAAATCATGTCCAGATGCTGGTCTCAAATGTTGAAATGAGCAGAGTGGCAAACTGGTGCACAAAAGTCCAGTACACAGACACACATAAGGGGCACAGGAACAATGTCTGTAGCACACTAGTTTATGGATTTTTGTTGAAGCTGTTCTTTTCTAGTTATTGCTTCAAAGTATTCCCATTCTATCTACCTGATGTACCATTACTATTTCAGAGTCAAGTACTTTGGGAAATTGATGTGTTTGATATCTGCTGTTCATTGTCATGCTGTCAGTGGTGGAATGAGTTCACCCAGGAAAGCTTAACTAACCTCACAAATAGCTTTTTTTTTTTTTCCCTCTATATGTGGAGCTGCGTTTCTCTCATTTTCAAATACAAGTGGCAGTAACACAAAGAATAAATGATTAGTAGACTTGATCTTCCTAAGTAAAATAAAATTGTAAACTTATATGAATGCTTTGAAGTTTCTTTGCAGCTCTTTGGACTGACAGCTCATTTTCCCCTTATAAGAATTATAGGAAAATAAATTAAGGTCTTAAGCCTTTGATTTTTGTTCTCTTAGATTTGTCTAGATTAGCACTGCTGCTTTATAGTTGTTGAAATGTTATAGTGTTTGAGTGGAGAATTCCTGTTGTTTGCAGAAAAGCAGAAAGTGTTGGGCTTTTTATACTTCAGTGAAGTGGTTAACATTTAGTCTTTGGTTGTGAGCTAATGATGTGCCCAGAAATGCTATCCATTGAGTTCTGACCTGTTCTATAAAGGGAGAAAGGAGAAATCTTTGGTTTTACATTTATTGGCTATATCATCCTACTATAATAAACATAGTGGCTTAGGTGAGAGATTTGATTATTTTTTGCATGTTAGAAATGAATTTATAAGTTCCTGCAGTTATGTATTTAATACATTAAAATATGTTTATAAAAATTTAGTTTTAATATACAAGAGTCTAGACTTCTGGCAAATTCCAGTTACTGAGTGTTTGCTATGTCAAGTGTGATTTCTTTGCTTGAGGCTTATTTTCTTGAAATGTAAATAGAATGAAGTATAAAACTAGAAAGTGCAATTAGCACATGTTAAAGATTAGATTTGCAATAAAACTGAAATATGTTCTTAGTCATTTATTGGGATTGCTGTGTTATTTTGTGTTCTTTAGTAGAAGGCAAGTTGAATTGCAGTACAGTAAAAATAAAAGTCCTTCCATATAAAGCTGGTTTAAACAATATATGACGATTAATAATTTTTTATACTTTGCTTTAAATAATAAGATCCTTAGTGTCAATTTAGTTTGTGGATTTAAGAAAACATACAAGAATAAAATCATTGTGTTGTTTTTAATTTGTTATCCTTTGCTGCCCTCTTCAGCTCAAATGATGTACAGCTTTGGAGCCAGGTAAGCGGAGATAGTAATGCTGGAAATGAAATCAAGTTTCATGCATGTCTGTGATGAACTAATTTAAATCTGAGTTCTGAGTCTGGTAATTAGAGATTGTGAGCAAGACGCTTATTGGTAGCAGTTTGTACAGGTGTATGAAATAGAGATTTATTATTTGCCAAGAGCAGTTGTGGAAAATCAAATATTGAGCTTTCTTCTGATTTGTAGATGAATGCTATTACAACTAAAGGTAGTGTGCAGTTGCAGCTTCTGAAACAAAGCTGGCTGTGGTTGACATACCTTGACATAAAAAAAAAAAGTCTTTTTCCTGCCTTCTTGAAACTTCCTTCCCCACACCAATGCTGATAAAACAGTAAGGTATTAGTAGAATTTTAATGTTTGTCATTTTACTTAAAGTATTGGAAGCAAACACAGTTTCTAAAAGAAACCACTCAAAGTCAAATGAAAACTGACTGATTGTCCCCTCCCTGGTATGGCTGTGTTAGAAAGATGCTCAGTATAACTCAGTTAAAAAGTTTTGCGGACTTAGAAGAGAGGAGGTGTTGGCAGATAGTGACTAGTTTCTGATTAATGAATTCAGAATGGGAAGCATTGCTTTCTGTGTTTTTGTGGTGGGAATGGGGATCTTTTTTGTTGCTTCTGTAACAGAATTAAACTTGAAGGATAGTAGGAGGGCTGAAATAATGGTGGTCTGCACATTGTCATGTCTACAGTTATGTCATTCTCCACGATGGAGGGAAAGTACATTTTGTCATCTTTCTAAAATAAGAAATGTTAACTTGGGGAATTATTAGTTATTTGGCATTAAAAATAATACCATGCATTTGTTTTTCTCCACAATCCATTCCCTTCTATATTGTATGGAATTTGATTAAGAATGAGAGTTGTGTTACGATTTTCATAGTATTTACTGTAGTTGGAAGTTCTTCTGTGCATTGGTTCCTCATAGGAGAGTAAGAGGAAAAGGGCAGAGGAACTTTGTAGTTCAGCCATTCACTGCATTTGAGTTATTAAAAGAATGACAAGTGATACATTACGTTACACTTAGTGTTTTCTGACTTCATTCATTTTCATTAACAATTAAAAGTGAGGGATCCTTTTGTTTTTGTCATTATCTAAACACAGCTCTCTGACACTGAGAATGCATCTCCCTCCTTATTCTTTCACGTTGCATCCTACGATTGCAACAAATACAGTAAAATTCTTAGAAGTGGTTAAAAACTTGGATTTTAAGTAAAGTTGATAGAATTTACTTAAGAACAGTCATATGGTTTTCTAAAAAGATGTTTAGGTTAAAGTGTTTGTGAGCAGGATGGGGGGGTTGGAGTAAATGCTTCTTTTTCCTCTGAATTAAAATCTACGTATCTCTTCAATCTGTACAAGACTAATGGAACATGTGCTAAATTTAGTTGAAATATAGAGAATGCAATTAATTTTTATGGATGTGTATTTTGTCATTCAAAACTGCATTTATTTAGGATAACTATACTAGTTAGCATGTTCTCTTAGATTTAAGATAAATCACGTTCCTCTATTTTCTTCATGTATTTTCTTCTTTCAGGATTTAAAAAAAAAACAGTAAAGCTTTATAGACCAATTTCAGCCTTTCAGTAAATTGGAACATAATTGTTTGCATCTCCATTAGTGGCATCAGTTAATACCTGCTTTAAATTGTGTCTTACGATAGTTAACTTTCTGTGGAATGATACATAAACATAGTGGAGAATCCATCTCTCTGCCACATCTCAGAATCTATTTCAGCCTGCAGTATATATTTTTAAGAAAAACCTACTATCTACCAAAAAATACACACAAAGGAAACAAAAAAAACAACCCTACCATATATATATTTTTACAGAATTACTATGATGTGGTAAAGAGTAATACTTAACAGAGAGATGCTTTATTATTTTGAGAATTGAATTTCAGGTACTATTTGTCCTTGCTTGCTTCTTTTGGCTGCAATGTACGATTATTCTGTCTTACTAGATAACAGAACTGTTGTACAAGGATGAGCGATATTGCCTGACGCCTCCGGGACCAACTGGTAGAGTTTCAATTTCTGTGATTGTAACTTATCCACAAATCCGTTCTTCTGTGTAATGATGGGTTTGGGGGATTACAACAGTAAACACTGATTGCTTCTTTTTGAAAGTGAAATTTGAAAACATGTTGGGTAAAATCCTGATTCTAATAATCAGAGCATATTTTTGAAATCCATTAGCTCTCTTCTTTTTTAGAATTATAAACAAACTTGCTGATAACTCTTTTATTTTTCTAAATTGTGACAGAAGTACATAGAATGAGCACAGTATCAATGCTTAAATACTGTAAAGGACGATACATCCAGTTTTACTTTTAGTGGCTTTTACAAATTTATGAAGCACAAATGGTACTTAATATCCCAAATCTTCTACTTTGAAGTAAATATACTTTTTTTCCATGTAATCTGGATTAAAAAAAAAAATCCTCCTGCTAGAGGAGCTTTACAGGGAGGGAAAGCTGACCTTGTGAGAAGTAAATAGTAATACTGTTCTGATTCTCAAGTACAGGACTCAGTATATTTTTCACTTGTTTAGATAATCTCAGCACTACTTGCTAAAAGTCTTAATTTTCATTGGTTAATAGACATCCCCTTCAGTATGAGTTATGTAATGGTTAAAATATCTCATATGCTTTCATATCAATATTACAACACTTAATGTAGCTTGGTAATGGAATATAATGGGTAAAATATATGTACTAAATATGCAAAGTGGTAGAAATCAGTTTTTTCTTTTGAGCAGTGACAAAATATTTGTGGCAACTATTTGGGGTAGTGGGCAGGAAAGGGGGGGAAGGCCTTGGGCAGCACCACTTCTGTCACACAGTAGTGGAAAAAATAGATTGAAGTAAGATTCTGTACTGAAAAGCTGTCACTGGGTCTGAAAATAATTAATATTCCTTTCACTCACCAGTTAGATATGTGCTCCCAAACCACATAATCTCTATGCCTCAGTGATCATTGTTGCCATTTCAGAGCCTCTCATCAGGGTGACATCTCACACCAAAATGATTTCTTATAAATTAATCTTGATAACATGACAGTCTCGGTAATTTTAGTGGAATGCTTTCTCTTGTTTTTTTCCACAGAAGCTGTTGGCTATTTTCTTTATCACTTGATTGACAGCATGAGTGACTCAGAGGTACAGGCCAAGGAGGAGCGTTTGAGACAATACTTCCATCAGCTGAAGAAGATGGTACCATTTCATTTTTTGCTACATAATGCCTGTCCTGCCTGACATGTATCTATTAGATTTGAAATTGCTGCTTTTAAGTACAACCAGACCACTTCTCAATGACATGCAAGAGCTGGAGACTTGAATTACGTCTAAGATAATTTCTGTTAGACAAATTTCATTTTGTTGTGTTTCAAAACTCATATAATTTTTTCCCCACCTCTTGGTACAGAATGTAGTTATCCCTGCAACCTACTGCAGCGGCATTTGCAGACTGCTGGACTCCTCTCAAGTTCCTGAATTAATTAAGGTCTGTGGTTCTGTGGCAATTCCTTTAAAACTAAAAAGTAAAATAAAATGGGGAACGTGTACTCCGTGCATATATATTCTCCTTTGCAAAATAAATATGCTTATGGGATGATTTTATATGTAAGCCTTTTCACCTTTCCATGATTTTTCAATAACTGTTGAAATTATTGTCATTCTCTTGTATGGAATTGTTAGGGAGATACATCTAATGTGTTTTTCAAGTTGCTGTAATAATTCTGCATTATGCAGATTTAATTTGGAATTATGTAACAAAAGCATTTTTAGTATGATATGCTTGCTTATAGATGGAGCTTCTTGTTTTGAATTAGTGATTTATTTACTGTCTTAATGCTTTTTAGGATGTAAGGTCACTATCTCCTAAAAAATCCCTGCCTACAGAAAACGTTCAAGATGTAAGTAAATTCACCAATGGCTATGCTTGTTCTTACAAGAATAATAATGTTTGGATGTGGGTTTTGGATGAGCTGTAATTGCTAGTTACCAGGTCATGGAAGTATATTAATGTTATTGAAATATTTCACTTGAAGTGCAGAGGTTCCAAAGGTATTTTCCAGAGTACGAATAAGGGCTGTCCAGATTTTCACACAGACCTGATGCCTGACCTTGGAGTTGGCTGAAGTTTCAGGCCTCAGTTTCCCTGTCTGATAAATACATATTTTTTTGAAAGTTCTAGTTAGTTAACAGATGTTGTGAAGCTTAATTCATGCTGGCAAATTACAGTGATCCACTTGAGTGGCAGGAACCGTATAAATCCGTACTGAATGTAAGGGTGCAGTGTCAAGTTTTACATCTCTGATCTGAACAGAATAGAGTTGGGAAGAGAAACAGGCTTACGTTCCTTACTTCCCTGAGCACAAATAAGAGTATGAAAGAAGTAGTAGTGTTGACCTTTGTAGATATGCCACTTAGTGTTCTTTTTTTTTAATATTCTGACTCAAATGTTTAATTAGTATGTACTCTTTAAAAAGATAAAAGCATCTTAAATGATTAGAAATTTTCACATACTATAGAGGAAGAGGATTATTTTGTCTGTCTTTCATTAAAGTGATCCGACAAGTTGTTCGGGGAAGGGTGTTTTTGAAATTGACATTTTTTTTCTGTTACCTTCATTTAGAGTGCTAAATCTGACGTGTCTGCTTTGGAGAAGAAACTAGAAAAGCGAAAAGCTGAAAGCCAGCCTATTACAGATGTCTTGAAGCAACTCATATATACTCTTTGTGAAGAAGAGGTATCTTAAGCAATGCAGAGATAATTGGAAACACATAGCTATATTTCTAAGGGGACATAAATGACTCTATTATGGAAAGACGATGGTTAAGCAAAGACAAGTGCGGTACTTGAGGTTTCATGGTTTGATGCTTATAAATCAAACATAAGTGCAAAAAGCAATTAAATCAAAAGGTTAACTAATTTCAGCAACACCTTGAATGGCATGTTTTGGGGTTGCTGAAGTTTGTTTACAATAATCTGCAAAGTGAATGATAGTAACAGCTGTGATAGGTTTATCATACATGCCAAATGTCCTTTCAAGCCATGGCTCCGGTCTCTTATATCTAGATTGTCAAGCAACTGATACATGCACTAGTCATTTGCAATTCAAATATTACTAGGTTGTTAATGCAGGGATTGAAATTCCATTTTCCTGCAGGAGGAAAGCTCTTCTGAGATAAAGGGTCTCTTGCCTTCATTCGGCAGGCGTCCAGCTGTAGTTTACATTCATTTAGCATGTGTCTGTAATTTGTGAGGTATCACCACACTTTTATTTAGTTTCTTGTTCTGTATGATCCTGCCTATAAAGCTGTATATGTAGGAACAGTAGCAGTCGTGCAGATGATAACACAAGATTCACTTCTAAGAATGTAGTTAAGGAAGAGTGATTCTCAGCTGTCTGTCTCTACAATTTTGCATCTGAAGGTAGGGCTAGAAGCAAATATCATTGTAAGTTCAAAATGGTGAAATGTATGAATAGAGATGTATGGAAAAAATATTCCGTGACATCGTTAAGTAGAATCTTATCCTTTAGGAAGTGCTTTTATTTTATTTCGGCAGTACACTAGGTGAAAATGTTATGAATTCCAAGTAAATGAGAACTACTTTAGAACTTGGGTACATTTACATTATCTGTGTGGATTAAAAAGTCTAAACAAATATGAACTTGAAGCAAGGAGTTAGTTTGAAATATGTTTTGAAGTGAACCTATAGGGTGTTTTAGGTACTGACTTCTGCAAAATTATCTTTATTTTTAAAATTTTCTAAACCATTTCAGCTTTGTGCTTTAAAATGTGATCTTCTATTATTAAAAGTACTGGAGCAGTCGCATAACTGCACACTGAACATATAAGATTCATAATGTCATATTGACTTTTCCTCCAGTTCACATCTTTGCTTTGTTCCTTTTTTAGAATATGCAAAAAGCCCTTGAAGTGAAAGCCAAATACGAACCGGACATGGTTGTCGGTGGCTATGCAGCCTTAATAAATTTGTGCTGTCGACATGATAATGTAGAAGAGGCAATGAACCTGAAAGAAAAAGTGTAAGTACACCGGCACCGAAACATGTCACAGAGATTTATGCTGATACACAGACCTTGTTGAATTAAGTAGGCTGAATATTAACCCCCTCATCCATTTTTAATTAGTTTTCCTCAGCAATGTATGTGCATTTAAAACAGGACGGTGTTTTTTTTTTTTTTTTTTAACAAAAAATGTTTTCTGTAATTGAACATCAGAAACAGCTACTTTGTCTGGACAACAATTATAACAAACACAAAAAGCAAGTTGCAGTATAGTTGAGGATCTATTTTGTTTTTGTTTTATATACACACACAGCATCTAAATTGAAGTTTGGCTTAAATTAAGAAGGAAGAAAAGAGGTAAATGTATTGTGTATTAAAATAGCATCTAGAATGCGTTTTTAGAATATGCTCTGTCTATATTATCATTAGAATAGCAGTGCTCCTGAGTGGCATTGTATTTTAAGGTTGACAATAAACATTCTACTTAAAATTTCTACTTTCAGAACTTCGTGTATCAGCTATTAAAATTACTTCCCCATTAAAACATGCTGTGACTGACTTTACTAGGAGTATATTGTTATGTATAGTCCTACTTGCCTCTTTTCCCTCTTTTCCCTGAAAGTTTCCCTTCAGTCCGATGCTATGGGGAACAAAACAAGTAGAATTACTTTCACATTTTGATATGTACTCACAAAGTATTTGCTTTTGTTTTACAGTATTTGAAGAGACAGGTGTTCAACACACCTTGCTTACGTTCTCAACTGTGAAATAATTGAGCTGTGAATATGCAGGAATTCACCACTCAGCATACGCTATTGTATTGATTTTAGGCATACTAACACTTGCACACAATTCCCATAGTGAGCTTGTATGAAGTTACTTCAAGTCTTTACTGAAGCTTCAATGCAGTAGCATGTTTTTACTCATCTGCCCTGAGTGTAGTGTAAAACTGCTGAGAGGCATGTTTTTGAATTGGTGCAAAAAGAGAAAACAGTAGAAGAATTCATCTAATAAATTCCAGGAAAGAGAAAATAAATACGTAGTGGTAACTCGAAAATAGTAGATTTTTGTGTATTGATCAAGGTTGAATAGATTCATGTTCTTTTCCTTATTGGAAAAAATATATAAGGACTGTATTTTTCTTTGCAGGCTTCTGGGGAACTGTGTTATTTTCTGCAGAAAATTATCAAATAATTAAACCATCTGTCTCTTTAAAGCTTTTATTTAAAATTTGGGGTTTTGTTGGTGAAAAACTGTAGAAAATATTTTTTCGTCTTTTGAAGTAGATGAGATTTTTCCTTTAACTCTGAAAACTTTTAGCTCTCAGTGCTTTTCTTTAGTTGCATAGTTTTTTTTTAAAAAAAGTCTTAAGTCTTTGTTCATAAAATCAGAACTTCTACTGATACAGTTCTTAATGTTTTAATTTCTAGCTTCCCTAAGGACTCACCTGTTGCTCTGGACACTGGAAAGTACATAGCACTGGTAGAAGTCCTAGCAAAGCATGGTAGACTAGAAGGTAATCCTTTTTGCTTTTATTCTATATTTCTGCTATATAATAAAGGTATCTTGCTTCAGGAATAAAAACGTGAGTTGATATTAATGGTATATCATGTCCTGAAAAGTGCTTGAACATTTTGCATACAAATTTGCATGTGAATTCAACCAGAGATGCTTGGACAGTGCAGGCCATTAGTTTTAATGGATTGGCAAGCTTGTCATTTACATTTGCACAGCTCAGTGCTTTTTGCATTTCTGCAGCTAGTTTTTATTAGCATTGCTGTTTGGATTGAGTTTGAAGATCATGACTTATGGCACAAATTGCGTATGTGCCTAGACTAATGGCTTTGTTTTTGCTTAAGAAGGTCTGAAGGCTGAACATAAAACCTATAAACATAACCTTCTCGTAAGAGCCAAGTACTGCAAAAAAATCATTTAACTTTTTATAAAGTATATATTTTTTCTGTTACTATTCTTATATGTGTTTGTTATTGCTTTTTAGAGTCAATCTGTCAAGCGGCCTGGAAATTTTGGCTTTTAATGAGTGTTCTGCCAGCTGCCTATTCTGGATTTCTAGATGTTTGCATTAAACTGTTAGCTCTTTAATTTCAGTAATTTAGTTTAATATCATTCTGTAATTTACGTGACTTGGTTGATCTTTAAAAGAACCCTAGACTATCATCAACTTTAAAGCATGATTCTGTATATTGAGTTCTGTGATTTTGTAGGAGACCTGACACAATAAAAACACTATCCAAGCTTATAAAACCGTAACATTTTGAATCCAAAATGCTATACAGCATTAAAAATCTAATGTAATACTTCTTCTTATATATCCTTCTCTGGAATTTTATCTTAAGCTTAACGTTAGAAAAATAATAATTAAAGCTGATTTTTTTTTTAATATAATAACAAATCAGATCATGGCTACCTCTGCATTAAAGCAGTTTGAAAAGATTAGCTTGCTTTTAAGAGCATAAGTGTCCCTCAGAAAATTAAGCAATTCATAAACGTAGCCAAATGTAAAGTGGTCAAAACATTCTGTCTATGCAATAATTAAGAACGTTACAAAAATGCACTTATTCCATATACCAAAATGTTTGTTTCTGCCTTACTAATGAAGCTTAATGAACCTAATGTTTTAACATGCAGTCTGTTAGAAAGCTTTCATTGGCTCTCCTTGGCTAATTAGTATCGACACAGCAAACAGGCCGTATCGGTATCAGACCATTAGTCTGGCTGTATATACAGTGTAAACATATCTTTATTATCTGGCCTCGTGACAAGCCATCTGCTGAAGAAACAATGGAGTGATTTAGCAGATGTTAGCATTGAACGATAAAAGCATCCATTTAGTAGAATCTTGCAGCTATAGGGCAGACTACACAGGGTTATGTGGTGCAGAGTGGGCACACAGTTCCTATCTATAATTTGTAGTCAAAGTTGCAGCAAAATGATAAAACCATGCTATTGTGGATTTATAATTGTAGTCTCGTTTAGAAATGCAAGTAGTAATTAACTTGAAATCGGCATTATACGCCAGAATTTACATTCCTGCTGGGTTTGAAATGCTGTTTTAATAGCAGTTTGTTTTCCCTACATGAAATTACCTAAGGGTCTTTTGTGTTGTTTCATTGTAGATGCTATTAACGTTCTAACAGAGATGAAAGAGAAGGACGTTCCGATCTCGGATAGAGCAGTTGCATCTTTTTTCCGCCTTCTTAATGGTGCTGCCATCCGAGGTGAAGTTGAAACAGTGAATCGGTTACATGAGACCATTGTGAACCTCGGGTTGGCAGAAACTGCTGCCCTTTATTCCCCTCTGATTACAGTTCACCTTGAAAAGTAAGCTATGTTTGGGCTGTAGATGAATTAAGTAATGATCCTTCCGTTTGAATGACCTTTGTATGCTATAAATAGTAGCATTCATGCTGGAAGGTGCTTATGTCTGCTAACACTTATATGCTTATATTACTTTAGCTTGGAGTAGTTGATTTCAAAAGTTAGGTAAGTTGGTTTTCGTCAGTTGTACATCAGTGTGCTATTGATGCGGGGACAACAGTTGTATACAGACAATAGAAGTGGTGACTGCTTATTGGAATACACTCACAAATGAGTTGGTTTTAAAGTCTGTTTGACAAGATAGCAGTGCAGAGTGAGATGGGTATTCTTAGTTCTGGAGTTTCCCATGGAAACTGTTATTTTTCCGCACCATCTAGTAGATCTCTGGTGAGTTGAAGAGCCCTTTTTGGAGGTGAAAATGTTCTAAATTCACGTACTTTGTGAATATCAGATGATTTTATATTGTTGCCTTCAGGCTGATGAATTTAAAGTACTGTCTGTTTTGTCTACTGTGTTTTTTTCCATATATACTTTCAATATCATTTAAGCCAGATAGGAAAGTTCATGCACTTGTTCTGGCAGGAAGTATGTGTAATTCCATGTGTCACGTTCCCATACTTAACTTTTTCATTGAGGTGCAGGATATTTGAATTAAGTGTATATGAGCTATGTGACAACTGCTTACTGAAATTGAGCTAAGAATCACTTTTATTTTTCCCTACTGTATGCACAGTTTTTTTTATCCCTTGTACATCATTTGTTTAGTCATTCAATTTTTATCTTTCAACTGCAGTGACTGATAAACTTCTTGCAGTTTGTTTCATGTATATCAAGTGTTATTGATTTAATATTAAATATAATATACCTATGAAATAAGTGACTATTTCATAGTATTGAGCATGTAAGTTAGCCTCAAAGATACATGTTAACATTTTGGTAGCATGGAGAGATTTTTAGTCCTTATGAGTATTCTGGGCACACAAAAATCTGTAATACTATTTTCTGCATTCAAAATTTTTGATAAGAACGTGTAATTCCTGGTGGATGAATATATATTTCTTTCTGAAAATAGCATTTTAGTGGATTGGTCAACAGAAGTATACAGAATGCAGTCAGCAACTCTGCCTTGATTATATCACAAGATGAGGCAGATGTCTGTGAAAGTAATTTAACTGCAGTCATATGTAACTAATGTGTTGGAAAAATATCTGATATGCTTTATAGTGCACAGTAAGTGTGGTTGCATTTTACATAATTGCTTTATGTACATTGACATGTAGAGTTGTATGTGGTAGTACTAGGTTCTCTTCACTTGAGATAGTGTATGGTGATGCGATGTGATCATGAGTAGGTGAAAAGGCAGACAGTAAAGATATTGTTCTAGCTTGCTTCCACATTATTTTGGAATATAAATGATTTGCAAAACTTCAAAAAAAAAAAAAAAAAAAGGATAGCATGTTTTTCTGTTTTGTTTGTTTTCTATTATTTTTAATGAATAGATTGGGGACTAGACTTTTCAAGAGGAAAATAGCTCCATACTGTAGAACTGTAGGACTACGAAGTCATTGGTACATATCTGTATAACTCTTAATATATCTCATATATTTAGATAGATAATACTGCAAAGAAAGCTCATTTTCTCTTCTTTTTGTCTTCTTTGAGAGACAAAAGTTTCTTTCTACATGGTTACCTTGGAAAGAATAATTGCATTTTACTGATTTTTTTGTGTAGGAAATCCTGAGGATTTTTCGAAGTTCTGAGTGACTGAAATAAGCATTAGTCATTTCTTTCAGCAGTAGTGCTTACTATTTGCCATCCTACAGCTCAAGTATCATACTGAAATGTTGTCATTTAGCTGCAGGTTGTCAGCATGCCTCTGAAATTAGCTGTGGAACATTTTTTTTTTTCATGTTGCATAGCATTGGTTGCACTAGTGTTTTGTGTTCTTAATTGAATTCAAACTTTTTAATTGCTTGTAAAGGAATCTGTGATTTCCTTTTGAAGATTTTGACAATAGTAGGATTAAATATTTTCATGTACCCCTCTTCTCTGTACATAGCCATAAATTTTCTAAAATTCTTCTTAAATTGTAGTGCATGTTAAAAGTGAGAATTCACAGCAGAGCACGGAAAAGGAAAAAACAATCATTGTTGATTATTGTCTGCTGCTGTACTGTACAGTACTTTGCTAGTACCTATTTCCAGAGAAGTAAAAATAAATGTAATAATTACTGGTAATTTTTTTCTTCTGAGAAAGATGCTCAAGCCAACTTTGAGACAACCAAAAATAGGAGTATTTAACCTCATGAGAAACTTGATCCAATTCCTGTCTTAACGTAATTTTATTCTCTTTGTAAAATACTACCTCTGGGAAATGAAAGAAAAGAGAACATCTTGAGGTATTAAATTTTTTCGTATTATAGACGGGATCAACAACATATTCTGTGGTTTTAAGTCACTGAACATAAGCAGTTAATAGCTGTATTTTTAAAGATCAAAAAACCTGGATTGTGTTTCTTTAAAAATGATCAACATACTGTAATGCAGCACTGTCCATTGAAGCATTGTGTGCTGATTTGTGATTAGGTTCGTATAAAGCCATATTTGTTTGGTGTCTTACGTAGCAGGTAGTGTGAATACTGTGCCTTGACAATTTTTCTTTTGTTTTCACAGAGTTAAATTCACCAGTGATTTTGTTTGAGAAAATTCTGTAGCACATATAAGTTAATTTCCTTTAAATTTACTCCTAAAATAGGCACTTTCTAAAATTAGGTAGTATTTTTAGGGAAAACCTAACCTCTGGTAGAGACAGTTTCTGTAATTTGTTGCAGCTTTATTTCAAATATTTGCATTAAAACTCTTTATGTCTTGCAATGAAATTAAGGATGTTTGGCTCTCTTACTCCATTATTGCAATTAGGAATTTAGCATCATCAGTGCCAAAGGACAAAAGTGTCTCATTTGCCCTATGGGGACAGGGCAGCGATAAGATGATTTTTCGTCAAGGATCATTGGGTCGTAATTAAGTTACATTCATGGCTATTGCTTTTTGAAGGATGATTGGTAAATGACAGGCTTCATGTGCTTGGTGCGGACAGTGTTCACTAGGGTTTTTTCTCTCTCTGTCAGAAAATCCTGTTGAGTCTGATAATGTAAATGTGGCATTTTATTCTGAACAAAAGAGCAGGGAAATGAGCTATCTTGTCTAATCATTCAGTTGTTTAACACCGACTTCCAGTTTAGACTCAATTGGCTGGAAAGCACTTGACATGTGAAGTTAGTGCTGTTCGGAACGCATGTTTGAGTAAATTTTAAAGTAAGTGACAGCTAAATTGTACCTAGGGAAATTACAAAGCCTTCAACACAGTTAATTTTTTGGGGAGGATTAGTTGTAATTGCAACACCAGTCTCCTTGAAGATTCCTTAGTATAGCAAATGAACAGAAAAACATTTAGCTCTTTCAAGAGCCTGTTCTCTTTTAACGGAATAATTTCTGTAAAGCTGATTGTACCTTGCTGAATTGACTTTTCTCTACAGTAACATCTGCTTCAGATTTGTAGAGAGGGATTTGTTTTACCAGTCTACCCTCCACCCCCACCCCAGAGAGTCCCTTTTTTCTTTCTACCTCTCTAGCGGTTTCAGGTTTGAGAGCTTTTCAATCAGTAAACCCCTTAGGTAAATTGCCACTTCACTAAAGCTTTATGCATAATGTTGCAGCACTTCATTCCAATTAAAATCAATATTTGGAGTCTTATTTTTATCAGGTAGACTCTCGGGTTGGCAAAGTTGTTTATTGCTAGTAAAAGGGTTAGCTTCAGTGCTATGCTCTTGAAGCAGGAGGGGAGTGGCATGTTGAATTTAAAGGGGGTGTTATATCCATGCATGATGTTACAGCCAGTCTTGCTGTAGCATGTGTTCTGCAAACATGGGGACATCTAAGTCATTCGGTCTCCTTGGATAAGCTTTGTGCATGAGGAAAAATTGCCCATGTTTTGGAGGTTTGTGCTCATAGCGTCTTTGACTTCATAGGCATACTAAACAGAAAACAAGTGAATCCAAAAACTTGGTAATCCTAACTTTAGCTCTAATTTAGTTGAAAAATAGTAGCTAACAGGGACTTCGACTGGGTTATATAAGAGATGAGCATAATACAGATGTGACTGTGGCTTCTCCTGTCATTTGGAAATAACAGTATAGATTAGTTTTTCAATGGATTCGGTGAGGGGGAGCAGTATACGAAATCTGAAGTGTAATAGATATTAGCCTTTAACAGAATACTACTTATAAGTAACTGAAATAAACCTTTACAATCTGGCCACCTGAAAATGAGGCATGTGTTCATGTTTTAAACAATAATTTTGTGCAGGCTGCCACAGAAAGTCTTTCTTCTGTGACTTGATCCACATTAATTACACAGTTATTATGGACAGTTTTTAGCTTAGTAGTGTAGAAAGTAATTATCTAGCAAGATTAAAGGGCATTTGACATGCATAAGTTTTGACAAAAGTGTCTGCCAAGTGTTTTCAAATGCACAGCTGTTTATTGGCTTTAAATGCTTATGCCTAAACATCATGTTCTTAAAATGCAAATAGTCATCTCTTTGTGTGGCTTTTTTTTTTAAGTTAGTGAGTCATAACAAGAAACACACTACAATCTTACCTACACTTGGAATTTGAAAGCTCTAGTAGGTTCCTGATTTTGATTGTGTTTTTCTACTAGGATTGTCTTAGAGAAGTTGTTGCTAGGATGTACCTCAGGATTAATTGCAGTTTGTGACAGTTGTGAGATACTGCAAGTTGTTAGGTAAATCGCATTAATTTAAGTACAAGCAGATGGGTGTTATTTACCCTTGCAATGCAAGTACTGACAGTTTCTTTTTGGAGGCTGAACTTTTGTACAATTGTTTTATGCCTGTTCTATTGTTCATTCATTTTATTTATTTATTTACTGATGGAATGCAACAGAACAAATGCCAGATTTTGATAGATTAAAACCAAATGTCAAGTATATGAGTGTATAAGATATTGACCTCCTTTAATGCAGAGTTATTTGAGAACCTATGAGCAGTAAGTATCAGAAACAAGTACAGTATTTCCATTTTTTGTAATCTCAGTCCTTTACTGACATTTTTTCTCTGCGTATACAGTATTAATGCTTCCAGAAATAAACACTTAAAGACTAGAAAACTCTTAATGCTCCTGTTTGAATGACATTCCAATTATTCATTCATTTATTGATAGCTTTGACCTAAAAACAGTCACTGTAATCCTTTAGGAATGCAGCCAAGGCAATACTATGGCTGCTTGAGCATCAGTCTGAAAAGCTAGATTTATCACTGGAAACTTTAATTTGAATCTATGAATGTTGTTGTGCCTCCTTAGAAAGTGAGCAGTTTTCTGCAAAACTGTGGGTTTGGTTTTTTTTTAAGATGTTAACTGAACTTGCATCTAAAGTAGGAGAAAAATACTGATTATATAAAGCTTTATATCTGTCTGTGGTAACTACCATAGTATTTCTCTTTTATGACAGTAATCTAGCCTGCAACAGCTACTTGCAGTTTTGAAATTAACCTGTAATTTAGTCTTCACCCCAAATGACAAAAATTCAAATGACTTCATGGGGTGCCAGAAGATGCACTGTAAACAGGGCTCAGTAAGGGGGATAAGGTAGAAATCTGTCATCTTGAGTTCATTTTCAGAACACTAGTGTTGCTGAGCAAAATGAATTCTTCTATATTTTACTGTTTAAGAAAAATATTAAAATATTAGCTTAGATAAAGGTAATAGTATGTAGTAGTCTAGAACGTTCATTCCTTGAAAAAAAATAAAAAGCGTAATGTGTGCTGCACAAGAAATGCACAAGGAGAAGGAATCTTAATTTCTTAATAATATCTTAATTTGTTAAGGTTGAATTAATAATAAAGTAGCTTCAGGAATGCAAAATCTTGATCTCAAGTCATTTATTATAACCTTCAATTGCTACTATTGAGTGATTTTTTTTAAGCTCACCTACTTTCTATCACCCTGAATTTGATAGTCCTTTCGAAATCTAAAATGCATTTTTCTTGACTGTTAGTCTTCTTTTTATATTTTCTTTGTGTTTTCTTAGTTTGATTTGTTTCTGTTTAAACTTTTTAGTACCAAGAGTAACTACGCATTGTTTTACCACTCTTTCAGTGGTTATCTTCTTTGATTGGTTTGTAATCCTTTTCAAAAATGGTCTGCAGAAGGTGATTTCATTCTTTCAAATGCACCATGTTAAAAATTACATGTGCTAGTTATTTCCTAAAATTCCAGATCTCTTTCCAGATCTCTTTTTGATGGCTTTTCAGATTTAGGTTATGAAGGCTTTAATACTGTATACATAGTGGAGAAAAATGTGACTGCGTGACTGAGGTAACAAAAAAGGAAATACTGTACTTGTTATGAGTATTTGTGACGTGAAGATAGGTAACGTGAAGATATATGAATAAGTCTGCATTTAAGAAAGTCAGCATCTTATGTGCTAATTTATTAGTACCATGACTTTGTCTGTGATGGTCAGTCCTGCATAAAATACATTTTGATACATTGCATTTAATTTAACAACAAATTAAAAAATATATATATTTATATATACACCTTCATTACAGAAAATATGCATTATGACTTTTACATAGAATTGTAAAATGATGACCTGTAGTTCTGTTGAAAGAAAAGGAATGGAAATCAAGCTGGTGACTTATAACTAGTTTGGAAAAGTGTAAAACTAGTGTAAGGCAGTATGAACAATTTTGTTCAACTTGGCTGACTGAAAAGTTTTATACTGAAATAAAAATTCTGTTTCAAGGAGTTTGTACGTTATCTGAACACGTCTGAACAGAGACATTTGGAGGTAATATATATGTACAACATTACATCTTCAGAAGAAAAATGGAGCTCACAAACTGAAATTTCTGTGGAATTGGTATTTTATCACAGTAGTACATGGCAGAACTTGAGAATTCTATTTCAAAAACTAAATAAATGTAATGGTGCGGAGTGTTGCATCTCTGCTTAATTTGTCTGGAACAGTGATGATCATGCACTCAAAAATTATGCAGCTGGGAGGTTTGGGTATAAAACTAAAGCTTTTTTCATTTATTTGTCTATCATGTTACATTATACTTGCTTGTAGTAAAACTTTGCCAGTTACTTAAAAAATAACTATGGAATAAAAATAACTGGCTTGCATGTGATTTCTCCTAGAAATTTTCCAAGATTGAAGTGCATGCACTACTCAGTTTTGCTACTGAAATGTCTACCTGTTTATTCTTGTTTTGTTTCTTTCCACAAGGGATGACATGCCTGCTGCTCTGGAAGTTTTAATGGACTGTTACAAGAAGCATGGTAAAATTCTTCAGCTTCATAACATCTACTGTAGACTGATAGAAAAAGGAGATACTGAACTCCTGCAAAAAGGTTGGTTGTATATTGTCTAGTATCATCTGATTATATGGAGTCTTCTGGAAGGTTTTTTTTCCATGATCTGTATATAATTTCTTTTAACAGAAAGAACAAAATGATGTGTGCTTGTGTTACTTTAAAGCATTTAAATTATGTCTACATTCTTCAGATAGAGAAGTTATTAGGTTTAAAATTAATTAAAATTAATGTTTAGATAATGTAGCAACAGGTTCTTATCAGTACTAATACTTGTTCCAGCTACACATGCTTTTACATATATATATATATATAAATATACATATATATATATACATAAATATATATATATATGTAAGAGGGTTTTTTTTAATATTAAATATATATAAGGATAACAAATGAATATATATTAAAGCTGCAACTAATTGTATAGAATGCCATAATCATTCCGTATGTTTCAAAATGTATTTTTGTTTGTGTGCATGTATGTACAGATGGAGTTTTGTAATGCTTGGAAAATGTTTGTTTTAAGAATATTTGATGTTCATATTAAAATATTTTAATTTATTTATTAAATTAATCGTTTTTCATTCAGTTTCAGATTTTATAAGCAGCGAATATGGTGACATGATGGCTCTGTATGATCTCTTCTTTGCCTTCTTGCAAACAAGAAAATACAAAGAGGCCAGGAAGGTTATTGAGGTAGCGTTTTAACTCTGTTACTCTCTTCATGCAGCCATCCAGACTCTTAATTAAAAGCATTTAAAGTTTTTAACCTTTAATTAGACTTGTTCTGATTCATGTTAATAGAATTCAATCCCAATAATAAAAAAAAAAAAAAGAAAAAGAAAAAGAAAAAGCGTTGACCAGCTTTATTTTGTATAATTACAGTTCAGAAGAGAAACGGTCTTATGTATTGAAATTGTTTCCTCACTTTTTCAAATTTGCTGTTATATATCAAGATGATATTTGCATATTAAATATCGGATTGTGAAACAATTAAATTAAACAGGCATTCCTGGGTGTAAAGTTGCTAATCCTCTTTTCGAAGGAATTCTTTGTTCTTAAAAGCACTGGAATTTAATTTGCTGCAGACCATGCTCAGATTTATTTGTAATGCTTGTCTACAAGTTAATCAGCCAAACAAGTGCTGTCTGCTGCTGGTTGGCATTTAATTTAGCATTTCTTCTTTCTCGTTCTCTCTCTTTTTCAGGATAGTAAGCAGCTTATAGGAAGTGGTAGGTGACAAACTTGGTCTATTTAGGATTAGTATATTTTATCTAGACTTGATTGAAATTGTGCTTACTGAAATTGAGAAGTCAAAGGGGCAGCTGCAGAATCTGCCCAGATTGTGATTATTTTTCTTTCTAACGCAGTCATATATTTTTAAAATGCTGCATAAGTTTTCAAGTTAATGTGTGGGAGAAGGGATCTTACAGAAAAAAAATATACTTATCATTTTTGTGTTATGTACGTAAACAACTCTGTAACCTCACTTTATTCTTCTGAAGTCACAGTATTTTTTTATTGTTGTTTTAAAATATGAGATACCACTTGAATTATTATCCAGTAGAAATCTTGCATTTCAAAATCTGTGTGCTTGTCTGTGGTAGTGCTGAGCAAAATGTAGAGGCATCAATATTTCTGCTCAGAGATGGTTTTTTAGAGCTCATTCTAATACTACAGAAGAACAGAAATATCAGTATCTAACAGAAGGTGATGCTGAGCAGTTCAGCTGTTCTGGTAATGATTAAAGCACAAGGAAGTACAAATTTGTGGTCTCAGAACTGGAAATAGGAATTTCTTAGATCCTGGCATTTGATTTGTCAACACTTCTATTAGTGGCTGCACTTCAGCAGTTATGAATAGGACAGTAAGCAAATTATCAAATTCTCTATACGTTGAATGTTTTTGCTGGTTGTGCCAGTTAATCTCTGGAAGGATTTAGTATTTGGTGTTTGACCATAAGCTATTAGTAATCATAAACATAAACATTCATTTCAAAACTGCTATCTGGAGAAAAAATGACAGTTATTCTGTCTTTATATGCTCGTTAGAGTAGGATTTCTTGTTCTTATTCGGGCTTTGTATATGCTTTTGAAAATTTCTTTTTTAATTTTCTGAATCTTTAGAAATACAGAAATTCAGCTAAGAAAAGGATGTGTGTATGAGGGCTGCTCCGAAATTAATGCCTCCTATTTTGATATGTTGGCGAGTAATGTCAGTGAGATAGTGGTGGTCTGGCAGTGCAGGTTGACCTTTCCCACCAGTATTCCATTCTGTTTAGTTGCCATGCAACATTAAGTAAAGGTGATCAAATTTGGGACTGCTTTGCTTTATAGGATTTGTAGACATGGGTTGCCTGTCAGGAAATACTTTTATCATGTGTTGCTGATTGTGGTGATCAGTTGATTTTAGTAGTAACATTTGAGTATCATAAAGGGCATAGGAATGAAGCTAGAAAAAAAAACATTTTGTAGGAGCTAAGGAATTAAAGACTGCAGAGGATGTGTTCTTTTAAGTGATGTGTTACTCATTGGTGATCACACTGAAGTTGTAGTTCCTGCTTGCTTTTGCTTCTTCTAAAAATCAGAAGTCTACTGGATGCTCATGTGAAGGTGGCACCTGCTGCCTTGAAGAATTTACAACTCAAACCCCCAGGATAAGAAAATAACCCTTAAGTCGAAATCTTCAATTAAAATAGAACTGAATGGCAACAGTGGAAAAGGAAAGAGATGATTTGAGTGAGATTATAAAACAAATGGGTCATGAAGTTGTGTATGTACATAATCTCATGGTAAATGTGTTGTGCATGCACGTATATAAGCTCATGTTGTGGGATGTTGTCATAACAAGAAAGCTCTGGGTGTACATCTGCTTGTTGGAAGGGCAGCAAGACTGCTTTAAGTAAAGCATGATAGATTAATAGAAAAGAGATGAGGCAAAAAAAATGTGCCTGATTAATACAAGAACAAGTAAATTGAAATATATGGCAGCTTTATGTTGCAAGTCTCTCTTGAAGCAGTGCAAGGCAGAAGAGAAACTGAGAGAAGGCTCAAGGGAGGGGTAGACATAACTAGTTTCTAATATCTCATAGTTTGATTAGCTTACAGTTTGAAATTTGCTGCACTGTCTTGTTAAGATCTTAATGTCTGCTCTCATTTGTTTTGTGGCACGTAACTAAAAAAGACTCGGAGACAGGACCTCCAAATGAGGTATGGTTAGCTTCTCTGTAAAGAGAAGGTCTGCTTTTTTTTTTCTAGCTATGCCTGGCAATTACTGAATGCTTGAAGTTTTGCTGGTAGGTGATATGTTGCTAGATGTTCTGAGTCTAAGGCAGAAGAACAAGTTATGCAATTGCATACTGTAGTACATCAAAGCATGATTTAGTCTTTGGGTCTTAATTATATCTCTAATAAGTCAGATTCTGTTATGGGTCCTTCAAAGGTAATCATACCACAGCAGTCATAGGTACCATCTTTTCGCCCCTTGACATGAAGTCACTTTAGTAGCTTGCTTTCACTTGGACTGACACAGTATGACTTTTATGTCAACAGCGATAGCTGTAGTTATACAGGATTTTTTCCCTTACTTCTAAAGGCAGTTTAATTGCCTTTTTGCCCTCAATTACAGTTAAAAAAAAAAAAAAAAGTGTTATGTGAATTTTTTTTTTTTACTCTAAATGCATTAAAAAATTGAAGGCTAAAAGAAATAGTGGAATACCTTTAAATGGGATTCAGGTCTGTATTCAGGTCTGTCTTCTAAGATGTTGCTTTATTTTGGTAACACCACATTTTCTCATGGAGGGTGTTTATGTGTAATTCTTCATATATGTTCTTTCAGAGCTCCAGGTGCTAGAACCAAGAGTCTAGAAGAGTTACTTGACCTAGTACACTTTTCAGTGATTCTTGCCACTTAACCGGACTTAGTTGTCCCACATCCCTTCAGTCGAATACTTTGTTGCCAACTGTCACTCTTGCCTGCTTTATTTAGCTGATCTAGCAGATGGCTGAGGGCTGGACTGATCTGAAGGTTGTCCACCAGAGGGGCAGAATGAGAAAGGGAATGTTGTGCCAACTTTGAGGAATCTGCTTCTCTGCTGGTTCTGTTACTCTCTTTGAATACTATGTGGAGATAAAGATTTAATTACCTTTGCAGTTACAGTATAGCTGTTTTGTGTCACTTTGATTCAGTTTTAATCGTTCAGTTATCTGGGAAGTTTGCATGGAGTTGTCCTTGTTGTAGGTGTTTACCTGTGTGATTATGGTTGAGTATTTCTAGACTTGTACTTTTTCCTTCATTTATTAGTCATGCTGGATGTTATCAAAATATTCTTTCAAGCTGCTTGTTAAGCTGTGCCCACGGTCTAGACTACGCACTTGACTCCATGAGGTAGAGTTGCAAGATTTCTGTAACAGTCATTCAGTGGAGCTTCAAAGGAGCCATTCTTTAAATCTGCTTAGCCAAAGAATCACAGAGTCACAGGATTGTAGGGGTTGGAAGGGACCTCTATAGGTAACCCCCCTGCCAAAGCAGCTCCCCAGCCCAGGTTGCACAGGTAGACGACCAGGTGGGTCTTGAACATCTCCAGAGAAGGAGACTTCACCACCCCTCTGTGCAGCCTGTGCCACTGCTCTCTCACTGCACTGCAAAAAAAGTTTCAACTGTTTTCCTGAGGTAAAAATGAACAATTCACACTTATGGCTAAAATATGGAAGCTCAAATGATGACATTTGTTGTTGAAATTAGACAGCCTCAGTCAGAACTATAGGTTAACTTTCTTAAGTAACAGAAAAGAAAGTGAAATAACTATTGTGGATTACTGTTTCTGTCTTTAAAGCAAACAAACACAGAACCAGCAATAATAAAAACCAACAACAAACAAACAAGTTATTGCTGGAATCCCAGAGGAGGAATTCAAAATAATGAAACAAATGGAAAATATGAGTGTTGATTGTACGTTATTAATGAATTTTTGTATTGCTTGGAATGGAAATGGTGATCAATCCCTCCTTAGTCTCAATCCCTCCTTAGTCTACAACTAACTTTTAATATGTTGTAATGATTGAAGTGCTTAAAGCAGTTTCTTCTGAACTTGAACACTCCACAAAACCCTAAATAGATAGAATTTGGAATGGCAGTATGTTGCAAACAAACTGAACCATCTGTAAGCTTTTACTTGAGAATGATACATGCAGCATTGCTAAAAGTGTATATGTAAGGTATATTAATATTGTAAAATATTGTAAGAGTGCACCCAAAGCTACAGGCTAGCAGGACAGGAGGTGTTTTTTTTTTTTTTTTTTTTTTTTTTTTTTTTTTACAGAAATTCTCTTTGCTTGTGTTTTGTATGATTGTTTTCCTTAAGGTGAGCAAAAATGTTTCATAAAGCCATTTTAGATAAACATATAAATACATTTTCTCTTTTGTAGAACACATCTACAAAGAAAAAAAGGAAATGAAATGAAAGAAGGATAGTGAGACTACTCTTAAATCTTTTCATTCTTTTAAACTTACACAACTCCATGGGAAAAGTTCATTGAGAAGGCTGCCATTTTCCAGGCAGGACCTACTGTTGCAGTATACTGCAGAAATGTCAAGAGGAAAAATCCCTTAAACATAGTTTCTTCTTTTCTAGATTTTTATGGTCGTATATGTATTAGCATTTGTTTATTACTGGTTTTCTGCAAGCTCTGCACTGATGTAGACATTACATCTTTGGGCAGCAATGTAGTGGCATTTTAAATAAAAGCATTTTAAAAAGGAAATAAAATCACTACCATTTTTAGTTAGGTGCTTCTGGACTCATAAGAAATAGGAGTTGATAGAGACTTTTTTTTCTTGACAGATACTTGATGTCTTCCTAGATTAAATCACACGAGCTAGTAAATTAAAGTAGTTCCCTTAATAAAACAGCAAAAGCTCTTGTTTCTGCTCTGTTTGTAGTTTTACTGCAAATGAAGGCTAAGAGAGTATTACTGTATTTAGGAGATAGGGGAAAATCACAGAACCGTATGGCTGAATTTTTAATACAAAACCAACCTATACCAGTTCCCTAGTGCAAGAGGAGCCTTCTGTGAAAATGTCATTGCATGGTGCATGGCTTCAGAATCATTTTTATTAAATTTTGTCTGGAGTTTTCCCTCACCTTCTGCCCTTGTATTAAAAATATCCTGTATATTTAATAGGAGTGATACACTGTCTCTCATATATCAAGATTTTTATGTGGAGAATTGAAGGACAATCTAGCTGTGAAATATTTTTAATGAAATGTGTTTCCAGTGTCAGTAAATACAAGAAAAAGCATTTGTTGATGAAATTCAAGATGTGACAAAAGAACTATTTCAGGTGAGTTTAGTGTGCAGGAATAAATCTATCAACAGATGTCAAGTTAATTCAGGAGGTAAATAGATTTAAGCAAAGAATTGTGACATCCATTGTCAGCAGACCTCGAGATACCAATTGCCATTGGATTTAATCTACCGTAAAAACAATGATAATATTTCTACTTGATATTGGGAGATTACAACCTTCTTTCATCCAGATTGCTTTTTATAAGAATCTACATCATATAATGGAGCCTTGCTGACTTTATTCTGGAGATAGACTATTGGGAGAAGGTGCTTTCTTCGTTTGTGACAGCAGGATTTAGCTTTTTTAGTGTGTGGTTTAGAGATGGTTAAATCTAGTGTTAGAAATTACCCACAAACATACATTTTTGGTCTGCTTCAGAAAAGAATAGAGGTAGTTAGAACAAAATTTAAACATTTTTGAAAGTGTAATGCAAATTGTATTAGAATGGTAGTTATAGATACAGCAGTCTGAGGTAGAGTAGTTTGTAGGGGGTGTAATAGCTTTTATTAGAGTAACTGTATACAGCTGGGAGGGAGGGGAAAGGATGAAGAGCTTTTAGGCATGCAAGCCCTATAATTACAAGAAAAGATTATTTTTTCTTATTATTAGAGTCCTATTAGTCTAATAAAAGCATTACTTCTCCTTATGAAACTGGACTCTGATACAGCTATTATTGAAGCTGGATTTTGTTTGTGCCCATGAATGTCTGCAATAAAAAAGTGTTACCTAATTCAGTTCCTGTTACTCAAAAGATCTTAAATAATGTTTGCTTGTTTTTTAAAGAAAGTCAATGAATGTGTTTTGAATAAGTAAATTTAATTCATTGCTCCCAGTGGAAAAACAAAGGAGATGCCTAATGAATTAATTCCTTTCAGAAAGGGAGAAGGTAATGTGTTTAGAATGCAGGATCATGACAAGAGCTGTGAATCCTTTCTTAGCTTCAGGGACTTTGCGTTAGGGAGAAAATACTACTGAGTCTGTAGTACTTTTCAGGTTCGACAGACAACATAAAGCCACATCTCTAGCAGTCCCTCCCAACCCCTACAGTTCTGTGATTCTGTGATCATGGTGCAATGAAAGCAAATTTTTGCTCTGTTATATTTGAAGGACAGCCTAGAGGATGTTGTTTTTTCTTTTTTTCTTTTTTTTTTTTTGAGCATGGGTTTTTTGTATTTCTTGTTATCTTTTCTTTCAGTTTGATTAGTGCTGTGAAAGTCTTACTATCCAAAGTATATTTATGATAGCATTTTGCTATATAATTTCCCTCAGAAATCTTGTTGGTAAAAGTGGGATATTCCAGTAATACTAATAGTAATATAATCAGTTTCTTTTGTCATGAGTAAAGTGAAATTGTGAAGCTTTTTCTTATTTTTTCCTTTGGTATTTTTGGAAAACTTCATTTTGTCTCAAAATCTATGTAGCACAAAGCAGCATCTGTTCTCTTTGAAGAGAATTAAATCATGGTGATTAGTGGTTAGATTAGAGTGGTTAGTCAACAGTTACTTAGTTGCGTTGGTTAGTCTGGCAAACTAGGTAACTAGCAGAAACTTTGAGACAAATACATACTTCAGGAAAAAACAGCAGGGAAAGCTGATTTTTTTTTTGACCTTTTCCAGTAAGAAAAAATGCTTTCCAACCAAAGCAATTTTATTCCAAGTTGAGAGTTATTTTTGTGGAAGTTTTGTTTTATCAGTTTCCCTGGGTTGCCTTTCTTCCCCCCTCTTCAGTGCTGTCTAAAACTGTACTAATGAGTTTGGAGAAACTCTTCTAGGAATGTGGTTTTTTACATTTCTAATCTTTTAAATCTTTAAAGTGGTGGAGACTGGAAGTTTTGAGATGTTTGGTGCTTTGTTTTTTTTAACTTCTGCTTTTTACAGAAATAGACCAGAGTAGACTAGTTGCTAACTTGGGTGATGGCAGGACTGGTAGGAAGCAAAGAACAAACAAAAGAAGCTTCAATTATAGTTGTTCCCAGTAGAAAAGCTAGGGAAAGTAAATATTTATGTACAGACTTAATTGTATTCAAGGTTCCACACGGTTAACATTCCCTAAACATTTGCACAAGTGTTGGCATCTCATTATTTTATTGTGTAGTATTATAGATTAAGTATACAGTATTACATATTAGAATGTATTTAGTCACATTGCTTATTTCTGGGTAAAATTGCTTATAAAGAGCAAAAACAATTTTTTTTTAGAGAAATCTCAGTTCAATTAGCTCTTGAGATTGTCTTTTTTATGGAAATAATAATATAAATGATTTATTTCCATACTATCACCAAAGAAATTGTTTGTGAGATAAGGAAGAGTTAAACTTCTTTCCAAGTGAAAATTGAACTTGTAGGGAGAAGTATCACTTCAGTTGTCTCTCATAGATGTTACCTAATGTTATCCTGGTAGTAAAATGGCTTATGGAAAAGCAGAGCTAGAGAGAAGTAATGTATGTTGTTATAAGCTGATATGACTGCAATGGGAAAGATGCTTTTTGATGCTCAGGTTATTCTTAGGCACCTCAGTTTTAAAGCTGTTCCATTTATATACTTCTGGACTATTGTGTAAAAGTTCCTGTGTTCAGAACCAACAGTCAAGCAGTTTTCTTTTTCAGTATTTTTAGTCAGTATATTTATTTTAAACTAATTGCTATTGGAAGGTGAAGGATTGCTTAGTAAGTGAAAAATGTAAGTGTAGTCTAAGATTACTTTAACCTTTTCATTTATCAGCTAGATCTAGATGGCTACAAAATGTACAGGAAGTTGTATCTGTGTGTTCCTTCGGCTTTCTGATTAGGCAGCACTTAAAAGTGCTCAGTAAAAGTGAGCGATTTTGCAAAGAGTTTTAGTGTACAAGACGATTCAGCATATAGTATTTACAGCATAAAATACTTCCAAGTAAGCTGCTGTGCAAAGATATCCTAGTTTACATTGAAGCTGCATGGAATTCGAGATTTCACAGATATTTTTGTGGAATTGTGGAAAAAAGTCTAGCTGTAAATTAAGAATTTCCCATCAACTGTTCTGTTTTTACTAACGCTTATATTGGGAAGAGCTGTTAAAAATGACACACATCAGTTCCCATAGCTGTCTGTTCAAGGCTGTCTTTTCAAAGAAGTAATGTGCTTTCTTGTGAGACATTGCTTTGGCATCTAAATCTCAGTAACTGGTTCTGGTACTGGTAACATAAGTCTGTTAGGGCTGTTGATGTAACTCATCATGAAACATTCTTCTTCCTTAGCAGCATTAGCTGTCTCTTATTATTACTGGCTTTTTCAGCTCCAAAGAGAAGGGTGTATGGATCTACTTGTCTAAAAAATGCCATCAAGAAGTGCAACACAAATAGGGTTTTTAACATGAGGCTGTTTCTTTCCAGTATTCTGTGGAATGGTTGGGTTAGTGATTGCTGCAGAACTGTTTATCTGAGAAAAGGCTGAACTTCAGGAACAAAATTCAAGCATTTCAGAATAAAATGTAAAATACTGAAAAAAGGCAGAGTTAAGCAGAGATAAACTTGAGTCTTTAGTGTAATTCACAGTGAAGTTACATTGAGCAAGATGAAGAAGGCTAGGTGAAGTTTACTGGGAGGTTTATAGGATATATAATGCTTATTTTGCTGATCAGCACACACTAGTAGTCTGTGGAAGGGGAGGTATTGGAAGGTTAAAAACAAGGAAGTATTCCATCTCTTTCGTGTCATGTGTAAGCCAAATAAAAATTACTTTTGATGGCTTTCTAATGCATCCTAAGCCAGCTGTAACAAATGTAGTACTATTGTGAGATGCTCTCAGCACTATGTTTTCTGGAGAATAATACAGGGTTTCTTTGCATTATTTTGTTGGTTTTTTTCTTATGTAAATTTTGTGATCAAAGAGAAAAAGGTTGTCTTGAGCAAGTGGAGGAAAGGGAGCAAATATGTTCCCTACTCCTTTGGTAAATTACTTGGCTTTTTTTTAACCTTAAAAAGAAAAATCAACAGTATAACAGTATTCTACTATTATCTGTAATAATTACAAAATGCCAATGTAAACGTAACTTGAATACTTCTATCATCTAAAAATCCAGAAAAACACTGAATAGAATCCTCACTAACAGGTTAGTATTTCACCAGAGAATCTGTTTTCTTTCAGCTATAGTAACTAGATGTAGGTCAAATAAACATGAGAATACAGAACATAATTTCTGATGATTGGACCCCTTCAGTCAGCTGTCTAAAGTGACTGCTTCTAGAGAACAGCTCAGACGTATCAGTGATTTAGGAGTAGTGCATTTGCATGATTTGTTGAATGCTTCAAGAGTTCTGAAGATGCTGCATGTTTTTTTAATCTTCTGGTTTGCCTTTCTGTGTTAGGAGGCATAGAATCAGTGAATAAATTAGTGTGGGAATGTATGTAGTGTTAGAAAGCTAGAAATGGGTGATGAAAAATATGGAAAGGTTTCTATAGATGTGACTTAGGTATTCTTAACTGGAAAAGGAGCAATGGAATAGGGAATTATTACATATGTCACTCAATCGTGTGAAACAGAAGAGTATAATCCAACTGCATTGTCTTCCAGTACAAAATCTGAGTGGCTTCAAATGAAGCTCGTAGAAGCTAAGCTGAAAACAGATGAGTGCTATTTAGTGTGTTTTCTGCAAACAGAGGTTCAGGCAATCTTTGCCAAAAGATCTATGAGTGATGCATCTTCTTGTGTTCCACAGGCAACCAGAAAAGTTTGTGGAAGAGAAATCAATTCTAGAAAGTAATAAACTGAACTTGAATTAGCTGGAAAACGGAAAAATGATGAGAGAAAAGGATTGCCAAGTTACAGGATGAAAAGATTGGTGATCCTTTTACCTGATACAGTACAGCTGTTTCATATTCCAAGAGTATTTATAAACCAAATTTGGAGGTTTTCTGTTTTTTATGCTGGATGAATTTCTCGAGACTAAAGATCATCAGAAAAATAATAATATTTAGGAATGTATGTATTTTTCAAACAGTCAAGATCAGAATTTTAATGGAAAATTAGGAGGAGTGAGTAGTTAGAGTATCATGTTTTTTAATGTTTTTAATTATTATTCCTTGCTTTATTTTTATTCTGCATCTTAGTCTACTCTACTATAGAAAGTCTGCTTGATGCTAAATGCAATGCTTAAAATTCCCTAAGATGGTAAGGGATAAGCTACAAATATGGACTATCAGGCAAGCCCTGGAGATTTAGTTAATCTGACCTAGATGTTCTTTTGATGATTGAGACCTGCAGTATGTGAAAACACTTCTCAATTTCAAAATGAAAAACGAGGATATCTGTTGTATAACTCAGCTGTCCTTGTAGTGACAGACGCATCAATCATTTCTGAACAGGAAAGGATTTACTATAAAAAGTTTGTAGCTTTGGAGCTGGTGAGTTCATTGGCATTCAGATCAGCAATGATATTGAAAGTTGTAAGTGAATTCAGCATTTGAATTTTACCATGTTCTAAAGAGGATTAGCTACAAATGCAGGCAACATACTTTTTTTTTTTTCATTTTCAAGAGCCTGTTGTATAAGATGTTAATTCTTGACTTAATTTTCAGCATATTTCATGTGAAACTGCTTGCTAGATCTTTAAAAAAAAAACAACAAAAACAAGGACAAGAAAACCAACACTGACCAGGGATCTGTAAACATAAATTTATCTGTGGTAAAATCTAATTGGAAAAATCAGCAAGCACCTGGAAATAAAGCTGTTCAATTTATACCTCTTTTGAATATCTTCTATAACCTGTTGGGTCAAATACAGTTAAACACTTAGACAAAATTGTCCATTTTGAGGAACCTGGTAAGCTAACTCCCAGAACTATGTAAAACACAAGAAAACACAAGAAAAACCCCACTGCTTAAAATAATGCCAAAAAGTGCTTCGAACAGTTGGCAGGATTATATGCCCTAACATATATTCTGCAGAGCACTTCTTTTCATACTTCTTCAGAAAATTTTAAGGTCTTTAAGTGAAGCTTAACACGTTCCTTTTTCAGTGGGTGCTGAGTTATTTCAGGAAGTTGTAATAATTGTGCTGTTGAAGAAGGCAAGGGAAGGGAAATTATTTATCTGCCTTAAAAAAGGAGGAAGGTTAATTGACTTTTTCAACAGTAATTGTTTCTTCTGTTTTGGAACCGAGACGCTGTATTTGTCACAGCTCTTTGTTCAAGCTGCCTCTTATCTTTTATGTGAAATTGGATTCGAATTTTGGAAATCGCACTTCATGTTTCACCAGCAGAGACTTCTCAAATATTAACAGCTTTAACTGTTCAAGAGTCAAAACACATGTTTCTAGATAGAAAAGACATTTCCCTGAAGTCACTTTGGGTTGTATTTACTCAGATCTGGACACCTGAAATGAAAGCAGTCATCTCTTGCTGTAGACAATCCTTGTGCTGAAACAAGTGGCTATGAAAGTAAATTCAAGTAGTCTCAAAATAGTGCCAGAGGTGAAAGTGATGTATGCTTTGCATGCAGATTTTTCATATATCAATTTTTTTCGACACAAGGGACGTAAGTAATGGAATGCCTGTAACATGCTTCTTGAAGAATTTTGAGGTTTCCTATGTTTATCTCAGAGTATTGCTGTTGACAGTGGAGGAAGTGATACATTTGTTAGGATCTGTGTTGAGAAGGAACAATGTAATAGTCTGTAGGAAGTGGAGTTCACAAAGAATTAAAAGTTCTTTGAGCATGTGTGTTGAGTGGCTGTAACCCATTTAAAACAATGAAGGAATGAACAAGCAAAGGGTCTTTTAACCTGGGAAAATGAACAACTAAAAGAATTACGGTTTATTAACTATTAAATGTAATTCTCCTATGACAGGATAAGCCTTTACTCTGTTCTGGGACAGGAGCCATCTTATAGTTAGTATACCTACTGTCTTTATTTGCAGCTGGTCATAGTATGGTTAGTACACTTTACCTTCATGTTTTTCTTACTGAGCATAGCAAAGGAAATCACAGCATAAAACACTGCTGGTTTTAGATCTTATTAGCTGCATGAAAACAACTAACATGAGCCAAAAAGGAATAGTTTTCTATCTGCTAAGATATTGCCATGATCTGGAATATGAACTTTTCATTGTGAAGACAGTTTGGAAACATTCATTGTAATTCTTTTCCATAAGTAATTAAAATTATTACCATGGATAATAGCAGTAATACTCTTACTGCGGTGATGAAGTTTATTTAATACCTCAGTTTATCTGAAGCATATTTTAAAGCAGTTCTTTTTGTCACTGCAAACACAGCATTGTTCAGCCAAAAATGAAAATGCTTTGAATAGAATGACTGCAGTTTTTAAACTTGTCATAAATGCAGCTTAACTTGATTATTTGTGAGCTTGTAGTTTCTTGCAGGTTTCAAAAAAACCCAAAAAGCATAAACTTATTATATGAGTATACGTAGTATGTTTTATTTTAGCTTAGAATGTTCTATGTGAAGTAATGTGTTTTTTTGTTTGTTTTTTTTCTTTCCTTGTGGAAATATGATTTTGCAGACTCCTGGTTTGAGAGCCCACTCTGGGAGATTGCAGTGGTTTGCAAAAAGGTGTATATTAGGTAATCAGGTATGTGGCTTTTTTCTTGTCTTATTTAGAACTGTCATTACAATATTTCAGGAATAGTAGTTTTGAAATATTTTGTTGTTCATTTTTTTGGGGAGTGAAAGGATGTGTGACAGGCTGAAGAGGTGAACTTAATGCTCTGTGTAAACACAGTTGTGTACTTACACAGAAATATCTCAGATGGATGCACACAGCACATACACAGAAAAATAATTGTTCGGCTGAGGTGTAATGATGTTCTCCTTTCTCTTTAAAGATGGAGACTTTAGAGCAATTGGTGGAATTAACTAAAAATGTATTTGAATGTGATAGAGATGAGATGTACTACTACCTGCTCCAGCTTTGTGGTGAGTTACCATGCAACATTATTCATGTTCCAGTATGTTTTCTTTTGTGTTTGGAATGGGAAATAGCCTTGAATTGAGGAGGTGATCTCATAAGTAATCAGCATGGAAACAATTGTGAAGGCATCTTGCAGAGGAGAGAGTACAGGGTTGTTTTTTCTAACTTGCACAGAACAGTAGTATTCTAGAACTTAAAGAATGGAAGATTTATACTGCTCACTACTGTGTTTTGTCCTAATTTGAAAGTTTTTACTATTTTGCTTTTTAAAATGCTTGTAAGAAGAAAAACTGCTCATTTTCTATGTTTACAGCTGTTAAGAGAACTGGAGTCTACTTTAGTTGAGGCTACTTTTGCCTTTAGTAAAGATGTGAAGAATTGGTAGATTGTTCCCAACTACAATCCCCAATTCCCCCAACTACAGCCAAATTGATGTATGGTTATAGACACTGAACTCTTTTTAATTGGAAGTTAGTTTATATATTACAGACTTGGTATAAAATGTAACTATAGTGATTTTTTGTTTCTTTTCTATATTTTTATTTGTTTTGGTTCTCTTAATCAGTGTATCATACTGTATAATAGATAGTAAAAATGTTGGAAATCTTAGATCTAGTTAGTTTGAAGTCTGATGAGGCATTGTGTTCTTACGATTGGTTGTTGAACAGAAAATAAATATTTTGCTAAATAAAACACTATTAGACCTCCGTTTTAAAAAGCAACAAGAGGGGCTGCTACCCTGTTTCATTTAACCACAAAAAGAGGAGTTGAGTATTTACCCACAAAAAATTGACCAGAGAATTTTTGTCATTTTTGATTCTTTTTGTTTCCTCAACAGCCTCAGAAAGCTTCGAAATCAAACTGTAGCATTACTTAGCTCTGGCTTTGCATGTACTGGTTCACCCTCAAATATTGAGTTGGCCTGTATAGCAATCTTGTCTCGATAGGAGGGAGTCTTCCTATTTCTCCACCATCATCCTTTTCACCTCTGGTAGTGACTAACTGTGACAGTGTGCCTGTTAGGAAGAGAATCTAAGAAGATAGAATTTATCAAAGTCTGTCACACAAAATCTTCACTCTTCTTTGAAAAGACAAAACTAATCCCATCTACTCAAAGAGGTGGAAAACATTTGTGGGCTTCTGTCATCATAAAAGACAAAAACCATGCATATTCCTGCTTTCAGCCATTTTAGGCTATTTATCAAAGCTGCCCTATGCACAAGTACGATAGAGAGTTGTCGTTGTGCACCTTACCCACAATTTAAGATCATTTAACTATAAAAATAAGTTTACATCTACTATCACCTATTATCCAGTTGTAGCTGTAGAATAAGAGAAAAAAGAGGTTTGAATCTCACCCTTTCTCAAAGTTAGGGCAAGTTTGAAGTAAAATCAGATCGCAGCCTTGTCAAGTAAGGTGTTTTGTGCCTCTGGAAGTGGAAACCGAAGAATAATCTCTTCCAATATTTGATGTTATATTTCTGCCATTTTTAGTAGTCACCTTTCATATGGTGTTGATTACTTCTAAGGAGAGAAGCCTGTGATTTAGGTAGATTAAGACAGCCATTAGACCCACTCCACTATTAGCATACTCTTCTCCAGATAGCACTAAGCCTACCTTTTTCAACTATTTTATTTAATGTCCTTAAACTCCATGTCTATCTACTGATGGCTGAATTTACTGCAGTTGGCAGTATCTATTTTGTAGTTGTGGAGTCCAAAGCAAGCACATGTGAAAGTGTCAAACATACTCCATCCTCTACTGTTTATTGCCAAAAATCCTGATCTTTAAAATATTATCTGGATAATGTAGTCCTTGAAGTCAGTCTTTTCTTTTGACTGAAAGTAGTCTAAAAGCTGAAGTGCTGCCAGAACCTTGCTGAAAGTGGATTTGTAGCTTTGAATTTAGAGATGATAATGTAAAATTTTACATGTTTTGTAAACACTTTAAACTTTCCCTGTTCTATCTGTAGTTAGCAGTGAAGAATATTATGGTTGCTGAGATGAGATAAAAACTTGCTCAATATAACATGTGGATTTCTCATTTGTTTGAAAAATTCTACAGTCTTTGGTTTTTGTTTTTCTTTTTTTGTTTGCATCAGCTACTGTCTCTTGTGAAATAATGGTTATTTAGAATTTTTCAGGTTGATCGTATGAAGCAGAAATGTTTAAATGAAGTACTTTCCATAAATATGACTCCAGATGTGTATGTGTACTTTAAATTTGCTTATATCTGAAGACTTGAATCTTGTTGCAGATAACAACCGTGACTGGAGAAGAGCTGAAGCTGTTTGGACTAAAATTCAAGAAGAAAATGTTGTTCCTCGTGAGAAAACACTAAGGTTACTGGCTGATATATTTGAGAAAAATGATCAAGTCGTCCCATTTGAGGTGCCTAAGGTAATCTGAATCTAAATTTGCTAGCTAACAGTCCTACTGAATATATAGGATTGTTCAGTTAAGAATTGAAAGATATATAATCCTAATAGGATTACAGTAATATAAGTAGTCTTTTTGTTTTTAAGACTAGACAAGAAGAAATGAGAAGTCTAGGATCTTCTAACTTTGAAGAAAGAAAAATAAGGATGCTTTGCAAGAAAAATAATGCAAGAGGTGAGATGAATCCACTGTTCCTGCCCCCTTAGCTCTAACATTTAGATTTTGATTAAATATTGTGAAACAGATGTTTTTCTGCTTTCTGTTGTTTTGCTAGTATGTTAGAGAAGTTAACAGTGTCACTTGGTAATGTTCTGCTTCAAAAGTTGAAGTGAGAAGCATATGCAAAAATGTTTAAAATGATGATTGAATTACTGATGCTGAATGTATGTTTGAAAGTCAGTCTACAGTGAAGATGTGAGTTTTAAAACTATGTAAGTATTGCTAGCTTGTAGTTTATAATATCAGGTTAAACACATTTTCTAGACTTCTGATTGTATCTATTAAACATAGGAAATTCATACACACATACACAGGGTCAATGGAAGATACTGTTTTGCTATTTCAGGTGCTTCTGTAGTTCCCAGTAATCTACTGCTTGACTGCAAGTTTTATGTTGTGAAACATGATAGTAATCTGTTATGGTTTTATGATTTTTGGTACTGGTATTCCACATCATAACATCATGTAGTGCATTTAGAGTTAAAAGAGTTAATGCTCCAGCTCCGTGGATCATCGATAGTTCCAGGTATGCCTGTCTCAGAAGAGAAGAAGAACTACATTCCCCAGAGGACTTTGCGATGCTTTGCGTTCTTACGTGTTTACGCTCAGAGGGAAAGATAAAAACTGTCTGCAGTCACGGGACTCTCTCTTCCCTTCGGGACCGAGCTCGGCAGTGGGTGTTTGTTGCAGCCGTCCGCCTTCAGCGTTAGCGTAAGGCCTTCGGTTTATCGGACACTCTCTCTCTTGCTCATTTTATTTGATTCATTTGCCTCAATTCCAATTATATTATTTTCCTTTCTGATATCTTATTTAGTAAATTAGCTTTCCTCCTCAGATCGTTGCTGCTGTTTTGTTCCTAGGCCCATCTCCCTTCTCCTTTTTCCCTTTTTTCCCCCTCCCCCTTCCCCGGGGTGTGGGCCCGTGGGTCCCCTGCCTCAATTGTCACGGTACCGGGTCAAACTGTCCCGCAAACCGTTGACATTTTTGGCGCCCAACGTGGGGCAAAACTAGCTGCCTTAGCCGGACAGAGACATACTTTTAGAGTGAATCTCTGTCTTTTGTTAGGAAGCTTATCTGTACTGCAGGTCCTGTACGGCAAAACACGACCTTGAAGTCCAGGCGTACTGCCAGTTCTTCTGGGATATTTGTAAACTTTTCGGGTGCTGCCGGCTTGTTTGAGTAAAAGAAAAAAAAATGTTTTTACTGTTTCTGTTAAAACTGCCCTTACAGGGATTGTATTTCATTGCTTTTTCCCTTTTAATGCTCAAAACGTACTGGAACTTGGTTAAGCTTGCCAGTCTGATCTATGGAGCCTGGTCCCTATATGACAAACTAAAAGCAGTGATGGTGGCATCTACCAGATACCTGGGCACCCCGGATAATGTAACAAATGATACCATGTTAACAAACCAAACAATATTTGAATGGGTGTCCAGGTTCTCCTCTCAGTTCTTTATGAATTTTCAAGATTACAGCTTAGGGACTATGTTAACGATTGGGATATTAGTCCTCCTGAACGTACTCTCTGTTATAGGATTTTACATCGCATGGAGGAAGCTTTTCCCAGAAACAGAGAATGTTGAATGGCAGGGAAAGTGGAGAGTTTTAGGAAAGAAATTAGAAGCATGGGGACCCCCGGTGCCATGGGATTTTACTCCTGAGCACTTGCAGGATCCTGAGGAGCTAGGCCTGTATCTAAGTAATGGGTGTTGTGGCTCAGAAAGATCTGAGGTGGAACAGCTTATCTGGGGCTTGGCTTATGCTTACCGAGGTATATATACCGTTCTGGAGAGAGAGAGTGTCCAAACTGAGGCTCAGACCAAAGAGGAAAACCTCCCAGGCACATCTAACCAGCAAGAGAAAGCACCGGTATCAAAGTCGGTTGCCCCAGTGGAAGGCCAGAAATGGAAACGTGTGTCCTCACGCCTAGAACGCAAAGAAGAGGTGGCGAAAGAAGAGGAAGATCCAGGCGAGGGGGGGTCTTCAACACCACCACCACCAAGAAAGGCAACAAAGAAAAGTGAGAGGCATGGACATAGTGATGATGAGGATGATGAGAGAGTCAAAGTTACCACGTTTCGTCGACCCATGAAAATGTCTGAGATCCAAGGCTCAAGAAAGGAGTTTATTCGACGTCCGGATGAGAGTATTGTCACTTGGTTGCTTCGGTGTTGGGACAACGGGGCCAACAGTGTGTCCCTCGACAGTAACGAAGCTCGCCAACTAGGAAACATTGCCCGTGATCCAGCTGTCGACAGAGGTATCAGCAGGTATATGGATGGAATCGCCAGCCTCTGGCAACGAATGTTAGTAGCTGTGAGGGAAAGATATCCCTACAAGAGTGACCTGGCACCTAAAGTGAAAAGATGGAAAACTATTGAAGAAGGCATCCAGTATTTGAGAGAAACAGCTGTGGCGGAAATGCTGTATGATCCCACGTTTGATCCTGAAGATCGGGACCATGATCCAGAGAAAGTAAGGAGTACACCCGAAATATGTCAGAAGCTTTCAAAAACAGCACCAGAAAGGTACGCCGGTACACTAGTGACAACATTCAACAGATATGAGGACCAAGACAGAAAACCCCCAGTTTTTGAACTGATTCTTACACTTCAAAACTTTGAACAAAAATTTCCGCCATCACACGCTTCCATTTCAGCCATATCAAGGATAGAAGTACAGATGGAAGACGTGTTAGAGAAAGTATCCCGACTGATTGATAGGGTTGAAAAGATTGCAGCTTTCAGAAGCAAACGCCGTCCTGCTCGAGCAAATGACAGCACTAGCTTCATGTCACGCGCGGCTCTGTGGAGTTACTTACGTGAAAATGGAGAAGATATGAAGGAATGGCATCAAAAACCCACCCCTGCACTGCGAGCACGGGTGAGAGAATTACAACACAGACCAACGACCAGTGAAGTTGTTCCTGTCACTACAGGTAACCAATAGAGGGGCCCTGCCCTCAGCCAGAGGAGGGAGAGGGATAATAGAGTGTATTGGACTGTGTGGATTCGGTGGCCTGGCACATCAGAACCACAAAAATATAAGGCACTGGTGGATACTGGTGCACAGTGTACTCTAATGCCTTCGAGTTATAAAGGGACAGAACTGATCCATATCTCTGGAGTGACTGGGGGTTCTCAGGAATTGTCTGTGTTGGAGGCAGAAATAAGCCTCACTGGTAAAGACTGGCAGAAGCATCCTATAGTGACCGTACAGGGGGCTCCATGCATACTCGGTATAGACTATCTCAGAAGGGGGCACTTTAAGGATCCCAAGGGGTACCGATGGGCTTTTGGAATAGCTGCTGTGGACACAGACAACATTCAGCAGCTGTCTGTTTTACCTGGCCTGTCAGAAGATCCGTCTGTTGTGGGGTTGCTCCAAGTGGAGGAGCAACAGGTGCCAATTGCTACAAAAACAGTCCACAGACGGCAGTACCGCACCAACAGGGATTCCTTGCTCCCCATTCATAATTTGATTCGTCAGCTAGAAAGACAGGGAGTGATCAGCAAAACTCACTCACCGTTTAACAGCCCCATATGGCCGGTGCGTAAAGCCAGTGGAGAATGGAGGCTGACGGTAGATTACCGTGGCCTGAATGAAGTCACACCCCCACTGAGTGCTGCTGTACCGGACATGTTACAACTCCAGTACGAACTGGAGTCAAAAGCAGCCAAGTGGTATGCCACCATTGACATTGCTAATGCCTTCTTTTCAATTCCTTTGGCCACAGAATGCAAGCCACAGTTTGCCTTCACCTGGAGGGGCGTTCAGTACACCTGGAACCGTTTGCCCCAGGGGTGGAAGCACAGTCCAACCATTTGCCATGGGTTGATCCAAACTGCATTGGAGCAGGGTGGTGCTCCTGAGGATCTGCAATACATTGATGACATTGTTGTATGGGGCAATACAGCAGAGGAAGTTTTTGAGAAAGGTGAGCAGATTATCCAAATTCTCCTACGAGCTGGCTTTGCTATCAAGCGAAGCAAAGTGAAAGGGCCTGCACAGGAAATTCAGTTCCTAGGTATAAAGTGGCAAGATGGACGTCGTCACATCCCAACAGATGTGATTGACAAAATTACTGCCATGTCTCCACCCACCAGTAAGACAGAAACCCAAGCTTTTCTGGGTGTAGTGGGCTTTTGGAGAATGCATGTTCCAAACTACAGTCTCATTGTGAGCCCTCTCTATCGGGTGACGCGGAAGAAGAATGATTTTGTGTGGGGCCCTGAGCAGCAGCAGGCTTTTGAACAAATTAAGCAGGAGATAGCCCGTGCCGTGGCCCTGGGGCCAGTGCGGATGGGACAGGATGTAAAGAACATCCTCTACACTGCTGCTGGAAAGGAAGGTCCCACTTGGAGTTTGTGGCAAAGAGCTCCTGGAGAGACCCGAGGCCGACCCCTTGGATTCTGGAGTCGGGCGTACAGGGGGTCTGAGGAGCGCTACACTCCAACTGAGAAGGAGATCTTAGCCGCGTACGAGGGGGTTCGAGCTGCTTCCGAAGTAATCGGTACTGAAACACAGCTCCTCCTGGCACCTCGACTGCCAGTGCTGAGCTGGATGTTTAAAGGAACAGCTCCCTCTACCCATCATGCTACTGATGCCACTTGGAGTAAGTGGACTGCACTGATTACACAGCGAGCTTGGATGGGGAACCTCAGTCATCCAGGAATCCTGGAGGTGATCATGGACTGGCCTGAAGGTAAAACGTTTGGAACAACGCTAGCTGAGGAGGTGTCACGTGCTAAAGAAGCCCCACCATATAATGAACTACCAGACAATGAAAAGAGATACGCCCTGTTCACAGATGGATCGTGCCGCATTGTGGGTAAGCACCGCAGATGGAAATCTGCTGTGTGGAGCCCCACACGACGAGTTGCAGAGGCCACTGAAGGAGAAGGAGAATCAAGTCAATTTGCAGAGGTAAAGGCTGTCCAGCTGGCCTTAGATATTGCTGAACGAGAGAAGTGGCCTGTGCTTTATCTTTACACTGACTCATGGATGGTGGCAAATGCTTTATGGGGGTGGTTACAGCAGTGGGAACAAAATGGTTGGCAACGGAGAGGTAAACCTATTTGGGCTGCTGAACTGTGGAAAAACATTGCTGCCCAAATAAAGAATATGGTTGTAAAGGTGCGCCATGTAGATGCTCATGTTCCTAAGAGCCGGGCAACTGAAGAGCAGCAAAATAACCATCAGGTAGATCGAGCTGCTAAAGTTAAGGTGGCTCAAATAGACTTGGACTGGCAACACAAAAGTGAATTATTTCTAGCTCGGTGGGCCCATGAGACCTCGGGCCATCAAGGAAGAGATGCAACATATAAGTGGGCTAGAGACCGAGGGGTGGACTTAACTATGGATGTTATTACACAGGTTATCCATGACTGTGACACATGCGCCACAATTAAACAGGCCAAGAGGATGAAACCTCTTTGGGAAGAAGGGCGATGGCAAAAGTATAAATATGGGGAGGCGTGGCAGGTTGATTATATCACCTTACCACGATCTCGCAGTGGTAAGCGTTATGTGCTCACCATGGTAGAGGCAACTACTGGGTGGCTTGAAACATATGCAGTACCTCATGCTACCGCCCGGAACACCATCTTAGGGCTCGAGAAACAAGTCCTATGGCGACATGGCACTCCAGAGAGAATTGAGTCTGATAATGGAACTCATTTCAAAAATTCTCTTGTAAATACTTGGGCCAAAGATCATGGCATCGAGTGGATTTATCATATCCCCTATCGTGCACCAGCTTCTGGTAAAATTGAAAGGTACAATGGGTTGTTAAAAACAATGTTGAAAGCAATGGGTGGTGGAACATTTAAGCACTGGGAGAAGAATTTGTCAGAAGCCACCTGGTTGGTCAACACCAGAGGATCTATCAATCGCGATGGTCCTGCCCAATCCAGCTCTCTACCTACTGTAGAAGGAGATAAGGTCCCTGTAGTACATGTGAAGAACATGTTGGGAAAAGCGGTTTGGGTTCTTCCAGCTTCTGGAGAAGGCAAACCTCTCCGTGGAACTGTTTTTGCTCAGGGACCTGGGTCTACCTGGTGGGTGATGCAGAAGAATGGGGATGTTCAGTGTGTACCACAAGGGAATTTGATGTGGGGAGAGCGCCCTCAGTAATTCTATTACTATGTATATATGTATATATGTATATATGTATATATGTATATATGTATATATGTATGTGTTTGTATTTAATGCTTGTTAATCATTGTTTCTTTATGTATATATATATTAAGCATGATGTAATGATGTTGAATAAGGGGTGGAATGTTATGGTTTTATGATTTTTGGTACTGGTATTCCACATCATAACATCATGTAGTGCATTTAGAGTTAAAGAGTTAATGCTCCAGCTCCGTGGATCATCGATAGTTCCAGGTATGCCTGTCTCAGAAGAGAAGAAGAACTCCATTCCCCAGAGGACTTTGCGATGCTTTGCGTTCTTACGTGTTTACGCTCAGAGGGAAAGATAAAAACTGTCTGCAGTCACGGGACTCTCTCTTCCCTTCGGGACCGAGCTCAGCAGTGGGTGTTTGTTGCAGCCGTCCGCCTTCAGCGTTAGCGTAAGGCCTTCGGTTTATCGGACACTCTCTCTCTTGCTCATTTTATTTGATTCATTTGCCTCAATTCCAATTATATTATATTATTTTCCTTTCTGATATCTTATTTAGTAAATTAGCTTTCCTCCTCAGATCGTTGCTGCTGTTTTGTTCCTAGGCCCATCTCCCTTCTCCTTTTTCCCTTTTTTCCCCCTCCCCCTTCCCCGGGGTGTGGGCCCGTGGGTCCCCTGCCTCAATTGTCACGGTACCCGCAAACCGTTGACATAATCCTTCTCTCTATTGTCAAATGAAATAGCAGGGGCATGGTCATGGAAAGGCAGTTATCCATTAGAAGTTGTTCAGGGATTCTGGATTTGTTCCTGCCATTATAGTCTTGGAAGAAGATCAGATATCTAGAATAGATTTTGGAACCATATCTGATCACTTAAGACATAGATTTGATAAAGAAGATAATTAGATGAGATTAAATAAGATGAAACTCTGCTATGGAGATTATCATCGCTCTAAAGAGGTGATTCTCCCACTATACTGAGCATTCATGTGACCTCACTTTGAATATTGTATGCTGTTTGAAGTTCTACAATATAAAAAGGATGGTAAGGTCCTTGAAAGCATCCAGAGGGGAGGGTAACAAAGCTGGCAGAAGGGCTGGAAGGTACGTCCTCTGAGGAGAGGACAACACTTAGATTTTGCAGACTGAGGAAAGGAAGCCAAAATTTAGCTTCCCTGGTCCCTCCAGCTCCCCGAGGAGAAGCTAAGGGAGGTGTTGAGGCTCTGGAAACCCATGGCAGGACGTGAGAGAATGGCAACAAGCTTCACTAGTGAAGGTTCAGGCTGGACTTGAGTGACAGTCTTTTTGTAAGCATGGTGACACACTGGAACAGGCATAGGGTTGCCTGACTGTATTCAAGAGGCATTTGGAGTATGCTCCCTCAGGTGTATGCTTTAAGTTTTGGTTAGCCCTGATTTGGTCAGGCAGTAGGACTTAGTGATCTTTGTAGGATCCTCCCAACTGAACTATTCTATTATCTGTCTTCCTTTGGGGCTTTTATATGTTAGTCTATTCTATTTCTGTTGATGTTGCCTAACTATTTGCTTTTGTTTGAAGGAAAGTCTTAGTATGTCACTTGGCATCTTTAGCTTCTTTACCATTAGTTGTCAACAATTTTCTGTAGAATTAGGAAAGTTTTCCTCCTACACAGAAAAGGAATGCTAAAAAGCATGTGTTCTTTTGAGCTGTAATACAAAGACTATAAAGAAAAGATCAAAATTGACACACACCCATAACTGCTTCCAAACTGTTCCCCAAACCTCTGGGCATCTGGATGCTATTCAACATGTAAAATTGCATTATTGAGAGATCATTTCAGATATTCTAATACAGGAAATCAATAGCTTTTCTGCAGAAATTTCCCTGGCTTGGTAAAGCAGAATTAACTTATGCTTAGGTATTTATTTATTCGCCTTTGTGTATAGAAAAGAAATGTACCAAAGTTCCTCTGGATTAATATGTGCTTACTTTAAATAATTGGAAATGTGTTTTTATCCACCTCATCTCAAAAACACTGCCACAGAGTAAGAATTAGCATAACTGGGCCTTTGAAGTCAAGTCTACTTCTAGCATTTGCTGAGTTGCAGAGCATCGTAATATTCTTTATTTTCTTTGCATATACTATGACAGAAAACTAGGTTTCACTTGGAAAGAGATCAGAAAATAGAATGAAATGGGCTAAAAATTTATTTTGCTCAATTGTTAATATTTGTAAATATAAGACACCTAGTTTACTTCTTCTCTGGGTGTTATCAGTATGTTTTACATGTTAGAGCCACAGATTTTTGAGCTATGAGTTTGAAAGAAGAAATCTGTTAGCCATTCATGCAGCTACCTTTAATTGTTAGTGAAATAACTGTCCTGTACTGAATCCCAGGCATGCTGATTAGAAGTGTGGATTCTGCATATTTTGCATGTACGAGTTCAGTCTTGTATGTTATGGTAGACATAACATTAACATTTTAAGGAAATTCTTCATTTTGGTAAACTTCTGAAATCAGAAGACCACGTAAGAAAAGCAGAAATACTTTTCACTGCACAACAGACACAATTAATGGAATACATTTTATTGGTGTTTCCTAGAAAAGTGTCCTATGCTTTTGATACCAGCAATAATCAAGTGAGAACAGAAGCTAAGTTAATATAGCTTTGACCTTGGAGGAAGGGAAACTAGTTTAAAACAAAAGTATAAACAGTAACTGCTAATTGTTGTTGAAGACACTTGATACAGAACTTACCAATAAATTAGTTCTGTTTATTGTTTTACTCAAAACAGTAATGGTGAGGTGGCATAGAGTATTGGAAAACACAGGAAGCAGATGAATTCAGAGAGAAATTTTTGTTTCTTAAGCTAAGTTGTCACATATATATTAGTATGATGTAGCTCTGTTACGGATGTAATAGGACAGAATATAATTTGAATCAAAACCTTTCTGGTAGGAAAAAATATTCAACTTCTAGTTAAGTTCATTAAATTAATTATGTTTGGCATGGGCTGTTTTGAAAATCTGTTATCTGAAGTGCTTTTATTTTTTCAAGATCAGATTTTGTTCTTATCCTGATTCTGCAGTGTGAGATCTTGACTATTGAGAATCACATTCCACATATACAAGGCAGTTACACTTGCTGAAACGAATCTGCTTGTCTTGAAAAATGAGATTTTCTTCAAAAGTTGTCCGTTTTTTAGACAAACTTTCTTTTTTTTACTTAAAGTAGCTGGGATGATATCATGTGGTTCTGAAACCAAGAAATTTCTGTCTTAACTGCTAATATACTTCAGTGATTTTAGGTGGCACCTGAAGAAGTAATAAACTCACGGTACCTGATCAGGCTTATGTCACAGTACACCTAGCTGTTGCTGAAACATCTTGCAAGGTTGCAAGATAGAGTTGAGAAGATAATCCAATATGAATAGGATAATCATTCTGAGGTTGAAATTGACGTATAAAACAAAACATTTTGAAAAAGGAAAACAAGACTGATACCAAGATTTTCAGTTCTTCATTATACTAATGATTTGAAAAAGATTTACAGATATTTCCCTGTGACAGTTATTATACTTTGTGGGCTGTGGTCATTGATAGTAATACATGCTTGGTATCATGCCCACTGGTGGGGAGTGGTCTCCACTCAAACAGTAGAAGAGAATATTCAAACATGAAATCCTAGTTCTGTCTAAAGGCATTGAGAGTCACAAAAAAATTTTTTTTCTAATCAAAGAGCAGAATTTAAGTAGACTTTTTCAACTGAAAAAAAAAAAAGCTGCCATTTACCTGCATTTTTCTTAACAAAAGCAGCTGGTCTGCAGTTATCTGAAATAACAGAAAAACACTGGATTTAGGTGTGAACAGTCCTTTACAAATGCTGGTATTCAGCATCTGAGCAAGCAAGAGAATTCAGCACACTGCAGCAGACCAAGCATTAACCTCAGACTGATAAGTGAGCATGGGGGAGGATTCCCAGGCCTTTTCTATGTCATCTTGTTGTTGTTGTAGTGGTCTTTTGGTTGACAATGCAGTCACTTTTGTAATGTCAGACATCAATCATATTATCTCTCCATCTCTCTTGTGTCTCTCTCCATATCTTTCATATACATGGGACTCACGTACATGGAAGTGGACTTAATCTTTTCTGTAGTATTTTTATTCATTATCTGTTCATCTTTATTTTATGTAGCTCAAAGTGTCCAAAGTAGATTCGGGATGACAATTTTAATTCTATTATGAAATTGTAGGAGCCTGTGTGTTGTTATTAATAATTAACTTTATACGTGGTTACTTCCGTGCCTGCATTTCAGGAAGTTTTTATGTATGCTTATTGGTTGAAAGAGTTTAAGTAGAACAGTTTAACACCAAGCACTTAGGTTTTGGGAATGCTTGTTTAAAATTCCGCAGCACGCTGTACTAAGTGCCATTAGTGTGATGCTTCTTGTGAAAATAAGATTCAAATGAGCAATCTTCATCTTTCCTTTCAAAGTATAAAAAAAAAGTAGTAATAATTTACAACGCACCTGTGAAATTTCTGGTGATAGTATTTCTAAAAAGTTGCTTAAAAGATAATTGTGGCTTAGACTTGAATTAGCAGAAGAGATTTTTAAGTTTTATTAAAGGAAAAATGCAGTCAGGTTTAGATGTAACATAAATCACTTGTTCCTCACACCACTTTCTTGTATATGTTATAGCCTAGGTAGCAGTCTTAGCAGCATGTTTATAGCTGCATAGTCTTGTTTCAGAAAAATAAATGACTGAAAATGTGCTTATCATTTTTTTCCCCTTTTTGGTAACATCTTTTCATACACTGACAGTTATTGTGAATGCATGAAATAAAACTGTTAATCAGTCAAACAAATGCAGCGTAGTTTACTTGTTAAATATCTGTATATTTGTAAATTGTATGTTTTGTATAAATCTTGTCGTAGCCAAATAATTTGATCTCCCCATATTGGAATCACCTCCTATATTATTTGTTAAACGCTGTTGTGATCATGCACCAGATATTGTAACTATATACCCCAGAATTAGGTGTTGCTTTCAAAATCCTGAGTCTCCCCCTTCTTGCTGACTGTTGGTATATATGCAACAGCCATATATAATAAACCAGCAGTAGTAAACTTTTTCTTCTGAGGAGGTGTGTGTCAGTTGATTGGTATATACAAGCATTTTTGAACAAGCTGTTACCAGTGGCCTTGTCTCAAAGATGTAAGAGGATGGCTGTTTTTCAGAGGGGCCTTTTCAGTGAAAAGAATTAATTCATTCTGTGACCATCATCACTGTAATATGACACTTCATTTGGGCTTTTTTCTTCTTTTCTAGAGGCATACGATATTTTTTTGAAAAGCCAAGGGAAGAGTGACTATCAATATCGTACTTATGACACCCTCATAAAAGCGTTGTTATCGCTGGATTGTCTTGAAGAAGCCATGGAAGTGAAGCACATGTAAGACTTCTCTATGTTTAGGAGATTTAAATTGTTAGTTTTTACTGATTGGTGTTTCTGGGGGGTTTGTTTATTTGTTTTTAGTCTTTAAATAATTTCCGGATCATTTTCAGCAAAGTCCATATATTTCAATAGGAAAACAGGTCATGACTGGTACCTAGGAGTTACGGTAAGAAATGTTACCATGAGGCTCTGGGGTGCCAAATATTAAAAAAATGTACTACAGAGACCAAATGTTTTGCTGATAACACATTTCAACCAACAGTATCAACAGAGACACTTGGCATCAGAACTGAAAGTCTCTCCTTCTGGCAGTCTGCATTTTCCCCTTTAGAACAAGATCCAAACAGACAAGATTCCTTTACTGAACTGCCCCTGAGCCTTCTCCTCAATCCCCATCCCTGCTGGTGCCCTTCCCTATCCAAACTCTCTGGCAGCTGGCTGCCTGCCAAATGCAAAATGGTACATTTGACTGTTATGCCAGTGGCTAGGAGATGACCATAAACCTTAGATCCAGCTCTTCTGAAATAAATACAACCTGCTGTCGTGTATTATTAGACTCATCAGGATCAAATTAACCTTTAGTGAGTTGCGAGGCATGCCACTTGCTTTCATTATAGCTTGTAATGTGTATTCTCCAACCTGAGCAGTTCTATGATTCTGTTTGGATTGTAGAATTCAAAATAATTATTAATCATCATCGAAGTAGAGTTAAGAAGAATAAAAATATAGTAATTTAAGTTCTTTTGTTTTTTTCAGCTAGAACAAGAACTGTGTTTCTTGTCTAGTGTGTGTGTTCTCTGACTGGATACAGTGAAATTAAGAAATGCCTGTAGGAATAATGGATAGTGAAAATATAAAATATATTATATATATAAAAATCTAATAGTTTCTAGAGTCAACTTAGTTCACGATTTCCAGGAATAATATAGTGTAAGAAGCTGTTGGTTATTTTCATGCTTTCTTTAAAATTGTCTAGACCAGTAAACTGTCATTGAAAGTTCTGCATTCAGAAGCACAAGCAACAGTAACTGTAACAGCTTTATTGTAAGGAATGTTTGTGCTTTGTGAATATGTGGCTCTTATAAGGAAAGAACTCAAAACTGTTTATCAAGTAGTGTTCCCTGAAAGGAGAATAACTGGTAAGCTTGTGTTTAAAAAAGAAATAAAAAGGACATTGGGAAGTCGAAATAATGCTGAAAAAGTTCAGATTGTCTGTTAAATGTTTTGAAAAACTTCTGATGTCGTGAATGACTCTTGAAGAAATAAGTTTGAACTTACAAATAAAGTCTTGCTCATGCACTGCTTCTCTGTTCCATGGCTTAAGCATGCTTGTAAGGAAGATACACAAAATATTGTGTGTTGTAAGCATTAATTTGGAGGTTGGAAGAGCAGCGAGGATGTAGCGTTTTGTACCTGGAATTGATCATTCTGAGTTCTTGCTTTAGATAAGATATTTAGATGATCCTTAAAAGGATGCAAAATAGAGGAAATCAAACTTCTTCACTCTTTAACATTTTTAAATGTGTTTTTAGGTGTGAAGCTTCTGAATCTCAAGACACTTAGGAAAAAGGAAAACACGATTTACTAGGGGGTTCTGGTCAAAGCCAACCGCAGTAATAACTACTGTGCTTTTCAGAGCTCTCATTTTCAGTTTTGTAGCATAGAAATGCTAAATATTGACACTCTAAAAAGCCTGTAACAGCTCACTGTTACACTGAGACAGAAAATGCTTACTATTAGCAGTGTTTATTTGTGTATGTCTTTGTTGTAATAATAAAATCGTGCTTTTATCAAGCATTTTGCAAAGTCTGTTAGTTTTTAAATTATTGGCTGAAGTAGAAGAAGTGATTTTGTGTGCGCGTGTAGTTTGAAATAGCAAATCTATATGTTTCACACACATTTCTGCATGCTTGGCAATTTTACCAACCTTATATTACAAAGAGATTATTCCTATAAAGCCTAAATGTGTGCAGTGGCCTGAAACTTGTGCAACTCCCAATATTTTCATAAGATGCACAAAAGCCATCTTCATTTGTATAAGCGAACATATTTTTCATTTTATTCTGCTTGAAGCCAAACTTCAAATTTAAATAATATGTAGAGAGCTTTAAATGAGTATTAGCATAGACAACAAAATAAGTAATTTTTGTATTTTAAAAGGTTAGAGTAGTTTAAAACTTTCTTGCTGTTAACAGAGCTGAGGAACTTTAATGACAAAGCAAGCGGTGATGTGGAGGAAGGAAATTGCAGCCTTGCTCTTCATTTGGAAACGAAACACTCACACAAATATCAACCCTGGTGGTTACTGATCTGCTGGTCAACCGAAGCCTAGTTGCTTTGGCATTCTAGCAGTGTTTTGAGGAATGTTTACTGCATTTACTTGAAGTTTTAAACAGAAATTTAGGAGTATGGGAATGATGGATTAGTTCTGTAATAGTAGCTAACATCTATTTAATCACACTAAAGATTGGAAGATTGGAGAAAGTAAATCCTTTGTTATGTGTAATTTACAGTCTCATGCATGAATTGTTGACTTAAGGGCTTTGACAGATGGGACAAAGGCAAAAAAAAAAAAAAAAAAAAAGAAAAGGCGGAACTGAGCAGTGGGTGCTTAGGCAGGGATTAAGAGGATTGGTTGGGAGAGTAAGAAAATCCCGAGTCCAGTGAACTGCATTTGTGAGCCTGGGAGGCTGAAAGTGACTGAGAGGATAGTCATATTGTGTACTATGTGAAGGATTTTCTTGGGATTGAGGAGAATAATTTAGCAATGACCCTGCTTACCTCCCAATCCGCTCAGCCTATAAGTTCAAGTAGGTAGGCTGCTCAGTTGTTTGCCACAAGATGATCAGTGAGGTTTATCTTGATTGCTGATATGGTAAATGGCAATGCCCCCCCTTTCTGTGTAGAGATTTTGTAATCTAGAAATGAACATTTGTAAAGTTATCCTCATATATTAAAAATGTGGCTATACATCACTGAGGAACAGGGAGGTTTTGTAATATAAGAATGTGAAGGCTGGCTAGTCTCTCTTGACTAATTTCCAGAGTGATAGAAAAGCTTTGGCAATGTTATTAAAGATTCTCTTTGCTTATAGGTACGTGAACTGCAGTATTATCAGAGATAAAGAATTGATAAGCCAAACGCAATTTTAACACGGCTAAGGCGGCAAATGCAGTATGTTCACTTTAAAAAACTGTATACATCTAGATGACAGAAATTTGAAAATTAATCAACCAAATGATATGGTGTTAGTTCATAATATGCTTTAGTTTATGTTTAAAATATACAGTGCTGAAAATAAATGTTTCATTTTTATTGCTGAAAGAATAGTTTTACATTTTATAATTATGGTGACTATTGAAAAAAGAAGAAAAAGTATCCAGCTTAGGATACAACAGAACAATGCAGGGCATGCAGTTATTTTAGTCATCTAATATGTCAGCATTCAAGAATCCGAACCGATTGTTTAAAAAAAATCTTGTACTTTGTTTCTTTTGTTGCTCACTTCCAACTTTGTCATCTGTCAGAATGCAAAAAAAAATTATCCTTCTATAACCATTGACAGGATAACACAAAAGCTGTCTCCAGGTCGATATTTTGCAGCAATATTTTTAACATACGAACAGTAGTTTTTATAATTTCACCTTGGTGCTCAACCATTTATTATCGTATCAGAAGCATGTCAGTAATTCCTTTCTAAATGTCTGCTTCTTTTAGTGCTGAGACCCACATCAAGGGCTTCACACTGAACAGTGCTGCCAGCAGCCTCCTCATCATATCGCAAGTTAGGCGGGATTATTTGAAAGGTATGTCACAATGCTTGACCTTTACGTCACATTAATGCCTCTGCAGATTTTTCTTGTAACGCCCTTCGAATACTTGGATAAAGGAGTCCATTTAGCAAATTACCTGCTTATCAAGAGCCTTTTGTGGTAGCTGAGAGACGTAAATTACTGTACATGCATTTATAATACAGCTTGAATATGAATGTACTTGTCATTTGACCACTTAGTCCAGTTTCCATTCCATTTAACACAAGATGGGTTTTCTTAAGATGAATCACAGCTCTTCAGACATGCAAAATTTGTGCTCCAGAACGAGAGAAAGTACAGGCTTTCAAGTGCGTTAAAATTCACAGCACAAGTCATTTTGCTTTGGAAATTAACATACTTTAGAGCATCTGAAACAATTCCCAGCAGTTGCTTCTTGCATATTGTGGTGCTTGTGTGATACCAGATGAGTTAAATTGACTGTTAAATGTGCATGATTGTGCACTAAATGATTATAATATTGATTTAAAAAGTTAATCAAATACTTTTTAATAGTTCTCAGTACCAACAGTAACAAAATATAAGGTTGACTTTGTTTTTAACATAACAATCTCGATAGAAAATGGTGGCTGAAGAGTATGTGAGGGTACCCAACAAGATGGTGGGTCAAGCTCAAAGTTGTGTTACTTTACTTCTCAGCACTGGTAGTTTTGCAGCCTAGAGCATTCTGCTCTACGGCATTACGTTTCACTTGTTCACTTCTTTAGCAGAGCTCCTGTGAGATGGAACTCTGCAACTATGTAGTTTTCCATGAAGTGCTGTTTTTTACTCCTCTACAGGTACAAATGCAATACGTGTTTTCAGCAGTATTTTCAAGCATTGGAGCAACTATGTACAAAAATACACATTGCATATATAGTCTTTCATACCTCAGTTACTACCATTTTGCGTAATTACATAGTCCATATGCGTGTATTGTTGGATACGTTAAAATATTTCAAGATGAGCGTTTAGACTTTCTGCACTCTTTCTGCAGCTGATCAACTTCTCTTATTTCAATTCCTTCCCCTTTCCATCTGATGTCACTGCTTGGTGTCATCAACTGAAGTATTGGTGGTGAACACAATTGCTTTACTTGCTGCATTGGCAAGTCTTTAAATTTTTGCCACTTTCAAATCCTTCACCTAAATCTGAAATTCTCAGCTACAGAGTGTTCTTTTTCAGTGTTGTCACCCCTGTTAGCTGTGCTTTTTCACCAGCAATGAACAAGAGCCTGCGTGCCATGCTTGTAAAAAACAAAAAAAAAAACCAAAAAACCTACACCAGTAGAGGTGACTTACTGTCACTGTGAAAGGCTTCTGAAACACACCACCCTCTGCCCCTGTGTTCACATCCGCTGTTTGGTCTCCATAAACTTTCAGCAAGTGTTGATGAATGTCAGTGACACATGCTTGTTTCATTTGCATTTCCATATCAGATACCATTCTGTCAGACTGTCCCTCTGCTGCCATCTGTCACATGGCAACAAAATGTAGTGGAATATTGGTGGGAAGGTTCAACCTCTTCTTTCGTAACACCAACACCTGCCTCTAAGGTTTTGGGCCAATGTAGTTAGATCGGAGGCATTACTTTTGAAGGAGTCCTTTTATAATTTTCAGCTTTTGTCTCTCTCTGGTATGACACAAAGTTTCGTCAGTTCAGTCCTAAATATTACACCCCCAAATCTACTTTTCTTCAGGTATCACTGTTATTTCTGTATTGGGGCTATCTTCCTTTAATTGCTTTCTTTTGAGCTAGAATCCTAGATTTTTGCCACCTCAAGCCCTCTCACTTATACTTGAGAAATTTTACCTATTGAACTTTTTCAATTTCTCTGGAATTGCATGAGTTTGCCTTATTTTATTTTCCTTTACTTTGTTCATTGAATGTGAATTGGTTTGGTAATGTAATTGAATATTCAGAATTTGTCTTTGTTTCTATTTTAAAGATAATTACTTCTCTTTTTTAAGTAAAGCCTTGAAAATGTAAGCTGCTAAATGTTTTGACCATATCGATCATTTTCTGAGGCTAATATATCACTCGACAATTTCAGAGCAAAGTCTTTCTGAAATCTCAGTATAGTAAGTTCAATTTAACCTGCATCTTGTGATGGCAGACATACCTCGTGAGCTTTCACTTCTGTGAAACCTGCACGCTTTATCAATTCCTCAGAGAATTCGCCATCTTTCTTTACTATATAATGCGGTACAGTTTAATAATAATATAAATTACACAAATTACATAGCTCCTTAAGTATCCTCAAAAGAGCTTTAATATCTTCCAGCAAGAACTGAGGTTATTTTAAGAGTTGGAATTTAAGTTACATGATATGGAATTTGCGGAACTTACAGGAAAGCTTTGTAAAAGGTAAATGGTCGACTTTCACAAGCGGAGTTAACTTCTTTTAAATACTGAAAATTAAAGGGATTGCATTATGAATTCAAATTAGTAGTGAGTGCTTTTGCTTAAGAAAAGTAGTGATGCATGCATGCAACCTCCAAGTTCTTCCTCTGTCCTTGTTCTTGAAAAGGCTGATTGTGCTACAAGCTTAAGGGAGGTCCACGCTTAGAGGTAGAAGACCACGTGAACTTTACATGTGTGTTAAGTTAGCTTTTTGATTTCAGTAATCTTGCCCCTTATGTTTCCCAAACAAGAAAAAGAAAGGGGAAAAAAAAAAAGGGGGGTCAGAAGAGAAATGTGATGGGAAGGAAGGTTAGGTATACAGGATGTTTTTTCTTCCACTCTTGTAAAAGGTAATATTTGGTTTCTACAGTACCTGCATATTGAATTGAAATGTTAATGCTGTGAAGTTCAAGTGGGTGTATATTATGTTAGAAGTGTTATCCCGTGGTATGATAATTATTATCTGTGATTAATCCTGCCTCTGCTGGTAAGGAGTAAGAGATTTTTACCAGAGGGGCATGTCATTCTGCGTGTTTGCTCATCTATAATGTAAATTGACATGAATTTTTGTTAGATAAATGAGAGTGACTGCATCTGTGCTGGGCTGTGAGAATTTGTGACAGACACACCGAAGGCTGATTTGGGGCTGTCTTTAACATAGGTGATTGTTATCATTTTATCTATTCTTGAGGTAACAGTCCAGTTTTTAATTTGATCTTTGTTCTTGTATGGAAACATACCTCACATGTTTTTGTTTATAGTTGTTGATAAACACTTTAAGTTTTGATGCACAATTAAAATATTAGACTTAAGCCATTTTAATAATGAATTTTTAAAATAAGATTTTAGTTCTTATGTATGTGATATTTCCATTAAAGCAAATTCCTTCTGGCTTGTTTGGAGAGAAGCAAACCACAGACATTCTGATTTTAAGGTCATAAGGTGCATCACATCACTGCTTCCCTTGAGCTGAACATTAGAATAAAATAATTAAATGTTAATCTTACTTTAATGCGTCTTTTATTGAGCTAATATTAAAGTATTGTATCCTACACTACTGTTGAAAGTTTTTTTGTGCAGATGTTCCAATTTTCTATCACGGTTTTGGGGCATCTCTTCAGCACAAGAATTATTTTCTATAAGGGTTTTTAAAAAGGTAATACTGATGATACCAGTAGCAAAATTCTTTTCAGAACTAAGATCTCAATTTCTTCTATGTCTTCGCATTCATTAGATGCCATTGCTGCTTTCCAAGGAATGCTTGACAGCGGCTTGTTGCCGTCTCGACCAGCAGTTATTGTGCTTACTCAGGCTTTAGCAGCTAAAGGAGATCTGAGGAACTTAAAAGCACTTGAAAACATGGTGGAAGGCGTCACAGAATCAATTAGTTTATCTCCCTCCCTAATGTCTAATGCTATTGCATTGGCTCACACGAACAAGTAAGTGTTTCTTGGACTTCCCCTGGAAAATCACTTGTTATATTTCATTCTGTTCCTGTTCATACCGTCCTAGATGTTAAAAATCCAGGCTGAGTACTGTGCTATTCAGTTCTGTTCTGGTCTTATTTTACAAATATATTTGGGATTTGGAAATCATTTAATGTAGTATATGAATAGCTGTGAAACGTTTGGGAGAACATAAGGTCTTCTCTGATGTTGTTAGCTTTGGTATGTTCTACTTGGTGTTAGCTCACTATCCCTGTGAAATCTGTGTGTCAGAGTTATTTCATCATTATGTACAAAAAAAACCTTGTAACTTTGCATATGCAGATTCTGTGTGTAACGTCAGACCAGAAATGAAGACTGTTACCTGTTCCAGTAATAGAAATGATAAAATATGATTGTGTTTACCTTCAAAATGGGAAAGCCCAGTTCTATTCCTTTGGGGTAGTTTTATACCTTTTTCAATATTGAAAAATTGATGAAATATTAACTCCTATGCTATTCTAGACCGGAGTTTCCATCAAGTCAGTTACCCCATGACTTGGATTATACATTCATTCAAATGTTTAATTCAGTATTATTCTGTCTTGCACTTTTGTTTTAGTGGGTATGGTGATGCCCTACTTAGTTTATCCTTCCCCTAAAACTATGAGGGAAGCTCTTTTATGAAAGTGCATGCTATGGACTTTCGTATATGGAAGCCGACATATATTATTATTTTATTTCAAACCAGTTTCACCAGGTAGAACTCCTCTGTCTATTAGGTAAATAACTGTAGTATTTAACAGATTGCCTTGGGCATGCCAGACCAGAGAGAATACTTACTGAAGTGCCTGGAAAATTAAGATGATTTAAATTGAAGGAGAGCCATGCAAGCTGGTTCCATTGGTCCACTCACTGTTTTCAGCCACTGGAAAACCATGAAGAACTGATTCTGCGAGTGCTTAGATCCAAGTGGTCCTTGGTGCCCAATAGAAGTGATTTTTTTTGTTTTTTTTTTATTCCTAAATTAAAACAATCCAGAGAGGAGAGGTAGTTCAGGACTAGTTTCCGAAGCTGCATATTTTTTAACTTTTCATGTCGTGAAAGGCTTGCAAAGTCATGACTTGTTCATAACCTAAATCAGATCGGCTACAAAAGTTGCTAAGTGAATCACTAAATGCCAATACAGTTTAATCAAGCAGCATCAACTTTTCTTCTTCCATACTAAGTCTAGCTTAACTGTAGGAATGCACTTAGCAGAGGCACAAATAGCAGGCACCGTATATATTGTTAGATATCCCACAAGATGCACCTTGTGAACTATGAAAAAGTGCAAGGTTCTTACAAGTAGTTTTACTTTTGTGCATCTGATGTTATTTTCAAAGCATTTTTCATAGATTTCTAATGTGCTACATTTCTATTTCACTTAAAAGCATTTATCATGCTCTGATTTCTTTTTTAAATTAAATTAGTTTTTAGAGTGAACTGATAGAGTTGTTGTCATATGAACTTTTTAGAATGCTAGAAGTACAGCTTTCACTTAAATGAAAACTTCCTGCATTATTTAATTAGCATTTTCTATACTGTGCTTTAAGATGAAAGCATTTAGGCAAAGGTAATGGCCAGATGGCATTTAGTATCATTTTTTGCATCCCAAAAGGCATGAATGGGAAGATTTGCCTAAATAATTAATTCAGTGGCATAAAGATATATGTAAGTTGTCTCAATTATTCAGATACTGTTTCGACTTTTATCTCTGGCTTTACAGAGTGCTTCTGTAAAGCAGCTAATTAGAACTCTTCTTTGTTAAGTGGGGGAAGAAAAAGGTATCAAAATTACTTAGATGTTCCTAAAGGTCAAAGGTAATTCAGAAATTTGACTTACAGGACAATTTATCTATTCAGTCATAAATGGTTTCGCTTTCGCAGTATCTGAATGAAGTCATATCTAATCAACTATTCCTGGGAAGTATAGCGTTAATGGAAGAAACAAAAATGTAAATATAATTGCTTCTATAGGTTTAGAAATCTTGATTTCAGAAATCAAGCCAGTGTAATATTTTTTTTCCTAGCAATGACCTTGATGCTGCGGTGGAATACCTTGAGCCTCTGCTTATCTCTGGTGCACAGAATCCTGATCAACCTGTCAAAAATATTTCCTTTTTGTTACGAAAGGTGTCTGAGAAAGGATTAGAGCCAGCTTTGGAAAAATGTAAGTTAATTGCAGTTGTATTTAAATATTCTGACTAAACAGAGGTGCTACATAAGAGCTATTACATGTAAAATCTGCTCCGTCAGCCTAAGTCATGCCACTAAAGTTTACAAAAGTGCCTTTTCAATCAAAGATTTTCCTTATTTCCTTTCTGTTTTGCTAATATGTTCTATCATTTTGTAGTTGGTGTGATGGCAGAACGACTAGCCAATCAGTTTGGAATTTACAGACCTGTCACAGATCTTTTCCTTCAATATGTCAGTGCAGACAGAGTGGATGATGCCAGATCTCTACTACAGGTAATGACATAACGAGAGGTACAGAAATGCATAGCGTTCTTCAAGGATAAAGTGAAAAATTAGGAAAAAGATGTTGTGTAGCATAGGCAAATACAATTATGCTTTTGAATTACAGCATGAATATCAATAACACGGTTAAATGATTGTGAACCATGAGATAGTCTAGTACTGCAATAGCAGTAGGTGCTGAAGTCAGAAAGCTTTTGGTGTTCTGACAACATGAAGGAAATGAAGGTGTGTATATTGCATGACATTTCAGCCAAAACAAATATTTTTTCTTAAGTTTTCTATTAGACAGTGTTGTTTCTTGCTAGCCATCTCCTTGCTATTCATCACATTATTTCTTAAATACCGTAAAGCTGATTCATCTCTCATAGCTGTACAGTTCACAGAGTAGAAGTGGGCAGTGTTTGCTTTTTCTTGCCTTGACATTTTGTGTTTTTTATAACATTGTATAACCTCTATTAGATTTATTAGGAGTTGAATGACTTTCTGATCACTAGAGTGCCACAGGTTCATTGAAAGACAAATGCTGGCTTCTGGGTGACAATCTCAGCTCTGTTTAGTAGCTGTCAGGGAACAACAGCTATGTTCACACGGTTCTTGCAGAGCTGGATGGAGCCAAGATTGGGGCAGAATGAGCAGTGGCTGCTGAGCACTGATGGCTCCAGCTAGTCAGCCTCTTCCCAGCAATAAGACAGCCACGTGGTGCAGTGGCCTACTTAGGGTGCCTCAAACAGGGGCCTGTTACCATCTCTTGGTGGTAAATAGTGTTTGCTCACCAGCTGAGGAGTGTAAAACACTGTTACAGAAACACATGTGCTTCTTGCAGTGGGTGCTTTGTGATTTTCCAGGAGTGTTTTTTAAAGGAAGAACACGTGCTAACAAGTGTGCTCTGTGTGACTTCTGCTACAGAATGAGGTGTATTATTTGTATATTGTCCTGTCTGGAATATTAGTTTTTCATGATTACAATATTGGTTTTTCACGATTACTATTGCTTTGCCTAACTTGTTGTCTGATTTAAGTTACTGTTACTGTTACTGATTTAAAGGGAAGGATTTTATTCCTGCATTTCTGAATTGCATTTTTTAGGTAAAAGCTACATATCTTTAAAAATTCAAACCAAACAAACAACAGAAAGAAAAATGAATTATTTTCTACGATTTCTTATTTAAGTTTCCAAAACCTTTTTATTATAACAGTATCCAACTGTTGGAATTAGGTTCAGAGCTCTGCAGCGTGCTAGAAATAACATTCTGTTAGCTGTATCTCAGAGAAGAATTTTACGTTTTTTTTCGTGTTACAGAAGCTTGAGTTGAAACCTTCATGTGACAAAATTTGTTGACATACACTATAGAGATAACTCAAGTTGTGTTAAAAATCCTTGACTGTTATACTGAATCAAGTGTCGATTAATAGGCAACCAGAAGATAGTAATAATCACTGACCACTGTTTGTTGTTCGTTTAGAAAGTGAAAAGTAGACCACGATCAAGATGATGCATTTTTCTTGTAGTAGTCTAAGATATTAGAAAGATGTTCAGAGAATCCTTGAACAACAGCAAAGTTTTTTGTAGTCTCTTGGCAGGAGAGTGCTTTTATTATGAAAATGCAAGTGTTTTATATTTCAGCTTGAAATGGGGTTGTGGAAAACCTTTCTGGGAGTAGACAGTTTATTTCCTATCAGAACTTTTACTCATTAGAGAGCATTGCGAGTTTTTCAGTGAATACTTTTCCTTTTTATAACTATGAAGCAAATTTTAGTCAGAGCAATAGCAGTACATGGGTGCCGACATTTTTGTTTCAAATGCAGTGATGGAATGAAGCTTCAAGTTTCCACCTGAGCCTTAAAGAGCCTGTTAAACAGTATTGCACATACAGTACATTCATTAGAGAATAAAGCAAAATTTCTTGTTTGAAGATATCTAACCTACTGACTGTAGAAATTCTTTTAATGTGTATTTTTAAATGCACAATATCTCTCTTCCTGTGCATTTTGGTATTTATAAAGTATCTCACAGCTTGTAGTGTTGGACTACTCAGAGGACTGAAACCTCTGAGGAGAGTAAACTGAAGTATTGTCTTGTATACTTTGTTTTGCCCTCATTTCTCAAGTAAGAGGTTTTTGATTTATCTGTTCTGTCTCAAACTTTTTTTTTTCGAGTTCAGCTTCTCTCTCTCTCCCTCAAACACTGTCTATTGCAGTGAAAGCCTTTTATAAAATAGAGAGATTGAAATCAGTCCTTTGTATGCTTAAGTGTAGGTAATTATACTTTAAAGAGAACTTGCTTTGTACATTTTAATTTTTATAAAGAAACGAGCAGTTATCTCCCTGACACCTTATTAAATGTATAATTAACCTTATGATCCCTAGCTCACTTGTGAATGCTTGGCAGTATAATTGGAGAGGAATAGTGTTTCTCTTTTTCATTCTTTTGCCATCCTAAACCTCGTTTTTGTGGTACGTTGAAGTATTAGTTTAATTCTTTCCCCTTTTGTTTTAAACAAACTTTATATCTACAGTTCTAAAAGCAATGTTTACCAAAACTGTGCATGAAATGAACCTGTTTCCTCTGTGAAATGTTTCTTTTTTTTAATTAATTGTCATTTATTTACTTCATACATAGGTAATATATATTAAAATATTTTTTAAACATTTACTTTTGGATATTTTTACATTTTGTCATTTATTTTAATTACTAACCTACTCATGGCAGCTACATTAACTATTTCTTTTTCTTTAGAGGTGTGGTGGATTAGTTGAGGAGAAGAGAGCTTTTGTGAATTTTATGGTGAAGTCAGCATCTAAACCTGGACAGGTATAATAATTTTTCATGTATATAATTGTATAGGTAGCATATACATATGTAGTGCATACTACTTAATCAACATTTGTTGAAATATTTTGTGTCTTGAACTTCACAGTTGACTGCTTTATGAGATTTCTCAAGATAGGGAAAAAAAGGTTATTTGCAGAGCCAGTCACATTTAAAAGAATGGTTTATTTTATGAAGCATAATGAAAAGGAGAATGTAATTTATATTTTTCTGTTGTTTCAGTAGTTTTATGTATTTTTGATAGCATATTTTATATACTACAAATTTCATGCTTTTGTTTTCACATTGTGCTAGTCACTTCTGTATTGCAACCTGAACATACTTAACGTTGTTGACTGCATTATACAAATATAAATGCAAGCTGGAGCCTCAGCGCCTCTCTAATGATTTAAATGCTTCTCTATTTGCACTAAAAGATTCATTTCATATCACTTGTTCTTGTGGTTTAGGCACGTATCTAATTTGAGCATCTGTTTGGATTCCTGGCTTTGTGCTCATTCCTTGTAATTTCACATGTTCCATATGCCTGCCCTACTGCTGTCCCTCTTCTCCATGTACATTCTCCTTCGAAGTAATACAGAAAAAGGAAACCAAAAAACAATAGACAAGCCACACCTTGACTTTTTGCATAGGAGAGTAGTGTCAGGAGACAGTTAATACAAAAACAAGAATAATTCTCAGGTGAGGGAAAACACCTGTTTTTATTTTGTGGAAGTTGCTATTAAATACTCAATTGTAAAAATGATGGTGGTTAATACAATCTTTTGGTGTCTGAAAGAAATAAAAATTTAGAGATTAAAACAGAAGTTTCTAGTATGTGATGAAAATGTAACTTCTGTATACTGATTTTTTTTGTACAAGATCTGAGCATTTGAAAATTGGAGTCAAAGGTTGAGGGAGGGAGGCTCCAATTTTAAGCACATTAGTCAGTGATCTGACTACTTTTAAGCACCGATCATAGCTACCATTGACCTCTGGAAGCTGCTGAGTGGTTTGAATTCGTTTTCAATTTGGTTGAAATCTGGTCATATTCTCATTAGTACGTTAATAGTTTCTTTCAAAAAATGCAAAATAAAAACAAAAGCAAGTCTTCTTGAATATGTGTTTTTGATCCCAGTTTGTTCATTTTGCTTGCCTGATTTCCTTTGTCCATTCCTTAACCACATATGAAAACGAAATACTATGTTTACATTCAACTGAACGATCAATTCTTTGTAATCATTATTGTTCTCATCACTGAAAAGTTCTGAAATAATTATTTTAGTTTTGGCAAGTTTATTTGAATTTAATACTTTCTTTTTGTCTATGATTTAAATTTCATAGGCAAGGAAAATCGAGATGCTTCTAGAACTGATTCCTGAAGATATAGATTTGGAAAGCGCATACCATCACCTCTTAAGATGTTATGGTAATTTAATGGAATAGTTTTTTAGTAAAAAGCCAGACGTAAGGTGTTCAGAAAGATCATAGAAATGCTCAGAAGAGGAATAGGATCTGCATTATTGAAGTTATAACTTCTATTTGGTTCTTTGGGGGTGGAAGGAAGGGGAGACTGTAAGTTCGTTGTGCCTGTGATATGGACGTAGCTTTTATGGAAAGCAACTAACAGATAGAAGCATCAACCCTTGTTAGATTAAGGAAACTGATAAAAAGAGCCTATGTAAGGGCTTTGTAGAATGAATAAGAGAAATGCTATAAAAAATAATTCCTAAAATGAATCCAGCTTTTTTCCATGAAATACATCTCTTCACTCCTTTTGTGTGATCCAAAATCGTAAAGTGATTAATTCTATCAGTAGTGTGCAGTGCTGTTATTAGTGTTTTAATCTAGCCAAAATTAATATTGTAGATGGCTTCATTTAGATTTAGGTAAATAGTTGGTTTCACGTGCTAATCTCTTGATTGTCAAAGTCAGAGGGGAACAGCTCTAAAAATCAAGTTGCTTATTTAAATATATCTTCTTGCAGTGCTTACTTCTGAGAAGTCAGCACAGATAGCCCCTCTGGCAACACTCAGTTGGAAGCTTGCTTGCATGTTCTTTCCTTTTGTGAACTCCAGTATGGTCTTCCAGTTTTGTCACAAGGAAGAAATGCTTCACGCTTGTTCTGCAAGCAGAATGATATAGTGACAGAAGTCCTCTCATTCCAGTCTATCACAGAGGAATTAAATAATATTTAAGTAAAACACTTCAAAAACAAATCTACAGTAGATTGGTAAAGACATGCAAGATTCACTGTACTTTAATCACTTTGGAAGCTCTCGTGTTGTGAAGAGATTGAACTAAGATTTGCTCTAGACATTTAAAGCCGTAGTTAGAGTTTATCTAACACACAAAGCCACACATAATTGAAGAAATGGTTGCTGTCATTTCTTGAGGTGGAGACGTAGCTGATCCATAACCAGTTCTAGAGGAGACAGTCAGTTCCTGCACAATTAAAAGCTATTCCCAGGTTTTTCTGTACAGACATCTCATTTGTATAAAGTGCTATTTCCACTCGAGTATCGCGTGAAACCGTGCACGTCAATTACTGTAGCAGGGCTGGGCTGCGTGAGTCATACTAGGATACTGTTGTATTATCTATTCCATCTTTCTGTTTTATGAAGGAAGGTATTGTCTTTGGATACTTCTGGGAGAAATGGAGAGAAGTATTTACTATATTCTTTCCCCACCATGTATGTAAAGACTTGTATGAGTTCACAGTAATTAGGTGCCTCTTACCCTCACCTCCTTCTAGTCTGCCTTTGATATTTTCTGCAGTGGTGGGCTATGTTTGTTTCATTTGTCAGTTTAAATGATCAGCAATGAAGCATTTAGCACAGATTTAGAAGGCTATGCTTAGCTTGTATTCTAGCCCAGAAGGCTAGAAATGAGATTATTTAAATGAAGGTTATTTTTTTAATGGTTACTGAGCTTTAAAACATTATTTCTCATTTGGAGTTGAATCCAGCTGTGCAGTATCACCTTTTCTCTATAGAACACGTAATTCTCCAGTCACATGCCTTGTTATTTTTAATTAATGGGAAAGAAAGAGAAATTGAAAGTAAATGGACAAATAAAATATTGGTTTATGTGAGCTTAAGAAACATGTGATGGAATATAGAACACAGCTGGAAGAAGATTATGTAGCACAGATATACTATCAAACAAATAAAGAAGCTTTCCTCTTTTCCTCATCTTGAGATGTGATCAACCATTATGACTAGATTTCTAGAATAAGGAAGTATCATTCAAAATGCCATTTTCATTTGAGTGATCCATTAAACACGGTGTAAGTATTCTCTCTCTTTGGTTTCCCATACAACAAATATTTCTATTTTAAGGAGATAGAAAGTTAACAATTTCTGTTAGCCTTATATTAAAGCATTGCTTCTTGCAGTTTCTGCAGTAGCCTCCCACATTCAAGAAGTAGTTCAGCCATTTGCCAGTGGGAAGCTTTTCTCATCAGGAAAACGTTAGTGGGTTTTATTTTAGCTCTTGTTTTTATCTTGTGTCATTTGCCTCCAATCACGTCTTAGAGTGGTGTCACTGCAAGCAGCTCCTATTCCTTGTGGTTCCAGCACATTCTTGAGGGGATGAGTCTTGAGGACTCGTCCAGCCTCAAATAAATGGGAAGGCAGGGATTGTTGTATTCTGTTCATATGAAAATTGCACTAAAACATGAAAAAAAAAAACAGAATGTTCATAATACTGTATGTTAAAATACTTAGAGTGTGTCTTGGGAAGTAATAGGAATGAGTGACTTCATGAAAGGAGGTGAAAAGAGGAGCTTTTCACCATTGGGAAAGGTTGGTTTTGATTTCTTCTTTTCTCCCTTCAGAATTAGATGGGGATGTTGCTTCTGTAAAGGCTGTGTATGAGAAAACAAAAGAAAAGAATATACAGCTCCCTGAGCTATCTCTGAAATCTCTAGCAGCTTTTCTGAAGAAAGCAGGAGAGCCTGTCCCTTTCACTGAGCCCCCTGTGAGTATTTCCTAATTAAGAAATAGATCTTCAGAACTGTGTATTTCGATGTCAATAAAACAAATTGCATGAATAATTACATAGGGATTAAATCTCTGCAGAGACTCCTCAAAGGAGGTAATAATGTATGAAGTACTGAATGCTGTAGGAGTTGCAATAATCTTGAGTTGGATTTGACTTGGTGAAATATAACTCTTGGGGCTTATTATGTTTAAACTACCTGATCCTTATCAGGCATTCATCTACAGGTGTATGTTTATCAAATGTCCTTGGGGTATTTAAGTGCTTGAACTTTAAAGGCTTACAGACTGTGTATTTCATAAACAGTTAATGGGTTTTCATTAATTACTAGTTTTATATCTAAGACAAGTTGCTTTCTTGGTATGATGGGATTTTAGAGCTGTAGGAATTATTTTTATATTGCATCTTTACTTCTGGCTGCCTTGCCAAGATGCATGCAACTGTGCAAATACGTCTTGTTTGAGGGTGACAAACGGCATGACACGAAATCTGTCAAGACTGCAAATACTTCTCACATCATTCCTTTGACTAGTAGTCTGCTAGTATCATTTCAAGAAAACTGTCTTAAAGAATGACTTATATTTTCTCTCTATTCAAACTTTTTCCCATCTGCTAGCTGATTTTTATACCGTAAAATTAGTGTTTTTTCTGTAGCTCTGAAGAACTGATTATATCTAGTTTGTCCATACTGCTTCATGGCAAATATGATTTTTTTTTCTTTTTACAAAAGCTCAGGACGTTTCAGCTCAAAACGTTTTAGCGTGTTAACAGCTGCCTTTTTCCTTCAACTTTGACATAATTTAAAATATGAATTTTTATTTAAAACCTAGAGTGTCTATTTCTTCCACATAGTCAATGAAAATAGCATTTTTCAAAGTCACTGGAATGATTCATCTTCTGATTTTCCTGTTCATTTTTTTCTCTAATACAACTTTGCGTTTAAAAGCATTTTGGATTTTTTTTGACACAACTGCAGATTGCAGTTAAAAAGTATTTTCATTTTTAAAATGAAATTGATTATATTATTGCATTTTGTAATAGAAGCTTCATTGTGCATTTTTGGCAAGGTTTTCCTTTTCCTTTTATTCTCTCTCCCTGGTATTTCTCTTAATTATACAGACTTCAATACAGATCTAGTTTTTCATGACAGAGAGTAATGGATTTTGCTTTTGTCAAGATGTAAGACTTTGTTCAGAATTAGTAACTTTTCAGTTGAAATAATGTTGAACTTGTTTATTCTGCTCTATTTATAGGAGTCATTCAAATTCTATGTGGAAGAATGGAGGAAAAGAAGATTGGAAGCATCATAAACCGTCTTTTATGCTTTAGTTGTTTATGAAATTAAGTGTTATATTCAATAAAAACTAAAAAGAAAAGCATGCTGTTCTGTGTAATTTTTAATATAAGTACTGTGTTAAAACAGCACTTTCTGTAGCTGTAACCAGTAGAAACTCATTAATAGTAATGCTTTTCTCTGTTAAAATTGCTAATGAAATATCATTATGCTGCTTTCTGGGCTACTTCTGATTTGATATGTGACTTGCTATAACTTGTGTATTTTGACTACTGTTGACTCACCAAATATGTGTATATCAAGAGAGTTGCCAGAGGGGTATGCAATTGTAACTTCAGTGAACTGTGTTATCCTTTCCTGTTTGCCTGGTCAGTGTAGTTGGGAGTGAAAGTGGAAGGTTAAATTAACATCGTCTTCAGGATTCATCTGTACCTGTACAGAAAATAAACACTTTTTTTTTTAGATTTCTTCTACTTCTACCTCTTGTTATTATCTTATAGAGTTTGCAATTATAGATAGACAGAATACTTATGCGTTTTACACTAGCTAGTGTGTCGTAGTTTTATATCATCTTTAATTCATTCTCATAAATTCTAGGTTAATTTTAAGGATATATGGTCTGCACATGTATGAAAACAAGCCTTTTAGACAAAGGAGTGTATTCGTTATTTGCTGGGACTGCAGTGGCTTACTTGCCAGGAGACTGGCAGGCATGGTTTATTTGTGTAAATGTGGGAGTGAGTAAACCTGACCCTATGTGAACTTTTACAGTCCTGAGCTGGGGGATTGTGTAGAATGATGGTACTGTTACAAAGCACAGAGATAAAAGATGCATAGAAAATGCATGCTGTATCTCTGTGAATAACAATGAAAAGCCACAAATGCATGCATCAGTTTAACAAGTGGAAAACGATGTCTGAGTAGTACTTCAAACGTGTTTTAATGAACTTTGGAATTTGATTCCCCACAGATGGCTGCAAGTGAAGGTTTGCTACCACGTGTTTTCTAACTTTTAGTGAATCTTTGCATTTTCATTTAATTAACCTTGCCTATTCCCACATAGATCAGCCTGTGGAAATTAACAATTCATCTGTGCACACAAAATTTAGGTGATATTTTGAGAGTTCTGTACTCTAGTCTTTGCGATGTCAATGTTAAGAAAACTAGGTCTCAATTTCTTCCCAAGTAAAATTTCCAATTAACTAGCCTCCTCTGTCTTTATAAACACACAGTATTCCTGCTGTACTTGCCCTGTGGTGCACACCCTGTCCCTGACCCCAGCTGCCCCTCCCCCGACACAGCTCCGTGCCGTTCCCTCGGGCCCTGTGCTGTCACACTGAGCAGGGCTCAGCGCTGCCCCTCCGCTCCCTGTGAGGAACTGCAGCCGCTATCAGGCCTCCCCTCAGCTACTCCGCTCCGTGCTGAACAAACCCAGGGACCTCAGTGCTCCTCACACACCCTTCACCATCTTTGTAGCTCTCTGTTGGACACGGTAATAGTTTTATGACCTTTTTGATCTGTGGTGCCCAAACTCATGCCCAGTCCTGGAGGTGAGGTCGAACAGCAGGGTGGCAGTGCTGGGCCTGGGGTGCCCAGGGCATGCTCTACTAAATGTGTAGTGTGGTTTTATGATGACTTCTGCTACTCAGCTTACAAAGGCTATGGAGACTTCGCACACAGTTATTTTTTTTACTGGGGAGAGGGGAGGGGATTGGTAACATCTGGTTTTGGAATTCACCACAGTGTATTAACCTGTTCTAGAACAGAGTGGAAAAAAGCTGAAAAGTCTTCAGAAGTTGTATGAATGTGGTGGGTTACATTGAAGGAAGGCTACCTCCACAATTCTAGCCACCTGAAACCCTTTCTTCATAGTTGTTGGAAAATGTTAATGATTATTTTGTTTCTGAAATGGAAATGCAGGTTTTTTTCTAAAGCTGCAGCTATATTATGCTGCTGTGATACTGAGACGTGTAATTGAAGGCTGATTTGCAGCCCTTTCTCTATTGCTACGGCTCTTGTTTTTAGTGGTCATCTCATGAATCTCAGTTCCACTGCATCAGTTGTGCCTGGAAGCAGTCAGACTGAGTGTAACTTGAGGCAGAGGGCTTTGTGATCCAGCCTAGCACGTAGGATGAAGAAGGGAACGAGTGTGACTTCAGACAAACAGAAGTTCTCACTGAGTAAGGTAGTGGCACAGTTGGATAGATTTGGAGTAACTTTGCTGACTGGGAGCTGGGAAAACGTGATGTCAGACCTTTTGCTAGTTGACTGGGTGCAACTTGTCATCAGGCCCTGCACCCTTCATTAGTCAGTGCTACCATCCTGGCAGCTTACTTGGCAGCTGCCTTCTGAAGAAGAAAAATGGCCAGTGCAGCCATCAGCTGTGTAGCTGCCTGTTGCCTGTGCTCACCCTTGGTGTCTGACCCTGAATGATCAGTGCTGGTGTGCATCTATGTAACTAAATCGCCTGGGTTAAACTCTTAATAGAAAAACACTCTTAAGATTTTGTTGTCACAGTTTGCAAATTGAAAGTGAATGTGGTAGTTTGTAACTGGCAATGTTGATTGATTTTCATTTCTGAAATTGCTTTTTGAGGGACATCATCGGAAGAGCTGAATGAGCCGACTGGTGTGCTGATTAAACATCAGTGAGGCATTATGGGAGCAAAAGAGCAAACTGTCCCACAGTTTTGTGGCAGCAGTGACCAAAGTGCGTGCTGACCACTTGGGATCATGCTGCACGGGTCTTGGCCCACATGTTATAGTGAGGCTGGGAAGGTAGAGATTGTTCAAAGGGTAGGTAAAGCCTGCCATTGTGTGATGTACTTCTGACTTCCTATTCCAGCAAATGCTTCATCTACAATTAAGGAATGATTACACAGAAGAGTGCAGTCTCTCCTGTCTTTAAAATGTGGGACAGTGAGGGACTGGTGCCATGCTGGGACACCGTCACCTCAGTCTGAAGCAACGTTAATGCTGGGAAGGTTTTGCAGAGTCGGCATTTGTGCCATCTCTTCTAGAATACGCTTGAAATGATATTTCTTGTGCATTGGTGTGCTATGGGACTCAGCCATGTCAAGCATGAAGAGAAACGGAGTTTAGAAGGTTAGCCTTTCTTCACCAAATGTGCAGACGGTTTCGCTATTTCTTCTTCGTATTAAAGAAGGAAACCTGTGAGATGACAAAATGCAGAATGGCAGTCTTGCAAACTTGTCACAGTGACTTATTTGTCCTGTTAGAAAACTTACTCTGTCATACTGACCATAGCACTTATTCCTTTAAAGCAGATAAGAATTATTTGCCACTGGCCAGTAGGTGGGATTGTGCTGGATTCAGGACAGGTGCAGCATCTGTGAGATGGAAGCACTTTTCCAGAGGCTTCCTTGGGAAGCTGAGAGTGTGCTGACATGAAATGACCCGACATCTTCCTGTAAAGAGCAAATCATGTGAGCATGCATGTGTTTGCATACTAGGATGCCCTGATTGGGGTTGAGAGGACTGGAAAAAGCTTGCTGCTTGAACTGAAATGATTTAATGTTGCTTCTGTGACCTGTGCCAAATTATGGACTCTTCTCCACCACCCCTTGAGATTTGGGCAGCATAATTCTTGTGGGTTTTTTTTTTTTTTTTTTTTTAAGCTCAACATATAAAAAATTTCTTTGTTAACTACAAATATAGTAATTTTGCAGCATGATAATTATATACTGTAGTTCTATCCTTGTCTACTAAAACAGTTCACTCAACTTGCTGTCTCCTGAGGCCCTTTTCTATAGAAATGGAGGTTGGTAAGTTAGTGGTTGTCTCTACACTCTCTTAACGTGTGCCCACTGTTGAAAATTGAGTACTGGAGGGAATCATATCTTTGGTAGTAGCAGCTCAAAAGGTTTTTATAGATTGAGTGCCTGAGTCAGCACGAATCCAGCTGCAGTTTGCAATTAGAAGGTGGGATTGTAGCAGCAGTGGTAAGAGCACAAGTGTACGTCTTGACAGAAGTCGGCTGGAAACGCTCAGCAGAGCACCACTGACTTTATTTCATTTCTTAAAGGTGTGATGCTTCCAGAATGTCCAAGAACACAGTTTAGGAGGAGGCAGCAGAAGCAATGAATATGACCAGGAAGTTCTGCTGTTCAATGATCGTTGTGAGAAATGTGTCAGTACCTAGAAGGGAAATCCAATTTCAAGCACCAGTTCATTGTGACAGTAGAACTGAAAAAGTGAGCAGGTAGGAAATAGACTGGCATAGAATTTAACCTTTTTAGTAACATTTTTTCTGTTGCTTGAAATTGTTCCCATAATTTCTTTGTAAAGTTAACTGCAAAAAGAGATTACCTTAGCCAGAACGGTTGCAGCCTCCAGGTGTTTTGCCAGTGATTTTGAGAATCAATAATCAGGGGAAAGGTAACTTCTAAATGAGTGGTCTAGTCAAGATTGTAACATAATCCCAGGATGTATCTCTGAGTATGCAGATCCTCTGCTACAGTAGCAAAGGTCTGGGTTTTCCTTCCTTGAGGTATGGAAATAAGAGCAAACATGAAAACCTGAGGTTTGAGTTTTCAATTTTCTGCAATTACAAAAATGAGATAATAGAAACTGCCTTATGCAGCACCTGCTATAGATGGGAGTTCCATGTTGTTCTGCTTTTACGTAAAACCATTTATGCAAGTTTTTTCTCTGATAATCTTCAACCCCTATACTACAATTGGCGAATTCTTCACAGCTGCTCATGTGACATTTATAACACTGTAATTAAAATTGCTGTAGGCCATAAGAGGACCAAGCTAGCAGCCATAGTGCAGTGCATTGGGTCTGGTTTAATGGCAAGTAGATAAGACGCTCAACATGTTGGGCTGATGGCAATGCTGTCATGGGTCCTTGCCTTCCTCATGGCTCCCGCTGTCTCATCATTAGCCAGAAGTCACAAAAGAAGCTTGTTCCAACCTCACACTTCTCCAATTAGAAAGCAGCCGTAGAAATTATTGCATTATTGATAATCTCCATGGACAATAACTCCACCACCTCCCTGGGCAGCCTTTTCCAATGTCACACTACCCTCTTTGTGAAGATTTTTTTTCCTAATATCCCATCTGAACCTCACCTGGACAGAACTTATGGCCATTCCTTCTCATCCTATCACTAGTAATGTAGGAGAAGGGGCCAACCCTCATCTCACCACAATCTCCTTTCAGGAAGTTGTAGAGAGCAATAATGTATTTCCTGAGCTTCCTCCAGAGTAAACAATTCCAGTTCCCTCTCCATAAGACTCATGCTTCAGACCTTACACTGTTTTCATTGCCTTTATTGGGACACACTCTAGGATTCATGGTTTTGTTGATTTATCCTGCATGTCAAACATTAACACTCAGAGGGAGTCAGTAATGCCACAAGTCACACATAATAACCTGCTCCGCATTCCATGGAGGGGGAAAAATCCCTGACCTGGTGTGACAGCTGAATACATATACATGTGTGTATCTATATGTGGTGTGCATGTGTTCATCTATACACACATATATGTGTTAAGTGTTAGACTCATTTCAAAAAGCCTTCAGTTCTCATCTTTCCTATGTAGTTTAAACAACAGCCATATTTTTCATTTTCTATAGAGCATATAAAATATTGAGCTCCAAACTGTTTTTATGCCTAGGAATGCAATTTCTGCATTTGAGTGTCTTTCTTACTGTCATCAATAACATTATAAATTTGTCTAAATTCAGCAAGTGAAAACAAGGTTGAAAACTATGTTTTATACCACTAGCTGCAGGGGGCATAAAATTACGGTAATTTGTGGCTTTACTATTGTCAGTCATGTGCAGGAGTTTTTTCAGCAGAAATTTATCATGCGCCCAGCACTGAACGTTGTACAAAGCTACAATGTTTTTTTTTTAATGCAGAAGCCCTGAGGAATTTCCAGCAAAGTTAAACATTCATTCACCTTTTTTTTGCTGCTTTTAGAAGGGAAAAATGTGAGGTGTGCGTGTCCAAGCATTTTTGCTGTGCTGAGTTCTGCTGTGACCAGGAAGCAGGCTTTTGAGCTGCATCAGGGCAGCTCCTGTCCCAGCTTTCAGTTCACAGAATCATAGAATTTTTCAAGTTGGAAGGGACCTTTAAAAGCCATCCAGTCCAAGTGCTCTGCAATGAGCAGGGGCAGCTACAGCTATACCAGGTTTCTCAGAGAGAATTAAAAGATTGCTGTGTTTGTTGGAAAGCAGCTGATAAAGTAGTATGTGCTTCTTTGAGGGCACTTCTTCACACCATGATTTGTGACATGAGCAGAAAGATGTCCCGTGTCAGGAATAAGCTGCTGAAAGAGCCTTCCCCAGACTTCAGTAAAAGTAAGCAAGCCAACATAGTGTCTTGGGGAACTATGGCATTAACTGGTGCCTTGTATTGTCACTGCCTGGCACTGTGGTGTCACCGAAAATGATGTGTTCTGTACATTTTGCTTTGGACTATTTGTGACTGTTTATAGATTTCCATTTGCCATGCCTTTGCTTGAAAAACCCAGTGCTGCAGTAGTGGACTGACTGTCTTGTGGGCTTATTTGCTCGTGTACGAAACGTAAACTCTTTTTGATGCGCCGTTTGTTTCCTCAGTGTGTGAGTTCTGGCCAGAATTTCAGAGTTTAACTCACTTGCTAAATGTGCAAAATGTACATGAGGCAAAAGTGGTACTGAGATATGCTTAGTAATGTTAGCAAAATATGAATGAGTCTGATTAGGTGTTTGAAAAGGAGTGTTGAAAAAGAAAAATGAGTTGTTACAGGAGGTGCTGGTTCTGGAGCAGTGATGGGAAGATGGAGGGGGAAGTCTTTTTGTGTTGCAGGTTCTCAGCACTGGAGGCATTAAAGAATTGAGTTGTGACCACACAAGCACAATAATGCCAGCTAAATTTGCAATTTGAAAGAAATCCATAAGTTAGGTTTAATGACAATATAAATGCCAATAATTAGTTCTATAATTACATGAATTGTGAGCTACCTATAGGTGTTCTGTGTATGGATGGATGCATATGTAACCTGGTCATGTGAACATCTCTGTATGCATATGAATACAAATGCATGCACGTATGCTTTTTTTAAAGCTCATCAGTTCTTAAAAAGGGTTAAGCGACTTTAAAATTACCTCAGCCCACTGCTTAAACATTGTTGCCTTAATTAATAGCTGCTAATGTATGAAGGGCTTGTCTTGGCTCTCAGAGGGGGAAAAAAAAAGCAGCATGTCACAGAGCTCTATGTACACTGCTTCTTGTCTACTGCCATCAAAATTAGTCATTGCAGCTCAAACCTGCAAGGTTTATTATTTCTGGTACAAGTGGACATACCAACACCTGCAATTTTTACTGATAGATTCTTCCTGAGTAGCATGTTGTCTGTGATTTTTTAAAGGTGTTATGTGGTGGTGTTAGGTTTTTTTTTTTGTTTTGGAGGGGGTGAGGGATGGGTGGTCAGTATTGTCACTGATTGTTGGTTTAAATAAAAATGAATGGCTATCAGTATTTGTTACCAGTTTAGGATTTCTGAATTCATTTTGTGATTAGGAAATATGGGAAGAAAGTTTCAACATCTTCTTATTAATTTAGCATAATCAGTCTGAAAACCGATCCTTTTCAGATGAGTTAAAGCATTTTGGAGGACTGCCATTACCCGTGATGCAAGATACGAAGCTGTGTGCCCGTAATTTTTCTCAGTGCTAAGATTTTTTTGTCCCTTTTGCCCCCTGGAGAGAGACTTGTACAAACTTGACATAGATGTTGAGGAAGAACATCCCATCTCTCCTGCTGTGCCTGAAAGGTACTTAAAATATCTTGATCAACAAAAATGTTCTTCTTATCTATTTTTTTAAAGATAAGGCAATGCTTTTAGTACAGAGATGTTGTACTAATGTGTTTTTGTTGTCCGTATAGGGCTTTTATTTCTATGGCATCCACATAACCAACACAGATTGTATTGTTTTTATTTTTATGAGTTTGATGTACTCTCCTTCCAATTACTGTTTTTGCTTGTATTTGATGTTTCTGTTCCCAGATTTGATGCATATGCAAACTGAAGCCTGATGGCCTGTTAGGTCATGCACTGGGCAATTCAACCAGCAGCTGGGCAAAATGACTTGGAAGTTGCTGGCAGTCCAGTCCTGTTGCCTATAGCAGCAGGGGCTGTGGCTTACAGCTGAGATCTCTAGGGCTGCTCAGGAAAATGCAGGAGAGCAAAGATGGCTTTAGGGGAAGTCTTGGGGCTGTAGCACCATTTGGTCTGTCAGGTAGTGCTCTACTTGAAAATGCCTTTTGCATTGCTTGTGGCATAGTGAACTGCTGTTGTCAGGTGAGGGGTGGACAGAATGAAGAGTTTCTTGTAGCATCATGTGATCTTTTGTGTCCAGAGTGCTGCAGACTGGTTTAATTGATTTTCCTGATAATGGAAGCTCAGGGAGGAGAGCATGTTGAGCTCCTGCCAAAATAGGAGAGGCTAAGGAAAGGAAATGGCTGCTTTGAAATTTGGAAAGCCAAATGCTGGGCTGAAATTCAGGTAAGACATTCTGCTTTAGTTAGAACTCCCTTGCTAATCACTTGTTTTTTGCAGCAGCTCTGCTGTTGAAGTGTGAAACCTTTTCCATACAGAAGTAGTGTGGAGCAGGATGGGAATGTCAGAGGCCATATTACGCAGCACACTGTGATCTTCACTGCAGAAGTGCATAATTCCCTCTAAACTTGCAACACTCTCCAACTGCTGGGAGTGTGAGTGGGGCAGGTTGTGTGTCATCCACCCACTCTTCCCTTTGCTCTTCCCTGTACACAGCCCCACGGCATGCTATTGTTAGATATGAATGCTAATTGCTGGTATTTCAAGGCTCCTCTCTTCCTATTGCTAAAGCCTGTAACAATAATCACAGCCTATATTCCCCATCTCTAGGCATCAAGGAAACAAGATATGATCACAGGCAATGTGCTAATGTAATTGTAGTATATAGAATATGAGCATTTTCTATGTAAACACAGGCCTGGCCGCATCCTATGATAGCTCTTCCTACACTCTGTAAGATGGCTGTTCCTAGGCTTGCAACTCAAGTCCCCATTATGTATATATCTACCCTTGTCATAACACCACCTCTGAAACACTCACACCGCTTGGTCCTGCTGCATAATGTTAAGAGGGTGGAATTTTAAATTGAAAAAGGCTGTTTAAGTAATGTCAGCAGCCTGACTAATTTCACAAAAGGAAGGAAATTCAAAGTTAAGGCTATGGTATATTCTTATCTAGATGCCTGCAGATTTCCATGCATGACAATATGCCCCTAAAATTCAGAGCTGTCCCTTATGTCTTTAATTTCTCCCATTGTGTCTCTCCTTTTTTTTTATATTAAACATCAAAGTGAATTCACAACAGAGAGTCAGCCTAGAATTTAATCCTCTAAATACCTTGAAAATAGAGGTTTAGACTAGAAGTACCAATATATACCCTTAAAACTTCAGTGTAATATAAAAGAGATTCTAATCACAACAGATCATTACAAAGAAGAGTAAACCACTTTAAAAAATTAAGTGTCTCAAATATAATAAAAAGGAATAATTAAGAATCAAACAGGAAGCTGCTACTCTGACAATTTAATGATGCTGAATTGGACTGAAAGAATCGGCTTTGCCATTAAAAGGCAATGAAAATCTGATAATTTCAAAATGGCACTAGGGAAAGATCAAGATTATTCTTCCAAATCAAATGCAGCAGAACCAGAAAGAAATTGTAGACTTTACCTCAGAAAAACCTTGGAGTGCTTTGGACTCCTGCTGCTGTCTGAAGCTGTTATTCTATCAGGCCTGCTTAACATCTTTAGACGGGGGTCTTCCTGGGAATTTATAACCGTGTGGAACCTGTGGAAAGCAATGTGGCAGCCCTTCTTGCTAAATGGAAATAAGATAACATCCCGTTTAAATTTCCTTTTCTTCTTTTTTTTTAATATTAAAAATGAATAGATTTACATAACAGCATCCAGGGCATTATAGCCAATTCCACTACGTGCAACATATCAGTAAATGAAAGTAGAATGGATGTACTTTGCTTTTTTTGGTGTTTGTGAGCAGAAAGACCTGCATCCAAATGTTTAAAACCAAGCAAGCTAACCTTATAAAATGCTTGTAACAACAGTGCACCTAGTTTGTACCTGCACTTAACGTGTCTGTGTGCAAATTGCAGCCATTTGTTTATTGTTAGGAATTTTCTGAGTATTGTGTCTTGTGGCTGAACTTAATGAGCTGCACAAGTACAGCATTTCATAGGTTGCACCATTAGATCTTTAAATACCCGAGAATCTTAGGGACCCAAACTTTTCAGCACACTGCTGATTTGCATTGCCACAGAGAAAGATATGATTAATAACAATAAATGGTGTGCATTTATACTGTAAAAACAGATCCAAGGAGGCAAGATTAAAATGTTACAAGGAATCATATACACAGTGAGAAGTTATTCATTTTGAGCACCAAGAGCATCTAAACTGGACCACAAGGGCAAAGTCTTCAAACATACAAGCAATTAGAAACACTATGGGAGAATTAATACTTGAGTTTTTCATCCTTGCACGTTCTCCTGAAGATTCAGTGAAGTCATGTTGCTTTCCTCTGCACTGTTTATTTTAGTGCAGAGTGTTATACAAGCTGTGGAAGGTCATCTTTTGTGGGTGCTGATCCCACCTCTGTAGGGTCACTGTTCATTCAAGCATCGTGTGGCCTGGAACATCAGCTATTACGGTGCGGATTAGGTCCTTTTAAATAGGTAGCCCATCACTTGGGATATTTCAAGTAGTAGTTAATCTATATAAGTGTCACCTATAAACCTGAATGTCCAGCAAAGAAATTTAAAAAACAAGTCAATTTTATTGCAGTTTGATTAGAGAACAACCTGGCTTCCAGCTCCTGGTCTTCTGCTGCCATCCTGTGGCGAACTGGACTTGCTTCAAGCAGCGCAGCTCAGCTGCTACCTGCTCTCCCAGCACCTCACCTAATGCTCACCAAAAATAGGCTTAAGGACTTCCAACGTTTTCTTGCAAGGGATGCTGTAACCTGCTGCCCCAGCTGCATGTTTTGCTGTTACCAGTCTTGGTTTGATTTCTGCTTGATGAACCTTAGCGATAGGTAGTATAAAAGCAGGAAACAGAAAATATTGCCACCGAGGATGATGTAGCTTACAAAGAGAGGCTCTGAATCCAGGCCCAGAGTCTTGGTTACCTGTGACCACAGGGAATAGAAAATTAGGAACTGACATTTTTTTTTTTCTAATTAATTATTGACATTTTTATTAGAGAGTGACTTACAAGTTTTCCTGGAATTTTAATGGTAATGTTTCCAAAAGTCATATCGTATATGGAATCAGTGAACTGAATTTGCATCATGCCTTGGAAATTCCATCTGAGGAACGATACCTTAGAAACCCAATATGGAACTGGAAAAAAAAATGGCAGGAAAAAAATATATAAATATGCAGAACTGCTGTCTTGCTGCCAATTATAACAGGTTTCTCTAACTTCTTGACAACCAGAGGCTTTAAATGAATGAGAGATTATTATTGGACAAAATACATTATTTTGTGGAGAGGTAAATTAAGAGAAAGCTAATATCCATATCCATCAAACTCCTGCTGTCTACTAAGCCTCACTGGAGTTCAGTCTTCATTTACTGAATATAATTCATCTGGAGATGAGGTAACACTCCAGGTTTTCTCTAATGCTTTTTTGGACCAAACTCATTATCTCAGTTCCAGAAGAAACTAATGTAAAATGAATTCCACTCCCAGTGTGAAGGTGGGAATAAAGCAGTGTTTTCTTGTGGGAGACTTAGCCACACTACAACCAATTTCTGATGCAGTCCTCCAATGTTTTCGTTTGTAGGGACATTGGGAGATTTGTGTTACCTGTCCAGAGTTGTTCCAGGCTTATCACAAAACCACCGCTCAGGTAGAATGAAGTGAAAAGGACATTGCCAAAAAAAGCTGAGAGCTGTAATGTTGGCAGCAGTGCTGCCACCCAAAGTGCCATTGCATGGGCACAGTATACAGCCAGCCACACCGAGAAGAAGTTCAGCAGAAAATGTTGTGCTTCAGGAAATAGATTTGTCAGCCAGTAGATGGGAACCCCATAAATTATAACAAAAGCACAGTGCTCAGGAATCTCTCCCAAAATCTGTTCAGGAAGGGAGAGGAAAAAAAAAAAGGAAAAATAAGTTAAGCAACAAGCACAAAATATTGAGATGCTCCTTAATGTATTTATGAACTATTCAGAAAAGCTTCAGGAAGTACCTCCTTAGAATGCAATTGCTGTTTTTTCCTTAGTTGTGATAACACCTGTAACTAATTGTTAATTCAGTAGGCCTTTTGTTACAGATTGGATATCTTGTTTTGTTACAGTTTTTGCTGTTTCTAAGAATTTAGGAGATTCCCTGAGAACGAGTGTGTCTGAGAGCAGGTACTGTTACTGACTCACTGTGTTTTGTCCAAACTTGGTGGAAGATAACATGACATCAAATTTGAAATAGGCTGTTGATCACTTCCCCTCTTTGTCTCAGAGATAGTCTAGCTAGTATTTACTTAACTTGCTGTAAAAGTATAAATATATATATATATATGTTTTGAATTTTCACAAATATCTAAAGATATATTAGATATGTATATCTTTACATATGAAATATATATACACAGTAAATATGTGTGGATATACACAGCTCTACATATATGTGTCCCAGGACTACATATATGGAGGTACATTTGTATATACATCTATATATGTGTAGTACTATGATTACTTTTTCCAAAGAGAGTTACTACCATCCTCTAATACCAAGGTTGTAACAAATTACATCTACTCCTCTATGAATAATGTGCAATTTTTGTGACACAATGCAAAGAATATTTTTCTCTGGCAACCACTAATAAGCATTTAAAATCTTGTGCAGAAATGGAAACCTAAATTACAGATGCCATGGCAGGCAGAACTCATCTCATAGTGGCAACATCACAAAGAAGGGATTCTTCTAAACCCTTATTGAAAAGAGAATGTATTTTTCTTGATTTTTAATTGATTTCCAGAAAATCTAGCTCTTCACGCAGTTAATACATTTGTTTCTTTCTGATCAGTACAGATTTAGTCTGTTAGTTGTTAGTCCCAACAACTATTGGAAACTTAACAGCATTTTGCCATTTCTGTTTTGCTTTTGTTACAGTTTAATACTAATTCTCTGTTTTATAGATCAAAATGTAATCAAACTTTCAAAGATGCTCCAGTTCATGAAATATTAAGATATATAAAAGTGACCACCAAATTCAACTTCCAGAATTCCCAAGTTGTGGTCACAGAGCCTCAAAGCTCTCATCCATGAGATATGGCAACAGATCTAAACTAGTGTGAGGTTTAATCTTTTAATGTCAAGAAAGCAAGAATGATAGCCTTAGCTGACAGACACTAAAGAAAAAAGTCTGTGAACCTGATTATTAAAGAAGACTGTGTCATTCTTTTTTCTAACCCATCTGTGTCTATTTCCTGGTGACACAGCCACTTACCTTAGCAAAGAAGTATGGGCTAACAGAATACATTCCATTTTCCAAGTCATGATAAAGCATAGCTCTTTCTGAATGACCTACAGGGTAGAAACAAACAGGCTGGCTTCACCCTAGAGTCGCATTTAATAAACATAGTTTTTCATTGATTTAAGAATGTTCTGAATTTGGTTTATAACGTTTACAATAGAAGTCACACTTACATTTGGCAATAACATCCAAAATCACCGTGAATGGGATTAGTGCACCTATCATGTACAGCAGTGCTGATGTGTCACGAACAGAGAGTCTCTTTTCGTGGCCATAGTATAAAAATCCAATTAATAGTGACATGAGAAGGGCCTCAAGTCCATGGACTAGTAACGTTGAAAGATCTCTGAAGTCATTGGAGACTTGACGACTAGGAAAACAGTGACGTTAATCATAAGATATTGTACTTAATAATGCCAGTTATGTTGAGATATAATGCTCCAAATGCTTTGCTAACATCAGTTTATGGAACTGTCTCGACTTTGAGTAAGTCAGGAATTTGTCTATCTGCTTCCAAACATTGTTTTACTTAATTGAAGCTACTGGGCACCTGTAGTGCAGTTTTTCAGGTCTGAAATGCTGAAAACTTGAAGGAAGGCAATGAGGCAGGATGATCTGGTTTTGGAGATGTTAGAAGCAATTGTTTCAGTAATAGAAGTCTCTTTTAAGGGCCTAGAACACCAGCTGGTACTAGCAGTGATATTCTACGTGTATTAAGCAGGTTGGCTATATTTCTTTTGAGTACAAAAGCATGCATCTCAACTATCAATATCCATCCATGATTGCTCTAATCGCTGAAGCCTCCTCTGCTTCAGATCTCAGGCAGAGACATGAGGACATCAGTGTCTGAGCCTACCACAAGGCTGCCTAGGCTTGCTAAGGGTTGAGACACCTTGATTTGGCACAGAGATCAGAATGGAGGTACCCAAAACTGGGACGCATGTTCCTGAGCCTGGAGGCTCCTGCTGCTGCCCAAAGCTGCAGCAATGTGAGCTGGAGATGATTTTTGTTTGGAAGGAGCCCTGTGGCAGAAAAAAGGAGTACATACAGGACTGCTGCCCTGCTCAGAGGATTGGGGTGATCTGGTATAGCAACACCTCAGCTCCATAGCTTACTCAGGGCCTAGTGCTAGGCAAGCACTTTCAGCATGCTCTCACTTCACATTTTGTACTTCTTAATGCTTTAAAATACAAATGAACACAGTGTGTAATTGTTAATGCAGGAGATAAAGTTACCTTAATAGCACAGTGAACTGTTTTAAGACTCCTGGTAACTGATCACTTGAATGGTATGGCATGTTGATAACCTCTTCTGTTTTTAAAGGAGAGCTGACGAAAAGAAAATGAAATTAGCCCAGGTTGTAGCAGTTATTCCAGATCTGTCACGTGGCTCTGTTTTCTTTACCTTTGCTTGCTGGTAGTGGTCGCAACATTGTCACCTTCATTTGCTTTCCATAAGAAATCATCGAAATCTTTGATTTTTTCTTGGAACAAACTAGCAAGAGTATTTGCTCTTTTTAGGCTTTCCATCTCCTTTTCTGTAGTCTGTTTATCAATGCTGGTCAGGTCAACTGCAAGATATTATTTGACATGAGACCGTATGCTACAGATGTGATCATTTTATCATGCGTTTAGAATCACAATTCTCATTGTGAACAGACTGTACAACCTGTGTGCATACATAAGCTACAGTGGTTAAAACTTAATAGTTACTTTAGGTGGGTACTGAGAAAGCATGAGAATACTAACCAAGGAAAACATAGCAGCAGCAACAGTAGTTCATTTAGCTTTTTAAAAATTATTATTAATTAACAAATTATTTTTTTAAATCTAAACTAACAATAGTATTTTCCAGTGCTGACCGTCAGTGCAGAGTGAGAATGTCTGTTATTTTACAGATACTTTCTGGGAGAATCTGCACATTTATTAACTCCTTTCATTGAGCTGATCTTCTCTGAACCACACTGTAGCAGTTAGTCCATCAGGAAAATGAGTTGTAGTCTACCTTAATTAACTCTTCCCTTCTGATATTGTCCCCCATTTCTTTAATCCATCGCATTTCTGTATTTTTGTATATTTGTGTTTCTTTTAGGTAGTCCTCCTTGCGGTGGCATCCTCTGCCATTGTTTTATTTCTACTTTCCATATGCCCATATTCTCCTCCCTGCCTGTCTGCTGTGGTTCTGTGCATTGCACTCAACCGTCTTCCACCGCCTTTTCTCATCCCTCCCTGCTTCCATTTTGGTAGGAGGTTTGTGTCCCATGGTCTCTGTTCTCATACAGGAGTTCTGCAGGACTTTGTTAAGGTTATGCAGGACATTGGTGACAAAGGTCTTTTTTCAGGGCTTGATATTAAGATTAATTTCTGTTGATCTCTGCATAGCTGATAAGAACTGACACTGTCTGCCACATAGGCACAGTCAAAGAGGTTACTCTAATGCATTGCGGTCATTGTCCTTGCTAACTTGAATGCAAAGACCTGAGGGCAATAACCAAAGCAGCCTCTGTGGTAAATACCACTGCCATTAGATTAACAAGGTGAGATTCCCTTTGAAAGTTGCAAAAATAAAACAAACAACAAAACAATGAGATTCAGAACCCTGTAGTTAAATTTCTTTGAGAACAGGAATAAAAAATTACTGTTATGTATTTTTTTTCCCTCCCTTCCAATATGCTTAGTTGGACAGCACTCTTCGTTTACTGTTCCAGGTACTTATTATTTGCCCCCCTGGGAAACTGCCTTCCCGTGTATTTCTTGAATAAAATTCTGAGAACCAACTACAGAAAGAAATTGATCAGCTCATCCGAGTCCTTCTCAGTGAGGGTAAAAGTTTCAACAAGCTGAAACATGGGAATAAGCGTGCTAAGCTTGTGAAAGAGTTGCTGCATCTGGCATGGTTGGGAGGAGGATTATTTAAAATTGTTTTTTCTACTCTTTATTTTTATTCCATTTCCTGTATAGACAAATAAGGATTATGTAAAAAAGAAAAAATAAAAACAAAACAAAACAAACAAAAAACAAACTAAAACCTGACCTTACTACAGTATTGATTTGAGACAGTGATAAAGCATGTCTAAGGCAGGTCAACAAAAGTCAATGTTTGCAGATACACCCACAAGAGCAAATGACTTCCAAAAAACTTTTTTTATGACAGTACTTGGTACTAACCATAGAAATCTGCAGGATTGCTGTACCTTGGGCAGGGATAGCCTAGTTCTGTGAAATACTGGACCATGTCTCTAGCTGTTCCAGAATAGATGGTGACTCCAGAAGTCATCAGAAGAACTAAATCAAACAGTTGGAAAATATCTGAACGGGGCTGATGAAGTGAAAGAAGAACTAATCTGTTTCCTCTGGCCAGTCTGGATAATGTTATCACAAGGTTATGTGCAGTAAAACTGTCCAGTCCAGACGTGGGTTCATCAAGTATCAGTATTCCTGCCAAAGACAGTGAGTTTAGCTCATTTGGAAAATATGTTCTAAGTGAAAAGCTGTTAGCACATGAAATCTCATGGATGTATTCCCTTTAAAACATTCTAAAGCGTATTTCATACTCGAATTGTATAATATTCAATCATGACAACTTTTTTTTTCTCACTATTTTTTTGAAGGTAATAACTAAGATTAACTATTTTAAATTCTATCTCGCTCCTACTGGAAAGAAGAATAAGGTTTTTTATTTCCATTGAGATGAAGATTTAGGTTCTTTATTAAATTTGCATTCTTCTCCACAATTCTTGTACTTTAAACAAAATTCAAGTATGTGAATATGCAGTAGTAATACTTTTATATTCTACCTGCTGGAATATTTAAGCCAAAATGCACAATATTTAGATCTCTTATGTTATTTGGGTAAATTCTCAGGTGATTAATTTACATGGCTTTTCCTCACAGTCCATCATCTATTTCATACCTGTTCACATCCACAGATGAGGAGTTATGCATATGCTTAAATTTTTTGTTGTTGCTGTTTTGCAATTGATTACTAAAAACTTGCAAGGATTTTATTGCACTGCAGTGTTTTTGTTGTTAAGAAACTTAATGGCCTCAGTATGCACAAGGCAATGTCTGTACAGAGGCACGGTTTCTGTGACAAGGGATATAATTTATGTTTGAAAAGTAAAGAAGTCTTTACTTAAATTTCCTTGAACTAATTCTTTTTTTTTTTACTTCAGTACATGCACATCTATTCCTGAGCATCGTTTAGAAAAAAGAAAGGCTTCTACTTTCACTGTAATAGCAGAAGTATAACTCAATGGAAGCTAGAATTTTTCAGATCCATTTCCAAGTATTTCCAAGTGGAGTTAGAAAAGGAGTGAAAGAAAATGTCACACAACAAGAGGCTCAGCTAAGATCATTAGTGCTGTTTTGTATAAGAGCAGGTAGGGAATTCACTCCTGCAAAATCAACTGCAGATTCAGCCTCATCTTTTGCCTCTACTGAAGAGGATGGAAACTTTCTAGTGGCATAAGCCAGCCACGTCAGAGTGTTGCACAAGAGTGCAGTGACTTCCTGTGCTGCCAAGAGAATGACCTTCGCTGTTAATGTTGTACTTGTGAATAGGTTAGACTGAAAGAAAGAAAAGCAATCCAAGGTTTATAACAGATAACCAAGTCTCCAAAGTAAATTGTGGCGTACAGTCAGGAAAAAACAAAACCTCATGTGGATGTGCACAAACTGGAGCACTGCTTTGTGGGTGACTTCTGGCAACATTCAGCAGTTTGTTTGATGGTGAGTGGAAGCTTCCAAAGGGGACTTTGCCTGGCTCTGTCATTGCTGCTGCATTGGCGAAGCTGGCAGAAGTGAGAGAGGGCTGCTAAACTTCCCTCCAGGGATTCCTTCCTCCTGAGAGCCCTGGCTCCAGGGGCAAACTTCTGCATGGCTTTTCCCTGAATCCATCCTCTTGTGTTTTCTGACTGCCCTGTTTCCCTCAGGGGTTTGTGGTGAGCACGAGGAAGTTGTGTGGGTTTTGCTCACCTGGGTTCCAGAGCAGCTGCACACCAATGCTCACCCTCCGCCTCTCACCTCCTGAAATGCCACGGAGGTACTCATTCCCTACCCTCGTTTCCGCACACTGCCGCAACCGGAGCTCTGCTATTACATCTTCCACCTGGGGGAATAAAAATAAGACAGTTGGTTTGCACGTTTATGTACAGAAAAAGCTGAAAATGAAGTTGACGTAGTTAAAATTCATCTGGATATTATGGTGCTGTCTGATCAAGAGCCACTTGAAAACAAATCTTGATTTTGGAGATATCATTAAAAATTGCTCAGCAATCAGCAGTATATCTCTCCTTCCAGCTTCTCTAATACTTTCTCTAGATTGTCATTTTTTATGCTCTTTGGAACAATTGCTGGTTTCTACCTTGAAAAAAAAGGAGGTGGTTTATAACTCATAATTTAAATTAAAAAAAAAAAAAAAAGCCAGATTAGCTGTTCTGACTCCAAACACACTGCATCTCTTGGATAACTTCTGTCAGGCACATTTTTGACAACTTTATTTTTTCCCAACAGCTTAATTACCCTTTTTTGCTTTTGTGAGTCTGAAAAATAAGCCGGAAGGCGCAGCTTGGCGACGAACAGCAGCGTTTCTCTGACAGTCAGGTGGGGGAGCAGTCGGTCGTCCTGCCGTACGTGTGCAATGCATTTCTTGACAAGCTGGGGAGTGCTGGGTTTGTTGTTGATCATAATTTGACCAGACTTGATTTTGCCTCCGTGATCCCGGCAGGTTATCACGTCAAGCAAGGATGTCTTTCCACCAGCTAGAACGATCAAAATTGGAAAATAAGTAAATTTCCAATATCACAGAAGTTTTCATTCAAAAACTTCTTTTCATGAATCCTCTCTGTTGCTTTTCTAATGCTGCAAAGATGGAATGGTCTCTCTTTGTACCCCAGTCCCCTTTTACTTTGGAGAGGTAGCTGAAAGGTGGAATCCTGGCCTGGCTGCAGGGCTGTCACCTAAACACTCTGTGTGATCTTGCTTATTGGAGGGAGCAGTGGGTTCAGAAATGGCAGCTGGAATAGCTGAAAGACTAAGTCATTGAATGATTGTACTAACAATAGCAATTTTAATCATGATTAAATAAAAATTACTATGATTTGAATAAGACAAAAAGTCATTTAAATAATTAAGAAAAGCTGGCTTATGTTAAGAGGTGAGGAATAAAATCAAAATCTGATTTAGCGAATGACTTTTTCCCTTATGCTGTATGATACTTTGTGTAAACACAGAGTGCTCTCATTATGATTAGATGTCATTTATTTCCAGATTTCCTGTTAAAAGATTAACTCTACACTTGTTTTCTAATACATATATTTTAAAAGGGAAATGCATCCAACTGTTGAGTATGTATTGCTTAATTTAAGAGTGATATTGATTGCCATTGATGTTGTGAAACTCATCAGCAGTTTAACCCATTTAACTAAGGCACTTGATAAAATAGAGGATAAACAGCTTTTAGTGACTAGTCTGCTAAAATGGGTATGTGTTCGGTGCACAATACCTTATAACAGTAGTATAAGTGTATCTCAGTATGTTATTTCATGTTATGGGGAATCTCTAAGGTGCAACTTTAGTTTCATTACAGATGCGTGCTAAGAAAAATTCCACATGACAATGGGGTAGAAAAAACAGAGACCTGTTTTGAAGACACTGTAAGTCAAACAGAAGAGGAATTATTTTCTCAAGTTTTACATGAATTAATCTGAAGGTGATTGTTTATCCTATAAGAATTGTTTGCCTGTGAAGGGAGTTGCAATTTGTGGCTGTGCTCCACCAGCTGCCACTGATCTTTGCAGTGTCTGGCTTTGTATCTGCTATATAACTGCGTGAGGTCTGCGTTTCTACATTTTTGTTTTGTTTTGTTTTCTGAATGGGAGCTGCTTCCCATGTATACAGAGGTGAGACTGCAAACTACATTTGCAGCAACACATCGCTGCACCTCAAGAAACAAAGAGCAAATGTACAAATCACAGTAAAAGCTGGTTTTGTAAACAAATTCAGAATACATCTTTCTCCACGATGTATTAAGCAATGCATTTCCAGTAGTTGTTTCTCTGCTAGATTTTGCTGTTCAAAGGACTGAGGAGTATCGTTTTCAATTGTGTGCATTTTATCCAAGGGTTGATCAAATCATGAAACTTTGTTGCTCTTACCAGTGCTTCCTATAATAGCTAGCATCTGACCGCTGTGAACTTTTAAATTCAGGTTCTGGATTATTGTCACATGAGAACTGGGACTTGAGTTCCAGGGACATGGCAGTTGCATCTGCCTGAGTTTCTCATACCAGGGGATCTGGGATGCCAGGTTAACCTACCAAAGAAAAAAAAAACAAACCACATATTTTCAATTCAAACAATAATCTTCTTAGTAATAAATACTTTTGAATTTGTTGCAAAGCAGACAATGTGTTAAAATAATATTGTTAATATTCAGAAATAGAGATGAAATTTATTTTCCAGACATGTATGTTTTTCATCCTTTGATTCTTATTTCTGCTGATCACCAAAACTATCTGTCCTCTACATTACGTATGTAACATGTAATGTACATGTATATGTAAAATGTACAAAACCAATAAATTATTTTTTTATTACAATGTAAAATTACTCAAAACTGGAAATTTTGAAGACTACTTCAGGTGCCCCATGGCACAAAGAGAGGTGACAAATTTCACTCTTTTCCTGAAATCCTCCTTATATTTGTCATCCGTGTCATCCTGCCATGTCTCCTGCATGCACATTCTTGCCAGCAAAGGCTCCTGCCATCCCTGGCTAGATGGAAAGTCCCTCTGTTTCAGTCTTCAAAGAAATAATTTAGCTTGAGGCTGAGAAAACAGACTAGAAACTTGTCCTTTTTTTCCTGTGTCATCCTCTACTTTATTCTAAAATTATTTCTAAAATGACTTACAAAATGAAACAAGAACTGCTGCATATGTTCTCTGCTCAAGGGAATTACACAGAGTGGAGTGTTTACCTGGTAGTTGAGCTCCTTGACCTCAAGAACATTTGATTTTCCGCTGTATGTGAAATACAGGCTGTTATCTTCTTCAGAACAAAAAATACTGTCCTGGACCTTGATGTGGAGAAAGTTAGTTACAACAGTTAATTGCACTACCTAAAGAGCTGTTAAAATTTGATTACAGAGAAAAAAAGAAATAGAAAAAGAGAAATAGAAATGGAAATACTTGCAGCGGGATATACCAGTATTGTTAAGTGACCATAGTACAGAAGTTTGAAGGGTTGAAATGTTATCTGTTAGCAGGCATGAAGTGCAGTTTGTTCTAAGGATATGTCAAAGGGGCTGAATGTGCTGTGCTGTGTTCACCTGTTAGCTTTCAGTTGAAATAAGTCTATTTCTGAAATTGAGCTAAACGCTATGCCACCATAAGGAGATGAGTCTAATCGCTGTTCTGTTCTGTTTCTTTATTGAGGGAGAAATGGATGACTGTTGGAGTGTTAATGTCTACTGGATCAAAATGGTACGTATTGAGATCAACGTTTTATGGCAACTAAAAATTCAAGTACACTAGAAGCATGCTTGTTGTTTAATTTATCCATACTGTACCGTAGTGACCTGAAGCAGTTAGTTCACCACTGCACACATACAGAAGATGATCTGCTACTGTTAGTGCTTATAAAGAGCAAATGGTAGCTGTAAACAATGTATGCTCATAATCAGTCAGGGTATTAATTTAACTAACCAAAATAACCAAATACCCACTATTTCTGCTGAACAAATGTCTTGTGAAATAATAGATAAAAGGTGCATCATCCTCAGTCATCATTCAAAGATCACCCTAACCTCTGTATCCTTTGGTATAACAGGGGCTAAGGCTCTTCCAGCAATTCATAGCCTGAGTTCTCATTTCACCCAAATCATGTAACTCTCAGCTTCAGCTGAGGGCTGCTAGAAGAGCTCCTTTCCCCTGTTCTCTGTCTGGATGTGGAAAGCAGCATGATGCTAAGTTGTCTGAAAAGCAGTATTAAAACCTTGCCAGCTCTCCCTGCAGTCCCTGGAGGAGGAAGCTTGGGCACTGGGCATCACCCCGCAGCATGCCCGCAGCTGGCCCTCTCACAGCTCTCACTCACCGACGTGCTTGCACGTGTGTCCCAGCTCTGGCTGGCATCTTCCAGAGAGATGTTCTCCAGGGTTTTCTTCATGTTGGCCGCACAGGGCCTCACGCCCTCTGCTGCTCTGGTGATGGGCTCCTGGAAATTTGTGGGAAGCCTTCTTTACTTGCTTTTGAGCTTTCCAAGTGCCTTCAGAGCCGTGCCCTGGCGTCTCTGTGGCAGGCGTGACCCTGTGGACAGGGAAATACTTCCCTCCTCCCAGGCACTGCCAGCTGGGGCTAAAGGTACATCAGATAGGCGATTAGCTGAAGCTGCTATCAGTCGCTCTCTAGAAAAGAAAGCGCGGAGAGACGCTCTGTTTTTTCATAGGCACTTCCCAGAGTGGTGGGTGCCGGGGCAGCGAGTTGCTCCAGCCTAGGAGGAGTGGGGAGCTGCCCCCCAACCCCCCCGGTGGAAGCATGGTGGCAGTAGAGGGCACGAGGCTGGCAGCGTGAGGGCAGCGGCCCGTGGGGCTCTGGTGCCAGAGGATGTTGGGCAAAGAGTCTCCCACCCTGGAGAGGGGTGGCAGCAGTGGGCAGGCAGGCGAAACGAAGTCCGCGGCACAGCCCCCCAACAGCATCAGTGTGCAGGGGGTCTCCTACAGTGTCAGGTAGGACCAGGGATGGAGACAAGGTGAACCTCTGCCTGCTGAGAGCTGCCCCAACCCTGGGGAAGGAGGGGAGAGATCTGGGACAGGCGTACTGCGGGCTTGGCCTGGGGCTGGTGAAGAGTGAGGGCCATGGTGGGGCACGTAATGGAGATTTATTTCCAACGCTCGTGTGTGTTTGTAATGCAAAACTTTTTGTCTTCATTGTTTCTTCCTTTCTGATGTTTGTTTTCCAAGAGAGAGTGTTGGCCCATGGTGGAAAGTTCCTTTATACCATACGAAATGGACTCGGCAAATACTTAAAGATGTTTCATTTCACATAGAGAGTGGCCAGATCATGGGAATTTTAGGAAACTCTGGTAAGTTGTTCCCTTACGTGCAAAGAAATAAAATCAGAGTTATTACTGGCGACTTCCACTGCAGTCTGAATGTGACTGAGGTCTGTACTTTAAATAATGAAATTGCAGCTGTGTTAACCCCTGCTTTGTGAAAACATGACACTTGGTTTCCAGAGTTCTATCTTCTGCCATCTAACTAGCAATTACAACTTCAGTAACAGTTAAGGTTACCTCCAAATGCAAATGTTTTTTCTATCGAGTGTGAATGTGGGAAATAAATGCTAATTCACGCATATTCTAGGTTTCCCAATTACTTTCCTATTACTTTCATTATATCACTTTATTTAATGCTTTCTTATTATCATACATCCCCATCCAAGTGATGCCATTGCTCTTGAGATTGCAAAATCCATCTCATCACTTAATTTGTTTTATTTGAAAGGATCTGGGAAAACAACACTTCTGGATGCAATATCAGGAAGACTGGAACATAAGAACAACTTTTTTGGTGAAGTGTATGTGAATGGTCATCGGCTGAAGAAGGAACAGTTTCGAGATTGCTTCTCTTATGTACCACAGGTATCTCCACATTTGTTTATGTGTACTGTGATTTCTCTTTTGTTACTGTAATAGTATAATGTATTCCCACAGCACTTTTACTACTAGGTTTGGTACAAAACAGTTAATAAATTGCATGAATGAATTGAGGGAGTGTGAGCAAAGCACTAACTGCTGGACTAACTGAACTAATTGCTGCTGCTTCTTTATGTTTTTCTTAGAATGATGCTTTGCTAAGCTTCCTCACCATAGAAGAGTCCCTGACCTACACAGCTTTACTTGCTCTTCAGAAATGCTCCAAAAACTTAATCAAGAAGAAGGTCTGTGTATTATCATCTTCTGCTAGGAATGCAGACATGACATCATGTAATGCTTTTACAGGCAGTGCTTACCATCTGTGGTTGTGGTTTATATTTATGCTGTTTCATAGTCCTTATTCTGCAGCTGGAGAGATATCCTTCTGCTGAACAAAGAGCAGGACATAGACTCCCTAATGCTCACCACCTCTGCTGGGAGCTTGTGCTGATGTCCCAATGAATATCTTTTAAAGCTACTATTTAGCTTTAAAAATTAATATTTCAGCTATGTTTGCAAATCAAGATGAAGCCGTGATTTGGAGTGGAAAGAAAAAAAAAAAGAACAAAAACTTTTATTTCAAGTTTTTTAGGTTCACAGAGGTTGTGTGGTGTGTCAGGGCAACCCTGCAGAGTTGTGTTAAAATGCTCCCTAGGAACTTGCTGGTCTTGCTGAAGACCAGTTGAGATGCTGAGGTATTTGCGGGAAGGGTTTGTATTTCAGGTAGGACAAAACTTCAGCCCAAAGCTGCAGCAGGTACTGCTGCTGTATATGTTATTGGTACAGAGTTCAGCCCCCATTGTCCAGCTGGAAAACCCAGCTCACCATAATGCTTAAAGCCTTGTGTGCTGAGCAGTCTTATGAACAGCAGAGCTGACTCTGGCACTACTCTGGCTCCTGTGGGAACCCTCTCACTACCTAGAGCAGCCCTGAAATATACCATTCTACTGAGCTCCTTAAAAGCTACCTAAATACACATTTCTGATCTAATAGAGGGCTCTTTTTGTCCTCAGCTCAGAAGTTCCTGATCAGAGGTTCTTGCTCTCTATCTATCTTTTCTCTTCACCCATCTTCCCTTCAGTATTTTTTACTTCTCCAAAATTGATTTGCCTTTCTGCGCTCTTATTTTGGAAGCCAGACTAGGGCATTATTCTTAATAATATAATACCCAGCCCTGCATCTGACCTCCTCATCTCTTAGTGTCAAATGAATCTAAAATTCTACTCATTTTAGGATATGTAGAAATGAAAAAAAAAATTGTAAAAGTAATTGAAATACTGCATTAAAAATAATCTAATATAAATCAGGCCCAAATCTTTCCAATTACAGTGGATGCAAGCAACACACTGGGAAAGACTCTCCTTAAAGTTTTGCCTTCTTTTTCCCCCTTCAGTTTTTGTTTTTGTTTTTCTGAGTTGAACAGTGATTAGTCTTTCTGAATTGTAATTCTCTTTCAGGTAGATGCAGTTATGGCTGAGCTGAGTCTTAGCCACATTGCCAACAAAATAATTGGAAGCCAAATATACATAGGAATTTCTGGAGGTGAGAGGCGCCGTGTTTCAATTGCAGCCCAGCTATTACAAGATCCCAGTAAGTACCACTAAGTGGATTTTGAACATAAAGCAGAGCAGTGCTACTTTGTTCTTCTGACATGGGCCTCCATAGCCCTCTTTAAAATACAAATGCATTTTTATTCTGTAATTCAGTAGAAGCTAGGCTGGTAATGATGGAGAAGGATGAGCCATAATTCAGGTTTGCCATTAATCTATTACTGGTCTTGGAAAGCTGTGAAATCTAAAATCTTAAGGACTGAACATGTGTTCAGACTCTTTTACCTCTTTCTGGGCTTGCCCTTCCCACATATGCAATGTTAGTTGTGACACTTTATGATTTGTAGAACCAATCACCAGAGCCCTACATATGCATGCCCTGAGTCTTGCAGTGGAGCAGCTGACATCAGGCCATGTATGTGTGTACTAGATGGGGTCAGAAAGGCAGTAGGCATACAAACTTTGCTGACTTGGATAAGACAGAAACAGAGCAGAGTAGATTGCTCAGGAGTATAATAGCTCTTATGTGGTCTTTCACTTAGATGTAGATGCATACCACGCCTCCTTATGTCTTAATTTTAGTGTGAAGAAAAAAAGTCAAGCGAATGAAAATCAAAGCTGAGTAATAGTGTGAGCAGGATTAACCATGGGAAGCAGCACTGGAATTTCATCAGTTTTAGGACAGTTTCTTCAAGATGCTGGAATCTTGTGGAGTATACCACGCATTTATTGGACCCCAGAGTCCTGTTAGTCATTCAGATGGAACAGGACTGCAAGATAGAAGGGAAAATTTAGATAGCAAAGTGAAATCTATTGCAGGTACTGTGTGCTAATGGTGACTCCTGGACAGTTCACTAGAATATTTCTTACTCAGTAAGCTCATATTATAGTAATTCTGTGTAGATAAACATAAAGAGAAAAATGTTCTTCCCTATCCTTAAAGCCTAACCAAGACTGCTATATATCACCTATGTGAAACTAACTGATTTGACTGTAACTTTTACCCTTCCATGTCCAATAAAATAATGAAGAAACTACAATTTTTAAAAATGCATTTATTTATGGAATTATGTGTCCTGTATTTTTTGTAAAACTCTTAATTTGTCCATAATTAATTTAATTCTCTATATATTTAATTCATATAACTTCTAGCTGATTATGTCAGCTGTATTTACATTTGTGTACATGCTGAATTTTACCACAGTTCTTCTTAGAAGCAAGTGTACTTTAAATCTGTTTTGCTAATTTATGGATTTCACTTGAACTTAGGAAAAAAATCATTATGCTCTGATGTCCTGTGAAGTTCTCTATGTTCTTATTCACAGTAGCTGAACCTGAGTCATAGAGTCTAACTAAAGATGAAATAGCAAGCTACAGTGATGAATGTGATTGCTGTGTTACACACACAAGTTCACATGTACAGTTATTTCTACATCATTTTTCAAATTAGCTTCAAATGCAGAAGCCGTAACATTTGCTCTCCATTCACCTGAGTTTTAATGCTCTTTCTTGTTGTTTCACAGAGGTCATGCTGCTCGATGAGCCAACAACAGGGCTGGATTGTCTGACTGCAAACCAGATTGTCTCACTGCTTGTAGAGCTTGCACACAGAGACAGGATTGTCATTATTACCATACATCAGCCTCGCTCAGAACTCTTCAGGGTAAATAATACTTGCTCAGCATTTGATTTTTTACCATCTTTTTTATTATTTAAGTCCTTTTCACAATAAAAGGACAAGATCCAGTACAGTTGTGTTAAAATGCTCCCTAACTTTTCCCCTGTGTAAACAGGCTTGTCTTTAACTTTGTGAGTCTGGCCTTCTGCCACCTGCAGTGCACATTAGGACACACACTGCGCTGTGCCAATAGCGCTGAGACTGTGTGCATAACCATTATGTTACACAGCTGCCCAGATAAAAAATACTGGGAGAAGCCATGTAAATCCCCCACATGTGCAGGCATGGTGAAAACTAGCATTTTATTTAGCTTTAAAAATTAATATTTCAGCTATGTTTGCAAATCAAGGTGAAGCCGTGATTTGGAGTGGAAAGGAAAAAAAAAAAGAACAAAAACTTTTATTTCAAGTTTTTTAGGTTCACAGAGGTTGTGTGGTGTGTCAGGGCAACCCTGCAGAGCTTGCTCTAGGGTGGGATTTTCTTCCTTCCCATGACCATTTTGAACTTGCGCCGTTCCATGAACATAGGGCACCTCTCTGGCTGACTAAATGGAGTGTGAGTGATTGCAGAGCCATAGGGAGTGATGGTGCTTATCTGGACTGGAATTCGTTCTGGTGCCTTGGGAATATGAGCTGAGCATAGCTAGTGGGAACCCTGCCCTGACTTACACCCAAAGAGCAATGCTCTTCAAGTCCTTTATACATCAGGTTAGTTTTCCCAATAATCTAGGGATTTTGCAGAATGAGACTGTTAAGCAGCAAAGGAGGTCAAGTCAGTAAGTGAAGGTGCATTAGAAATTAAGTCAGAAGTCCACAGGACTTATTTCTGTTCGTGGGTTATGTCTGTATGCTGCTGGCTTCAAAAACTTTGAGAAACACCTAGTTTTAAGAGCTTACAAATTGTCATCTTGCATAACCATTGAGAGGAGTGATGGAAAGAGCAAACTTCCTTTGACAGAAATGTACTAAGGAAGTTTGAATGTGCCAAATCTATTTTTCCTGTCAAAGCATTTTCATTCTAAGACAGTAGCTGTACTCGAGAATTAATGTGCTTCTTCACGGTATCTTAATTTGTCCCCACAGTTATTTGACAAAATAGCCATCATGAGCTTTGGAGAAATGGTTTTCTGTGGGAACCCTATGGAAATGATCACGTTTTTTAGCAACTGTGGCTATTCATGTCCTGAACAGTCAAATCCTTTTGATTTCTATGGTAAGTTTATCTAAGCTGTTTGGTAAAACAAACGGGTTTTCTTCCCCAAGATGAAGATTTTTCCATAGATAGGAATGTGTTTGAATTTTTCTCTGACTTCACAGTTGTGCTCAGCTCTGAGATGAAAAGAGGACAACCACATGTCCATGGGCAACATAAAACAACAGTTTGCAGTAGGACTGAAACACAGATAGCAATAAAAAGGGAATTTTGTATTTATTAAACCCCTGGGTTCCTGATGACATGTCCCTGTGGCTATCCATTGAACATAAGGATATTAATTTGATCCCAAAACTGTGGAAAGCATTCATAGATATTTGTGGTGCCAAAAAACTGAGCAAAGTTGTTGCCTTTTGTGTAGGATAGAAAAACTAGAGGATATCCAGGGGATGAATGTCCAGACATTCACTATCTGAGATTTCAAAAAGCTGTGGGAGTTTCTAATACCAGGGTGAGCTACTCAAGTAGAATGTACAGATTCTTCATATGATGACAGCAGGCTGTTTGCAAAAGCTTTGAGTTCTGTTCTACCAATGCAGGATCAAAGAAGTGACTGTAAGAGACTGTGAAAATGAGGCTTGGTTTCGTTGCTGGGCATCTGTGTACCCAACCTAAGTGGAAAAAAAGAATATGTCTACGTGTTTGTGTGTGCCTGTGTGTACATTTATGTGCGTGTATTTTCTAAAATCTGGTATGAAAACTGATTTCTGACTATAATAAATGAATGTTAACCAGGGAATGTGACCAACTGAAAAGCTGTATTCAGAAACATGGCACATTCAGAGAAGGCAGTGTTTTTCTATTGTCTAGATGGCATCCTAAATTCAGAGAGAAGAGAGGATGGTTGTTGACACGAAGCTAGAATGGGATGAAGCTGAAAATACTGGTGTGACAGTGAGGATAATTTTGTCTTCATGAATTTGAATAGTCTTGAAATGCATAGATGATTTGAGATTTAGACCCACCTTTAAAACAGCCTGGTAAAGAAAGTACTGCATTCTTTAAATGTCAACCTTTGAATGTGACAAGAAAAGGAAAAAATACAGTTTAGAGCTAAGAATCATCAGAATATTTAGTCTTCAGAAAATTGGTAGTTTATATTTTTTGTGTGATTTAATGATGTGAATGAAGGCACAGATTCTGATATCGTTTACACCAGCAGCAGAGGAAATAAGATCTAATGTATTGAACATAGGTAAAGCACGACAGGCACTAGCTATTTGTTCTCGTGACTGGTCTGTTTCATCATTTTTTTTGTTAACATGCCTGGCTGCCGTATGGTTATTGTGTGACTTAGAGCAAGTCACATTGGGCAGGTTTTAAAAGCGTGGCCCACTTTCGGGTGTTCATATTTAGAATTAAGTCTTCAGTTTTGATATGTTCACCATTAAAGGCAGTTATGCTAAATTTCAGTTTTCAGAGCACTAGGGAATTATTCATAAGAATTCCAGTTTTTCGGACAAACGGAGACTGTTGGACAAGGGATGCAGATACCCTTTTTTCCTGTTGATTTGTCTTTTGAAGTTGAATATAACATTGTAAAACTGCCATCTAAGGATGATATGAACCCTAGGAGTAGATCATCTTTCATCCTCAGCTGGGAATCTGTGTAGCTCTCAGTAGCTGTGGCACTTCACTGGTGTGCGGAAAGGCTGAAGGTCTGAATTGCACACTGTTAAGTCTTCACATTTGTTCATAAGCCTCGAGGGGCCTACAGAGGCCACAAAACACAGAGATTTATTGTGGTTGCACAGTCGTTCATTCAGTTTCAGATAGAAAGGAAGGAGTAAAAGAAACTTCATTTATTTCAGTGAACCTTTTATTTGCAGGTTTTAGGATAGAGACATGGAAGGGTTTGCTGCAAGTGGGGAATAGATAATCATAGAATCATCATAGAATCACAGAATGGCCTGGGTTGAAAAAGGATCTCGGAGATCATTTAGTTTCAAACCTGTGCTGAGGGCAGGGTGGCCAACCAGTAGACCAGGCTGCCCAGAGCCACACTCAGCCTTGCCTTGAATGCCTCCAGGGATGGGGCATCCACAGCCTCTCTGGGCAAAGATTAGTAGGGCAAAGTGATGTATATATGCTAAATATTTTGTAAATTTACAGTGGACTTGACTTCTGTGGACACCCGAAGCAAGGAACGTGAACTCGAAACCTACAGTAGAGTTCAGGTGATTATATCAGCCTACAGAAACTCGGAGATTTTTAGGAAAGTACTAGAAACCATTGAGGGAACAAGGTTTATGAAAGACCTGCCACCCATACCATTCAAAAACAAAGACTCACCCAGTGCCCTTTCCAAATTATGGATTCTTTTAAGGTAAGACTTTTATTTATTTTATTTAAGAAAATAATTTTTCTTTTTATTCTCTTTATCCACTAATCTCTCAGGCTTTTTCTCTGTTTATGTAAATGCACTTCCTTGTTATTTCACTCTGTCACTTCACCTGTCTGTCTTTTTCATATTATCTTTTTGGGAATATTTTGTATGTAAGATTTGTTCAAAGCTAAATACCCAACCAGCACGTGGTCATTCATAGCTAACAAATATATTGCTGTTGTTTTGTTTCATCTACAGGAGGATAACAAGAAATTTCTCTAAAGATAAGATAGGCATAATCATGCGTCTCCTCCAGAATCTTCTGTTTGGCTTGTTTGTAGCATTTTTCCTCCTTAGACTAACGTCTGACCTGGATGAAGGAGCAGTACAGAACCGTGTGGGTCTCCTCTACCAGTGCGTGAGTGCCCCCCCCTACACAGGGATGCTCAATGCTGCTGCCCTTTGTGAGTTTCTGTCCTCTACTATGTGCAACAGCAGGTATAGCTGCCACTATTTTGTAAAGGGGAGCAAGCAGTTTTTGAAGATTGTCATTTAAAGGTTTCTTACAGTTTTGGGTAATATCGGAGCTGATAGAGAAGTGTGATAGTTGAAAATGAAGCAACAGCAAGCTTCACAATGAAGAAGAGCTTCACATCCAAGAGGCTGCAGGTTCACTGCACTTAATGAAACAGTATACCCCTAATCATAAAACCATTTGAGTTGAAAAGGACTCTTAAAGATCATCTAGTCTAACTCCCCTGTAATGATCCCCAGAGCTCAATCAGGTTGCTCAGAGCCCCTCCAACCTGAACTTGCATGACTCCAAGGACGGGGCAGTTCCCACCACTCCCTTTTTACAACTGAAGCATTATTCTGAACAAATAAAAATCCTTTAATTGCCTATACGTACCATTATAAAGACATGACAAAGTCTAGGTCTAAAATTTATAGCCTTAAGTAAGATCAAATGCAAAGACAGAGCAAATGGAGGAAGTACAAAACAGCCTTGAGAGCAAGGAAGGATAATTAGATTTAAGACTATTATGTGATGATTATATTTCTTTCAAAGGGTGTTTCTCTTACAACTACCATTGATTAGTCACACCAAGACCAACAGTAGTTTGTATTTACAGCCCTAAAAACTGTTCCGCTCATGCTGGGAACATACACTGCTGTCATCACCTTGAGATCAGAGCACATCAGTACGTTATTCAGTGATGGCAGCTTTTCCAAGACTTTATTTGAATCTGCTAAAAGAGAAGAGTACATGCTGCCTCCTCAGAGCTGTTTTACTCAGCACAGAAGCTCCCCTACAGTCTGCAGGGAGCAAGTTGTCCATTTGTAGTGGGAAGAGGAGAACAGGCTGGTTTATACAGAATGTTTCTGACAAATGCACAAAGCTGTCTCAGTGCTTAATGTCAATTTTGTCACAACAGGTCTTGGTCTCTTTATTTAAAGGTTATTTATTTCTTATATATTTAATCCAGTCCCACCTTTACGTGCTATCAGTGACCAGGAAAGCAAAGATGGCTTGTATCAGAAGTGGCAAATGCTTTTAGCTTATATCATACATTTCCTGCCCTTCAGTATTCTCAGCGTGGCAATTTTCAGCACTTTTATATACTGGTAAGTGTACCATCAAACAGATTGCTGTTTTCTTCTTGTATCTATTTCAGTTCCTTTGTCAGCATTAAGCCTCCTGGCATGGCTTAGTGCTGTTTTCTCTCAGAATGATCAAAGAGAAAGTTTAAGGAAAAATTATGCAATTCTAACCCTTCTCTTCCAGGCAGTCTTAAGATGAGATATGCACTTCTAAAAAGAGGTGTTAATAGGTTCAGGGAGTTGAGTGGCTCTTAGGAACTTGCTGGTCTTGCTGAAGACCAGTTGAGATGCTGAGGTATTTGCGGGAAGGGTTTGTATTTCAGGTAGGTCAAGCTTTGAATACACACACATGCAGAATTAATAACAGGTGAGTAAATAAAGCTGGCAGAATTGGTTCTTGATTAACCTGGGAAGTTTTAATGGGCCTGGGACATTCATCATTCTTATGCCATACAGAAAGTGTGAAGTGTCAGCTTATATTACATTTAAAATAGACAGGAAATAAGAGAGAGAAAGTGAGGAATGGCAATAGGCATGTGGCAGTAACAAAGCTTCAGATTTCCTTGACTATTTGGGGTTTAGCTATGGAATATGGTTATGATAAGATCTGGAACCTTCTCTTCCACTCTCCACAGAAGAGCACAGATGTAGATTTCTGGTTGTGAGAGAAAAGGTTTGATCGTGGAACTTGCTTTTTTTCCCTGATTACATTCCTTTTCTCATGTCATTGTGAAACAGGAACACAGAATTCGGTGATGAAATATTTCATCTTTTCATTGTTACATCTATCACATAGAGTTGCTATTCTTTATTCCTATTCCAACAATCTCTCATCTTCTTGCTTATTCTGAAGTTAATGCAGTCCATGGTTGCTATAATAATGTGATAGCAAGGTAGTAAGGACCAATTCCTGCACTTAAGTATTTTTCTGCATATTTTCCTATGAGAGGAAAGGTAGGCTGTGCACTGGAGATTTTTTTTGTTGTTGTTTTCATGTGACAGCTCATAGATAACAGACTGCAGTAGAACATTTACAAATGAATACCAGGCTTGTCTGTGCTTAGGATGCATGTTCTCTGGTCAGCCATTGGGAAGTGCTAAGCTGATAGTCCATTGGAAAAGATAGATGCCATTGGTAATTTGAAACTGAATTAAGTGAAAATGCATAAAATCCCATCAACTGTTGAATTAGAACTTCTGCACCAGGAGACAGTCTGCCAGGTGTATCCTGCAGTAGCTGTTTTCCTATCTAGAAAAACAGGTGAAAACAGACCAGTGTTTTCTTCTTGCTCTGTAATAGCTAACAAAGGGAAGCACTCAAGCACATAAGCATTTACCTCCTTCTTTTCACTTGGGGCCTCAATAACTGGTCTCCTAGATGAAAAGACTAAAAAGACATGAATATTATTCTGTTTTTGGTGCTTTTTTTTTTGTTGTTTTGTTGTGCTGCCTTAAAAGTCCTTTTCACAGACTAGCAGGAATTCTGTTTTCCCTTAAGCAAGTGCTGGGATGCACCATGCTCACCAGAGTGCTTCCATTCATTCCACCTACATGCCAGGGAGCTGATTTCTGAGGAGGGTGTGATTTGGAAAGTATCTTGTAGGGTCACCGATGTAAGGTTTGCAGGGTGCCTAAGAGTCACAAGTCACTGTTTGTCCCAAGCTACTGTTTGTCACTCATACTCCTTATCAAATAGGGAATTTGTATGGGCAAAGATTTTGCCCTCGTGCTTTAGTAGCTTCAGACACAATCAGTAATAAAGAATTTGATTCCAGTTAATATTTAACAATTTAGGCTTAGACGTATCTTTGCTATCTTGAAGCTTGTCTGAAAGCCATCAGTGAGCAAAGTTTTAGAGTGATTTTGTAGCACCCTTAGGCTACAAAGGGTCAGTAGTTTCTCTATGAAATTCTGAAGATTGCTTCTGTTCAGGACTAAACTTATCTCAATGGACCAGCTTTTGTCTTGTGAGTCTGTGTCTCTATATTAGAGAGTTTCAGAGAAGGGGACCCTTAAATGCTCGGATCTTGAAGAGCTGCTCCTTCTGCACAGATCTGTGATTAGAGGTTGTTAAATTCCTGCTGGCTTGGTGAATGCTTAGTACTTGAAGACTCAGTGTTCAGCCACGTGCTTATGATAAAGAGACTATGAGTATTGCATGCAAAATATGCTACAGGAAGTCCTATGAGAAAATTAACAGCTCTACTTCAATGCCATGGTTTGGGTGTGATGGATTATAAAAAAAAAAAAAAAAAAGAAAAGGTCCTGTGACTTCATATTCATGTGAGCAATGACTATGAAGTGTGGAATAGCTGCCTGCTTGCTGAGCGGAGCTTGTCACGTGCACTGGTATTGGGCAATTTTGGAAGGAAGTATAGTGGAAATGTAGGTCACCATGTGATTAAAGGTTTTGTCATCTGCCAAGTTTGCCAAACAGTTGCTGGCTTTGTTCATTTCTTAGTCTTCAGCACAAATTGGAGGGGGACAATTTTCCTTAAGTTAGTGAGGGATAAGTGAGGAACGGCATGCTGATTATTAAAGAGTGAGAAAGTATGGAAGAAATCGCATTTGGATGACTTACAGTGGTGGTGAATTCAATTAGCTTTCCATTTAATTAGGAAGAGTATATCCACTTTTATATCTATGTGTAAGTGCAGAAGAGCAAAATTCCATCTGTTAATTGTCTGCATAAAGGTGTTCTTTAAATGTCTGACCTATAAATAACTCCTACTGAGTGGACTCTAAAAGGAGGAGGATGTTAGTTTAGGGGATCATTAAAGCCATGGCGGTTATCTTGAAATAGAACATTTTTTCCTACATTTACATCTTTACATTACCCTCTTTAATCTAGATGGAGAAAGCTCATGCATCTGCAGCCGTCATTAAGTTAAGTGGATGCCCTTTTTGTTAAGGCTCTGTCAAACATACAGAAAAGCTAAGGGATAAGCCCTTAATGAGCTATTACTGCAGCAATGAATGAAAACAAAAATGAATGGTATGTTCCATGTGTAGTCCCAAACCAAACTGTTGAAAAATCTTCTTTGGTCCATTCATTTTTTGTACAGGACTGTAGGGCTGTATCCTGATCCTTTCAGATTTGGAGTTTTCTTCGCGGTTGTCTTGGCATCCCATGTAATTGGTGAACTACTCACCCTTGTGATGCTTGGAGTGATTCAAAACCCTAACATAGTCCAAAGTGGAGTGGTGCTGCTTAACTCAGCAGGTGTGGTAGTAGGAACTGGACTTGTAAGGTAGGAAAATGTTTTACTTCGTCATGGTATTGATCTTAAAATAACCTACTTATAGAAGAGTTTCAAGAGAAACCTGAATTGCTTCAGTTGCAGTAGAGAAAAAAGGAAAAGAGAAAGGGAGCAAAAGTGCAGCTGTTATCTTCAGAGGAAGAGCTATCTAATCACATTGGAATTTGTACTAAATACACACACAAATAATAACTTTAGATATCTGCAAATATATTAGAATATTTATTATCTCATTTTGGATGTAAATTTGAATTGCTCAATTTTATCTTCAAGTATCAGCTCAACTGAATTCTTTTACTTATGCTAACACAATCGTGTGAAGTGCTGTTTTTATCAGATCATTCTACTGAAAAAGTCTTCCAGTTGTAGCAATTGCTGGAACTTAACACTCACTAAATGCTGGTTTTAGAAAAAAAGCAGTTGGTCTCAACAATGTTATTAATATTCTTATCTAGTTTAGTCATTCAACTTTACAGACACCCTTTTTACTTTGTGTAAAATCAACTACGTAAAAATATAAAATCAATAAATAGCTTAATTAATGTGCAAGAACATTATGATCCACCAACAAGAAGTTAAGACTGAATGTTACGATGCTGTACCAAAGTCAGAGAGAACCTTCGTTCCTGTCTCCTCATTTAGCACTGAAATACAACTTATCTTTGAAAAGCTGACAAGTACAGCCAAGAACTGCTCCTGTAACTCTTCTGCAACCAGAGAGATTGTTTTAATTTAGGGCAGAATTGGCTGTTGGAATGGAGCAAAAGACAATTTAACTTCTCTGTCTCTTAAAAGGACCATAGAAGAAATGCCAATGCCTTTTAAATTACTCGGTTATTTCACCTTTCAAAAATACAGCAGTGAGATTCTGATAGTCAATGAATTTTGTGGCTTAAACTTCACTTGTGGTAAGTATTCAGAAGTATTCCTTTCCTTCTACAAACAACAAAATTATCCTGATGACTCAAAGAAAACTTGTTAGTTGTTTAAAACATCCCAAACTTGTTGATTAGGAAAATCATACTGTAACTCCGTATCTGCAAGCTAGATTGATGTCCAACTATTTTTTTTCAACCTTTTCTCATTCTTTCAGTTTTTCATCTTTTTTTTCTTCACCTGTTCTTTTATTCTTCATTTTGGAAAGTCAACTTTTCAGACTGGTATGTGCTTAGCAGCAGTTGCACAAATAGAGCATCAGTAGAAATAGATGGTATAAGATTGAATATCAGTGCAGTGAGCAGTACACGTTACACCCAATCAGACTTTCCTCTAACTCTAGTGAGGCTTCAGTTCAAAAACATTACTGCAGCAAATATTGAGCAGCTAGGATCTGTCAGGCTGTGCTTTGCTGTTTGTGAGCAAGGTAAGTGGCAGAACATAGAATTGGGTTGGAAGGATTAGAAGGATGATGTGAATCTGTCAACAGAGGTAAAGCTTTCAGCTATCTTTCAGCCTTAAGATATTCTGGGCTTTGTGGACAGGTGCCTGTGCTTCAATCCAAGGCTACGTATCCTTTATGTGCTATTTGTCAGCAATCTCTCCTGTCCCTCTTCATTAGAAAAGCGTAGGTAGCAACTGTTTGAATGCAACCATAAAAACATCTGTTAGAAAATCAGTCCATCACTTTGGCAGTAGTCATTAACAGCTGGTGTTTAATGTGAATGTCTTATCATACTGGCCAAATTGCAGCCCCTCTACACCCTTAAATTACTTGGTATGAATGAAACAGAAAGATCCTACAGACATTTTGTTTGCTTCTTCGAATAATGTGGCCTAGATTAACTGCAGAAACATACGGTTTGTCTGTTCGTACACTGGAGGAGTGGGAGCTATAGCTGTGCACTTAGTTCATCATTAAAATAACATTAAGGCTAGATAAATTAAATGTATGGACCTAGATACTGGAGCTTGAGTTTTAATTTTGCTGATTCACTCACTGAAGGATTTTTTTTTTCTTTTGACAGAAAACAGTTCCAGTACAATGAATCCTGCATGCCCAATCTCTCATGGCATTCAGTTCATTGAAGAAAACTTTCCTGATGCACTGTCCCGATTCACAACGGATTTCTTGCTCCTCTATGCTTTTATACCAGTACTTGCCATTATAGCAATCTTGAGCTTCAAAATAAGAGAGAGGATTATTAGCAGGCAGTGAAAAAAGGTAGTGGTTCTAACAATGTGTAATACTGTGCTTTTAATTTTATTATACTTCAGAGCTTGATCTGCTGGATTTTATATAGAATTTAAGTGATCAAACATACAGAAACACATTCACCTTTCCTTGCTTGATTCTAACTGAATACTTTCCATCTTATGAAACAATGTTCTAATAAGAGTTTGTATGACCTCCTGCTATTCCTGGTATTCCCACCCTTGTCTCCCCTCCCAAATCAGCCATTTTAACAGTATTACATGTTTTAGAGGACTTCTAATGTTCATTTTAGTCTGCTGATGTGTTCATTTTTTAACAAGGTATCTAATGGTGCTCTAATATTTTCCACTAATACCAATAAGTAGAGTGGAAGAATTGCTGAGTAAATCTTGCTTCTAGAATTGTGATTATAGTAGTATGTTTTGTTTTGTTGCCATCTGTGGGACTTGTAGAAAAAGAATAAACCAAATACTGTAATAAAAGACAGAATCAAGAAATCACTTCACTTTAATTTTAGGCATCCTATCCAAGCACAGTATCCACAAGTACAAGATCTGGAAGTGACATAAAAGTTACCAAGTGTGTTTGTTTTGTAAGTGATGCCAGATCACAGAAGGCAGTTATATTATTTATGTTTGCTCTTCCTTCTCGGTGTTAAGTTCTAAATCTTGTTTTGGAAACAGTCTGTAAATTACTAGGGAAAAAAAATGTTAATAAAGTATCAGTTTAACTAGGGAAAAAAAATAGGAGTTGTCTCCCATTTCTTGGAAGGGATGTTATTTGCATCTTTCTCTGGAACTCATTCTCATGGGCTATCATGTCAAAGTGGCTGATTTATCCAAACAGTAAACAGAAGTTGGTAACTCTCAGAACTGAAGGTCTATCAGATACCAAATTCAGCAGCTTTGTTTCATATTCAGTGAATAAATTATTTATTGCAGAGTTAAATATGTTTGTACCTCAAAATTCCATAGTGAAATAATTAGTTTAATTTTACTATTTTAAAATGATGTACATTTTTTCAAGAAGTATGGAATTCCCGCCACTTAGTGCAGGCTTTTCACTTGACTGTGAGGCCAAGGTTTTCTTCTAATTATCTTTATGTATAATATTCTCAGATAAAAAAAAAGTTACATGAATAAAAAATTCAACAAACAAATACATTAAAAATATCTGTAAAGGGACAGAATGATACCAGGTTAATTTGCTGTTGCCATTTTTATGCCCATGTAGAGTTGTTCATCAGGGAATATTCTTGCATTCTGGTCTGCCAAGTGCCTGTTTATGCATTTACTCTCTGACAATTCTGCAAGTCTTAGCTCTCAAGAGCCATCCTCTGGCTTTAATGTGGATCTTGTCTTGTTTATTCTCAGAAGACTCAGCCCAGCTGACTGTAGTGAGGAAGTCCATGTTCAAGAAGCCATGTATATTTAGGCCAGCATTTCACTAGTGTAGGCTGAATGAGAATTAAACTCCTACTACTAACCAAATATTTTTCAAATTTATGAGAGTGAGTTCTAGCTTTTGAATATTTGACAGAAATGTCTTGTTCTGAGTTCTGTCTAAAGGAATCAAAATGCTGTGCAGAGGAAGAATTGTCACTGTGCAGAGGAAGATAATGGAGACTGAGATAAAGAAGATTTCTGAATTTTACATCAGGTCAAAATTGTTTTTAATGCTGTTTTGTTCCACACATTTTTGAGGAACTATACAAATAGATCAAACTACGATGGAAATACATTTTTAAGCTTTGGTTTTAAATCATATACACAAGGAACTAGAAAAAGATGTCTGGTATATACTTCAACTACATGGTTAAAACTTGTATGCATTTACACACGTGCTTAGGGTGGTATCACTCAAATAATACATTGAGTAATCTGTTACAAATTATAAAACAGACATGATTGGCTGATGCCATCTTCATCTTCAAATCCATCTCTGAACAGTCAAAAATTCCTTCTCCACTTTTTAAAGTTTTTACATTTCTAACGTAACATTAAAACAATTTAAGAAATTCTCCAAATGTGAAGCTTAGGACACCATCAATCGGGATCAAAATCCATTTCTTTCCAGGATTTGGAGGCATTTCTTTTGTACTGCTCAAGTTCCTGAAAAAGAAATACACATAGACATTAATTTAACATCCTCATGTCTAAAAGTGATACAATACCTAACCAATTAAAGCATGTACTAAGATTTGTCAATGTAGGAAAAAAAAGTGACTAGATGATTGTTATTTCTAACAAAATTATACTGAAAGTGGAGCATTTAGATACATCTGCTCTCACGTAAAGACATGGGAAGCTAAACTTTTTTTTTAACCTAGACACTTGCTTTCTAAAGTAGAAGAAAGTTGGGGCCTTTTCTCAGACGTTCAGTTTGGAAAAACCAGGCTCCCCATGAACATAGTAAAATTTATCATTACATGTCTTCTAAAAATAGAAAGCAGAATTACTCAACAAAAACTAATTTGTCATACAAACTAAGCATCCGAGTCAGTGCCTTTCAAGGAGCAAAATGGATTGGCAATTCCTTAAGAATATATAAAGTAAACTTTTATTTATTTATTTATTTTAAGCATAGGGCTGAAATGAGTGACTGAAATCTTAAGCATTGCCTTAGGAACCCCCACAGAATTAATGCCAGATATACTAGCAATACGTGTTGTATCCATATGGCAGGTGTTCCCTTCGTGGCCATAGAAGTTTAAGCTGTACTTTCCCTTTAATAGCTTTCAGAGTCTTGTCCAGACAGCAGTAAGCAGAAATGTATTTTGGAGGAATGCAATGGCTGTTCAGGAGATTGATGTACCATATCTGTCCAATCTACGGTACTGGATATTCATGGAAACTTTCATTGGTGTTTGGGACTTTTCAGGAAATGCAGTAATCAAGACAGACAACGATGCCACTCTTAATTTTTATTATTTTTTCCTCAATTAGTAGTTAAAAAAAATTGCAGGTACTACTGTTTTTTGAAAAACTTACACCTGTAGGTAAGAGTAAAATGCAAAACAAATGTGGCAATTATAATTACACATCTTCTAGATGATAAGTAGATTATTAAAAGCAAACAGAGGCTCAAATTGTGGAGATAAAAATAGTGTAAATAAGGCGTGAAGCATGGGGCAGTCTGCATTATGCTATACTTAACATCAGCTGAACGCCAGCAAAGTAAGCAAATGACCTCATTTCAAGTTAAATAGTGCCAGCGGGAATTCTTCAGCCTGTAACAGAAGGTTCTAGCAACGTTTGCAAACAACAGTTTCATTTTCAGAATTTTATAGCCCGGTGTGTACTGTTAGAAATTGCTTCTGATTATTTTTTTCCAGCAAAAAACTATTTTAAGTGCACTATGATTGCTTTTTATTCATTTAAGGATGACAAGATACTTGCTCTAATGAAATAACTGTTAGACCTTGCACGTGCTACTTGCAAAGAAAACAGGCATTCTATCGTACTTAAAGAACACATTAACCCTCTTTTAACTACAACACACACAAAAGAATTAATTATGCTGAAACTTCTCAGCAAGTTCAGTTAACTACAGATAACTTTGATCCATTGTTGCTATGATCCACCTGCAGTGTTAATTTATGCATTGCCAAAAACATGCCGGGATGGTCTTCTAAGACAGCCATGTTCTGTGTTCTAGGTGTGACTAAAAAAAACAAAGCTAGGTGCACACTCTGAAACACAGCTGAAGGTCAGATCTAAACTGGGTTACCCAGACAGCTTCTGTAAGTGAGTGTCTACATTTAGACACACTCTGATGTGTCAAGATACTGAATCAGGCCTTGCAAATAGATTGCTATGAATAGGACTGAGTAGACAAAACCTGATTTTTATTAGTTATTTGCATTGTATATTGAGGAATTCATGCTAACAGAGCAATACAGTAGGCCACCACTAACAACAACCACTTAAAGGGAAGAAGTTAACCCAGCAGCTTTTTTTATAGGCTTCAAAAGATCTATGCTAATTCAGGAGTAGTACAGTTCTTTCTGTGAGATTTCAAAGCGTTTATTTTCTTTCTCCTAAGTTTACTTAAAAACCCCAGAACTCCTCTTCCCAAAATGTGTTAAGCAGAAAGAAGTGAAAAGAGGAGAACATTCATCCTTCTGGAAATTCACTCTCAAGCCAAACAGAGAGACAAAATATGTATTAAAATTATCTGTCACAGCAAAAAATACAAGTAAAGCCAGCTTCCAGGAATCACAGAAGGGAAGAATGGGAAAGAAGACAAAGGCAGGACATAAAGCAGTGATTGGTATAAGTGCAGCAATGACCATAAAAATTGCTCAAGTGTTTTACATGAGCAACAGAGAAATCACCACCTGTGAGGAAATGCTATGGAATTTTCTCTTGCAGGCAGTAATTTCAGCAGCCTCACCAGCAGTGCAAAACTACCTGAAAGCACCACAGGTTCATGAGCAATAAGTGGATTTTTTAATTAGTACATATCTTCCTGATGCTTGCAAGAGGTGACTTCTACACTCTCCTCGTTGATGACTGTGTCTGTGTGCGTTAAGTCGCATTATTAAATACAAGTCCAGTGCGACTGCACCGTTCCATCTGTAAGTCAGTCCATACTCAGCATTTCATTTCCTCGCTATTAATATAAAGTAACTGCGACCTTGGAACATTCTAGACTGTTGGCAAGCTTCCAACAGTTTGGTAGTAGAAGTAGAGAGAAATCTGGGATGTTTTAAGAAGTACACGTATCCTGTTTGGTGCTAAGCAAATAACTTCAATCCCAACGACTTTCTCAAATGCTACAGAAAGGGATGCAACTAGATCGAGAAGCTTTACGTATGAAGATAAAGCTGTAAGGTCACTTCCACAGGTGGTGGCTGCCTTCTGACTAAGTGCTTCCTGAAAGGTGAGCAACTCAGCAGTACTTATCTTGCTATAATTTTAGCTAGCTACAAGTCTATTTGCTTAGAACCAGCATATATTAAAATGGTGTAGCTATTCCATAAAGAAATATAAAGAAAGGAATATTTCTGTCTTTGCTGTATACTCAAGAGGTGTATCAAAGGAGGACTGCATTTATTCAAAGAAAAATGAGAGCAAAAAAATAAATTGGATTATATGGGGAAAAAGTACAGAAAAGAACCTCTAAAAGATGCACTGATTCAGGAAAACAAACACTGTCAGGAGAGTGTATTTCATTAGTTTTGTTGTACAATAGAAAGTAAAATAGATCCCCATAGGTCAGCAACGTAAACTGGGGGGGGGAAATCTTTTCTGAGGCACTTCTGAAAAACCCATACTGCTCAAGAAGTCGCACACTACAAACATAAACAGATCCCTACAATGTACTGTAACTACACAATCACCGAAGAGCTCTTCTCTCCAGACTACAACAATCCTACCAAAAAATATACTTCCAAGTAAGCCCAAATGATCACTGCTAGAATTAAGCTTCCTTTTTTTATTTACTGAGAGCCAAGTGTACATCATACAGATCAGATTTACAGAACTAATAATTGCTTTCAGTGTGCTTTGAATGTTTTAAATGTTATTAGTGCACCAGCAACTTGCCCTAGATGTCTCAACTCTGGCTAAAAGTGGATTTATTTCCTTTCTTTTACATTATTTTTAACCCTAATTCTTCTGTACTTCTGTATTTCTGTAAATTCTTCAATTGTCAAATGGGTAGATCCCAGCCATCTGTCTCATAAAAGGATTGAGAAGAAAGACTTAACTGATGTTTGTGAGGCACTCAGATCAGATAACATTACCACACATTCTCAGAGAAAAAAATTAATACTTTTGTGTTCATTGAAGTGCCTGAATGGCAGGTTGAGAAATAAGATACACAAAGAATAAGCATAATGAAAAGAAATACTGAACAATTGAACTGAGCCATCAGCAAAATAGTATATGATCATGTAATTAAAGACAATACTACAATGTCTACAAACAAGGAGTAAAATTAAGATTGTAGAAGAAGCCTTAATTGTAGCATTTCTTCAGTTCTAAGGGACTGGCATTGTGATTTTGACTTTCTTTTTTAAGTGTGGTTTCTTACTGAACTTACTCTCAGTCTGGAACACAGTAAAAAGAAACAAGTACTGAAACAAGGACTAAAATAAGCTACTAAGATTCAGTAGAAGTTCAGTAACTATGCTTTAATAAGGCTCTTAAACCAATACAAAAAAGCACATGTTGTACCCATCTGGATATGTTTTCAGGCAAAAACAAGAAAGCTTACTCTTGACAGCTGTATCAACACCCTACGTAAACTTCTTTGCAACATGAAGACTAGCACTTCTCTGGAGAAAAGGAAAGATGCTCCTGCTGTGAATGTCATAACCCTGTGCCCAGTACCACTGGACATGAGGAGGTTTACTGCACAGCAGAAAAGCTTGATTTTGTTTAATGACTGAAGTGGTCTCCTGAAGTCCTGCAGTATGGTCATAGCAGGACAGTATGTTGAGAAAAATGCGTCTGGTTCTCATGTTGGCCAGTGTGTGACCCCAGCCACAGCCTGATACCGATGGGGCGTGAATCATGGTGGCAGATCTGACACCAATGCTGGAACCAGATGTGAATGACATGGCTCATTTGCCCGTTAGTGCAACACAGGACAGATGTTTTAGAACCACATTTTGTGACTGACATGGCTGTTTTCGATTCAGAATCTAAAAAAATAGTAATAAAATAAATCTACAGCCAGACAAGTTTGGTGCCTGCATGACTCATGAGAGGATTAGTGACAGGATGTATTTCTAATCTTACTTCAGATAAATTTTCATTATTTTATTTCAGTGCATTTCATGCGTGCAGTGTTGTTGCTTTCCCTGCCCCGGCCCCCTCCTCCTCTGTCTAAGGCTTTACAGCCTCATTCTCGAAGATATGCTGCCATTACTTGTAAGCTGACATCAAATGATGCCACCTGTCCACCAATCCCTAGCGCTTTAATTTTGCGTAACAGTGACCTGTTGGTACTTTGGCACTCACTTTAAATAACCTAATTGGGAGGAAATGCAATTCCTTGAGCTCAAGGTTAGTTTTAACATTTGCTTCCATCAACAAAGCTACAATCAAATGCCCAGATGAAAAGGATTTTTTACTCTTTATGCAAATTTCAGTAAGGTCTTAGATGCTACATTCTCTCAGAGAACAACTCCAGAACATGAGAAAAGAAGTAAACAATTGCAATAGCATTGTTTGATATAAATCTGGAAGTTATGTCTGTGATTTAATGATTAGGAAAAGGATTCTGATGAGACAGCTGAGAAAGAGAGGGTCTATCTAGAGCAAAGGCACAACATGGAAAAGGTAGCCACAGAGCTTTCCAGAGCAAAGAGGTTTAATAATTGAGTGGTAAGACTCATCCTTAACTCTGAAAACATTAAGGAAGCAGAATAATCTGGTGTAAAAGAGTGTATCCTTCTCAAAGCTAATTTTAGATTAAGAAACATCATAGCCAATGCTTGTATTTCTCCACAGACTTTAGCTGAAGACAGACTCTACAAACTTGGAAATCCCTGGAGAGAAATACATTCTGCAAACCAAACTTGCTGGTGCTAAGTCACTTCCTCACAAGTGGAAGGTAATAGAGGAAACAGCCTTGATTTTGTTAAACTTTATATTGCTACAGCTATCTATAAATCAGCTATGTGTTATTTAGCAGTCCCACGCAAGTCCAAAATTTCAGTCAGGTGCACATGTTGTTCTATTAGATACACAGATAAGACACTAGTTTATTTTTGTTGTTACAATATTTCTGTGTTTGTTTTCCTTTAAAGTTTATCTTTGAGATAGACAAGCAAACCTACAGTCCAAAGTGGCACATTAACACAGTGTGTCCAGGAAAGTAAAATGAACTAAAATGATTTCAAAATGCACCTTGTCATGACATGAAACTTTCATATCACATTATGATTTCATTCGTAACACACTGCATAATAAACATTTCAATATATCCTTCCTCCTAAATAACAGATAGCATGAAGGTCCAGAAAGTAATGCCACACCTGTCATGCATTTAATATTTTGCTTTAAAAACTGGATTTTTGTACCACTTTTCAAACAAGTGGAAAATCCAGATATCTCAAGACTGTTAACTACACAGTTAGGGGTTTGTTTTGTTTTTTAAAGATGTACATTGCTATCCTGGTGCATTTGAAATTCAATGATGTTCTTTGACATACAAAACATTTTAATAATGTGCAAATTAATCTTGCAATACTTGAACTTTATGATAGAGAAGTTTAGAAAAAAAAGTGCAGATAACAAATGTAATTTTCTCTTTAATGCTCAAATTACTTGTAGTAGTCCAACTAAAAGAAACTGCGTTGGTTTCCAATGCCCTTGAACAGATTAATGTTCTAAAAGCCTCTCTCTTTTGTTTAAAAACAGAAAATTTAATGATTTCCTGTATGATTTAATCAATGTATACCAGTAAATTGTTTTGCAAGATGTTACTGTTATCTAAAAATAACTTAATATACCATGTAGTTATTCTAAGATTACATTATAAATTCCAAAAGCAATGTGCTTTACAAGTGTTAATGATTTCTAAGACTGTTTTTGATATAACAGAAACTCAGAACTGATGCCTACATTAATGGGATATTACAGGTAATGTGCAAGTTTGGATTGCATGGGATTCTTAAAATTGCTTTATTCTTACACACTGTTAATGCATTCCTTGGATCAGGTATTGAACAGTAAGTTTACAGACTATGTGCAATCTAACCACACTTTACAGAAACTGAATAGCACTAATAACATAAAAGTATGTGAGACCTACATTGTACAGTCTCTCTTTAAAAAGTCTCCCACACTCATCATCTTAAGCCCGTTAAAATAACCTCTTTTAACCACAGTAACTCAGTGCACAAAGAAATGACAAGCAGAATATAGCAAAATTGTTCTTAGTCATTCCAGCAAAGAATTTTCTGCATGTGAAACAAATGAATCTTTAGGAAATACAGAATTTCTCAAATAAATATGCTATATTCCTTTCAAACAAAGACAAACGTATAAATCTTGGATTAAGTTTGACAGACCAGTACCTATGATATTGGTAAAGCCTACTTCTATTTCTACTCATGGGAGGTTTTACATTTATATTGATAAGGCAATGATCTAACCTTAGCCTAGTTCACCACAGAATTTATCTATAAAACTTATTTATTTTCAGTGAGATAATTCTGGAAGAGAGAAAGTTTGGATTATTCATTTCTAAAGTGAACAGCCAAAACTTGGATACCTAACAACACTCCACCTGCAAAACGTCTACAACAACTTATCTATGTGGAAAAGAGACCCTGAAGTAAAGTAGAAATCATGCGAATGCAAAAGGACAATACGAGTATGTTCTACAATTACTTCAGCAATGCTTGTGTTTCTGGAATTGTGAAGAGCAATTGAAGAACAAGCACACACCTGGTTTTTCTGAGCTCTCATGACATCAACTTCATACTCAGCATATTGTGAATCCTGTGCAGGGTCCTTGCTATCTTGTAAATCACAGAAACTCTAGAGGAAGAAATGAGAGAAACACACAAGGTAAATTTTTTATCTTTTTTTACCTTCTGTTCCCTTAACAAGAACTTGCAGTGATAGACATAAAACAAAAACGTTTTGCTCCTAATGGAAAAATATAAAAATCTTGCATTTATGGACAAAAACTGCACTACAGGATACTGACCAGATAAAGCAATACAGTGTATTATCTCAGCTTGGTAAAATTTTAAGGAAGTAATGGTGCAGTTAGAACTTAAGGGAAATAAAATTCTTATCTGGTAGATGTTTATTACTCTCTCCTTAGAGAGCAAAAATCCTTTCTGGCCCATGACATTGGGCATAGTTAAGGGTACACATGTCAGTGGTTTTAATACTCAAGGCTGTGCTTCCTGTAAGGCTGCCAAAGCATTATTTCAGCATCTGTGAAACACTTCAAAAGTTTATTACTATTGCTTTCCCTGTTCTGAAATTTCTCTGCAGTTGTAACAAACAGAAAGTGGGAAGTAGTTAACCATACAAAATAACAGAATAAAATAAAGCAGAATTAAAATTATCATAAAATGAAGTGATGGAAATTCTCACTGTACTAAAGCACCTTTAAAGCTTAAAGCTTAGCATCTGCTAAGGTTTCATGATGTATAGCACAAAGATACTAGTGGATTGCAGGAACCCTTCTGGTCATCCTGAAATTATTAGCTAAAGAGGCCATGTGATTAATGTATTGCTTTCTGGCAGTTAAACCTACCTGCAGATTTGAATAACTAGTAGAGTGTTAAAGTTATGGTCAAAACCAAGTCCTGTGCATGGCTTCAGAAATTGCATTTAAATATACACATCACATATCCAATAATTATTACTAGCTGTGCTGAGGGGTGATGGAGAGCTACTGCATGATGAATGTTCATTGTTTTTAAAATGGCTATGAGAAGAAGAGATGTGAAAAATAACTTTATGGTTTTTGAGAAAGCATAGATTAAAGAGGTTAGAAGAAACAGAACTACCAAATAAGACTGAAATTCCAGTCATTGGACAGGAAAAGCAATCATTAGAACAGTATTAGTATTACTACTATTACTACTGAGGGAAAAGAATCTGTGCAGCAGACAGGTAAATGTACCTTGGGAGGAAATGTCTTTTCAAATACTTTTTTCCACAGCTCTAAAGGTGTGTTTGCACGGATCTTTCCAATGTTGCTGTCAGAGGTGGGTGGTGGCCCTAAGGAACACAGCACAACACAAAATAGTACAAGTATGTTACTGTAGCAACATGAATTACTGAACAGTTTTGGAAACTGATCCAGCTACTTCAATACTATAACTTCTACAGTGAAAAGCTGCTACAAATAGTCAGAGAGGCATTCTAGATTACATTTTATTTTAGATCAAAGCTTGTGGTACCTTACTACTTGAGGTAGTCACCATACTTCAGTAAGCTAACTAAAGTCATTTTCAATAACATCAATACTGAATCATCATTTAAAATTTTCCACGCCATTCCTTTCAATGAAGAGTCAAAAAAGATAGAGTGTTTATCTTGTAACAGCTTAATATATTTATCTAACTTTCAGAGCCAATTAAGCAACAAACACAATGAACATAAAACGTTCTAACCTATTTGGCTCAGCGAATCCAGGCCTGCTGGGATAAATAGTGGTTTGCTGTGATCCACTGATACAGACTTGCTAAATAGAAAAAAGAAAACATTAAGTGAACATTTATTAATAAACTAACAATTACATTATTCTAGCCAAGAATAGAATCATACTGGGCTTTTCACAGGGACATATGTAAACAAATGTCCATATAATTATAATGGTGACTGTATTTCTATTCTGTCAGTTTAGGGAATAAAATCAAGAGTTACCACTATTTTGTGCAGGAATGTGCAGCTGAGACAGGAATCAAATTCCACAAAAAAGAATTTTGCAGAGGTTACGTTATCATGAAGAAAATAAAAGTTTCGTTCATCCAAATATTTTCAGCAAATAGTTTTATAGACTCTGGGCAAGACATTTAATAGCTGGACAATAACTGTTACCTTCTATCGTAGCCAAATGCCAAGTGATGAATAAGAACACGTGCTTTCAGCAAGAGAGCCTCAGATTTACTGGTAAACTAAAAGAATTAGGAAACAAAATAGACATTATGATTTTCAGTCACAAAAATACTACGTTACATCATCTGTCTATTCCTGACCTCCAGAAAATTAGTGAACATCTACTGAATTTACTAGAATAAAAATCTCCTGCTCTCTTTTCAAAACACAGCACTAAATAAAGATTAAAAAAACCCACCAAAAACTCCAAGAGTAAGGAGTTAAGGTTTTAGACTACCCTAAGAATTATAAAGGGTACCATGAGCTAGAAAGCATGGAAGTGTTCACATATAATAAAAAGCAGCTTGACAGTGGTAAAGCACTTGTCAGAACATCACCCCAATTAGCACAGTTACTCCTAAGAGGTTTTATATCCTAACAGACTCATGACTTTGAGAAACAAGTCAAGTTCCTACTGTAGGAAATGTAGACTCTCCTCCTCACTTTAATGACTTTTAATGGGAGTCAGTACTGGTACTCAAAGGCTTTTTTTGGTTCCTAGTTTTTCATTTTTAATTAAAGCAATGCTTACATATGTTTTAAAATCAAGCCAGTTGTACTCTCTCTTAACAGAAGATGAATGCGCTTGTCAATGTACAAAAGCTGTAGTTCACATACACATAGTTCACATACATGTAATAGGACATGCTTTAATTACAACAATTTAAACAAACATAAGCTGTTTAGCAACCAAAATAAGCCATTATCACAAAATGGCTTTACAGAAACAACGGCTGACAAAACTGTAACCACACTGTAATGTAAAGGGAGCTTAAGAGTCAGCTGTTTTGGCTTGTGAACCTGATTATGAAGAATTCTACCTTTACTCAGGATATGATCTGCCAAACTCATATCAGTTTATGTTCCCACATAAGTGCTTTGTCAAGTCTTGTGGTTCTCTTGAGTTGGTAGTTCGTACTCATTACTGCGAAGAAGTCCTTGGTTTTATTCTTTGCAACTGTGTGGTAATCTATGCTTAAACTGCTACAAAGTCATGGCCCTGGAACCAGGTTTTTAAATCTTCAGAAGCCTGCCCACTAGACCTGAGTTTAGCTCATGCTCCTACCAGAGAGGCTGGTTTGCTAATGCTATCCATCTAGGTCAAACACTTAATTCTTGCCTGCTTTATCACGCCAACAAAAACTTTTAAAAGCCACGCAGTGACCTCAACATTAGAGCTGAGTTTGCTAACAGATAACCATGTTTTCAGTTTTTTGCTGACATGGGGAATTAGGTGTTTTGCTTATGTAACATATATTGATCCTTCCCCTGACAGTACCTGTAACCTATTTTACAAACTAGCTCATTAAGAAAGTTTCTGTAAAACTGAACTCTGTTTTCTACTTCTTTTTTTTAATATTTTGTAGCACAAGTATTACTCATCTCATCATTTCTAAATTAGTAAGTGAATATACATACAACCAGTGATGCTCCATAATAATGCGAAACAAAACGAAGTGTCCTGCTTATTATTTTCCTCATCTCAGAGTCAAACTCCTAAAAAAAAAAAAGTTGCTATTGGAACACATGTGTAAGAAGCAAAAAAACCCCAAAATATTACAGTGAGAACTTTTTTTCTATAAACTGCAATGCACTTAGGCTGCAACTTATGAGGCGTTCGGCTGTCAGCATAATTACATCTTCAGACAGAATCAGTAACAGCCTACTCTGAAAAGAAATGTCACAATTTCCCTCTGTTTCTTTTTTTCAGAGGGAGCCTAATTCTTGCAATATGTTAGTCCAGAAAACTTTTTAATTGGGAATGTGCATTCAATTTGCAATGAATTTATTTCCTAGATCTTGACATTGTAAAACCAAAGGAATACCGACTTCTAGAAGAATCAGTATTTTCCTCCTTTATTGTGAAAATATTTAACTTTAGTAAACCTCTGGCTAATGCTCTTTAGATTCTAATAACTAGAGGATTTGAAAGGTGCACAAACATATCATTTAATTTCTGTTCCTTAACACAAGATCATACAGATGGCATGCCCTAGATAAGGGTGTGAAAACCTGTCCCTCTGAAGCCTGCAGGAGCCTGCCTGCAGACTGCAGTGGAACTGGGCTGTTGTTCAGTGTTCACTGCGTGAGAGTTGCTGATTTCAGAAGCGGTCATGGCTCAGTATAAAGGTATGAAAGAATGCATGGCACCTTATTAACAGAAACTAAGTAACTCTGAGTTGGCCATGTAGTCATCCAGGTAAGCAGAAGTTGCTAGTACAGTAGTTAGAATTCAACCATACTGTTCTAGCTTCTCATGATCAAGTGCTACTTGGAAAGCGGGGACGTATTTGTTTAGCCTGGAAGAGAATCCAGCAGTACATTTTTTCCTCTCCCACTAAACAATGCAATTACTCACTTAATGTTAGAAAAAAAAAAGTTGAAAAAGAGGTGCAGAACAAAATGAGAGCTCACTGTCACAACTGCAAAAAATTACTTACGTGGAAAATATCATATTTGCTTCCAATAATCACCAAGGGTATTGGGAAAGGGTCAAGCAAGTCATAATCCTATTAAACAGATATAACAGGCAGTGTAAACAGATTGTAGAAGATTGTAACAGTTAAAGAAACTGAAAGGGGTTACAATTAATTCAAAGGAGACAAGGTTTATTTTTTGCAGAACCTTAAGTTGAATGAATAAACTTCAATCTGTGCCACATTCTCCAGACTGATTCCAATGGATAACAGTAGCTCTGGAGGAATAGATATAACTAAGATGGCTAACATCTGGTTGAGGTTTTTAATAAGTAGATAACAGTAATTCTCAAATTATCTGGAAGTCTATGTGAAATGAGACAGTCCCCTCTCATTTGTAAGATGAATTTGTCAAACTGCTTTCGTTGCAGCAGAGTAGAAAAGAAATATGTTCCTAACTATTAACTTCTTAAAGTGGTTACCTCACGTACAGGCTAAATGACAGAATTAGCAAGAAGCTGCAAATACAGGAAATCCAGTATTTCAAAGGGAAAAATAATTGCTTCATTCCTACATTGTCAAGGCAAAACCTCCTTACAGTCTGTATAATGTAGAACTAAAAATAAATAAATAAACACACACACACACACACACACACACACACAAACACACCAAAGTGCTAATTCCTTAACTAATAAAAAACTAACATAAGAAACATCAAAGCTGGCTTCCAGCCTATTTAAACAAGGGCTGCACTTGATATATTTCTTCTGTAAAAATCAGAGCCATAATCATTTATCCAGTCTAACACAATATAACAAATCTTCTCCCCAAAACAAAGCCAACACAACAACAAAACAAACTCTAATTCTCTTTGATTCCTAGCAATCCTGTTTATCTTAAAAATGCTTAGCTATAAAAGGGCAAATAGTTTTTTTGACTATAATAGACGATATTTCCTCCCACAAAACTGACATAGAAAGTTTAAGGAGAAGCCAGTAGTAACAGAACATTTTGTTTGCATCTGTTATTTTTGAGGATGGAGACTGAACAGAAGTTTTGGAAGGAGTAACTGTTTCCTGCAGTGTGACGAACCCATTAACAATTAGAGGCATTTTTCTTATTATTGAAAAATGATAGCAGTTTTCCAGTTGATAAGCCCTTTTTTCATAAATCTGACATTGCAGTCATGATTTGTTGCCAATTGTGCTTGCATTTTCTTTCTGTGAAATACCTTCTCCAACAGAAAAACTGGAAAATTATGATCCAGCAGAACTCAGACGCTATACTCTAAATCCACTGAATGTTGCATATATTGCTCTCTCAAAACATGGAGAAGTTGCTTACCTAGCTCAAAAATTGAAAAGTATTTACTACATTGCAGCATTTTACAGAAGTTACAGTAACTAGATTTATGTGCCAAGTCTTTGAACTGTTAAATACTTATTTATCCATTATATATACACAACATTTGCAGAGGTTTCATGCACAATGATTTTTCATTTCTATTGCGCATAATCTGGTTTAGCTTTTCCAGAGATTTAGTTAGCAATTATGTTTAAAGGACTGATGTTAACATTTCTGAAACTTTATAATTTAATTAGTTGTCAGATTATCAAAAGGCATTGAGTTTGTGATAGACATTTAAATAAATGCAAAGTATATAGTCATGTTGATGGCTGTTATAACTATATTCTTTGCTTAAATTTGTACCTTCAGCTAGTCTCTTGCTAGATGACTTTTGTACATTCTAGTTTTCATCTTCATTTTAAAAAGATGAGGGGGGAAAAAAAGCAAACTGCTACTCTAAAACTATTTCTTTTGATTGGTGTAACATGCCATAACAATCACATTAGATATCTAACAAAAAGATATAAGAAACCTTCTTTCCTTGTTTCTGCTCTTATTGAATTTTTATTAAATTGCTATAATTTTCCAGTGAACAGGTTCATCTACATCAAATGGATTTTCAGTCATGCAGAAAAATCTAAAAGAGTTGTTTATCATTTTGAAAAGCATTATCTTTAACTGTATAAAGGCCTGTGACATATGGAGAAAATATTAGAAGTAACTTACTGGATGATCCCTCTGTAGATTGCTCTGCATCTTCTGCTTAATGTCTGTAGCTACTTCAGGATCTGTCTTTTCCAATTTGGCTACAATTTTATTCACGTGGTTTCTGGTGGCCTGTAGAAGATTCTCCATAGTCATCCAGAGTTCATTAGGTCTGGACAGATCCAACACAAGAACTACTCCAAATGACCTATTAAAAAAAGGCATTATCTGCTCAGATCTTCAGTGCATGATTCAAACAGCCTCTTCCTTCACTGCCATTACTGTGGTACAAATGCTGTAGGCAACAAATACAAAAACAAAGACCGAAATAGAATTGAATGTGACAGCAAAGAGAGATGGCTTTTAAGGGTGCTCAGAGCTCCATTATTTCTTGTTCTATTGCTTTGTAACTTTCCTGTGGGAAATGTGAGATGGTTCCTGTGTCTGCATATCAAAGGGGGAAATCAAATTTTTTTTCTTTGTATCCCACACTGCTTTTTCTGCTCATCCAATGAGCATAAAAACAGACCATCCTTTCCATATTTCTTGTTCTATCTATTTAAGGCCAGCTCATTACCTTCATGTTACTGCTTTCTCTTGTTCTTGGAGACTGCTAAGAACTTGGCTTATTAGGTGAAAAGGAAGTTCAGAGCAGAGTATTGATGGTACTACCATGACTTTTTACCAAAAAAAGTCATAAATACGTTATCTAACATTTTGAAAGAGTTTTCTACAATAAGCAATCTAGGGACACTTGATAGGCAGCTGAAATTAACTTTGAAATTTTAATATTAATCACTTACCAGATGTTGCTGATAGTGATTGGTACTTGAATCAGTTCCAGTAATGAGGTTCCACCACCTATTTCCCAAAAATGAGCTATATCTTTGGGCTGGAAAACAGATTTGTCAGAAATTTTGATTCTGATACATTGAATTTTTGTGCAATTGAGTCAGAACAATAGCACATACTATTTCATTAGTGTTCTCTAAAAAACAAAACCAAACAGAAATTGTTGAAGAAGCTCCATAGAAGACTAAAGACTCCTGGTGTGCCTATGACAATCTCAATGAATGACTACGCTAAGGTAAAGAAATCACAAAGCAGCATGATTAATGATAAATATTTTAAAAAATGTATCAGCTTTTCCTCCTTTTTGTTTACTGCAGCTCAAGACTAATGGGCTCAACTGGAAAAGTAATCAATCTGTACATTTGCATTTAGCTTCCACAAAAAGTTAAGTTGATTTTTATCTCTAAGATTTCCCACTCCATGCATCAGTAACAGCAATAGCAACTACCTGCAGGAACTCATTACTGCTGGACAGTGCTGTGCAGTGATGAGAATGGGTTCAATATTCCTGTTAGCACAATCTGCTGAGCAAAGTTAGTTATGCTGACTAAATTTAAAGCAAAATTTAATTATGATTTAACATCATCTATGATGAAAATGTCTCTCATAAATCCAGTTGTAAATATCTTCATTGGTTTATACTCAATTCACATTTTATAGACCAAGTTCAATGCATGCATCCTGTGGATCTTCCCTCCTTGAGAGGATAAAAATGCTCAAACATGACAAACAAGGTAGATTTCATAAATGAAACCAATTTCTTTGTGTTATAGTTTCACAGAATTAGAGGGGTCAGAGGGGACCTCTAGAGATCGAGTCCAACCCCCTGCCAAAGCAGCTCCCTAGCCCAGGTTGCACAGGTAGGCGTCCAGGCGGGTCTGGAACGTCTCCAGAGAAGGAGACTCCACCACCTCTCTGTGCAGCTGTGCCACTGCTCTGTCATCCTTACAGTGAAGAAGTTCCCATGCACATTTGTGCAGACTTCCTATGTCTCAGTTTCTGGCTATTTTTCCTCATCCTATCACCACGCACTGCTGAGAAGAGTCCAGCCTCGTCCCTTTGCCTCCCAGTCCTAAGATATTTATAGATGCGGATCAGTCTTCTTTTCTCAAGGCTGAACAGACCCAGGTCTCTCAGCCTTTCCTCATAAGGGAGGTGTTCCATGACCTTTATTATCTTTGTGGACCTCTGCTAGACTCTCTCAAGGACATCTCGTTCCTTTTTGGAACTGAGGTCTTTGATCTACTGCATTCTAGTGGTAGGGAAAAATACATTAAAGATTAAAATATTTTTAACAAAATGATAGTCAAAAAAACCTTCCCTCCCCCCCAGTAATAAACTAAAAAACCCTAAGATAAAAATAAACTATATACATACACACACACAGACAGATAAACTATATACATACTTAAACAAAATGAAACTTTCTGGATACTCACTGCATTGTGTCTCCTTGCCCTCCTTCCAAAGGTGTATTCCAAAGCTAACGTTGGCTTTGGAACCTCTTCCCTGTCCAAGGAAAAATAGTTTCATTTTGTCAAGGATGCTCTAAATAAATAAAGGTAATTCTACTGTTATTTTTATCAATCAGTTCAGAATTTAGCTTAGAAACAACAGTACGAAGAAGACACTTTAATACAACGCTGTCTTTCTTCTGCCAAAGACAGGAGAAAGAGAAGCACCAATCTGAAGAGACAGCCATTTAAGTATTCATATTGGAGAAACAATGTAAGGAGTCAGATGACTTGTAGCAGTGAAGAGAAGTAAGTTCAATCTCTAAGTAATCAGCTAGACACAAAAGACAACGACAACATCTGTATATGTGTATTAAGAATTATCACATAACTATTTATGTTGAATGCTAAAAAAAACAGTATAATAAAAGAAAAAGGCTTACATCTCATTATCAAACCCCAGCAAGTAATCAACTAGATTACTTACTTGTACTAGTTAGTTATGTTTTAAACAATTCTCTTTTACTGGCCACTGTTCCTTATAATGTTCTTTGTTAAGATCAGCCTTCAGGTACCCACAGTTGAAATACACTTAACACATACCTCTCGAGACACCTCAATATAATAGTGGTCTTCCCCTGGGAATTAAAAACAAAGAAAAACTCTAATGTCCTTAAAGCATAAGCTTTTATCACTAGATGAAACTAATTCATTTAATATTCCTGTTATATCTGGAAAGTGTAAAGTCATGTAATTGTAACTTTATGGTGGAAACCTGTCAACCTTCTGTCAGGATCACACTACACTGCTGTTCTAACTGCTAGTTAGGGGCTGCACACGCACCAGTCCTTCTAAAACTAAAATTACTTACGACCAAACTTAGAGGACAACAAAGTAAAACAACCTGGGGCACGTGAATCCTAGAATCACAGAATGCTTTAGGTTGGAAGGGACACAAAGCCCACCCATTTCCAACCCCCAGCCCAGGGCCCCATCCAACCTGGCCTTGACACAGCCATGGATGGGGCACCCACGGCTTCTCTGGGCAGCTGTACCACTGCCTCACTGTTCTCCCAGTGAAAAATTTCTTCTTTTAGTTTAATCTATCCTTGTTCTATCAGTATCTACCCAAGTAAAAAAGCCACTCTCCCTCCCGTGAGAGGGTTTCTTAAGGTGCGCGCAATAACCGGCATTACCCCGTTTTTGCTTCCCATAAACAACACTGATTTTTCCCAAACTTCCACGCGCTTGCCATCATCGCCGGGTTTTTCTCTCTTCTCTACTTCATCTCTAGCAACATCCCACAGAGTGTCCCTGGTTGGGAGAACAGAACAGTTAAGCGAGCACAAGTCGCCGCTCGGCAGGAGGAGGGCAACCCCCTCCCCGCTTCCCCCACGGCCGAAGCGGCCCTTTCACAGCCGTCCCCCCCTCCGTCCGTCTCCGCGCCCACGGGGCGGGGCAGGGCCCGACCCCGTTCTCCGAGCTCCGGCGGCGCCCCGCTCACCCGGCCTTGGGCATCGCCGCCGCCCGCCCGGGCCCGGCTGCCCGTGGCCATGGGAACGGCGCGGGGCGCGCTGGGAGCTGTAGTTCCGCGGGGAGGGGCGGAAGGGGCGGAAGCCGCTCTCAGCCGTGCCCCGCCGCGCCTCAGCGCTTTTAGGGCCCGGGAGATGGCGCGCAGCTTTTCCCTTCCCCTTCTCGAGGTCGCGGAGTTGTTTTCGAGTGCGGAGTGTGGCGACGTGCCTTGTAGAAGTGAGTGCGGCTGGCGTGAGGAGGTGGTGGAGTCACTGAGTGGGTTGCAGGCACTGGTGCTCTCCAGCCTCTCATCCCCGGTCTCTGTGTATGCTCAGGTGCAGAACCTAGCACTTCTCTTGCAAAACTCTATGCAGCTGATTGCTCAGCTCTTCAGTTTCTCAAGGCCTTGCTGCCCTTGAGGGAGTCAACAGTTCCTCCTGGTTTAGAGTTGTCTGCAAATGTACTTTGTATACTTTCAAGTCCTACATCCAAGTCATTGACAAAAGCATTAAAGACAACAGGCCACAAGATGGCTGTTTTTTGTTGTTGTTGATTGTTTTTTATTTTTTTTTAATTTTGTTTGTTTGCTTTCTAGTTGAATATCTTACTTCAGCCTTAGGCACTGTATGTTAATAAACTCAGCTGCAGTAAATCTGCAGACTGACCTCACCTTATAAAAAGGAAGTAGGAAGTAGGTAAACCTGTGCCACCAGGGTGGGCAGTCAGGGGAGTGACCCACAATCCAGAAGAGCAACTGGAGCTGGCCTCCTGTTGCATCTGAGTAGAGATGTGAGAGGTGTCTTGAGAGGTGAGGTAGAAAAACCAAGGTTAAACAATCTCCTACCTACCACTGTGATTGAAACATGATGATTAACTCAGATTTTATCCCAACTCCTTCATCCTTCCATGTATGTTTACATAACAAGAGACAGACCTCGTGTCATACTTGTTCTTTAGAAGTATTTTTCTCTATTTTGCTTCCATAATCAGGTACTTTCAGTTCCAGAAGTCTTAATTTGATTATGTTCCCGTCTTGATTCTCTTCCCATTTTTTACATGACTCCTCTAAAGCATTTCCTGACCTCTATAGAAACCACGGTATTATTAATGAAAATCCTCCTTTACTTAGTGTTGTGAGGTAGCAGGTCATGCTGATGCCTTTCTAAACACGTTTCTTCCATAAAATTCATTTCCGCGGGGCATTTCTGGTATCTTGCTATGTGAAGCCAATGCTTGATCTACCATCAGCAGTTAAAAAGGGTAAAAACCCTGTCAAGGAAAACAGAACTAAGGTAGAAATGGTTCCTTGAACTGTGATCTAGTTATGTATAACTGCAACAGCAGGAATGTAACACTAAAACCCAAAGTATTTTTATAATTATTTGCTCTGTGGCAGAGTGATGGCAAATCTGGAAAGTGCTGCAGTACAAATCTGAGCTGGGAACACAGCTAAGGGTATACAATTAATAAACTGTACTGAAGTCCAGGCTGGAAATGAATTTGGAGTTTTCAGTACTTTTAAGTTTCATCTTATTCTGTTTCATTTCCTTTGCTGCCCTAGGAAACAGTAAAATAATAACTTTTTCTTTCTAATTCATTATCAAGTGAATTACTAATCGCCTTAGTTAATTTTAACTCAATCTAATGGATCTCACTAAAGCTGTATGGGCTGTTAAATCTTTACTTAAAGGTTTAACAGATTCATTCCTTTACGCAAAGATGGTTTTCTTCCTTCAGGACTTAACCTATAAAAGCTATAATAGTCTGAGAAGTAACTCCAGCTCTAGATATCTACCAGCATTCCTTCATAGAGAAATATATATATTTAAAATTTAAATTAGTATAAAAAATTAACAAGAAAATACTAATTTTGTGGACTGCATTGTTTTAGAAAGGAGTTGTTTGCTTACTAATACTACCACACATAAATTGAAAAGGAAAAATTACATAAATTTATACTGTACTCTAAATGCTATTTTCATATGAGTGTGTTCTATATAGTTACCATCAGTTATTGTCAGCCTCAGATTCACTGACCATTTAATACAGATATTTGTTACTGAGTGCTAGCTCAAAACAAGCACAAAATGCTCTGAAGTTAGTGATGGAAGGTGAAGTTGCCTTCCGTGTGCTAACATATCTCATCCCAAGTATGTCTTTACAACCTAGGTTCTGCAAGCTTTAAGTATGGGAATTCCTTCAGCATCAGTCCCAGAGGCCACTGCTCATTCCATAGCTCACACAGTATCACTGCTGCTGAAGAAGGTAAGAAAGTTCTAATTCCTACCTGAGCTTTAGTTGTGCATTGGGTAGCATGGTGTGAATTGTTTTCATGGATGACTCAAGATTGATGCTGAGATGTGAATTGCTCATGAGGCTGAAGCTGGGTGAGGGAGGCAGTACATTAACTACCTGCCTGAATGCTCAGGTTTGCTGACTTACAATGTGTAGCATCTTCTAAGTAGGTTTGGAACTAGAGTAGCTTGGAGCAAGCTGCCCAGAGACTTGTACAGCTCTGCAAGTTAAGTTGTTGAAGCATGCTTTTCTGTGTAAGAGATTTTCCTTGCTTACCCGTTTAGGGGAGTGTTTGCTTGATTAGCTGTTGGTAATTAAAATCCTGGAAGGTACTTCATTGTTCAGTGTTGTACAGTCACACTGTGATGCTGAGTGTATTTATTTCGTGAAAATTACACAGTGTTTCTGGTAACCTGACTGTATGTGGGATTAAGGATGACACGGTCCTGCACCGTGTCCTTATCTTCAGATTGGAGAGATGGGTCTTGAAGGCTGGACTATTAGATGCAAAAAGAATTGGTTGGATGCTCATACCCAGAGGGTTGTTGTCAATGGCTCTGTGCCCAGGAGGTGGCTGGTGATGAGTAGTGTCCCCCAGAGCTCGGAGACTGGTCCTCTTCTGCATCTTTTATCAATGACATACAGTGGGATCGAGCATACACTCAGCAAGTCTGCTGATGGCACCAGGCTGAGCAGTGCAGTTGGCACAATAAAAGGGAGGTTAGGGCACAATAAAGCGAGAACACAAGAATCTAATGAGGTTTAAACAATCCAGGTGCAAGGTGTTGCACTTGGGTCGAGACAATCCCAGATATGAGTACAGACTGGGAGAAGAACTCTGAGAGTTGGGGATCCTCGGCACCTTGATTTAGCAATTGGCAACCCTACCCAGAGCAAGAGTGTTGGAACTAGATGATCTTTAAGGTCCCTTAACCATTCTATCACTTACAATAAAGTCAGTCATAGTAATACTGGAATGTGCTGCCAAACAATTGGAAACTACAGCATGGATTGGTTCTGGGAGTATGATTTAGGAATATATTGCAGCAACAAGTGCTTAGCATTAAAAAAACAAAGCAGTGTCAGGAGCTGCTACTGACTTGCCTCTCTGTAATTTTCTGAGCAAAGCACTGAGCCATAAAATGGTGCAGACTTAGCTTGTGGCAGGATTTTGAGAGCTTTCAGAAGAAATGGATTTATCAAGTCAGCCTGCTGACTTGTCCTTCCACTCTTTCATACTCTGTTCTTTTTGCATTCTTTATCTCCCATCTATTCTATTTCATTTCTTCAGGAAGATAATCCCTACCTTTCACTGAGAGCAAACAGCTGAAAACCAGCTCTTCCTCAATCTGTATATGTACATATATGAAATTTTAAAATGTCAGAAAACAAAGGAGTTTTTCAAACATCAGGTATTCATTGTTACGAAACTGCTGCAGTTTTAAGTAATAAGTGTTTAATGATCCTTCATTAGCAGCATGAACAGATGTGGAAACTGTGAAAAGTATGTAGATCAGTGATTCATGTTTGACTACCCTCTCTATGGTTGGACCTAAATTATCTACTAGAGTATTCTGCTGATCTATTTCAGAGCCTGTAGAAGCATTTCTTTGCATGAAAAACTGTGAGATTTAGACTTAAAACTGTGTGTCATTTTTATATCCTTCACCCTACACAGCACTGAGGCTCGCAGCTGAAAGGGAAACCAGAAAGTACTCCCAATCCCAGTAGTGCAGATATAGCATTTTACCCTTGGTGCACGAGACCATTATGTTTGTATTGTAATGCAAAATGTAAAGATACAAATGAGAAACAACAAGTACACTTTTTACAAAATATTATTCTGAGTCAATGTATATACATTATAGACATGGCACTTTATATGTCACGTATGTCTCCAAGCACAATTCAAGCTGTCTTTCTGTGTTATTACTGTGTTTTGAAAAGAATGATTCTTGCATCTGGATTATATTACCTCCGTCTTAAAGAAGAAATTAGGTAGACAATCTTGTTTAACAAAACTGATGCATAGGAGGTTCTGCACAAATGTGCATAAGAACTTCTTCACTGTAAGGATGACAGAGCAGTGGCACAGCTGCACAGAGAGGTGGTGGAGTCTCCTTCTCTGGAGACGTTCCAGACCCACCTGGACACCTACCTGTGCAACCTGGGCTAGGGAGCTGCTTTGGCAGGGGGTTGGACTCCATGATCTCTAGAGGTCCCTTCCAACCCCTACAATTCTGTGATTCGGTGAAAATTATACCAAATACAGTGCTTTTCCAATTTAGATTTTTCTGAAAGGCTGGAGCTGAAAGGGATTATTTAGAAATTTTTCAGGTCTAGATGAAGATTTGCCATGTAGAATAGCTGAATAGCTAAAAGTATACTGGGAGAACACTGTTGACAAGTTTTTAAAGGAGAAGTAATTACATAAATTAAACAATTTGTCATTTTTGTCCCATGACGCTAGTACTGCTAGGACAAAGTGGAAATGGAAAACATTCTATTTGACATTTTTCAATGAAACAGAAAGTACTTTTCAAAGTGAAGGTTATACAATTCCTATAATTATTTTTTTAATGTAAATGAAGAGTTGAAGACAGTTTGTTCCCTGAGAAGATACCTGAAAAAAGACTAAAATATATATAGACTTGTTCCCAAGGCCACCTTTCCATAACACTATGGACAGATTTTTGTCATCTATCGGGATGAGCCATCCCCAGGAAAGCAGCATTCTTGACTCGGCTCATCTTCATTGTTCCAGTTCAGGCCGGGGCTTCAATTTGAGGGTTTCTCCTGCTATATACCATTGAAATAAATGTAGACATGTCTGCCTTTCTTTTGCTTATAGACCTGTTTATACGGTACCTCTTTAAATCAGGAAGTTTACTACTGGTGTAGAACCAGTGTAACAGAGATGTATTGTACCACTTTCATAACAAGGTTGGGCATTTAGTTGGTCTGTTGTTGGCAAGAACTGGTTGACTTCCCATTTCCTTGAGCTTCTGTCCACTTTGAGGTGTCAGTAATGCAGGTGCAGAGAGGTGATGAGCAGCTCCTTTCTGCTGATGAAAGTTGTTAATGTAGCTGGCAATCAGTAGAGTGATCTCAAGAATCTATAACAGGAACATACAAATCTCTTTGAAAAATACAGTGATGTGTTTTGACTGCTGAAAAAATAGCTAACTTTCTAGCTAGTGACAATCATCAGCTGGAAAAGTACTTTATCAGTCATCAAAGCTAATGATGGGGAGCTTTCTTCTACCACAGCCTGCCAATAATGTAACGCTATTCTCATCACGCTGAATACTTTGCCTTCTTCAGTCTTAAATGATTCAAACAGATGGCTTACTCAGCTGAGAGGTTTTGAAGTCCAACAGATGATGCTCTTACAAAAAACTGTCAGGATGTGTTCCTCAGTTTTACTAGAAAGTATCTAGAACTCAAGGACTCAAGATACAGAGTACACTTAAAGAAATGAAGACTTCTGGGAAGTCTTTACTATATTTTTCCTTCGCACTCCACCCAACCTTGCCTATAAGGGCACAGTCAGAGAAACATGTACATAATGTTTTACTATGCCTATCTGTATGAAGAGTTGTGATTTTACCCAAATCTGTATGTGAAATTCATATTCAGAACAGTCTGTGGAATAGAATAAGAGCAAAAAACTTCAGAGTTTTTTTTGTTTGTAGTAATACCGTCAGTGACAGAGAATCTAGATTGAAAAAGCTTAAACAGTTCCTTTATTGAAGTCAAAAATATGCTAGGATTTTAAAGAAAGGACCTATCTGTCAGATGTTGCATTCTGCAATTCCAATCCAGAATGGAAATACAGCTCCTTAAAAATGATCCATGGTGCTGATCAACCAGCCAGACTGCTTTTTAGGTGCTGCATATACTTATGGCCCTTAGTAGCCTATGTCCTTACATGAAAAGTTTAAAATGACATCTAAAGGGACATGAAAACACATTAGTATTGTCACTGTTGCTTCTTATATTACTAGCTGTTTCTCCCTCTAAAAGGTATCTGGCAAAAGTTAATCTGAGAACAGTAGGAATAAAGAAAATGTTTCATCTTTCACATCAGTTAAGGATTACCCACTGTAGAAAAAGTAAAGAAGTGGCAGATGGTGGAAGACTTTAGCAGGTAATATACCAACCTTGGGTTTTGTCATGGCGAAAAGGAGTTTTTCAGTTGTTCTGTCCTTTGTCTGAGCATCGTTAACAACCAACATAAAATCATCTTGATAGCCTCCAAAAGTCATCAGACTCTTATATGTATACGTAACTGTTAATCGCTTAAAAAAGAAAGCCAAAAGCTATAAGCAGGTCAATGCAAGAAAAGCAGAGCATGGCAAATATATCTCTTAAAAACATTATGATATCTGTATTTTTCAAAACGTTGTCATTCGCCTCTTATAAATGTGAATTCTATTCTAGATTAACTAGAACAAAGATATTCTAAGCAGCCTTCAGCTCAAGTCTGTAATTCAATATACATAACTCTTGGCTAACTTTGAGAGAAGTTATCTATCGGGATTCCATTTGAAAATGAAATTGTGTCTAAGTTAAATGGTAGGGTAATTGACATCTCAGGTAATTAACTCCAGGATTTCTTTTTGTACAGTCGTGTAGTTTACAGCAACGCAAATTAATGCAAATTCTGTTTTCTTTTTTCCCCACATCTCTGATGGCACGAGTGCTCTTCGGAGCTCCTCCTCTTTGCCTGCTGTGGCTCTTATTGTTCAGCGTTCAGCACCACACAAGTGGCCAATTAGCATTTGCTTTATCATTAAAACTCATATTAATATGCTTCAGGCATTCAAAAATCGATCGTAGGACAACACCCATGAAATTACTCACTTCTTCGGTTAACAAAAAGTAGTTTCTGATACCCTTGACACTTCCTGCAGAAAGTCAGGATACTGCCTGCAAATTGAGCTTGTCTTTAATGGAGGGCAGGGACTGCCTGTATTGTAAGCAGGCAGTGTTGTGCAGAAATCCTGTAAGTAGCACCGTGAGTAGGCAGTCTTTATAGAGCTTTCTTCAGTCTAGTGCAACGTCATTTTGTGCATTCTCTGTATACAGCTACTGAATAGTTTTGCTTTCTTTCCTGTCTCATCTTCTGTTCTATTTTTTTTAAACTGCAAAGAAACATCATGAAAAGGCCCATATCAATGCAATTAGGAAGCTGAGATTTGAATTTTGTGATATTTTGTATTAGGACTTGCTAATAGCAACATGCCGATCTATTTCTTTGTAGGATGGAAATTAAAGCAGAGATCTTCTCAGGTGCTGCCTTTTTATGCTGATTACCATGAGTTGTTTTCTATGAAAACTCTTATCGTAAATCAAAGAAAAAAAACAGAGCCTCAAATGACATAATTAAATAGCACTGGGTTATATCACCTCCTATTAAACAAAAATAATACAGTGAAAATAACAATCTTTTTAAGTAACTGCACTTTGCAGAGCATATGCATTATGAATAATAATGGAAAATGAAGTCTTCAGGAAAAGAAAATTAATGTTATTGTAAGAACTGTAACTGCAGATGTCCTGACATCTGAATGATTAAAATATTAACATTTCATTAAAAGATATAAAAACTCCATTTGATAAACAAAAATAAATTCAGTGCAAAGAAATCATTATTTATTTCTATTATTAGTACTACTTTAATGATAACATTAAAGCGTTTTGAAAAGAATGAGTTTCTGCTGTAAGAGAAAGACAGGATGATGGCATGGAAGGCTAATGCCATCCTTTGTGTACTGTGGTGCTGAATCCCCCTATCTGCTCAGGATTAAAGTCTACTTTTTTAAAAGAAGTCACTTACCATAGTGCTATAATCTAGGATACTTATGCCATCTTCATGTACAGCAAACCATATGAAGGACTTCTCAACTGAGGATGTTGCTAGAGGCTATAAAAAAGTCTTAATTACTACTTCAAAATGAGATACTATGTCAATCACTGTTAATGATCAGCTAATACAGAGCTCCCTTCACCCACAGATCTTACTGAGATTTAACTGGGAGTGACAATAAATAATTTAAGTATATATTTATATAAGGGTTACCTAGTAAGACGTAAGGGAGAAGTAACACTTGCATTTAACACAGTTCTCTGAACAAAGAGAATTAAGATATGAGAGGTTTAAGAGGACAGCACAGAAGGTCGCGCTCTAAACACCCTTAATAACATTGACATTTCTGCCAAATTCCACTTTCAAAACCAGCTAATGATGGCTTTTCAACATTCTAATAGTTATCAGGCAAAAAAGGTATGAAACAGAAAGTCTTTCTCCAACTAACGTATGAAAAAAGATACAACCTCCATTAATAATGTAAAAGAAGCAGTGAGTGTATTGGTATTATGTTTTATTTAGTGCTGTGATTATTTGATTTCACAACAAATGAGTAACTCGAGGAGAGAGGAAATCAGCACGTGTATCACACTCATTTCCAACACAGGCGTGTCTAAAAGGACTTGCCAATCATATTAAAACACCACCACTCAAATTCAGTGAAGTTTCTTACTTTTGCTGCAAACAGTTTAGCACCAAAGAAAGACCATTTTCTGGCTACGGTGAGATAAATGCGCACACAGTCTGCAGCACTGTGCCCCCGGAGAGCCATCCATCTTGTAGATAATCGCTGACAAAGCTGTCTGTTGAAATATGTCATTGAGTTATTGAAAGGATCTTAAATTCTTACCCATAGCGAGTTCAATGAGCAAAAATAATCCATTTGTTAAAATGGTAATTTAAATTAATGCAACGACGATCGCTTATACAGTATTAAATCCAAAACATCGTGTAATATTTTTATGTGTGTGACAGTGACAGAGCTTCTTCTCATTTCTGCAGCATTGTGATTAAATATTGACGTAGCAGAGGAAGCATAAGGGGAAAAAAGTATAGCACAGATTTTAATGTGTCTCTACAGGTAATCAGTCTACCTTTATCAGTACTCAACAGCAATGCCAGTTGTCATTCCAAAAATCCATCCAGCTTAGCACCTATCTTTACCTGTGGCTAGTGGTAGATGTGGAAGATGATGCAGCTTAACATTAACTTTTTTTCAGTGTATCTGAGTTCAGCTGCCAGACCCTGTAAGCTGTACCCTCAGCAAAAGAGCACAAGGAGGAGGACAAGTATAGAGTGACTCCCTGCTACAGACTTCCACTTTCTGGCAGTTTTATAGCTTAGGAACCACCTGAACTGCTGAACAGACAGCCTCCACAAGTCAGACTGATCTAATGCTTCTTACACTTTTTCTTTGCAATTCATTGTGTAACTTTCTGTTTTTTGATTGCATAGTTTTCTGAATGTCCCTATTAAGTTCTTAGTATGTAATAATGTTTCATTGTGCATATGATAATAGGTTTAAACTTTCTCAACACTGTAGAAAAGAATGAGGAAAAAATTTTGATACTGTGTGTTGGACTTCAAAAATTGCTAAGACATTGACTTTGGATCAATTTTGTTCTCCTATTCTATATTTTAATAGGTCTTGAATGAAATAACTTGCAAATGATTCATTTAAAGTTAGGTGATACATTGCTAGCAAGTTTGCTAAGTTATCATATTGCAATCTGACTGGCTGCAGGAGATTGCACATTGGAATAGCAAACACTCCAATATGCCCCTCATGTCATTTACTTTCAGTAGTTCTCTAGTTCATGCTCAGGCTTACTTTCAAATTCCCCAATAAGAAAAATAAGAATTTCAAAATCTCAGGGTTTTGTAACACTGTGTAGTTAATCTGTCTGTTCTAAAGCTTTTACTGGAATGCAGGCTTAAGAGTGGCACTCTGAGCAGATTTGTAATGCAGCAAGGAAATGGGTTCTTGATAAGAATGTGAGTTTCAAACACAGGTCTAGGAAAACAGGGTGTAACAGTAAGTTACACCTTGTGACGATTAAAAAGTTCCTCATCTTGGTGCTAAATTTGCAGTGAATCTGAACAGGAAAACACATCTCACCTTAACTGTTCCTCTGAACAACCAAGCCTGTATCTCTTAGGGTAGAATCTCTCCAGAACTTGTTTTAATGTCTGATTGGACTTGGACTGGGATGTGACCTGCCCTGCTGGCGTTGAGAAAGGCCTTTCGAAATCTCCAATCTCTACCTAAGGAAAAGATAACAAAGGAAAAAAAAGTTATCACAGAGTAATTTTATAGCTGGGTGTTTTCTATCAGCTATAGATTTTCCTGTCTTAGCAAGTAAAAAATGAAAATGTTTCTCAATACTCACCTGATGCTTTATTTGCTCATACAGAAACCAAGCAAGTCATTTTAGTTTTGATTATCTGTTATTTACCATGCAAAAAAGATAAATATCGAATATAAAAGATATAGATGTACACCAACCAGTCTGGATTCAAGTGATACCATCAAATAACTGTCTCGGTAATGTTCCCTAGAGTGTTTTAATCTTTTTTATGTAGAACAGCTTGTAGCAAGACCATGTCTAACAAAGGAGCTGTAGGCTTTCACTCAACAGTTGTTGCTCTGCTATATTAGCATGCAGGAATTGTTCAAAGACTAGCAAATGAAGAAATGCTATGCCATTGTATGGTACTCAATCAAAGAGGGCCTGTGTAGGAAGTAAAGAAAGTTCTATCCTTACTGGTGCCAACAGCAGTGCTGTATATACAGTAGGAGCATTTCCACTTTAGTACAGAAGTTAACATCGCAACAAGCCTGCAGCCCAGTCTGATTCTTGCACTGTCACGTGTAAAAGATGAAGGTCACTTGACTGTCAAGCAACTCGGGACCAGTTCCTCATTTAAGGAAAGCTGCTGTGCCAGTCATGAATGCACAAGGATTACCTGAGCTAGAAGAGCAGACAGTTCCATTGCTAGTTCTTTGTTTATGGGGAAAAGTCCATTGACTATTTGATCATTTGTCTGATAGACGAGCAGCAGCTTCTCTCTGTCTGTCTCCCCATGGACTTGAACTGAAAAATAAAGCCTGCAGAAAAGACGAAGTTATTAAATAAAGAAGATAGGGAAATATCTTAGCCATGAGGATTAGTAGTGTATGCTCTGAATGTAAAGTGTTTATGACCATGTCGAAGTGATGTTTAAACCCGTGGGCAAATACTGAATTTCTGTCTTCAGAATTCAACTCTGCCTTTATCTTTTTAGCAGCTGTGCTCACCTTTAATTTATATGTATTTAAAATTGCTGTAGTTACAGCCATTTACTATTTCTGTTGCAAGCTTTGAGTCAGCCAGTATTTTACAGCTGGAGAAACCACAAAAATTAAAAAATATCTAACAATTCCTGGTCCAAGGCAGAGATGTTATAATTGCTACACAAACCTATTTTTATAAGTCAGGCGGACAGTCCTTGTGCCTTCGCATTTCCCAGGATGTTGCTCTTTGGAGGCTTGTTCCCATTTTGAAATAATGTCACAGATCTAGAAGGGAGTCAATAAGAAAATGACTTTCACGTGCATCCACCTTTCCAACTACCCATGAATAAAAACTGTCTACTTAATATCATTTACCTATTACATATAAGAAACTCACATAGCTTTTATTTTGAAACTAACTGACAGGTGAATTTGCTAGCAATTCTTAGTTGGAACATTTCATAATTAGGGCTTTTTTGTTTATCTGGCAACACCCACGCCAGCTTTGGAAACAAACCATAACTCGCATGTAGGGAACGGCCAGGTACCTGATTTTGCAGCAGCCAATGAGTGTGTAATTGTACAAAGTGAGCTGTTAAATAATTAATCAAGTGCCTTTGACCTCTGCCTTCTTTTTCTGCTGTATGAAGCTTTTCAGGTGCTTTTACTGTTTGTTTTAATGTTTGTATGAAGTTTGATATGAAGTGCAGGCAGGGTGGTGCCTGACAGCTGGTGGATGTGGCCAGATGGGGAGGAGGCAGAACAGAGGACCAATGAGTCCTGCTGGACTCATTGTGGTACCATTCATGGTACCATTCCTTCATAGACGAACCTTTTTGTGGAAGTAGTAATGTGATCTGCTTGTAAAATCACTTTTATCAAGAAAAAATACTTTTTAAAATATATTTTGCTTTCTATTTGGTAATTTGTCTAGTTGGGAAGCAGAGCTGATCAGATGACTCTACATATTTATCATTAAATCTTCCCTTGTAACTAGAAATGCAGCATTGGACAGAGGATGCAAAAAAATACTTGATAGAAACACACACACACAAAAATATAGATTATTAATTAGCTGCTAAAAGGCTTGAAAAATACCTAACACTTTATTAATACATAGATTATATAGATGACAGTACATTTAGCCAATCTTGACTACAAAGATTTTATTAGTAGTAATAGAAGGAACTAAGATCCTGTACAATGATGAGCCAAAATTGTAAATTTCCAAAACTGAATGCTAATTATTCTGTATTTAGATAAAGAACTCATTCTTTTATTTCATAACAATTTCCCAGTATCAGGAAATTTTGGACCTCAAATGTCCATTTTCTGGAGGTCTATCAGGTATGGTTACTGGCATGATTTTTGGTTTTAAAGGGAAGTGATTAGTTATGGCTTACTTTCTCTTTTGTAATCCAGCACTTACTGCCGTGATTAATATCAGTCTCACAGACAGTGCTTTTAAATATAGTTCACTGAATGACTTTCAGTAATTCAAAAAGTGGCTTTTCATCTTTCCTTTTACATTATTAGAGGGGAAAAAAAAAAGAGACAGGTTTTCAGCCTGAAAATTATTTTCCTTCATGCTGTCTGAAGAGAGCCCTGTAAAATGAAGATATTTTGCTATTTTATATGCAGAGCTCACCAAAGACTATTGTGTACCTTGATGTTTCCTTGTAGACAGTGCTCTATATCCTTGCCAGAGGGATCATCAGAGAAGAGTGCAAATCCTGACTGAGCTGGTTTCCTCATTCCTGTGTCCTGGTTCAGGGTGTTCAGAAATTCATCCACTGTGGTAGAGGCATCAAACCCAACGACCTAAAAAAACACCCCAGATATATTTTGCTACCAGACATTTAAAAAGAAATAAATCAAAAGCTTTTGAAGACTGAGAATACCTCTAGAACGTAAGACCCTTCCATTCCCTTTGAGTAACTTACTGCCATTGAAACTTACTAATGGGTTGTTTACCAAACCCATTGATGTGATTTATTTAGTTACAATTTTTGTAGCCCTCCAATACCTTGTGCCTTGTACCTTGTGTTAGTAATGGCATGGGATGAAACCTGAACCATATTTACCTTAACACTTAAAATTCTATTTCTGATATGCTTCACATGTATGGTAATAGCATTTGGTAGGGAGAGCTTAGATTTTCTGCCCTATCTGACATTACCTGATAGATGCCATTCATGAAATGAACTGGAATACTAAAGGGTAGTGAATGGTGGTAGGGGTTTCTTAGTAGAGTTGAAAGGATTTCCATTCTGGAAGGCCTGGCCTCTCGGTCTCCATTCTGCTGGGTACGCTCTACGCATCGCTGACAGTATATTGCGTATTTCCCAAATTCAGTTCTGTGACAGAAAAGAGAAATAAGGCAATTCTTGGGAACTGACTGAAAGGACAGTGAACTGACTACATCTCTCCGGACAAGTGAGATGGGAGGAGCAAGGTTTCACAGCAACATTGCCAATTTTTTTCCCCAGGGAATTTTGAGAAGAGTTAAAGAGACAAACAGAATTGCGTAGAAGATGAACATGGCTCAGGGTATTTTGTGTAACTGTCACAGACTTGGGTCTTCAAGCTTTAGCAACATACAGTCAGAATTCCATTGCAAAATATTTTTCAAAACAAAGGAGCTTTTCCAAGTGATGCATAGAAATAACACAGGGTAACTTTTAGTACTGGAACAGAATTCTATTCAAATTTATTATAAAACATATTTCAGAAGATATATATATATAATGAAAGATTGGAAATAATGTGCTTAAAGAAGACTAATCAAATAGTAGGCTAATAATACTCAGACATACCTGGAATCTGCATTCTTCTTCAAATGAAGTTTAAGAAGCCAAAGGAATGGGTGCTGGGGCAGAAACAGTCCAACACAGAGAGCCAAGAGCTGCAAGCCCTGGACAAAAGTTAGACATTTACTTTTTTAAACAAAGTAAAGCTTCCTGTTTTGGCTGCTGGCCAGCAGTGCAGCTTACTATACCAAGACAAATATCAGACAACTGTAAATAGGAAGAAAAAAAAATGAAACAGAGACAAAGCTGAGTAAATGAGCATGCCACCACAGTGGAAGGCCAAAAAGCTCTCTTTATTTGTGTACAGCGTGTTTCTTTTGGGACTGGAAATGGGGAGGCAGATTGGTTTGTACAAAAAGTTAACTCAGCAGGAAAAAAAATTCAAAGGCTACAATGCCAAGCGTGATTGAGTTAATACTTTAAAACTTTCAAAAATCTGTGAGGCTGCAAATGTTCTACTGAACAGGTTAACCCTTAAATATTGTACCAGATAATTATGATGGCAACAATTTATCTGCGTTGGAGGGATGGCCTCACCAGTTCTTGAGAATGTCAATGATTGATTAATTAGTACAAAATGGATTATTGAATTTCATTGGCCATATGTAATTTCAGTGTATGCAGACATGAACATGCTGTGTGTTCTGCAAAACCTTTGTGAATGTCTTAGTGATACACACATACTGTCCATATCCCAAATGTGGGCCTTTTCTAGATAATGGGTATGCTTGCTAGTCATGTGCTACTTCCTGTAATGAGTCAGGAGAAAAACATCTTATTACAAAAGCCATGAAGTGATCATTTCCTTTCTCGTCCTCTGATTCACCTCCTATCTCCATAGCTATGACTACGTCACATGCACTATTCCAGTTCTACTACATGGATTCTATCTATTGCCTTTCCTTCCAATTTCAGTTAATACACATTCAGATACCAGTGAATAACTGGCAGTGGACTAAGGTGGAAAATTTTTAATACGTACTCATAATCTAGCATGCAGAATGCATGCAGGACATGCACTCTGACATCTGTCAGAAAAACTGAACATATCTGAGATTCCACAGCATACTGCGACAGCTTTTCTTCACACTTATGCTATGCAGACATCTGGTTTTGCCCACCAAACTTTCTGAGGCAGCAGTGATTGAAGGAAAGATGCAGCAAAAATAAACGAGGTTCCACACGCTGTCTTAATGCTTGATGATAGCCCACACTGTATGCTGAACCTTTAAAAGTAGTGCAGGCGTAGGTATACCCTGTCATCAGATGTGAGTACTTTGATGGAGGATAATGTGAGCTTTGTTTCAGAACAGTAGTAGTAATACATTTCAGGTTTTTATATGATTTTATGCAGATGCTACAGAAGTGCAGAGCCCCTTTGCCATTCCAAACATACTGTGTAATTCCTGTTGAAATACCTGTATTGGTCCTGTCTGGTTTTGTGGATGTCGACGTCTCGTCTGTTTAATGAGCTGGCAACAGATCTCATTTTGAAGTTCCGGATGTGTGAGGCAGATCTGCAAAGCACTTTGGGCCAAAGATACGTGGTAGTCAATGGCAGGAGAGTCAACTGCAGCATTTATAAATAACTGGCAGGTCTAGAAAGAAAGCAATAAGCAAGGTAGTTTACATACTGAAAGCTCCAACAAATCTTTCAGACATTGTACATATCAAAAATGTGCTATAATTGAAGTCACCAGTAGTCAGTTTACTTGCAAAAAGAGGTGAAAAGGAACCAGAAAGGAGAAAAAGCTGTACAGAGACTTAAGACAAAAAAAGTGCTTTAAAAAAATGGAATGTTTGCTAGTAGGTGTTGCAACAGTTGTGGCAAAAGGGAAGTTTAAGGGCATGCTGCATGAACACAGCTCACCCCTGTGCAGGACTTAAAATTCAAGGTGGACAGCTCACAACAGCAGCCAGTGTAAAACACTTGTGCAAGAACAACACAGGGAAATTAGTATACACACATTAGAAAATGAAGACTCAGAGCCATTTGTTTTACTTCTCAGCTAGCACTGGTATGGGTTCATATGAACTTCTTACCACCACTTCTGTCTTAGGAAAGCCACGTGTTCATCATTTGCAAGACAGCTTACGCTATCACTTAACTCCGCTTAGCTGTATTAGAGTTCTTGAGGTCATGACAACTAAATTCATTTATTAGAACAATTCCTTAAAGATTTTTCAAAGTATATGAGTGAAATGAATGGCAGCCTAACCTATTTCTAGTCTACCTGAAAATACATGGATGCACAGGACTTCTTTTATCAGCAACAGAGTGACATAATTTTGTTTCTAAAGGAACTGTCCTTGCTTGACTTTTAAACTGATTTTAAAAAAAGATTTTAATTAAAGTTATACACATCACCTCTTATGTGACGTAGGTCTGAAATACATTTCAGAAAGTGACTGCCAAACAGATATCAATTTATTTTTATCAGGGAAGTACTTCTCTTTTACGTTTTCATGCTGCAAGACTGCACAAAATAAGATGGACGTATTTTTATGTGCTTCAAACATTTCAGACAAATGAGCTGGAAAGCTTGCTTACAAATGGCTGTGACTTAGCATATGGTAGTTGTCTCAAATTCCTTTCTGGATCCTAACCAATGCATCAAAATTCTTAAGAAAGTTCATGCTGAAGGGAATTTGGTCTTTAGACTTCTGTAAGCTCTGTGGAGAAAGTTCATTTATCCAAGCACTGTGCCTTCCAAACTGTGATGTATTTCACAATATACAGAACAGCAAGAATTTATTTTGTTCCTGAAAAATACTTAATTTATAGCTGGGCTATGAGTTCTTTTTTAGGAGTGGTTTAACTGAGTAAGAGCAGGAAAGAGGAGAAAGAAGGTTAATGGAATTGCAGCACACTCCTTCTCATAGTTATCCTGTCTGGCCTTTCATTGGGAGACACACAAAGTCTTAAAATGTATATAAACAACTTCGAGAAACTAACTAAAGAGAACTTGTTAATAAAAATATGCTTTTACCTTAAATAATTTAATGGCTTCAGTTTGTAAGGCTTCTGATGGCAAAGTTGTAAGAGGGCAAGCAATTCCTTCTTTGCTGTGGCAAAGGGTAGGATGTCTCCAAATCTGAGAAGCTAAACAGATAAAATGTGTACTATAATCTGTTCTACTGTACTAAATTTTGTCCTGAAGTAGATAGAAATTCCATTCCCAATAATTTCAATCATTTATAGAAACAAGGCCTTGGTAGTTATTTTCTTTTTCTTGCATAGGCAAAGTTCTGTTTCTGATTTTATCAACGGTGTTTTTGATAACAGATTCAAAGCCCTATAGCTCCTGTTCAAAGTGTTAGTGTCAGTGGTCCTGTGTCACAGAGCAGACAGTTCTGCTGGCATTAGAAAGAAAGTTAGGACCAAAGTAAGCCTACCAAAAAGGTTAACTGACCTGCTTTGTATAGACCAAAGAAATCAGACACTATAAATAAGTGTTCATTAAAAGTTCTCATATAAGTATGCCTAAATCTACGATTTGTATGGTTTTCATTAAAGAAGCAAAAACAACAACAAAAAAAACCCCATTCTTAGAATAACTTCTAAATGCTCTACTATTTTCTCATTGATAAGTATTAGAAGATGAGTGTGTTGAAACAAAATTAAACTTACTGGTATCACCTTCCATATTTAACAATTTGCAAATAAGTTGTTCAAACTCAGACCCAACGTTTACAGTGGTACTTCCAGCTGCAACTGTCAGATGATAGAGCCATGTGTCCTAAAGCAGAAAAACATGCAGCAACTCACTCATTTGTCCCACTAGACTTTTAAGAGCATTAAAAAATACTGAACATGAAGTTTCACAGGAATTAAGTCAGAACTTGTATCCACTTTGAAGCACTGTTGGAAGGAGCTTTTTCATGAAGATTTTGCTCTTAGCTTCAAACACTGCCATGACCTCTTTTTGAAGCCCAACAGATTTACCCTTCCTTTTACTTTAGCAGTTGCACTCGGCTCCATGTTGCAAGTATGAAGTACAGAAAATTGGATGGGGTTGAATTCTGAAGCCTCTTACCCTAAGAAATCATGCTTGTTCTTCCTTTCCTCATAAGAAATTAAAGTGCCTTCTTGTCACCACCAGATCCTACTAATGCAGGGAGTTAGGTCAAAAAACAAACTGAGGTCTATAAGACCACTAAAGACTGATACAGCAGTAATAGTGTTTTTAACCATATCTCTCATTTCTCTTATGGCAGTCTTCCCTACTGATAGTCCAAACAGTGACAATGGGTAACCTGGTATCCCAGAACTTCTCAAGAAGACTTGCTAAAATCTGTCTATAGGTTAGTGTAATGTGAGCAAAAGTCTCCATTTACAGCATATTTGCTATTCTGTACCATTGCTTTTATGTAGGCAAGCCTGCACATTTTGGCCATTTCAAAAGGGATTCCCTATAAGCAGCATTTTGAAGACAAACTTGTGTATTGTAGATCCCCTTCCCCCTCCTCTTTAGGAACTGTTCATATCAGAGCATCACAGTCATAGGCACGTTACTGAAATGTAATAAAAAAATTCCTTTCATTACCTTCTCATGTTTGGATCCTATAAGAAGGTAAGTGGGTCCTTGATCTTTAGGGTGGATAACAACAGTGTAATGTGTTGATAACAAACTACGACCACTAGCTTCATAATCTTCATCAGAATCACAGGATCTATCAACTTCTTCAACCTTAGCCTCAAAAAGCTTGATTTGACCAAGAGGGAACTAAAAGTAAATATTAGAAGTGGTTAGAAAGGAAATGTTTGCTTCAGTGCATATTCCACAATCAGAAAAATCCAACCCAAACATAAAACTATCATTAGTGTTCATTTATTTCATTTTCACTTCTGCCAAGTAATGCCAGATAACTAAGCCGTTGCAGACAACAGAAATGGAATGATGTGTGCCAAGGTCTGAAATTGAGAACTTTTAACATTCCTTTCTAGGTCTGCTTCTGTATCTAGTTAATGTAATAAATGTCTGTTAGGGCAAGAGAAATACATTTTCAGAGTTTCCAGACCTGCTTCCAAGTGAAAATTCCTTGTGCACGGCCTAGAGCCTTCATTAGGGCTTTGTTGATTCAAAGGACAGCAGCAAATAGTGTTGAAGTATCTGTTTTGTTCAGACTATAAATCCGAAAGGTAAATATTTTGTGTGACAGCCCTTCTTAGTTTGTTTCATTCTTCAGTCTGATAGACCAAAATTAGTTGCATTAGATGTATTTATACAAAAAGCCATTCAAAAGGAAACTTTCCTACAAGTAATTATTTCATACTTAGTAGCAGCAGGAAGCCACAAGGAACACAAAAGCATCTTCACAAGCAGGTGACAGGACTTGCAGAGGCTGACAGTCCTTACTGGTGATTTTACACAAAGGTTCCTCCCTTTTCATAGCACTTCTGCTCTTTCTCTAGCTGTTCAGACATCACGATGTTCCAGAGAGTCTGGTATTTAATGTTACAGAGAAGGAGCCTTGATTATTGTTTCTGTATTGTTTTGTAATGTTTAGCGATTCCATGCAAAGAAAGAGACTTTGACAAAATGATGGCTGGGCATCTTATCTGTGACACATTCTAGTGTAAGCCTGAAGTAAGTGGTCTTAAAATATCAGTAAGTGCAAAGCAGATGGGGTTGGCAACGCTTCTCAGCAATATGCTTAGGAAGTGAAAATGTAATGTTGGGGAGAAGCTGGCAAGTTTGACTCAGTCTCACGTGGGTTCTTGAACAGTGATTTGATAAAGTAAGCAGTCAATATAGTTACTTTGAAGCAAACATCACATAGTGGTGGATCTTTAATCCAGGGCTCTTGCTAGTAACGACTGAAGATGCACGGTGTGATCTTTGTTTTCTTTGGTGCTTCAGATGCATGTTATGTGATGAACAGGGCAGAATTGCGAGATGCCATTTCACGTACAGACGACCAAGACTGGTTTATTCACTAGTTTTAACTAAAATGCAGCTGGCCGATTCTTAAATTTGAATTCCATTTTGAAAGGAGGCCACTTAAAAGGCTCCATTACCATATTAAACACTGCAGATTGTGTAATTTTTTTTCTGCACATTCACATTCAGCTACAATAAATATGTTTCCAATTAGGAAATTGTTCAACATTAGAAATGAACTAGCTCTGGGAAACTTTTCATACGTAGTATTTTAAAACACATTCTGCTTACAAAAGCTAAATTCTTATTCTGTTACAAACCAGTGAATTAGTTTCAATTTTACTTTCAAGGAGGCAGCAAAACCAATGTGAGGCACACACTAACGTGAAGCCAGCAAAAGAAATTATTTGATTTCCTAGCCCTGCATTACACTTTTAAATGGTAATTAAAATATTCTGATGGATGTTTATTGCTATCTTATTTATACAGAATAAGCTTTAGTAGAATGTTCAAAAAGAAATGAAAAAGGACAGGATAAAGAAGGATAGCTAATTTTATACAGAGACTACGAATTACTGGGTAAAGCATGAATATTTGGATAGGTCAGAGGTAACAAATTAGATTGTCTGTATTTTTTTTAACTCTTAGGAATTTTGACAGCCCAGTGGAGCATTAACCTTTTGTCAAGTGCCAGCAGTCTTTCTGATAGAGCTAGGTAGTATGGGTATGACTAAAATATTCATAACCTTAGGGACATTAAAAAGAATTCTTGTAGACTTTCCCAAAATCTTGTTCCTGATCCACTTCCATAAAACTTTGTTTCTTTAGTGATAAAATACAATGCTCTGAGAGTAAAAGCACAAATGAAAACCATGACTGGGAAGTGTCTCTTGTCCTGACTCAGCAGGCAATGATGACGGCCAATCTTAGGGGTTGACAACATTCAAAAGTATGAGTAGAGAACTCAGTGTCAGGCTCAATGTCAAAAAGTCAGGTATTGTTGTGGGGTCAACCTAAAGCTGATTGCATCCCATTTCTTTACTTTGTGAACAGTATTTTTCATTGGCTTCAGAAATTAATCTTCCTTTTCTCTTGCCTTCTTCCACCTCTGTTCCTGTCTATCTTGTCAGTTATGGACCATGATCTCCTTTTGTGTTTGTGATAGCAATTTGGAAAGAATCCACTCCTGCCTCAGACATCCACCAGCACAGCAGCAAACTCTGCATCCTGCTAGGCTTTTCTGCTTTTCTTGCAGCACTGTGGAAGCACAGTGACATTCCAAACAACAAGATTTAGAGGTCAATAGAGAGTGATTCTCCTTGAATCTTGCAGTCACTACCCACCACAAAATATTTAAGAAGTCAGCTTCCAGAAATAGCAGAAATTGCAGAAACAGCCACATCTGAGGAGTCTCAAGGCTAGCAAGAAGGGAGACCTGAAATGTCAGCCAATCAGTGTCCCACTTGGGCTAAGGATAAGAAGGTACAGGATGTATATCAGGTCCCATAGGAAAAGCAGACCAATGGATTTGCCCATAATACTGTCTGTTAGATAGGAACCTTCCCAGTTGAGAATCCCTTAAGTCTAAATGTCTGGTAATCAATATAAAATGGTCATATGCTACCTAGGCAAATCTTACATTAATAAAGCTAAAATTTATCATTTTAGCTGAGGAAACAAGTAAGAGACTTACCTTATCTTCTTGATTACGGAAGTAATACAGAGTTTTTCCAACTAGGGTACACCACACTCTTTTGGAGTATCCGTGTTTCACCTGAAATTACAAAGCATTAAGTACAAGCACAGTCAGAAAAATATAGACTACATTTCACAGTCTCTGGACTTTGCTGATATTGGGAATAAATGACTTAGTTCAAGTTATGATGCACATTACTAGACAATTAAAAATGTGTAGCTCTTTTAAAGGTGTAAGATTGAAAGTGCTAGATACTTGGTCCAAAACCAAGTAAAGCCAGCATGAGTTTTTCATTTCATCAGGCCTACAGTAATGAAAGCTGAGGAAATGAATGAACTGAAAGAGAAAAAATCATTTTGTATAGTGTTCTTATTACCTTAAGATTATGTGTCTCAATGAATAATGCTGAAAAAAGAGCACTCTACTGAAGTAAGTTAGGTCAATTAACTACTGCAACTTACACATTTGTCAAAATACCATGTTAAACAGGGATGCCTCTAGATTGCAAGTGGAATACACAACTTTTAGTGAAGTAAAAAGATAAAAGCAAACTAAATCTCCAACAACCAGAAGTGGGTAGTTTGGTAGTCCTTGTACTGTTCACTCTGAAAAGTATTAGGAAAGTTAATACGTGTGTTTTGCTTGCATTTATTTTATCATAGTGCCATTTTCACCTAGATCTTGTAAATAAAACTGGAATAAAGCACATTTGCAGAAGAAAAGTGTTCTTACCTTTGTGAGCAATCCTTTCATGGTTGGCTTGATTTCAGGCTGTATAAAAAGCGGACTAGCAGCTTGTATTTTAAGAACATTCTGCAGTACTTTGATCCATTCTTCTAAGATGTTTGGAGAATCTGCAGTCAGGTAGTATGTTCGTTTTTCAGTGGTAAGCTATGAAGGAGCAGAACAGTCTTGAGCTTTAAGAATACAGTTTCACCCACACAATCTGGGGGTTTTAACATATACTACCCCAGTGTAGTCTCACAATTTGGGCGGTTATTTCTCCCAAAATGTTTTTCTTTAAGAAAGGTTCAAAGGCCAGGCAGAGCCATGATTTCTGAGACTTATGAAAAATTTTAGGGCAGCAGAATTGATAAAACTTAATTTTCTAATTGCAGAGAAACAACTTCACTCAACCCTAATGTCTGGACCAATACCACTCTTTTTTAGTGTGTGTCATAGGTGACAATCTGACCTTTTTAGCAGTACAGACAACACTACACTGAAGCTTCTCTACCCTTACTTTTTATAAATGAGATATTGTTTTGTTTTCAAGTGAAGAACACTGAGTAATTCCAACTCCATATCTGGACTTCCAATCAAACAGAAATTGGGATGTTTTGGTAATGCAGAAAATAAGGACCCACTGAAAGAGAAAAGAGAAAAGCACCTGGATTGTTTGTTTCCCATCACCCCTTTCAATGTGGCTAGATGCATTTAGCTCAATTTGACCTTGAGGTTTTCGAATTACGTCGCTCTGTATGGAAAGAATGGAAAAAAATATTTTAAATCTATCAACAAATAGCAATAAGTAATTATAGAACTCGTTTAAGCAGTGATCTTTGTAAATGCTTCCTATTTAAACATTGAGGACCTTGTATGCCTCTCACAGATCTGAGTCCTGAATTCCTCCCTTACAACTGACACACTAGGAATGTGTTTCATATCCTTCTAGCAGTCCTAGATTCTCAGTAAAAACAATCTAAAACGAAACAGCAAATAAGTGACACTACTTTGTGTACTTACTGGAGATTTGTAGTATAGTAATTCGCCTCCTTTAAGCACAAACCACCGTCGTTTCCAAGTCTTCACTTTACCACCCATTTTTAACAGATAGCCAGATTTTTCCAAAGGTTCCTTATTATTTAGAAGTTGGATAAAAAGTAGTTAAGAACACTAATATAGCTGTATGCCCCAGAGAAACTGTATGAATACACACACAGGCATTTTAATAACTTAAAAGCATGCTAAAAAAAATACTTTATGAGATTTTTGTTCCAAAGACAACATGTTTACAAGCATCAATTAAGGACAATGCCATGCATATGGAATAACTAATTAATATCCCTACTTACAGTTATAGAAAATGGAGAAGAGTAAGTGATTTGCCCAGAACTACACAAGGGAATGAAGAACATAATGATTCCTGATTTAAGTCTTATTATTTATATTAAACAGTGAACAGTAATATTATATGAATACATTTTTTTCCCCCAAACTTTAGGAACTGATCTACAGAGCAGATACAGTGCGGTATAATTCAGAGCTCTGCAAAAACACACTTTCACAGTGTACACCAGTAGAACAGGAGTTCACAGTTTTGCTCAGGGAAGAAAGCTTAAAATGAATTATCTTCATCATCAGTTAGTCAGTCCACTTGTATGCCAAGACACTAACTACTAACACAGACCATTAAAAACCTCATGGCAAAGAACAATACCCTGTAATGGCTTGGTTTCTTTGATTTATCCTTCCATGCTGCTTTATTTAGAATTTCTCCAGTTTGCCTGAAGACATTTACCCAGAATGTGGAAGCTATAGAAACAGATTACTGCACATGGATTTCGAATGATGCCTCCAGCTACTTCAAATAATAATTTTAAGCAGACTTTGTTATCTTATACACAACCTGATGCCAGATCTGGTTCCAAGAAAGAAACACAGGATCACTTAGGCTCGGAGGGACCTTAAAGTTCTAACTGCCCTGCCATGGGCAAGATACCACCCTCTAGATCAGATTGTAATAAACATCTTAAGTGCTTTGAATCGTCTTATGAAGTTGTTTACCTACTTCCATTCACGACATAGAGAGCTCAGAATAATCGTCCACTTTGTTTCAGTTATGGTCTTACATGGTTAACATCACTGATAGATTTTACTATTTGTACTCATAAGGCAGTCAGTGAATCAGCAAGGCTGAATACAGCCATTTGGTAGCATTCTTTGACAGCAAAATTACACAGTGCCACAGGTGAATTTCTTTACAGGTCTTCAGTACTTACATTTTTTCCATTATCACTAGATGAGGAAGAGGTTTTAGGAAGTTTCTGCTCTGGCTCTGAATAGTCTGTATCTACTGAATATGCATCAGGAGGAATAGCATAGTCACTTTCTGAGGTCACAGAAGACAGAGACACACCTGAGATAAAAGAGATGTTTCTCTGCATTACTTATTACGCAACAAAAAACTAAGATCAGCGTATCTCTGCAGAAAGAATATCTGAGCAGGATCTTCAGGCAAACGGTATCAGGATAAATCCAAACAAATGCAGGATCTTCACAAAAAGTAACTTTCCCTTTATTCTATTCCCTTTTAGTGTCTGGTTTTGCCATGCAACTGCCTGGATACTAAGAAGCTAAGCTCAAGATCTGCCCTATGTTGAAGCTGTAGGTGTGCTACTCTGAAAGGTCAGTCTCCATGATTGACATGTAGATGCTCTGTTCCCTTAATTTCCAAACTTATTTGCTGATTTTTTGTAAGAAGTGCTGTTCTCCATTATTGTTTTGGCATGCCACCTCGGCTTTCTGGTTGGCTGTCCTCTTCTCACGTAAGATCTTTAATAACAAATATGCAGCAAGATAATTGTGCTCTTAGCCAAATTTGTGATGCTATAGATTTTTAAACAATGTGAACTCAGTAAAGATACATGTGTTTTGTGATTAAGAAAGCATTCCATACTTGAAGCAGTGCAAGTGCTAGTTAGTAAACTGTGGGTGAAAACAGCTATGAACTTAGCTGATTTACCCCTCTTTTGTGATATCGTATGAGATGAGATGGAACTGCTAGGATGCAGGAACTATGGGTTCTTTTCATGCTACCGTAGGGAAACTGTAATTACCAAACTGGATGCAGGACTAACACAGATAGGCCCTTTGGTCTTTTCAGTTGACCTTACATAAAAACAGGAGATACAAGAGAAATCTGTTGAGGACTTGGGATGGGAAGGCTGCATAACCTTGCCCTGAGCAAGCTGGTCAGAAGAGCTTTGAAGGGCAAAGAAGGTTGTTTCACTTCTGCAGAGCAGCAAGCAAACCTGGGAAATGGGACAGCCTCAAGGCCACATGTGGCTGACACTGAAACATTTCTAGTGGGCCAGCATATATATCTGCCTGCTCAAGTGTGATATAAGCAGAGCTCTAAATTCCTGTGCTTCTAACGTGTGTAACAGGCACAACTGGATAATGCTGCTTTGCATTTCTCTAAGCAATATATGAAGGAGGATCTTAATACATGGTCTCACTAGGATCTTAGGTTGTAACCTCCCTTGTTTCACCCAGTGAAGAAATCCTCGTAGAGAGATAGTACTGATTCTGTTATCCAGTGAGGAAAAACTGTATCTTCCCATGTAGTGAAGCATGTTATTTTCATTTCAGAGATGGAAAACACAATGCTTACCTACCACGATGCAATTTGCCTTGCACACAAGAACACTGCTGGATTCAAGTATTTTAACTGAATCCTTAAAACAGTCATTAAAAAAAGGGAAAGAGGTCCTTTACTGCGTGAGATGACAGAAGCAAATACTCTGTTGAGGGAACTTCTACACTTGCTTTCTGATCATGTTAACCTGTTATTTTACTTTATAAAAATGAATGTGTATTTTTTGCCACTAGCAGTTACTGTTTTCTAGGTCTTCTGACCTAAACGCTGGTAAATTAGGCCACAAGAAGTTGCTGACATGACAAAATGTAGACAGAAAGGGGCTTCTGACAACAGCTAGCTACTGTAATGATGCCTAAACAGCCATATATGAGAGTAGCAATAAAAGCAGCAGCCACTCTTAATTGTCCTATCTCCTGCCTGAATAGATCAAAGCTTTGATAGCTAAGATAAAAGCCTTGATTTAAGATGTCCATGAAGAAACAGATTCTAGAAACATAATGTGAACTGCCCGATTTTCCAAGCCTCCAAGGAGTTCCATGTTCTTATGTTTTTTGCCTACCTCGTTTCATAGCCCGAGGACTACCCGGTCCACTTCTGCATCGAGAATCAGACTCAGAAGTCCTTGAGCTGGACCGAGAGCTTTCTTCTTCCTCTGATCCTGATGACTCATCTAGAAATGGGCTGTTGCTTATTTGAGTTGCTTTCTGCAGAAATTAACACAACATTTTTTGATATCTTGTGTAAACACTATCAGTATGTTCTTCATACTGCTGGCCTTACAACATTCAGTACTGTTCTTGCTTAGGCTTTGAGTTTTGGCACATAGGTAGCAACACTGAACTGAATTCCTTCTGCCTTCAGCCACCCCCACACTTCAAAAGAGAAAACTGATGTAGGCTTAGGTCTTTCCAAATCACAAAAAGCTGCCAGAAAACAATCAATGCTGTGATTAGTTACTGCTGGCTATCTGCATATAAACAGCTTTGGCACTGACACAAAGACATTTCTATACTCACATACACCATGTGGCTCTGTTTAATAATTAACAAGCCTTTGGAAAAAAAATCAGCAAGGAACTTTAGAAAAGCTGACCTGAGTTGGTAGAATTTTATAAGCAGCAATATATATATGTATATATTTTCCCCAGCTATTTGATATTTCCATTATTTCTGGGGTTCTATAATCAATAACCATGATCTTGTGACACATTTGGCATGGTAGCATCAAATGAGAAAAGTTCTTGATGGTATTTTAATGTAATGCCTAGCTGTATTTTAAAATGTCCTTTAAACAGCAATATAGTTACCCCTTTCAATGTGGTGTAGACAGGAGTGGTCATGTTCTTATATATTAGAGATGTATATAATCCAGAGATGGAGTATGAAGTTAGTGAAGCAGCACCTAAACAAGAAACATATAAATACACTTTCTAAGTTACCCCTCAATTTATCAAATTCTCATGTTATCTTTTGCATTGTATAGCTCTGCTATAAAAAGTGAACTAATTCCTTGTTTATTCTGGATGTGAGATTTACAGGTGGTTTTTTTTTTATGATTTATGATGGTTTTAAGGAGTGTCAATAAATCATAATCACCACTATTTAAATTAAAAGTATAATCCTTCAATCTTGGTACCTGGTACAGAATCTTCAAATTGAAAAGAAGGCAAAGAAAACTGGCATGAACCAACTACAAATTGTGGGCAGTACTGGTGATAGGTGGACAGTTGACCTAGATGATCTTAGAGGTCATTTCCAACCTTAATGCTTCTGTGATTCAGCAGAAGTAAAAAGGCAAGTTAATGTGAGCGGAAAACAGTGTAAAGATAATCAATGATTTTCTAGGTTTTATACAACAGAGAATCCTAATAAAAATGACTTAGGTAAACATGGGACATTTGGTCCCTTACACAAAATCATAAGAAGAGAATTTTTGTTCACGAGAGAACAAGCAATTAAACCACTTACTTTTGTTAAGAGATTCTGTGGTGAAAGCTTCAGACATCCTTAAACCAGATTTGGCTACAGCATAAATTCTGCTTTCCTAACATAAAATCAGAACGGATTTGATGGTAGACAATTAAAACACAGCAATTGCTTTTCTTTTGCTTAGCCTCCCCATAGACTCCTAGTCTCTGTATTAGTAGAAACATGATAATATTGTATCTGATGCCATTGCTGAAGTGGTGTCATCAGTAGCAGCTGAAAAATGCATCTTCCTTTTATGTACTATAGTCACTGTACGCATAGTTGGATTTGTCTTTTTTTTCTCACAATGCTTGCCCCATACAGGTACGTTCTTTTTTTTTTTTTAATACTATTAATGGGGGCCAAAGTGCCCATAACAAAAATAGTTTTTAATAGAAGACTGCATGTTAAAAACAGAGAAATGCCATTATAGAGGGAACATTTCAATAGTTTTGTGTTAAAAAGCCACAATGTGAAAATCTACCATGAAAAAATAAGCACTGAAATCTTTCAGTAGAAAAGCTGTTTTTCTTCTATACATTATTCACCTCTGAATCATTAAAATGAACTACAGAATAAGTGAGTTTCGATGAAGCTTATTTTGGATTTTGTATCAGAAATATTAATATCTATTTTAATTTTCTGTTTTGAAGTTTTTCTTGGAAAAGCGATCAGTAGCTTCCATAATCTGCAGTCGTTGTCAGTCTACTTATTGTCTAGATTGTGAGTGGTACAATGGTTAGAGTAACAGCACTGACAACAGCACTTATAGACACTGTTGGTATTCAAATAAATAAACAAGCATTATCTTGTTAGACATACAGTACAAGACATATAAAACAGCTGTGACAGGAAAAAAAATCGTAGCTATAAAAACACTGTTTTTCAAAGGCTGTCACACTGTGCTTCAAACCTAACTTGCTTGGTTTGTTGTCTTAACTGCAGTTATGGTAAGGCTCTGTCTTGTCATACAACAGAAAACAGGAAGGGTAGAGTCAACAAAAATCATAAAAGAGAAGCATGAAAATGAATTAGCTTCACTGCTAGGAAAAACGTCTTGCATTACACTTACCCAGGAAGGAAATCGATGTAATGGTGGAGTTGGAGGTTTGTTGCTAGCAACTTTTTTTGTCATATCACAGAGTTCCTGGGCTTCAGAATCTTGTGCTTCAGTAGGGTCATAGGTAAACACTCCTTCATCACAGGCAATCTCCATTTTCTCTGAAATAGCTGTGTCTTCTCCATCCACCTGATCAATGTCTGTTTCCTGAGGTCTCCATGGCCGTATCATGCTTATAGCATTTCTATTTCTACCAAACATTCTATCAGAACTCAGCTGAGGCTGGCTTAAATATTTTTTTGTCAATGATGAATTTATACTAAACACATTAGGAGTTCGTAACTTTGGAGGTGGCAAATTTGAGGGAGAATCTGATGGTGTTGTGCATTGAGAGCCTGCAGAAGTTGCTCGGATTGGGTGTTTGTGTGCAAGAGCAGGGGTTAAAATTGGACTTGGGGTATTTGCCTCACTGGATGAGGATGAATAATCTAGCCTCTGAGACTGAAATTTCTTATTCAGTTCATCTGAGGAACTGTCTAGGTCTTTCTTCTTACTTGTGAAGTCAGAGTTGCACTTTGTACCTGGATTGTTCTGACCTTTTCTTTGGGACCCTTGCTGCCAGGAGTACAACTTCTTGTGCTGAGTCCTCTGAACACCCACACTCTCTTCTTCAAACAGAGAACTACTGTCATCAGAGGCTGTCAAATACATTTCACTCCCCACTCTGCTGTACCTTGAATTCTCTTCAGATGTGTGGCTTGAGAGGGTGGATGCACACCTGGATTTCAGTCCTTTATTATCTCCTCCATCCTCATCTGAGCTCCAGTCACTTCCAGTAGTGCAGGAGGTTTTTGACAAGTCACTGTCTACATCTTTGGATGAACAGCTCATTTGCACATTCTTGTTCTGCTCTGATCCCAAGGAATGTTGTTGCAATGACTTCTGACCTTTATTGCACTCATGTGCAGAACCAGCAGAGGTAGTTTCCAGGGCATCCTTCTCTAGAAGACAAATAAATGAGCAGGAGAAAATAGGAATCTGGACTGCTAAAGGACTTTGCCACTATGTCTGCAAATAGTAAGTAAGTAATAATTTCAAATAATTAAGCACATTTACTTATTTTTTTCAATATTGTAAATAATAGATCTTAGGAAAAATACTGTAACAATCTTTGAATGCAACTAAAGAAAATTTACCAAGAAAGTGTAACAGACATCACTCAGAGGTTCTAGCCAACTAAAAATGGCAATAGATGTAAAGATGAGCAGAGTGGAGTCAAATGTTAACGTAGACCAGATATGTAGGAAAGTAATAATTTAAAAAAAAAAGAAAGAAACAAAAAATGGAAAACAAAGGTTTAAGAGGGCATCAACATTTAGCTTCTTTTTTAAATCTAAAGAAAATCGGAGTAGATTCTTGATAGAAAAGACTCACTAATAAAAAAAAGATTCTGAGCATACCTGCAGTGTTTATATAGAGGAATTTCTCCTGCTAGCTATTACTGCATTCTCAGTAGAGAGTGCTTAAGATGCACAAGAGTTGCTCATAAAAAATGTTTAGGGAAAGACACCATGTAACAGATAGCTTTGCTTACACTGTTCATTTTTACCTGATTTTGCAACAGCTAGGGCTTTTTTACAAAGATACTTAGGAAAGTTAATTATGTTAAATAGCTGTATGAAGATAAAGTGGATTGAATAAAACAAATATTTCAATTTAGTCAAGGTGAAATTAATGAAGTCACAGAAGTTGATCAATTTCCCTCTCGTCAAGCCTGTTTTACTCCTTATTCCTTCCTTTGAAAAAAATCTTTAATTTAATCAACTATAAAAATGAATACATACTCACGTTTATAATGAACTTGGTATCATTTAAGTAGACAAAATGCTAACAGGATCTATTTCAGATCCCGATTTTCCACAGAAATCAACTTGTAATTTTGGATATCATGACTAACTGTAAAGGAGACTCTGAGGACAGAAATCATGCTGTGAGACCTAAATGAAAGACCAGACCAGGAGTAATAGTCTTCTTAATGGACTTTTCATTGCTTAGGAAAAGCAGCAAGCCACAGTGGATTTACTTTTGCTTGTAATAATGTATCAGCACATCATTTTTCTGGCATTGCAAGACTTCAGGGCCTGCTGGGGAAGTTGTACAAACTGATGAGGAAACTACTTCTTTCTTTGGATAGGAAATAACTCCACATGCTATTGTGCAGCAAACTGGGAGTACAGCACTGGTCACTGAGTGCTGCTAAGCAAAGCATTAGCATTACTGTGACTTTAATACTCAAAAGGATTTCTTCCTAATAGTAGAGAATGGCACGGAAGAGGGAGATAATACTGCTACATATTTGGTAAATGGCTGGTTTGGATACACTTACACACTTGTTGATTTTACTTTTCCAGGCCTGTTGGAATAAAATAACAGAATACAGGTGACTAAATACCTAGTGTGTGTTTGCCTTCAGTGTAGACCGATTCTTTTGATGAAGACTTGCTTATTTCTTCAAATCTGGGAGATGGCTGAGGACTTCTTGCTCTGTTTGAAAAGCATCCAAAAGTCAAACTGCTTAGTCGCTGACATTCTCCAGGTTTTTGTGTTGAAGTAACAGATTTCTTGCCCGTAGCTTCTGAACAATAGCAATTCAGAAATTCTTTGTTAATAGGTTTTGGATCACTGTAGTCAAATAATTACAAAACCAATCAGAATTCTGATTCCCAACTTAGCATTTGCTGGAAAAGCAGTTACAGACTGACATTCAACAGTCCCTTAAAGGTGTTAAGATCTCCTACCCTATGAAGAAACAGAAGCAGGACAAAAGTCCTGTCAAATCCTACTACTTGAAAAGCCTCATAAACAACACAGAGAAATCCCTTCACCCAGCAAAAAACAGTTGTGATTTGTTTGTGTGCCTTTTTAGGAAAAATACAATTATTGCTGGTCTATCCCTTTGTATAGACAGTCACTATGAAGTCAGATAGTTAATAATAAAATCTTTGTCATTTTATGGAATATTTTAATAATATGGAGATACAGATTAATAGGGTATAGTAAGACATATTCTGCATATAGAGAAATTAAGAAAAAACTTCTACATTTACCTTGCAGTTTAGATTGTACTGTTTTCATCTCTTTGATTTGCTTTTGGTTGATCAAGCGAAGGTTCTGATTTTCCACCTCTAACTAAAAGCACATAAATTTAATCTCATCCATTGGTGAAACATTTTTTAAGTCATTACATCGTTTCTGCTTTCTTACACTGAAGCTATTTCAAATACAAATCTCTGATCAACTGCTTCCCTTAATGCCAGTCTATGCCTCTGTCTTTTTTCTGAACAATGAAATTCCCTGCAAACATTATTTGAATCACTGTGTTTACTCTGTTAAAAGCATTGCCAAAACCAAGCAGACCCAAAAGTGCTTTAAAAAGCCCTAACAGTTAAGAATAAAGAAATCTGCATTGTCATGTTTCAGAACATCAGAGTGCTAGAATTACATGTCTGGTGCCATTTGGCAAATCCAAGACAAAGCAGAAGTGTTAAAGGGAATAACAGTGCTAAAACCTCCTGCCATTCAACAGGAAGGGTTTAAAAAAAAAGATACCAAAATGTTAACATAGAGCAGAATATCTACAGGAAGAAAAAGACCCCACCAAGCCACTGCTATAGCCCACTGCTAGAATGGAAGAGCTGCTGTTCTGAATTAGAAGATATGAATCTGAGTGTCCAATACCACAGATAAGCGAGCCATCAATTCCACCTTCCAGTGGGTAACATTTTGCCACTGCTGTGAAATTACCTTGAGATTCTAAGAGTTACAATCATTTGCCGAAACTATTTTGAGATAATTTTAGCTAAACTTAATTACATTTTTATTCGATGATTTTAGAAACTCCCCTTGCAGAATAATTATAAATGTTTCCAACTTAAGAAATAATAATTTAATTGCTTTTTAACTGGAGTGAGTACAATTTCCAGTTAACTACAATAGAGTAAGACTTTAATGTTTATAGGCAATTGAAAATTCTATAAATGCAAACCAAGAAAGCACAGCTACATACCAAAACTGGCAGCCGTAGGCAGGGTAGAGATTGTTATCTCACCACAGCAGAGAACCAGTGGAGACAGCTGGTCTCTTTTGGGAATAAAGCCAGCACCCCTGAAACTATTTATGACTAAGAGTCCAATGGGCACTGGAAAATAGAAAAATGAGTCCTTTTTCTGCCCTAGCAGATTTGTCCAGCTTTTGGGGGATTATTCACTCTTCAGGCATTTGTTGAAGGAAAGTAAACGTGACACCTAATCTCTCTCAAAAAGTGGAGATATGAGATCTGCCAAACAGCAGTTCTAAGGGTTCTGTCCATAAAGAGAAGCCAGAGATACAGGCTGACCTGATGAAACATCAGAAGTTAAGTGACATGGACACTTCCATCTTTCATGCTGTTTAATTCATTTTTCAACTTTAATGGAAGTAACTGTACCAACCAATGGAACTGGGAAGTGCGTTTTTGACTATGGTCAATTTTCTGTATGATAAATACTGTAGCAAGAGTTGTACCTCATGGAGCTTGACTGTCACCCATTCTTTTATTTTAGCTGCTTTTTCTTCTATGATTTTTGCTTCTTGCAGTCTTATTTGCTTCTGGAAAAAAAAAAATTAAACAAGCATGTTTTTCTAGTCTTTCTCAGTAGTACTTTCAGAAACAAATCCTCAAGTTTCCTTCAAGAAAGCTGATCACCTGGGTGATACATGGTTAGTTTTTTTATAAACAGATGAATAGGCCCATCAAGGATGCTGAATTTGTCTGGAAAACAGATAACTTTTCAGAGAAAGAGAAAAAGAACAACACTGTGGCTCTTCAAAAAATTACCTGTTCTTTCAAATGAAGCTAGAACATAATTTGCAAGTGAATCAATCTGATTCAAATGATAAACTCTTAATGGAAGATTCTTTAATCAAACAACAGATACAATTCTGAGCTATTCTTTTCTTTATTTTTTTAATTCTTTTCTATTTTCCTTTTGCATAATTAAGAGTGGAATTGATGCTTTTATTTTGTAACACAGTTATTTCTAACCTGTTCTTCAAGTTGTTGCTCCAGTTTCTGTATTACATCATTTTTGTCTTGAATCAGGGTCTCTAGATCTTGACATCTCTTATACAACCTGTTCTCTGATTCGCTCGTTTGAACATTAGCTGCTTTTAATTTTTCTTCCATAACTTGCACCTATTTGGAAAGTCAAACATAAAATTTAAGAAACAGTATTCCATATTAAAGGTAATAATTTAATCACAGAATGGATTGTTAAAGTTGCCCCTAAACTTAGATTCAAGGTAAGCCTGCAAAGTTCTCAACCTTTCATGAGAAGAAATACCACAGTTTGTCATGCTACCCAGTTAGAAATGCCAACGTGGGGATGCATTTTAGGTATAGGAAGCCATTCTTAGGCTTGTTAGACAGTGTCTAAAAGATAACTTGGCTTGTAGTCAGGATCCCTTTCTGACTCCAAATCAGTATGTGAGCATTTTTGTTCTTACAACTTTTAGTTTCTCTCTGTCCCACGGGAAGGACAATTTTTAGGGAACACACAGATGTTCATAAAATGTCAGCAGTAGCTATACCTGCCATTTGGAATCAAAAGTCAACTTCTGGTAAATATTTAGTCACAATCTCATCCTTTAGTTGGTGGAACTTTTACAAGGATCACAAACAGCACAGAACAACCCTAGTTAGAGACTGTACTACATAGACTTGTTTTATTTTTTTAGAGGTTTTCTAAAATAGGTCACTGTGCCTTTTATTTCCATGCACATATCAAAGACTCAACATGAGTCTGTGAAGGAGTTCGTTATGTGCATCTGTTCTGAATTTGCTTTGTTCTTTAACTTTACTGAAATGAACTGGACAGAGACCAAAGAAAAGTGTGAGGACATCTCAAGAAAGATGAATCAATAGATATAAAATGTCTTCTCCCTTTTGAGCACTACTCAAGACAAGTAACAATTTCCTGAATTTCCTCTGGTAGCTTTTATGTGCACACAGAGAGTGAAGGTGTTTTTCAGTTTAGATGTACCTGCTGAAAAGCCCTCTCTGCTTGCCGTTCAGCATCTATAACTTGTCTCTCGAGCTGCTGCATCTGTAGATACACAAAAGCATACAGTAGAATGACTGTGCCTTCTGCCCACTGCCAGAAGTACCACAATGAAACGTATTTTTATAGTCTGCTTTGAAAAAGAAGATGCGCTGTTAACAGTAGTGTAAAAACAAAGATAAACTGAGTCAGACTGGGGAGATGATTCATGGTTATGACCATAGTAAAATATTACCATTATTATAAAGAGAAACAATTAATAAAACTTTTCTTCATAGAACAATTTTGCAGCTGCTGTATGATGACATCCTGCCTTTTTTCCTTGTTACTGAGGGTAGAAACCCCTATGACAACTCATCCCATGCAGTTTTACTAAGCTCTTTTATGTCCTCCCAAAACTAGCAAGAAGGGTACTCAGCACACTTTACAATTTGGCTGTTAATTCTTCTATAGTTGCCAAATTTAGGGCTTTTTTGTGCTACAAGGATTAGAAGGGGTATACAGCAGAAAAGACACTGTGGACTCAGGTGCTGCACAGAACAAGATGTTAAAAGACAAAGTAGAAATGGGTAAAGACAGAGAGCAGCACAGCATGAAGGAGTGTAGGTCACTTTTGAGAGGCGGGAGATCTTGGTCTGTTACTTTATAATGATGGCTAATAAATCATGGTCTCAACCTTTGCCCTGGGCCTTTGAAAACCCCTGCATTTTACATGATGTATTTTGAAGGGTTTTGCAACAATGTGCAACATACGATGCCAGTAAGAACCTCTTTGTTACCATTTTGTTAGGAGCTCTCTAGTGTAATTTCAGTGGCAGAAGAATTACGACGCTTTTAGAAACGAAACTGAGTATTGACATCATTGTATGAAGTACCTAGGGAAATGAATGTGTTATTCCATAATTAAAGGACTAGAGAATGGTTCTCAGGAAATACAAATCTGTATACCTCAGTTCATCTGAGAAAGATGAATCAAACTTTTAAGATTCAGATGCTCAGTATTCAGCTTCAAAATTGTTCATAGGAAAGCATATGGTACAAATGATGGAAATGAAAACCATTTATTGTTTCATTTATTGCTTGGTTTTGAAATAATCTGTTTCATTCTGTCTTGTTTGTACTCTATTTCTTGCATCTTCCAGTTTCTTTCTCTCTTTTTTTTTTCTCTCCCCAGTTATGCTGTCAGTAATGCAGAGCAGTTCTGTATACTTCTAGCACCTCATCCAGGCAAGGATACAGAATCATGATTTTCATCAATCAAAAAAAATGAGAAAGGAGAAAATGAGTTTTCATTAAAAATAAGAAAGGCTGTGACTGACCTAGGACTTTGTCTGATGAGGCATGAACTGAAGTCTACATTATAACACCACAAAACACTGCTGATACAAATGTGGCAAACATTACACAGTACACAATGGTCCCTGAGGAGTTATTTTGGAAGAACAGGGCTAAAGAAATGACCGCTCTAGTCATTCATGCTCTGTCAGCACAGACCCAGAGAGATCAGCTTTCACTGTTGTTCTCTGGTCACATGAATTTAATTCCATATTTGTATGACTTCATGTTGAGGTCTTAAATTTGAATCTAATTTACAAAATTTTGAATTCTAAGATTACTTTCCATCTGTCTGTTTTGACTTTATGTTCAAAGGTATGTTTTGTTTACAAAATTCACTTTAATCTTATTTTTATTACATTTCTTCTTAGCGAGTTGAGGATTCAAAAATTGGGGTTATTTCTGAATATCTGGACAGCTAACATTCCACTGCAGTAAAAGCAGTATGCTAAACCAAGTAGAAGAGCAGATCTTCTTCAAGTAGAAGAGCAGATATTGTATCAATAATGAACACTGTAAACACTCCATGATAGTTAATAGTAATTTGTCATAATAGTTATGTTATGACAGAAGCCTCCTTCAGATATTTACTATGTGAAATTAATTGTTGCTACTCAATAGCAAGTTGTTCATCAAATTTCATAGTCAAGCAAATGCAGCCAATTGCCACAGCAATACTTGGTAATTTACTTATGTCCAATAAATACAATTCAATTCAGCAGTAAGGTTATATAAGAAACCTAGCATATGTGATAAATGGAAGTAAAACCTGGGAGTACAGCTTAACTGGCTTAGGCTCAGCTTAAACATGAAAACAATAAGTCTCTCTGACAATTACTGATGACCACTGAACCATTGTATAAACACTGAACCTACTGTAGTAGCACTGCTCTTCTGCACAACTGAAGTTCTGGATTGTCCAGTGCAAGACAGACCTAAGTTCCTTCCATGCTTCTACAGTGAAATTGTATGATGTGCCTTTTGTAGGAGTATGCACTCTTGAACAGGCTCTGGAACATAATAATATGTTCGCACAGTCTTTGGGGAGAGAATATAATTGGAATAAAGCTGTTGCTGAGATGGGTGTAAAGCTGGAGCCAGAGTAGCTGAGAGGATGATTGCTAAGAAAGACAGCATTCAGAGATTTAAAATGGAAGAATGAAGTTTATTTTTAAGAGTTAACTATTTTGAGAAGCTTTGCATGATCTTACAACATGGATGCATCAGTCAGCTTCCTGGAAACAATTACATGTGAGTTCTGATTTGGAAAATTTCTAAAGGATCTTCAACTTATTTTAGGAATCCTGTACAAACAAAACAGAACAAAGCAAGCTGTATTGTTCAGCTAGTATGGAATAATACAGTTACCCCAAATGAGCACTGATATGACAGTAATATTGGCTAACTTCATTAACTTGATGCTACATAGCAATCATTAAATCAATCCTGATTTTCCCTTTACTTAGAGCTTTTGCAGTGTCTATTACAAAATAAACAATAAATATTTTGCATCATCTCTAACCGCAAAATAGTTTTGCCAGAAAAATAACAAACAAGTTTCACTCTCTATAAATTTTCTGCTATTCTAATGACAGAGAAAAAAAATGATTGCTTTAGGACACCCTTAAGGTTATCAGAACTGTTGGGCAGAAACTGGAAATAGTTCCAAGAGAAACAATTTCTCTTCACAGAGAAAGTGTAGCCTTAATCTTCCTGCATAAGTTAGCAGAAGGTTTCGTAACAATGACTGTTATGTGTTACTTCGTGTGTGTGAGGGAGGCAGAAGGGAGAGAGGTATACTGAAAATACCTGCGTGGACTAATTGCTCATCATTTAAATCAAAAGCCATGTTTTGAACTTGTCAGTAATGAGATGCATAATACAGTAAGATCTCTTTACTCAGTGATTCTGAAGACAACTTCAGATAGATAGCTTAAGAGCCTCAAATAATAAAAAAGGGAAATACTACTTTCAGATAACCTCAGGATTAAAAAGGCAGGTAGTCGTAACCATACCACCTTTCAAAGCAAAGGTTGGTATGTGACACATGCAGAAGAAAGAACTCCTACGTACTGCCAATTTGCATACTGATGACCAACTCTGACTTCATAGGGAAAGTGATTTAAAAAACAGAAGTCTGTTGAATTAGACTTTCATGTTTCTTTTAATATTCATCTATGCAAATCACCAGTATCAACAGAATTAAATGGAATGTATCAGCTGTTAGGCTAGGCATTTCTTAAGTGAACTGAAGTCTATATAGAGTCTCAGCAGACTCAGAGTTGGCTTCCCAGAAACACGCAAGCAAGACATTAGTAACATTTGGCATATAGAGTACGATTAAGCTTAATTTTCTATGTCCTGAACGGGATAACTTGAAATAATGTTCCAGTTCAACAAACCTCTGTAAGGAACATTCTTGTCACACCCATTTAGGGTTGGCTCAGGCTCTTTCCAAAATTCATTAAAGATTCAGAGGTTTCCTGTCATAAGTTACACTGGTTCTGGATTTATACTCTTTAAATGTAAAGAATAAATACCTTAGACACAAAAACAAGCATATACATATACTGAGGAGAAAGCAATATCGACACAGGTATGGAAGAACAGACTGTCACTTCAAGCTGCTTTTTCTCCTTCTAAGTGTAAAAATCCTCCTGCATCTTTCAAAAAACGTGTTAGTGCATGCCACATTCATTATCTGAGTTATGGGGGGAAAATCTATTGTTAAAAACAGATTTGTTTTTAAACTTAGTAAGGAAATAACCACGCTACATCTGACACCGATCAAACTGAGCTATTTTTGTTCAAGCAATGAATAGAGAAATGCCAGATGTGACTAAATACTGAATGCTTTGAAGAAATGTAGCAGCAATAAAAACAAAGAGGTGTACTGCCTTGGAGGTCTGGTCATTGAAGTCAACACACAGTCACTTGGAATTTTGTACAATACAAAAGCAAAATACATAGTGACTGTTTTTCAAAGTTCACCTGTTGCTTGGCTGTATTCAGAAATGTTCAGTGCACATTTTGCACGAGTAAAGAAATTTTCTATTTTATTAGAACATCTGCATGATGTTCTAATATTTCATATGTATGAAATCACTTATACTTTTGCACTAAAAAACACTCTGCTTGTATGCATATGTGTATATATGCTTTCATTTTTTCATATATAAACATCACTGTTCATCTAATGTGCATTAAAGAAAATGACAGCCCTACATGGATAATACTCTTGGTACTTCCAATCATTAGTTTGTTGGAATCCTTTCCTTTTTGACATGTGAAAATGCCTCTTACTGATAGGAACAAAAAAAGTAATTTTTTACCCAAGTTATTTTTCAATGCAGCTACTTGTCCCATTCACATTTTAAAATTACATTGTAACTGAGGCATAACACAGTATCTCCTCATCTTTAGAATCATAAACAATACAGTTGCATCACATAGAGTTTTTAGGAATCTTAGTGTAAAGCATTTTAAAATACAAAAAGTAATGAAAGAAGGGATAAATAAGAGCAGCGCTTCTCTGTAAGCCTTTTGGAGCGTGCTGATAATGAGCCCATTTTCAGAAATGAAAAAGGAGTTAAACACTAATGTTTCTGAACCCAAAACCCACCCCATCTGTTGATTAAAGGCAGAACTTTCATGACTTGAGAGCAGTGTAGTCTGCTTTTTTTCTTGCATTTCAACTTTTCTATTCAGCCTTGTCTGAAAATAGTCCCGAGCCATCTGCAGTTGAGAAATAGCATTCCACATAAAAAGAAAACTAGTAAATCTGTCTATTTTATGATTTAGTAAACTGTCAGTCCTACCACATAGGGCTTACAAAAACTGAAGAAATATATAGCCTTTAAACTGGATGGAAGCAGCAATGCTATACAGAATAGTTCTTGAAATCCTTAGACTAGAAGTAAAGAGATGTGATCACAGTATATTGTTGCCATGAGCCTTAGCAGCATTGTGCCTTCCTACACAGCTGCATTCATACCAGCAATGATGTCTAAGTGTGTGAGCTCATATGGGAAGATGTTTGCTTCTATAAATAAGCAAGTAGAGGAAATAAGTGAGGAATAAAGACACCTACAAGTGTCTTTCAAAGGACCATGTAGATATAAACAGGTGATGAAGCAACAGAAGCTGGAATTTTTCCAGTTTGGTTAAAAAGGGCTTTGGAACTGCCTTCTAGTAGGAGCTATAAATAGAAAAGACCCACTTTTTTATGTGGTGCTTGATAAGCTTATAAATGGTTTGAACAATATGCCTGCCAGCTATTTCAGAACACTGCACGTGGCCAAGATTTTCCATTTCAGTTATTTATTCCTCTGTTTCAACTCACATGTTTCTTTATGAAAAGCACAAGTACCACTTAAAACCAATCACTGATTTGTCAGTGGCTGAGATCAGTCTCAGTTTTCATGTTTACAGATGTGCTTTGTCCTAACTGTACAGACTGTGCAGTTAGAAGTGAGAATGAAGCTGTTTTAGAAGCACAACCTACTCTTTTTACAACAAGGTCTCTCTTCTGGTGGTTTATCTTAGGAAAACACTGAAATATTCCTCCTATTTCCACAACTCAGTTATTAAAAAGCTGAATGGGGTATGTTCCATCCATATTTTCAAACACTATTCTTTCTGTCTTCACACTGATTTCTCTTCTACATATCATGTAACTTCCATAAGGTGGGTGCTAAATGTTTATGAACTACAATAGGCTTTAAAATAGGAATGTATAAAATTGAATACTTTGGCACGAAAGTCTTCCCTTAGAACATGCTGAAACTTGGAAAAATATTTCTCAAGATTGTAGATTTAGTCACCAAGATGAAAAACTTCTTTTTAAACCCAATCTTGTTTTAGCACAAAATAGGCTAATGTACATTGTAAGAAGGTTCAAATGTTCCCTATGCTACTCAGATCAAGCATGGGGAATTTTCTTCACTATTTTTCTGGTTGATAACATACAGAATTTTCCTGTTTGTCATTTCTTCTTGCATGAAAAAGAAAAAACCTTTTGAAGAAGGCTATGGCTTTATTTTTCCTTCAGATCCTACCAGAATGCTCACTTAGGTTATAACTACAGCAGAACTCAGCTTTGTGCTTACAACCCAGCAGCTTGCAAGCTGCTACTTTTTCAGTGTAGTTTCATCTTTTCTCCTCCCATCTTACTGATTTTCAAGCCATTGATAGGTAAAAAGCCAGAATTCTCCTGAAGAAAGAAAGCAGTGTCCTCTGTACATTTCCCACCTAAACAACTTCTCCTCTTCATCTTTCTGCATTCATGCTTTGTATTGTGGTCAGAATTATGAAGTATAAAAGCAATGCAGGTTTATCTGTATGGATGTACGTATATGCTCATATTCTTGTCCTTTGAAGACTGCTAAGTAATGGTGCAGGCTTGCTGTCCCAGAATCACAGTCCAGTCCACAAAAAGCTTTCCTAGCATTTACTGAATGTGTGAATATGAAAAACAATATTTTACATTTCAGTCAAACTATATACATTAAGAATGTGGAACAGAAAAGTCCAGGGAGGGAACTCTTAGAGAATTACTAGTCTTGGACAGCTGCTAGTAAATGTACAGATGTATTAAAGTTAAATTCAGCAGTGGGATTTGGGGAGGCAGGGCAGTGAAGGTGAACTGAGGAGCACGTAATGCAGGCTGAATAATTAAATTGTCATTTTCCCAAATTCAGTCTTCCCTAGGAATTTTCAGGACTTTTCTAAGCCTGCTAAAAAGGAAAGCTCATGCTTTCCAGCTGTATTCTGTTCCAGCTCAGGTTTCATCCCCAGAGCTGAGCTGCAGAGACACAATCAAATATGCAAATATGTAGACCACCACTCATGCCCAAGTAGACAATACCGCAACACTCAAAGTCGTGAAAGAAGTGCAGGTAGTGTTTTAACAAGGTGGAAGAAAGTAGCAAGGTTCATGGTGGTGGGTAGAAAAAAGGAAGTCTCAGGTAGCGCTTAAAACCATAACAGAAATCTATCAAAGCCTGTTTTTTCCCACCTACAGAAAGGCAGCTATCTCCTTTGTTTTGATTGTTGAGCTGCAATTGGGGAAATTCTGCTACTTTTGCTGAACTGTGATTTCTGTTTAGAGCCAGAACATGAGTATCTAAAATAGAAGGCTTTTTTCCACACCTGGCCTTTGAATAAAATGTACCAGTCAGAAGTCTACTTGTCAAAGTCTGAAAAGTTGAATACCTGACCTGACTGAAACAGAATTTACTTCTGAAATGAAAGTGTATAGGACACCTAGAGAACATGGATGCTACAGGAGCAAGCGATTCCAGAAATACAAGAAAGGAAGCAAAATGCAGTTTGAAGACATGACAACGGATATTTACAGCCTGAAAGTACTCTCTGAGGGAATGAAAATTAAATGCATAATTTGTAAGTACAAAGAGAAGTTCCCTTCAGGAAAAACTGAGAAAAAACATCTTTTCACTTCCTCAAGTGGGGTGGTAAAGAAGTCTTAGATGGGTTAAGGATCTACACCGTGCCTTCCCTGCTATCACAGCTTCCTTAACATCCATCAATTTCCCCATCTCAGGTGGGCTGGAACAGAACCAATGCTCCTGTCTCTGTACCACCAGCAGGAAGGTATTTGTTCTCTGGCCTCACAGCTAGGGCTGTGTTTTTTCACACCATTAGACAGTCTGGCTCCTAGGAGAACAATTACAACTGATTGATTGCTTCCTGATGTCTCTTTTTTTTTTTTTTTTTTTCCTCCCATCTTCACCATCCTTTTAGAAAGAACACAGGCTTAAGACATACAAAAACAATGAAACAAAAAATACTCAGTTATAAAAAGGCATAGTGTAATAACAGACAAAGGATAAGAACAGTTATAACGGAAAAGGTACAGAGAGGAGATTAAAGAGGTGCAAACTAAACTAAGACTCTCACCATACAAACCTCTTCACTTTTATTCTCTTTATTAGATGTAATCATTAAGTCATACAGACAAACATCAGTCCACCCTGTGAGCACCCACCACACTGCTCCATTTCCTTACGCGTAGAAGCGAGCAGGAGCTTACTTGAATGGAGTGTAGCGGGAACAGAGGTCCAGATAGCACTCTTGCACTCCCTTTGCACACTGGTTTAAGTCATCAGCAGCGAAAAGTGGGCCACAGAGGTAAGCAGGGAGTTTACTACTTCTGCTGACTCAGTTACTTTCACCTGAAGAGTTTCCTTTTGGTCTCTTGGAATCAACTGATTTAAAAATTGGCAAAGGACTTGGCTCTGCAGCTCACCCACAACACAGGTGAAGCTTTGGGACTGCCTCCTCCACAGCCAGCTGCCCACAGGCACACACAGGATGACACTTCTGCAGCTTAAAGGAGCGGCTCACTAGATCCTGACAGATCAGAAACCCACACACCCTGACACGAGAGCACACAGCAACACAAAAACTCAAGACTCCCTCTGTAGAAACAGGATTTGGGTGAACTGCTTCCAATACTTTCGAGTGAATTTCACTGTCTTTCCTATTCCACAAGGGTGGAAATATCTCTGGACACCAGAGGTGCCAAGTGGGGCTCAAGGTGAGCTCCAGTGACCAGGTTAAGGAGGGATGCTCTGGAGCACAATGGGAGCATTTGCTCTAAAAGCCCTCAGACGGATGGCTCAACCCAGGTGTTCATTCAGGTGTTGTTTGCTGGAATTATTTTCCATGGCAAAAGGTTTTTTAAGAGCAACTAAAATATTGAAAAATAACCTAAATTTGGATCATTTTTATATTTTGATAGTTTGCTTCCCTTCACTTTACCCTTCATAATTCTTTAAGTGCAAACAGTCATTGTTCTTTTCACAGTTTTCACACTGACAGTCACTGCACAAGTCAAATGCATTATGGATTTTACCTCCAAAAACAGTAATCTTTAAATTGTCCTGCTGCAGATAACAAAACCCACAACAAACAATCAAATCAATAAATACATGAAAATAATCCTCTACCTTACTCATATGTATTTGCTGCCAGTTATTCACAGCACAAAACTACGGTGCTCAGGAAGGAAACAAGCTTGGAAATATTCATGTAAATGTTGAGTAATACTCTATAAGGCAACATTTGGGATAGTGCTGTATTCAGCCCTTATGGTGTCTAATGAAAAAAAAAATCAGTGCAGGCTGCACATCAGCAAATTTAACACAGCTATGCAGTTCTCCTGCCAAGGTGATCCTAGTGACAGGAAAACATTATCTCCACATATGATGTTACATATGTATTTAAGGTAAAAACGTACTCACTGTGACATGTGACAACAGATTTTTTTTGACATGAAATACGAGCTAGGAGCTAAACTTGCAGTTGAACAGTGTGATCTTGTATTCAATAAATGTTTCTTAGTAAGTTCTTCATATCCACAAACTCAAGCTGCGTTAAAATAAAGGCTTCTACTTAAAACTCAGTTCCACAGACATCCTAACTTTGGCGTACTAGGGATAATTTCTACATCATTCCTTAAATTCCTTTAAAGACCTCTCCCACTTACAGCAGCAGCTTCTGCTTAAAACGCCAACAAGGTTTCTTTCTTTGCATGTTAGGTTTATAAATACAGACTCTTGGCAAAATGAAAACAAATAAAAAACCCAAGCAGATAAACAACAGTGAATGGATTAGTTCTCTGAAAACACTGTGTATTCCTCAGCTCCTCTGTTTTATCCCAAGCTTATTACATGATTATAGTTCTGGTAGCCATAGTGCTGAAACAATGATACGAATTTCTCAAATTCATTGAACACCGCGGTTCAAGGAAAAATACTTGGTGGATTTAAAAAACAACAACAACAAAAACTCCTTCAAAAACAAAAGAACAGTAAATAGTTTTTCTAAACTAGAACGTGTCTATTATAAAAAATATACTGACGACTTCCCATGTTGATCAAACATTTATTTGCAAAAGAGCCGCCAAAGAAAATGACTTTGCAAAGGTATTTGATTTTGAGTGTATAAGAAGAGTATATCATTTAATTCAAAGCCCAAATATCTTTACAAAGGCTCATAGGTCACAGAGTGACAAATACACCGTAATATAACAATTTGAACTTCTCTTCCTGATTTGATGTCTTGAGAAGATGTCTCAAATACATGCAGAAGAAAAAGGCTAGGAGAATTACCCCTCTAATTCATTTATATTACCTTCCTATAGAGACACAATACCACTCTCTGTTTTCTGCAACAATTACGTAAATTACATAATTCAATACCCTTGAGGGTTTTATGTCTGTCATACTATAGGACATCGATTTATCTTGCTGTTTTGAAGTAGAAGATTCTCTGGTGCTATTGTTCAGTGTTTTAGTACACATTTTGTAGCACAGACATGATAGTAAACAAAACCACATTTAGCCTATGCTAGTCAAAGTAACAGTGTGAATATTTGTGTGCTTTGCAAAATAGAACTTGTTTCATTCTGTAACAGGTAATAAATGTAGCAGGTAGCTGTAAGAACTGACACCAGCTGTGTTCTTCTGTTGTCACTAACACCAGGATGCCCATCGTACATTGGACAAACAGTTTCTCATTACTAACTCATTTACCAGATGTATTTTTGAGTGACAATTCCATGCAGTTTAACATCAAAATCCTGTGAATATACTTTTCCTTTGACTAATACTGAGAACTGTTCATACACTTGGGAATTTTAAAAATAAAAATATGTGAAAAATAACTGCTGGATCATTACAAATGAAACCAATATGGTTTTCAGACGCACAGAATCAATAAATCTGCTGATGGATGCTCATTTTGTTGAGCTCTGACCAATCAGTTTGATGCACGTCCCAAACAAATTTCAGTTTATGAATGAAAGATTCATATTAAAAAGGTGACAAAGTGAGGAGAAAGATCATATTTTCATGAAGTCTGTTAATGCTTTGTTCTGGACTGCAATATATTAAATTATCCCAACTAAATACTTCCTGGACCCATGATCTTAACTGGAAAATATTTCTCTCATTTTCACCCCCAGGAAACACTTAGCTTTTTGTAAACATTCCAAAACAGTTAAGGCAAACTAAAACAAGGGGCAGTAACATGACAAGTTCTTAAGATTCTTTTTTTTTTTTTCATTTTGGAGTAATCTTTTTCACAGATGAGAGAGAATCAGTAATTTCCTTTGAGTTCTTTGTTTCAGGCACAGTGCTGAAAATCTGTGATTTTATCCCCTGTCTTCTGTTTATTTTTTTAAAGCACGATTACTGAAGTGATACGATTAAGCATACATTTATCGTAATTGAAGGGGACATTTCTAGTAGTGAAGAGCCTGGAAATGCAAACCATAAATGAAAAAAGTGAAAGTCAGACAGAAGTAATTCAAAGGTTACTTTAACATCTCTTTCCATTTTTTTAATACAGATGGTTTTGTGAAGTGCAGTTGATGAATCTTAACTTTTTGGTTGCCAAAATTATAATCAGCAGCAGCTGCATAAAACATGGCAGTTATGGTAGCTGGAAAGTCCCTAGAAAAGTCACATGTAGTGTTTGACTTCTACCCCAAATGGTACTGACCCAAAATGGGGCAAAGTGGCAGAAGATACATATGTCACCTAACAGCCCCAACTGCATAACATCCAATGACAGAATGCATCGTACTCTGATGTGTGTTCTCCTGTAAGACTGATGGACGTGATTACGCCTTGATAAGTGGAATGATGGAGACAATAAGTTTTTCATTTTTTTCTTTTCTTTTAAGATGAGATCTCAAAGCATTTGTACAGCTGGTCACTCATTCAAAAGCCAGTATTATGCAAGACCTTTTCAATAAGGTTTTACCATTTGGTAAAAAATTTTTTCAGTTACACTGCTTTCCAACAGCAGTATTTTCTGTCATGCCAAAGCAGATGTACTTGGAGTATTAACTCTAAAACCAGCAGTTCTCAGTATTATTACATAAAACTTTTACATTGCTGTACATTTTAATGATCATTTTATTTAAAAAGACCTACTTAACAAAAAGAACTCTGATCCAGAAAATCCTTTCTTTCTCACAGTTTTTTCCATCTCAAGTTGAAGTTTTCTACCTCCACAGAAGAAAGAAGGGCATGAAAAGATAAAATCAGTAGTAACAAATTGCCAGGACCAAATGACATCCAGTCAATAACTGGATGATGCAGTTGAACCAACTACTGATTTCTAAGTCAGTAGTAAAGAATGTAATGGAAACTGTAGGTGCAGTGTTAGGGGGTGTGTGGATTTATGATGATAGACCAGAGGAGAGTCAAAGTGGCCATCCTGAAGAGGACTGTTATGTCACAGGGCTACTCAAGTTCTTTAAGGGAGTCACCCAGTCTGCAGATAAGGGAGTTCTGGTTTATATAATGTGCATTTCATGAAGTGTTCAAAAGAAACAAACAGCCATGGGGTAGGAGGAAATACAGCTCCAATGAACTGTCTCAGCAATAAAAACAGTCAGGATTGGTTACTTAGTACAGTGATGTGAGGTTTTCAGTGGAGATCTGCAGAGATTCATTCATGGCATATGTTATTCAGCATAATCACAGACAGTTAGTAATGGGCACTATGCAGCGCAGCAAAACAACTCTTTGATGGCATTTTGTTATTCATTATAATGGAATCTTTCTGACTAGAATGACTTACAAGTAAGTCCTTAAAATTTTCAGTGACTGATCAGTAAAATAAAAAATGAAGCATAACACTGGGATCTAAAGGACTCTGACTAAATCCCAGAATTGTGGTAGATACCTCCATGAAAACATTTGATGTTCACTTTAGCTGTCAACATAAACAGAATCTTAAACATTTTATTAGGAAAGGAACAGAGCACAGAGCACAAAGCACAATATATAGATATTATTCATGGTTCCTAATATATACACAAATATGTGTTTTTCCTGTTTGAATCCTATTAGTTCTTGTGCACACCAAAATACAGTACAATTAGAATCCAGAGGAGACTGCAGACACTAAATCAATGGATGGCTTCAAAAGGAGAACAAATAAGCTCACAGAAGAGAAACACTGACTTAAGTGTAGAAAGCTATTCAAAACAAAAGTATCTTCCTTCTAATATGTTTAAAGGAACCGAATTTTATTTGGGGGGGTGGGAGGGAACAACTGGCAGAAAATTTAGGTCAGTGAAAAACAGAGTAATTTCAACCAAACTATTTTTTAACTAGAAATTCACTGATGTCAGTAATAGCAATAATACAATGTCAAAGACTACCTCAAATGTTTTGTCCCTTCTATTTTTAATTGCCTTGTTCTGCTGGAATTGCTACCTGGCAAATACAATGGTGCTTTTTTTTTTAAGTATTTCAAATTTGGGTTCACTTGCAGTGGGCTGTTGGGATCCACATATTTGAACATGACAATTGAAATGCTTCTCTGTTGCAAAATGAAGTATGCATTTAAACAATATTGTTTTAAAAAATATAATTAATATTCAACTAGATATTACTTTCCAGCTTCCAAGTCTGAGACTCTCCGTAGTTGAAGATGTCTTATGTGATACACGAGTCTGGTGAATTATATGATTTGGTAAGCAATGCAAAATAAAATAACATTTCAAGATTTTTTCCCAAAATTTTGTTTCTCTGTCCTAAATTAGATCTTAAATTCATAGGAAAATGTTCTAAATATTAAATTTAATGTTGTACAGATGATTACTGGATACATGCATTTCTCTGTATGAGATTTGCCACGCTGTTCTTATCTGAAAACGAATGCTTCTGCTAGCAAAATTAGTGCGTGAAATTTTTTTACAGCATTAAAATACATCTATTTTCTATGCATTTTTGAATGCTTTTTTTTCTTGCTTCTGAAAAAAATTCCTAGTAGTTGTAATCTCAAACCACGAACAGTGATGAGTTCTCTTGGTCAAATACAATCATTCGTACAGTGTTAAAATTCCTGTCATGAGACCTACCTTTTCTGCTAACAGTTCTCTGATCTTACTTGCTTGGAGACGAAATTTCATTAGCTGTGACTCCAGAGTTAAACATCTTTCCTTCCAGTTCACAGTGCCTTCTGGCTCTGAAAGATCAGCCATATTTATCCTGGAAAAAGGAAGAGGAAAAAAAAACCCAAACACCTCAAACTGAGTCTGTATTTAAAGTCTGACTTTTTAAAGCAAACATACTAAGCTACTTTATATAAATCTCAAGAATACACCCAACTACTGTGAGTGTACAGCTCTGTAAAACTTGGTGAAAGTACGTTAGCTTATGAATTGCTCTTATCATAAGGCAAAGATTTCTGAAATCTATGCTGATAATATTCAGGTTTACCTTAATTTAATTTCTTCAGTTATTTCAGGTTTGCAATATGTTTTCCTTCATAAGCAGTGAAATGCCAAGAATTGTAACCTTCTCTTACTGTATATATCATATATATCCCCTCTTGCATAGCAGGCTTGGGGAGAACTGAACTTTTGCTAAGAAAATGCTTTTCATAGGTGTTACTATGTATGAATTAGTACCACATTTGTTTTTATGCTGGTTTACTGATGGGCAGGTGATTCTTAAAGTGTTTTCAAATTCTCATGCTAATCAGATTGCCTTGAATATTTAATCTCCTCGATGAGATACGAAGTCGAGCTCACAGTTCCAGATACTGGTGAGCAAATGGTTCCTAATGGGTCCTTGCAAGGGAAACAATATCTTCACATTATATCTGTAGCAGGTCTGAGAACATCCAGGTTCATATGGGTTTCAAGTTTGGAACCTTGCTTTTATCTACATTTAACTGCTCAGAGAATTAAGCTCTGTGCCCTTTTGGACAAGCGTGGCTGGAAAAATTATTCAGGATGAGAGCTGGCTCGTCATGACTTAAGTCTGAGAAGCCAAGAAAATCACCTCTGTGCAAGCAGGACTGGGCTCCGTTGTATTCCTGCTATTTGTGGACAGCTTAATAGAGACTAAGAGAAGAGCTGAACGCAGTCACTCAGCCCAGAATGCTTCCATGCAAGTGAAAACCCTGGCCATTGCAGGGATCTGGACATGTAGGCTTGGCTTTGGAAATAACACTTGGATTCCTAGGGGAAGTCAGTTTATCTCTGAAGTATCTCAGTGGAAGGCAACAAAAACAAATATATATCAGTTGCATGGTTATGCTTCGTGTTGGTCACCTGTGTCATGGAAAACGTGACGCTGACATGGCAAGTAGCCTTGGCTGTGATATGCTGACAGTAACGTTAAGTTCTTTCTGGAGGGTTCAATACCTATGATTACTCTTAAGTTTACAATAACTAAGCAACTAAGTTAGAAGGAAAAATAGGAATATTTTTCACCATAGCTGTTCATCTCAAGGCAACTGCTTCACTCTTTGCCCTGTCTTTCTCTTAGTCGTGCAGGCTGTGGTCCAACTTGTTAAGCACTGAGGTTACAACCATCTCTATTCAGGAATTCCTACTCTGGAGTTCTGTGGAACTGCTGGGATTTAAGCACATTATTAAAATAGCTTCCTGAACTGATCCTGCAACACCCAAATTCTAAACTTTAGGCGCAGAAGCGTTTTGTCAGCTGCAAGCCCTCCAGGTCATCAGTGTCTTGTAGCCCATTACTTTCAGCTTGGACTTCCTAGGACTGTGGGGAAGTGGGTTCCTCCTCTTGTCCCGTCCCTAATCCCCTCTCCTTAAGTAGATTCCTCACATGCACGGGGACACTTCCAAGCAGCAGCTTCTCCTACTTTTACCAAGTGAGCAGAAGTTTCAGGTGTGGACTGGAGCAGATGGTTTGGTCTCCCAAGTGACAAAGGAGGACAGTTTCCTATTAGACTGCCTATTTAGGATTTTTTTTACAGCACTTTTCAGTTAATGACAGCTACACAAAACAGAGATAGCTCTGCCAACATCTGGTTAACAGTAGGAAATTTCAGCGCTCATGGTGGTGAAAATACAAGTGGATGCAGTAGGGAAGGATTTTTTGCTTTTTCATAGGGTGCAATATTACAGGGTGGAGTTAAAAGTGTTTGTGTTACAACAGACAAAACATGTGAGTGGATGGATTTCTGGCAGCGAACAATGCGTTCAGCCAAGCCGTTTCTCTACGTCCAAACTAATTAATATTCCACTGCATAAACACTGCAGATAAAAAGTTTGAGAATAACTCTTTTTATTGTGGGAAGTTTGTTAGAGATTATAATAATTTACTTCATACTTTCCAGAAAGCCAATGGGTTCTGGAAATATTTACAGGCACATAATGCACTGTTTACAATTGCGGAGTGAATGATCTTGCTTTGAATCAATGACTTCCTGTTTCTTGTTTGATTCCCCAAGGGAGGAAAAAAAAAATGAGTTCATCTCTTTTGGCTTTAATGGAGTGCTCTGAATCAGCACTGTAACCTACAGTCCTCCCCTCCTTCCTGCTCCGTTCCCACTGCAGAGCCTCTCAGTCTTCAGAAATAAAATCTTTTGAAAAATAAACTAAAAAAGCACCCATTAAAGTGGTAAGTTCTAATTATGTCATCAAAAATTAATTGAGACAAGTTTGACAAGTCTGGAAAGATTAAATTCGTCTTTTTCATTTTTTAAGTTTATAAACCTCTTCGTAGGCTTCGAGAAGCCAGAATGTCACGTTCTCCCCAAAAGGATTGAAATAATTTCCTTCTCTTTGCTGTCGGCTTGGAGATTATCAAAATACATTTCAGGGGGAAGGAGGGAACCGTGTCCCGGCTTTCTGAAGTCTGTTAAAAATCTACATATTCGTCATCACGCTGTCAGCGTTCTCCCCTGTTTTTAACAAAAGGCCGCGTTTAACTAAACATTTTGTATTCTGTCCACGTGCTCCATACGTCCTGCCGCTACTGGAGAAGGTGGCATTGGGCCCTCTGCTACCAAGGGTTTGCACAGTGCGTGCTGGCCGTGTGACAGTGAGCAGCACCGTCCTGAAATGCCACACAACCAGTGGCCCTCTCTCCTGCCATCCCAACACTGCGCTTCCATGTTACTTTTCGGAGCCAAGAAGGTTGGGCAGGAGAAAGGAAACGCTGAGACACAAAGTGGACCTGTTTGGGAATCAAGGCAGCGTTTTCAGTTTTGTCACCGGCCAGGGCTCTTACTCACACAGAAACACTGCTAACTTTATTTTCCATTTGACTCATTTTGCATAATTCCGTGCCCAAACTGTACCCTGAGCTATTTAAAACTGCCCTCGGAACCCCGCGTCCCAATGGTCCTCCCGCCATTCCCCGGTGCTGGCTCGGGGTGATCCCGTGCGAGGCGGCCAACGCTGCCACCCCGCCGCCCCGCGCATCGCCTCGTGCCCCGCTTAGCTTTAGGCTGCGCGTCTAAAGGCGCTCCAACGTTAGGAGACGTTCTGAAAGCCGACGGTATTTCAAAAAGACCTTCACGTTATGCGCTGACGGGGAAGTCCGCGTGCCTCTCGCTTCCCTCGTTCAGGGGCTCGCGGCCCCGGCACCACCGCGCACCTCCCGACACCGCCCGCCGCGTCCCGCATCGGCGTCACGGCCGTGACCTCACTGCACGTCACCCACCGCCGCGATGCCCCGCGGGGCCGCCCGCAGCCCCGCTCCCCCCGCCCAGCTCGCCCCGCGCGGCCCCGCTCGCAAAGGGAGGGGTTGAGGCAAGGACGGGAAGCTCAAACCTGGCCGGCCGTGGCTCGCCGCGCCGGGCGCCGTCCGGGCTGTGGGCGCTGCGGGGCCGCGGCTGCCCGACCCACCATCCCCGCGGCGAGCGGTGCGGCCGCCTGAGCGACGGCAGCCACGGCCACTGAGGAGCGGGGGGCCGCCCCCGGCGGGGCGCCCGGGCGGGGCCTGCGCGGCGTGGCGGCGGGAGGACGGCTGAGACGGCGCGGGGCGCGGGGAGGGCCGCCGTGTCCCCTCCGGGGGCCGGGTGGGTGCGCACCGGCTGGCTCACGCAGCCCTTCGTGGGCACGGGGCGCATTCTTCGTCCCCGCGTCCTCATTCGTTCGTCAGTGGGGATTTTCCCTGGACTTGTGCTACGTGTCCAAAGAGAGATGTAGCGGGTCTGTATGTATGGGTATCAGCCCGCTGTGAGCTGCAGTCCTAACAAAGGCGAACGAGCAGGTGCACGTGCTCCTGTGTCGTGTTGGCTGTGGGCCCTTCGGCCCCTGGGGCTGCGGCAAGCACGCGTACACCTTAAGTAACGCCCGCGCCTCGCGTCACGGAGGTCTGAGGTCTGACCAAGGACTTCTCAAAGTATCAAGTTTTGGGAGGAAGTAGCCAGTGTGTTGCTTGTCTGACACCTTCAGGCACCTTCCTCACACACCCATCCACCTGGATTGACACGTGGGGGCTGTGGTTTGGTTGGGCTGTGGTCTGGAGAGGTCTCCAGGTGTACGGGTTCTCCTGGTGCATAAACCAACGGCACTTCCATGCAGTGTTCTTCTCCTCATGTTCATTTCACATGCACGTATGTTGATTTAGTCTTCTTGTGTACGCTGCTACTCACTAGTCATCTAGGAGTCACTGAAAGTGCATGTTTTTGTGACTGGAAGAAAATAAAAGATCCTAAAAGCACCCATATCCCATCTGATGACCCACACAATTTCACTTTTTCCTATTCAGTTCAGCGCAGCTCCAGTTTTCCACTCGGTCACTTAAAGGATCTGAAGAACTTTGCTGAAACCATTCACATGCTCGTAGCTTCCAAAGTGCCTCATGGATGTTTTAAACACTTGCCACTGAAAAATGTTTTAAAAATGTGATTGTTGGAATAGAAAAAAAAAGAAATTAGTTCATACCTAGTATCTTCAGCATAGAGTGCCTTGAAAAGCCACGTTAAAAAGCAACGAACTGAAAAAATGCTATTTGTTAGGTTAAAATATTTGACCGAAAGATGAAAAATCGCCCTGCTGTTCCTAACCAACGCTACACAAAATGATTCAGTACCGGCGTTTAAGGGCAGCTGTGTCTGTAAGGTTTGCCCAGAGCTGTCCCCAGCAGAGGGACCCGGCGCTGCGGGGAGCAAGGCGCGGAGCGGGGCGCAGCGGGGCTGCGGGAGCGGCAGTGTCGGCGTTCTGACATTCAGGATCAGAGCCTTTCAAACCTGCCACAGCACATGGGGCTTTTTCCGTTTCTCTGTCACATGGATAATCATTGCAACCATTAGGTTTAGGTATTTATGTCTACAATTGGAAAACACATTCCAGAAAGCACCTTGCTATTTCCAGAACCTCAAATCAGAAGTCATCTTCTGAAAGATCGACTATGCCCGGATTTTTTAGAAGGATTACATGTATTTTACACTTTCAACGGTACAAAAGGATCCTGAGTACTGCTTATATTAGTCGTCGTTACAAAACTTTGATATAAGAGAGTGATCTTCAGTTACTTTTGTAGTTCAATAAGAAGTATCACGTGGTCTCACCAGAAAGAAAGCAGCTTTAAAGGTTTTGTTTAAGTGGATGGTGGACAGGAGAAAGATAATTCCTTTTCAGCTCACATTATCACCATGATGTATCCTAAAACGTTGCTCTTTGAAGGCTACGGCTTCAGGGATAGGACAATAGCATCTGACATAAATAAGCTGTAATGTTTGTGCTTTGGTACCTTTGAATGGAGCAATCTGTAGTCACTTCGATTACTGGTAAAGGCTTTTTTTTTTTTTTTCCTAAGAAAAACAGCTTTTGACTAGGTCTGTAGTTTGCCTTTAAAAGCACAACCTCTTTGTAATTGTTTGGCGCCACACAGTGGTAAAATGTTGTATTGTTCCGAATAACATCTGAGCTTCAAAGCTCATGGTCTTGAAAATAGGTTCGCCGTGTAGAACATCTGCTTGCTGGAGACAGGAGACCCCGAGCCAGGGGGCCAACATTTACAGGCCAACATTTATAGCTTCAAAATTCAAGTTTTCAGTAGTTGTTGGTTTAGAGAATTTCCTTTGTGAGGAGTCAACTATCAACTTGGGATTCAGGAAACTTGGTGCTTTGGGGGATCAGAGCAAGTACTGTGTGGTCCTTGTGTGCTACTCTTCCCTTTCTTGAGGTGACTCTGCTCTCCAAAGCTCTTCCAGGGGGCAGGAAGCAGATGGACAGTTGTCCCTAGGGGGACAGAAAGTGAGTTGTGGCACATAGAGCTGGGTTGGCTCCCTGAGAGGTGAAACTAAAGTCCTGAGCTCCATGTCACATGGGAAGGCTGCAGCTGACCCAAGCATTGAGTCTCATTTTCTAGGCTCAGTCCAGTGACTGAGCAAAGCAGACAGGTGTTCTTGTCCTAAGATCCATCTAACATATGTTCAGGAAATACATAGATGTGGCACTGAGGGACACAGGTTAGTGGGCATGGTGGTGACGGGCTGACAGTTGGACTAGATTTTATAGGTCTATTCCGACCTTAATGATTCTAACAGATGCCAATTGAATATAAAACGTGCAGGTTGAATTGAACAGAATGAACAGCAGAGATCTAGTGTAGATGGTCAGAGATGCCGCGTCCACAGAAATGAGGATGCAACAGAGCGGGGAGGCCGAACGACGGGGAATGCCCTGCACTCGCCCGCAAGCCACGGTGCCAACCCGCGGGGCCAGCTGCCTACAAAGCGCTGCACACGGGGCAGGGGGAAGATCACAGCCGAAGGAGAAGCCCAAAACATTTCCCACCTAACCCTCCGCGCTGCACCTTTCCTCTGCCCAAACCGCACCCCCCCACGCCGGCAGCGCGAGCGGGCGGAGGCCGAAGGGGCCGAGCCCCAGGGCGGGGAGGGCCCGGCACGTGGTGCGGCGGAGCCGGGAAGGGAAGCGGAGCTGCGCCGCTGCGCGAGCGGCTCCCGGCAGGGTAAGGGCCTGCGGCGGGCACGGCCTCCCCCCGCCTCGCTTCCTCCCGCCGTCGCCTTCCGCTGCGTCGGGGCCTCCGTAGTGGCGGCGCTGGACCCGCCACAGCTATGGCGGTGCCGCCTCCCGGCCCGGTCGCTCCATACGCCCTGCGGCTCACCGGGGCGGGCCGGGCCGGGCCGGGCCGGCACGCAGCGGCACCGCGGCGGCGGGCGGGGTTATTCTGTAGGCCGCCGTGGTCGGCGAGAGCGCCGTGTCGCCGCAAGGCAGCGTGAGGCCCGCTGCCTGTGTCCTCCTCCTGGAGCCTGGACGCCGGCCTGGGCAGCGCTGCTCCAACTGGGGTTAGAGCACAGGGAGTCCCTGCCGACCCCACCGCTCTGCGGGAATGAGCCCGTCAGCGAAGCTGCAGCACACGTTCACTTTCTGTTACCTTACGGAGAGAGAACAAATTCCTGTTTGTAGCACCCATTGTCGTGCGCGGGTAGCTGGTCGATCTGCTTTTGAGAAACGAAAGTGCTTTGCTACCTGGGCCTAACCTTACATTGCTAACGTTCAGTTAGTTTAGAACATCAGATCAAATCGCATATAGCTGAGCAGCTGGCGTTTTGTGTATCATTCATGTGCCCGTGTGTGGTGATGCTTTCAAAGTGTGATCAAGGGTTGCTCCACAGGCTGCGTAACAAGTTCAGTAAAATTTCCACTGAGAGCATCTGTGCTTTGTTCAGCAAACCTGAGCTTGTGTTTTCCGTTTTCCTCTTTGGACTATGAAGTTGCAACAGATTTTGGACTGGAATGGTTCAAAATGTAGAAAAGAGAGCTGTTATCTTGCAAAAGAGAATGCTGTAAGCATTATTCTAGGACTGTGAGAAGGCATTTATGGGAGGTGTTCATAGCTGTGCTTTTTAAACAGTGTGTTTTGTTGTTGTTTTTTTCTTTTTTTTGAACAGGTACCTGTTCCTTAATTAGCTAAAATGGTTTTGAAGAAGAGGAAGGAAATTCGGGTTGATGCCTTCTCTCTTGATTGTCAGCAGCTGGAGAAACTTGAGAGTGAGTTTGTTTTCCTCAAACTAACCTTGTATAATTTCCTTTTCTTTAGAATGTAACTACTGAAATTGCTTTTTTTTTTCAGATGTTTTCTTTGTGATGAGCCTAGTGTTTTGGAAGTGTCTTTATGTCTTAGTGTGTTTTTATTTATTTATTGTAACTATCTTTGCTTTTTTTGATATTGATTGCAACTTCTTACTCTTTCAGAGTAAAAATAATCTTTAGGTCGCTGTGTCTTTGGTTTGTAAGCTGTTTGCCTTGTTCCATCATTGGTGTGAAGATGGTAGAATGCCCTCTGTGTGATCCCACTTGCAGGCCTGTAATTCAGGGCTACCTGAAGTGCTAGTATGTGTGATAATGCAGAATTTCAAAGAACCATGGAATGGTTGAGGTTGTTAGGGTCTTCTGGAGGTCACATTGAGAGTCTTTTCACAACCTTTCTATTTTCTGTAGTTAACTTGATTTAAGGATACTGTTAAAATGCACTTCTGCAGTGCTTTTTGCATGAGGTGCTTCCACTGCTAATAAAAAATAGACAAAACTGAGCAGAGCTGCAGTTGAATGCTGAAGTTTCTGTGAGTTCTTGCTTCTTGGCCTTACAGATGAGAAGAAATGAACCGTCAGACCTGCAGTCTTCTATCTAGTCTAGTGTTAGTTGACAGTAGGCAAGATCCAACTTTCTTTTGCAGTTCTTGCAGCGGACAGACTTGCAGTAGTTCTGAGGTGGACTGTTTTCATTTTGAGTTTAGCCTGAGCTGTGGTCCTGGGCAGTCAGCTCTAGGTAGCTTTGCTTTTGAGCAGGGAGGTTGAACTGAATGACCTCCAGAGGTCCCTTCCAACCTCAACAATTCTGCAGTGATCATCTTTGTATTCAAGTTGACGCCTATTATTACTTCACAGTGGAGCCAGTGATTGCTTATTTTAATTTACGTTTTCTTCACGCTGTTTATTATAATTCCTGTTTTTAAAAAGAGACTCTTCTTCTAAATGCAGGGTTTTCAGAGGCTGAAGAGCCAAATCTGGCATCTCTACTTCTGCACTGTGCACAACTGAGCAATGGCATCCAGCAGATCCAATGTATTAAACAAGTAAGGTTTCACTGGTGTTAGTGTGGTGTCTTGGAAGTGGTAATGTATCATGTGCACCCTTAGTGGGAAGTAATAGTTCTAAAATAAACTGTGTAACCTTTTTAGTGTTCCTGCAAAATGGTAGAAGACAATTGTTATTCCTGAATATGCTACTTGGAAATGTAGTTAATATAAATTGGGAAAGGTTGTGGTTACTGTGAGAGAAAAATGGGTGGTAAGTACTAACAAATTTTGAGTTTGTATTTATCTGTTTTTGCTAGCAGAGGGGTTCTTGGAATGTATTTGTCACCTGAATCTCAACAGGGTATGTTAAAGAAGGGACAGGTTTGCATCACATACTCGAATGAGAGGGAATTCCACCTCTGTTAATTATGAGGGCATGTACAGAGTTTATTTTATTGATCAAGTGTTTATTTTGGTTATAGATTATGCCTTTGGTAAAGATGATGGATCAAAACTCTACATGTGATCCCATGCTTAAGGCTTGTTTGGAGATCTTGGGAGAGACGTATTTTTCATTGGATGTGAAGAATCCCCTGAAAAAAGTATTAGCAAGGTAAAAAATTAGATAATAGCCTTTTTTTTTTAATACTTTCCTTATCTAGAAGTCAGTAACTTTTCATGTACTACAAATTGCTGTAATTGCTGAAAGCATTTTGTATTTTGTGTTTCTTCCTCAATTAGTTAAAAAAAGTGTTTATCCATGACATATTGTAAATTGCTTTAAAGTGGAGTGTTGTTGTAATCTTATTACTTGAAACAGAACGTAGTGTATAGTTAACACTTTGAATTTCAAAACTTAATAGTAGGGTTTTTAAAAATACCAACTTTGATAACATAAAGAGAAAATGGTTCAGCAGAATCCTGTCTGAACTGTGTTTTTTTCATGCTCATTTGTATTGTAATTATTTTTTCTGTTGCAAAATCACTGTTGTATTTCTTTAAGTAATTTATGACAGCCTTAATATTTTCAAAATGCATTGCTTAGCTGTCTTCATTTCTATGTGTGGAAACATTTGTCCTGAAACCTTCAGGGCTTCCATCTTGTATTTCATTTAATGCCAGGGCTTCACACTGTTTTGACAGATCTTTGTAGCTTCAAAATTAGAACACGAGTGGCTATTCTAAAATATGTCTAATAGCTGCTGTTGTGTGCTGATGGAAAATGAGCGACGTGCATCTCTTTTTAATGCTGCTTTTTGAAACTGTGGCAACAAATATTGAAGATCAATGTGCATGCATCTTTTGGAAATGTTACTTGTAAGTCTGAAGTGGGCTGAACAGAAAACAATGGCACAGAGTTGTTAGGTGTGTGACTAAAGAGAAGCTTACTTCAGTTTTTATTTTTTTAAGGATAAGCAAAAATGCTGAACAGTTCTAGGTTTAGGTATAGATAAAGTGAAGAAAAGTTATACACAAAAGTAACGTGTTTTCTTAGAAGACTGTAAAATGTTAGTAGATTTAAACCCAACTTAAGTGTTGTGTGTCTTTAAAGACAAGTATTCATACATATTGTGATGCTATAGAAACTGTGGATACTTTGTTTAGGAATCTAGAGTATAAAGATGTATGTTAATCTACATTCCACATACCAGGGTAATCTAAACCTTGCACAGGCATTACATTAAAGGTACAAGTGTGAGCTGGCCTTTCAGTCTTTGCTGAATTAGATCACTGAAATCATTTCAGAGTGAAATCTTGAGAAATGCCAATTGGTAAGAAAAGTACAGAGTAGATTTAGTATCCTTTCTTTATTCCGGAAGAAATGCAGGAACTAATGTCTGGACATTCTTTGATCTTTTTTCTCTTTGTCTTGAGTACTCGAGATGTAGTTTTCTGCTTGTAAAACCAAAACAGTGACCATAGTAAACATGCTATTCATTCTTGAAAAGCTTTAACTTAATTCTTACTGGCTCTTGAAAGAAATCGTTGTAGGCCTCAGTGTATAATGCAACAGGTGTAATTTATCCTTGCATTTGCAGAAACTGTGAGAAGACAGCTAGTGTAGGAAGCAACATCTGTATGTCATGGGAGATGGAGCTGATGCTGGCTTTAGTCAGCTGTTGTTTAATACTTCTGTGTGAGCTAACTGATCATGCTGTTTTTTACTCTTATAGTTCACTAAATGGCCTTCCTGAGCAGTTTATGATGTTAGCTGTGCAAAGCTTTGGATGCTGCCTGAGGGAAGAACTGAAAACCACAGACATATATTTGTACAGAAGAGTACTGGACAACCTTGCTTCTTGTATGGAGGACTTCAGCTTAGGTATGATGATATTTCGAATATGCTGTCTTCTGTTCTAACTTGCTTAGCATTGTTTTGTGTCTTGGTGCAGCACATAATAATGCTGTTTACATCTTAATCTATGTAAAAAATAGAAATAAAAAAGCCTTTTTTTTCCCTTGTGTTCACTAGTTAAAATGTGTTTTCTTTCCTCTAGGAAGAGCAAGTATAAAGAATCTGTTTGAAGAAGGTAAAGTTACATTTCTTAAAATAGTTTTTGCTTTAGTTTATTGGGGGAAGGTTGTGTGTGAAGGATTTGTGGCAGACATAAATATCTAATTCCTTGTGGTAATGAGTACATTTGTCAGGGCTTTCCCTTTGATTCCCCCTTTTATTTCCAGGAGCTGATCTTGCTTTACTGAGAATCCTCTTACACCAATCTGAAAGGGTAGAAGTGGGTGATCTTAAGGGTCTGTTGGAATCATTGGTACTTTATGTGAAGTAGCCCGTCTTATGCTTTGTCACGAAGTTAAATAGGTTAACACTGAACTGTTAACATCTAGTCTAGGCCCCGGTCTGCTTTAGCAAGGATTTTGTTTGGTAATAATTCTGCATGTGTCTGATCTGCTGGTGAGACAGCTTATTAATCAATCACATCAATTCAGTCCCATATTCTATGTGATTTCTCATTCTGTCTGTGAACTTTGAGACAACTTGACATACTGTGACCTGGTATGCAATAAAGTTCACAGCTTCCCGTGGACCTTTTATTGCTTCTCTGTCTTTGACTCTTGGGAATTTCAGCTTTTCACCGAGGAGCTGTAACTCTGGATTAAACAGTGTGGGTTGGAAACTATATTTGTTCCTGTTTTTAACGAACTAATGTAAGATTTTTTTTTCTTAGCATTGCTTCTTTTGGAGTACCCTCACTTTTCAGTTTAATTTGCTCATAGAGTGGAAGAAACACTGCTATACGGATAACTTTTTGTTGTGACTGTGTGTACTCTGTATATGTGATTGCTTTGCTCTTCTAAATAATTTCATAAATTTTCTTTTTCAAATAAATTCATCACATAATTATGTTCATCAGTTCTTCAGTTTCTGCAAAATTCGCTACTTGACATACAGAAGGAAAACAGGCAAGTGAATTTAATATAAGCTGTGTTTTATCTGTTTTCATTTCACTCTTGCAAGATAATTTAATATGGAATATCACTTTGATAGCCATGCGTTGATGACAGATGGGAATGTTAGTTTACACTGGTACATATATTAAATAAAAAAGCTGCTGATGACTTTCTTTTCTTTTATGGCAATATGATGATAGTAAGAGTGGAAAGAAACAAAATTAAAGGTGTTAGTATTTAAGGCACTGATACTGTATTGGAGCTACTTCTAAGGGATGCTTTTGAGTTGTGGTTTTGCTATTGGAATTGTGACTGATCACTGTAATTAATAAATACACTTATTAAAATTCAGTTAGAGTAATTCCCTTCTACTTTTCATGAGTGTTTAATTCAGCATTGATATTCACTTTGTCGTGGCAGTCATCATTTACAGTCTTGACATTTTCCAGCATAACATAAAGTAAGACCACAGTAAAGGGACTTCTTACCATGTGCCTGGAAGATAAGGGTGCTTAATAGAGTGTTTTGTATGTTACAAGTTCACAGTTGTCTGTCTTCAAATAAAGAAAATGTTGAGTGATATAAATATAGTCTGTGCATAAAGGAACCCTTTAATAAAATAAGAAGGGTCCAGCACTGTGTCCTGTCAGTCTTTAGTTTCTGCTCTGTTCAGGCACAGTCAAATGAAGGAAAGTGTGTCCTGGGAACCTACAGAAACTACAATGGAGTTTGTCATTGTTTATTTTCATTTTAAAACTTTACTCCTGAGTCTACTTCTTGCTTTCTGCTAGTTATATACCAGGTCAACTCAGACAATAAGTTAGTTTCTACCATGAATTCTTTTTAAAGTGAACAGAATGTGATTTTCTGGGAATGATAGTGGATTATTTTCCTTTAATCTCATGAGCGTATTGTCATCTTGTTATTTTTTTCTCCTCAGAATTAATAGTGGAAATCGTATTGTTCAGACTCGGTTGATGCATGATTTATTGATGGCCATTAAAGTTTCAATGATGCTTATACAGAAATTGCAAGAAAATATTCAGGGAAGTCATTGGAAAAATCATGAGTCTTATGTTTGGCGAAGCATGTGCAGTTTACTGAAAAGCTTCACAGACTTTCTAATGGATGGTAAGTTTAGTAACATTCAAAGACAAAACAATCAAAAATATATATTTTCATTCTATCAGTCTTATTCTTTTTGCAGTAAATAAAACTTGTATGTAGAGAAGCTTGTATACAGTAAATAAAACTTGTACGTAGAAAAGCTTGAATGGAAGTTGAACTGTCAAAATTAATGGGAGTGGGGAGCAGTAGTAGGACTGCCTGTGAGCTATGAGCTGTAGCTCATAATGTATTTCTGTATGAATTACACAGTCCGAACTGTTAATTGGTGTGCCTTAAGTAATTAGGTTTGCTTCCTATGGAGATGTGTGGGTTTTATGTTAGAACTTAGTGTAAATGTAAGCAAACTGTGCCACAGTCCTCCTTTCTTACCAGGCAGTTCTATATTTTCTGTCTGTTAAAAGATATTGAAAGCTTCCTACTGGACTTGTAAGAATTTGTTAGACTTGTGAATGTGCAACTCTAAGTCTTGGAAAGTTGGATACCAATGGGATATTTTGGATACACATTGTTAACTTCACTTTTAACTAGAATACCTTTCTCTGCCATGTAGAAACTCTCCTGCAGACTGTTCAGACTACCTCAGGACTGGCCTTTATTCTGTTTACTAAAGCTATGTATGAACCAGCTGAACAACTACCTTCTTTGGTAAGCATATACATTCTCTAAAGGTAATGTCGTTTAACAGTGCTTCTAGTGTTGTTTTAGAGGCTTTGCTAATACATATAGCAGGAATTTCCAACCTCTGTGTTGGCCTTTTGTTGAAATTAAGCATTTATTCTCTATGTGCATCAAATAGTATTTTTTTTTTCCTCCTGTTATGGGTTTTATTTTGCTCTAACAGGTCAGTGACTTGCTCTGTGGATCGAGGAAACTTGCAGGCATGCCAGCATGGTTTGTGAATAACTGTGGGGCTCTGTGCACAGAGCAGCTCCCTGACTCTATCCTTCTCTTCCTATGCCATGGTGCACTGGCTATGCTGGATTGGAAGAATGGCAGCATGGGTGAAAGTGGAGAGAGACTATTACTAGATATTGCATCAGTCTTGTTGTCTTTGAGTTCGGAGTAAGTCGACAATTTGATTTTTATTGTTCCATGCTCTTTGGGTGGGGGTTTAAATTTCTACTTGAGTTTTTTTGCATGTGTTGTTGCTCCAGATATCTTCAGAGTTTCCAATACAATCTGGTTTTCTTTACAAATCACGTCACCTTTTTAATATATTCAGGTTAATTCTATTAATTTCAAATTACGAGGGCTGCTCCAAAATGAATGCTTCCCATTATTATGTTCTTTCATTAAATCAGAGGTAGATATTGGTGGTATGGCAGTAGAGGTTGAATCTCCCCTCCAGTATTTGTTAGATTTTGCTGCCCTGGGGCTGCTCGCAGCAGAAGGGGCAGTCTGACAAAACGGTGTATGTATGAAGCAAAGATGTGTCGCTGCATTCCCCCATTGCACCCACTGACTTCTTTGTTGCTTGCTGAATGTTTATGGAGACCAAACAGTGGATGTGAGCTCGTTGTCCTGGAGGTTAATTTTATGATTTTGTTTTTGGGTATACAATTCTCATTTTACTTACTTATTTACTAAGACAGTGAAAACGTTTCCTGAAGTTTTTGAGAAGTGTGCAGTTACATAGTGCCATTAAATACTAGCATACAGAGATTCTGTTCTGTTCCCAGTTACAAAATAGTAGTTATAATGGCTTGTCAACCTATTTAGGTGGCTTTAGCTGTGCTCCGTTAACAGTATGTCAGGTGACTGAGTGCTCAGTTTGAAACATCCCATTTATTTATTTTCAGTATAAGTGACAAGTGATATTTATGAACTTTGTTGTTTTTGAAAGGTTAAAAGAATCCAGCGTGGCAACATCTTTGTCTAGAATCCTTGCTATTTGGACTAATTCAGCACTAGCTGCTCTTACTTCAGACTCATCATATCTAAAAAAGGAACTTAATGGGAACTCGGAAGTGGTTGGGAAGCTGCTGGAATACGTTTATACACACTGGGAACACCCTCTAGATGCTGTTAGACACCAAAGCAAACTGATATTCAGGAATCTTCTTCAGATACACCGGACCATCGTTACTGGATCTGATTTAAAATCAGACCCATTCTTTGCAAGGCTTACCAGGCGTTTACTGAGTTTGGAATGGCATGTAAAAGGGAAATACGCTTCTCTTGCCTGTCTTGTGGAGTGTCTGGGCACTGAAAATATACTGCAGTTGGACAGAACAATTCCAGTACAGATATTGGATGTGATGAATGATCAGTCTCTTGCACCCTATGCTAGTGATCTTTTGGAAACCATGTTTACAAATCACAAAGTCCAGTTTACTTCAGGTTCTCAGAAAAGCACTTGGATTGACGAGTGGCATGACATCTGGGTTTCTCCTCTTCTTGTAATACTGTGCGAAGGGAACCATGACCAAACTACATACATAATAGACTACTATTTACCAAAGTTACTCAGATGTAGCCCTGACAGTCTGAGCTACATGATTAGGATTCTTCAGGCTTCTGCAGATGCTAATCTTGGTAAGAAAATAAATATGGTATTTGAAATTATTATGATTACAACAAAAAAAAGAAATCTTGGAAATGTGATTTTTCAATTCCTGCTAAAATGAAATTGTGAGAAAAAATTCTCCATGGTTGTTGATTGCTGTCCGTGTTTCATGCTGGGATTTGTAAAAATCTTGAGTATCTTCATGCCATGAGCAAAACAATCAGTGTAGTAATTGTGTGTTATTTATTCTTCGCTTTACTTGCCAAGTTTTGTTAAGTATCAGTATTTTTTTATTTCCTGTATAGCCATGTCCAATAGCAGGCCTTAGGGATAATTTTTTGGTGCAAATATATGGATATGAGATTTATGATTTTTTTTGTAGGTTTTATTGTAATTGAGTGTAATTCTCAATGGATTTTGAGACATCACACACTTTTTCTGCACAATTTATTTGTGAAGAAGCTTTTGGGTACTAGGCTGTTTAGAATGAGTTACATCTATGGCAGACTTCAGTTTTGTTTGTTTTTTTCCTCTAAAGAGGAAAAAGAGAAGAGAAGTGAATGAGTTGGAAGTTTGTGGAATTTCTGACAAGCTCGGCCATTATTGCTTTGTTTGCTGTATTAATTGGGCTTTAATTATGACTGTTTTTCATTTTCTTTAGGGTCTCGAAGTACCAGAGGAGCTCTTGGAGCCCTGATGGCATGCCTAAGAACAGCCAGGGCTCATGGACACCTGAATCTTTCAAATATCATGAGCAGTGGTCTTGTATCTACTGAATCTATAAAACAGGGTCTAGTCCATCAGCACAATCAGGTAGAGGGATGATTATTTTTTTTGCAGCCTTTAGATATTAGATGAGATACTTTGAAAATCAGAGGAATTGCTTAGATCTTTAGTATGTGTCAGCATTCTCTTATAGACATCTATGGTAGTGCCTTTGTTTTAACGCTTTTATATTTAATGTCTCAATATCTTTCAGGTTTGCATTGATGCTCTAGGTTTGCTTTGTGAAACCCATCGTAGCACAGAAATTGTGTCTGTGGAAGAAATGCAATTAATTTTATTTTTCATTACGTACAACTTGAACAGCCAGTCTCCTGCTGTAAGGCAACAGATATGTTATTTACTGAGAAAGGTAACTTAAAACTGTAAACAAACTGTTTAATGTACTTAATGTTTCAATTATATATCTTTTCTCGAATTTTTTTCTACTATGTTAAGAAATTGCTTAACTGAAAGAAGTTTTATATGTATTGTGCAACAGAATGACAGGCAGGGGTGACTTAAAAAATTAAACAATAGATACACTAACTAATCATGAATGGTAATATAGTAGGAGAAGATGGATATGATGAGGAAAGTATGTGTGTACAAAGAATGCTTTGGATGGGGGGGTTAGGAGGAATAGGCTTAGCACAAAGAAAAGAACAGATGTCAGTCTCCATTCATGTTTACCTGTCGCAAATTGAGAAGCATGAGTTGTAAAACTCGTGCTGGTAGGAATGTAGAAGGGAAGGAGGAATCCTGAGGTTAGTTAAGCTAGAAAAAAACTGTGTTAATTGTGATTTTTTTAAACAAGTGCTTTATGTTCCACGGAAAGTAGGAGTAGGTATAAATTTAAGGAGGATGGAAATAGGTGTTGCAGGTGTAAAGAGATGGGAAAGAATGTGAAATGGAGAACAAAAACTTGTTTGTCAACTGAAGGATCTGTTCTGCATTGTACTGCATATATTATTGAAAAATTACGGATAACAAGATCTAGAAATGAAGCTGAAAATTTCATTTGCCATTATTTAACTGTAAATGACTCTTGCTTTAGCTGTGCTTTGATTTTTGTTTTTGAAGTTATTTTGTAGAATACGAGAAAGTTCTCAGGTGCTTTATAAGTTGGAGCAAAATAAAACTAAGCAAGAATTATTTGAAGACTCTCCTAAAAGGAATCCTTTGGGGATTTTGCAGCAATATAGAGTAAGTAAATATAAATTATATTAGTTGGCTAGAGATGTAGAAAACAAAAAGAGATGGGAAGGTATTTCTTTAAGCTGGTTACCTTTTCTTGAAAAAACCTCTGGTTATTTTAGGTCATGTCTGTATTAGGAAACACTGTAGTGTAGAAGGGTTCAATTGTTTAAAGCAGAACAGTACTAACAAGTTAATTCTGATTAAATGTGTTTCCTCATGAGTGCTTCTTGGCATTTGGAGAGTATCTTTAAACTCAATTTTGTCAGATTACTTTCTGAGGGATTGCTAAGTGAACTGAAACAGCAGTAAGTGGGGAATGAGTGCATTTTAAGGATTTGATACAATCATGTTCTCTCTGGGAGCAGGCATAGGAGGATCTTTAGAAAACTAAAACTGAAGATCTTCATACCTTCTTGAGCTCTGGGAAATAAGAAAATTGTCAGTACTACAAAAGTAGGCCTCCCATTCATCCAAATGGAGCAGGAAGGTCATGGTTTTGCTGTGTAACTCTTAAAGCAGAGTATCCTAAATCCAATTGTGGCGCAACAAATAAACTGTCTTAAAATCTCTCATTTGATCTTTAGGATTTCATGTCATCTCTTTGTGACAGACTTTTTGAGGCGTTGTTTCCTGGTTCATCGCACCCAACCAGATTTTCTGCCCTTAGTATTTTAGGATCGATAGCTGAAATATTTTCTGTTCCAAAAGGTGAGAGACTGCTTTCTCCTTATAAATAAATTACAATTTAAGGGGTGTGGGATTGGGAGGTATTGGGGAAGATTCTTATAAGGGGGTTGTTTAATTTCTGTCGAAGTAAAATAGGTAAAATATTTAGAAAGTACCATAGAAACTAAGTACTTGGCCACTTTCATTTTGTCTAAAGCAAGTATGGTAAATTTTAATAGCGAATGGAATTTTGAAGTAAATACAAATGTTTATGGCCTGTTGAATATCTTCCTTAAATAGGTATTTCCTAGCAAGACTTTTTACTGCTTTTTTTTTTTTTTGTCCCAAATCTATCTTTTGGACAAAATATACTGAATATTTATGTATTTAATAACTTTACCTCCTTTACCTCTCCTAATTTGTTAATATGATGTTATTTAAAATATTGAGACCATAAAGACTGTTAATTGAAGCAGCTTGCTTATCCTTGAGATGTATTGTGCCCTAAATAAGGGATACTTGAACTAGGCAGTTGATGATGTGTACTGCTACAGAAATCTCGGCTGAAGATTTAGTACTTAGAGCTTTGGTGTATTGGTTTTCCTGGATCTTGTCTCTGGATCATAATCAAGATAGGAACAATTTTTTGGTGTTCAATTGCTATTTAAAGGAATGAGATACTAAAACTTGATTTGGAGAGGAAGTGACCTCTTAGTTGGCCTTCTTTTCTTAAACCCTGCCATAAAATTGTGCTGGGAATTGTTTATTGCAGCTTTAAGATTTTAGGAGTTTAACACTTCTAAATAGGAGATCAACTACAGTTGCATTCTGTGTTGTAGCATGGTATGCTTGTCTATGTCTTAAAACTTCTGCCTTTTTTCTGGCATTAGGTCAGTGCCCAGAAATCATGACTTCTTTAAAGCTAAATTAGAAGACCAAGAGAAACCTAACTTCCAAATCTCAACAGCACTCAGAAGTGTTAAATGCTTTTTTGAAAGGAATTTCTTGCTAATACTACCTATTTCCAGGAAAATAATTTTCAGAGCTGAACAAGTAGGATTCTGTTTTTGGCAATGAGTTACTTCCTGTGTTACCGAGAGTAACTTCTTGTTATGTTAACCTTTTCTTCAAAAATAAGCATGTCAACTTGAAGAAATACTTGCTAGTATTAAAATAATGCTTTAGCTAAAATCCCATTTTAGTATTTCTGGGAGTCAAACAAAATGAAATGTTAATATAATGCTTATTCTGGAAAACAGACTGAGACATTATTTCTTTGCGCAGGCCAGGAACAAGTTTTTAGATTGGATCAGGAGATGAATTCTGCTCGTGTCCGAACATTGATTCAGTGTTTTACAAGTACTTTTGAAGAAGTAAAAGTCCTAGCATTTGAGCTTTTGATGAAACTACGTGATGTTGCATTTGATTTACAGGTATGTAACTAAAAATAGTTTAAAATGAGTAATTTAATGGAAGATGAATGCTCTATGTTGAATTAGTTACGTGAGTAGTTCTTGGAAATTATAAGCTGGTCCAAGTTACCTGCTCTAGAGAAAGGTGTCCCTGCCTATAGCAGGGGGCCTGGAACTCGATGATCTTAAAGGTCCCTTCCAACCCAAACCATTCTGTGATTCTGTGGTTCTGTGAAGTTGACTGCAGGTAGTGTTCAGCCCTAGTTATTTTCTGCATATTTTTTCACAGCTTCAGCCCTTCCCTAAGGAGGCTTTTTTTGCTGACAGATGAAAAAATGCAGGGAGTTCATTGGGTGTGGATATAAACTGTTTACTAAGCACATTTTAATTCTAGAAAAGAGTGTACTTTAGTATCAAAGAAATAGATAATGCAAACTCTTCTCTTAGCTGTGATATTGCTTGTAAGTAATTGAGGCGTTTTGACTTCATTACTCGTGAATTTTATGAAGTTCAGCCCTATGTTTCCTTTCCTCTTTGACTTGGTGTTAGATTTCATTTTCTGATTGTCTTTGATTTCTCTCAGATCTTGCACTTGATTCTTTTCTGATTGTTTTATAAACACTTTCAAATTCAGAAGTATTGGTGAGCAGACACTGCTTCCCAGTAACCCATGCTTCTCTGGGAAGCACGCTATTTTGAAATCAAAACCTGTGATGTACGTTGTGTTTGAATGTTGCTTTGTAAATGAGGATTCCCATCATCAATGCATATGTGATTGTGTCTTTACTAAATACGTACATGTTTTATGTTTTGACTGCAAGGCAATCTGTGTACAAATGTAAGCATCTCCTGAAAAAACGCGTGCCTGCAGACTTGTTGAAAAGCATGCTCTCTGATTTCAGAGTACTAACCAGCTTCATTTAATCAGTATGAGAGCTCAGTAAAATGAGCAATATTGTTTCTTTCAGGATTCTGAAAGTCTAGATCTGTTATTCCGAGCAGCAATGGATCTTAGCACAAGTACCAAGCCATATGACTGTGTTACTGCTTCCTGTTTGTTGAACTTCTTAGCATATCATGAAGATCTACAGCATATTTGTTTAGGAAAATGGATTAAGAGTAGCCCCCAGCTGAATGAAGGCACATCAGTAGGTACGGTGGAGAAGAACACTTTAGCAGGTAAATTTCAGGGAAATTATCACCAGTATTTTTTTTATATTTATTTGAAACGTTACTGCTTTTCTTCAAAACATTCCATAGGAGGCATAGTGAGTAGGAGATGTTTATTTCTAAAATGTTTTGAAGATTGTTTAATTTTGCTGTTTCAGTAGACAATCCCTTATGAAGTTCTTAATCAAGTCTTGTTCGTGTTGAAGCTTTCACATGTTCTCAGATGGTGAATTTTGTTATTGTTTTGGTCAAAGGAAAGGTGACATTGAGGCCTTGGTAACTCTTTTGATGAAGCTGGATACGTAAAGTACTGGAAAAGAACCTCTGTTCCTCCAAGAGCTCACTCAGCCAGAGAAAGGCAGCTGTGGTTTGTCTGTATCATGTTTAAGTAGTTGACATTTGCAGTGCTGCCACTTGGACCTCTGTACACTCAGAACCATTGTTCCGAGTAGTTTGCAATCCTGTGTGTACACTGCTGCTTTGTTCACGTGTGGAATACTTTTCTTTGGTTTGGTGCCCCTGCATAAAAGCTGCAGAGCTCCAGATCTGTCAGATCTGCCAAATTCATTTCTGAATCTGGAAGACATCTGTTTAATTGGCAATAAAATTAAAAATCTCAAAGTTCCATTGTTTGTTATAGAGCCCTGATTGTAATTTTTATTATGCTCACAACTTTTTTTGTCCTCTTTGTGACTTCTTTTCTAGTAAGACTTCCTTTTGGCTTAGTATTTTCTTCATATGCAGTGAAACTGATTTTTGAGATGTCATTATGATTATTATAAATGAAGCAAATATGAGTAATCTCATGTCTTATTGTACCTGTATCTTCTGTTAGTGATCATTATTTGGATCTGTAATTCATTCTGATTCTGACACTGATGTGCTCCATGGTATAAATGTAAATAGAATTGGCACAAGTACCCTTGCAAACTGGGCAGCTTCTTCAGTGGTTAATTAAAGACTCAAATATTTAACAGGAAGCTTCTGATATTTAATATTCTGTTGAACTGTTTGTTATTTTAAGCTGCTTCTGTGGGCAAAGTCTGACTTTCAGTATGTGGTAGGTTGCCTCTCTTGACTTTAGCATGGGCTGTGGAATTGTCCCTGAGTACATGGTCTTGCCTGTGCTTTTCTCTGCTGCTATTTGATTCGGACAGACTAAATAGTTATAACATATTGTTGGTGTTTGGGTAACTGAAAGCCAACAGTAAGCACTATTAAATGGGTGGAAGAGTGAGGAGTACAAAGAAAGTTCAATGGAAAATGCAGAGAAATTTCTGTTTTATAAACAGTTTTCTTTCCTATTTCTTCTCAGCAGGTTTGTTTCTCAGAAATTACAGTGTGTATTTATAATTTATATCTGTAATTTTTTAAATTACAGTTATCAAGCTTTTGTTGGTGAATGTTGAAGAAGAAATATTCCAAGCTAAAAAGTCTCTACTTCAAGCGGCAGCGTCGTTCCCAATGTATGGGAGAGTGCATTGTATAAATGGAGCTTTGCAGCAATTACCTCTTAAGTAAGTAAAACGTACTGCAAAATAATAAGTTGTAACTCCTTAATTAAGCACAGTGGAAAACTGCTCACTGTAACATAAAAGCGTGCAGTGTTATCTGTAATGAATTCCTGTAGCATGGCTTTTAGCACTCTTACTGACTTTGCCACGATTTAGCTAGGTGTTGTATACTTCTTTTTAAGTATTAAAAACTCAGTACTTGTCCATCTTATTTACAGTTTTTACAAGTACATTTCTATATGCGCTTATGTCATTTTTTCCCCCTCTTTTTCTTTTAATAGTAATTTGATGCTCATAACTGAGTGGAAGCAAATAGTGGCAAGGCTCATTCTGATGTCATACGAACTCTCTGCTGTAGTATCACCAGTAGTGCAGAGCTCATCTCCAGAGGGTCTTATTCCCATGGATATTGATTCAGGTAAACTGGCAAATAAGCAAGCAAACAGAAAGAATTCTGTAAAATCTGGAGCTCTTGAACTTCTCTTTATTTCTTGTCACAGTTCAGAAAACTACTTGTAAAACCAGTCCCATCAGTTTTTATTTTGTCTTAATCTTCAGCCATTCCTTTAAGTTTTGATATGGGTTGTCTGTCTTCTGCAGTAAACAGAATAAGCATTTGCAGATTGTATTGTTGTTGTTGTCTCTGTTTCAATACAGGTGACTGTGAAGTCTGATTTTCTTTCTTCCTTGGTCTTTTGTAGTCACTGTAGTTTAAATTTTTTTTTTAATTGCTTTTCTTTTTTTTTTTTTTTACTTAATAAAAATTAGTTACCTTTCCTATGAAGAACTGGAAGTCCAAAAAAAAAAGATAAAGGAAATAAAATATTCTTATTTAATATGTAGAAGCTGCGGATCGCCTGCAGATGATTCTGAATGAGATACAGCCACAGGACACAAATGATTATTTTATGCAAGCAAAAATTTTGAAAGAACACTGCAAAATAGAGTCTGAAAAGCTGGCTGACCACAAGCCAATGGAAAATATTTGCACAGAAACGAGAGGTAAATCAAACTCTGTATTAATAATTAAATCAAGTTATTCTTTATAGAGCAGACGTTTTACGTGGGTGATCAAAGTTGGAAGTTATTTGCTCCGTATAATGTTTCACTTCTTCAGTAAATCTGTCAGAAGCTAGTTATTCATGGGCATGGCTTTAAAAACTAATTCACTATGTTTCTGGGAGATTGTGGTTAATCTCTCTTAGAGTACATGTGAAAATGAGTTGTTTTGATATTGGCTGAGATTCTGTTGCCCAAACTTTACTGGCCAGGTAATCTTTAACACCTTTTCTGTCAAGAAACGCTTTAACACGTTGCTTGTTGAAAGGTGTTAGTGTGATTTTGGTCTCCAGTGTACACAAGACTGGTGGGGAATATATTCATGCGGTAAAACTTGTTGCATGGGATTACATAAGCAGAAGCTTCTGTTTGAAGGATTCCAGTGATAAAATGTTAGATAATGTTTGTCTGTTTTAGTGAATAGCAGCTGTGCAATTTTTCTATCCCTTCACAGTTTCAAACTTCAGTACATTTATTCTATGCCAGCATATATTTACTAAATATGTGGACGTTTTAAATGTAGTAGTTTATGCAAGGTTTTTAAGTCTTAGAAACAAATAGTTGAACTTAGTTGCCTTGAGTATTTTCCTGTGTATAAAACAGTTTTTGTTTGGACCATATGTTTTGTTTCATGAAAATGTCTGTACATTACATTAAACTCACATAATGTCCACTAGATGATGCTGCTGCATTAAAATGTGTATGGTCTGGGAGGATGGGGGCATCTGAGTTTTAAAAAAAAAAAAAAAAAAAAAGGGAAAAAACCCACAAATAACATACAGTGAGTGATGGATTGATGATTGGTTTGGAAGTTCATTGGAGCCTAGCTATAAAGTTGTTGATGTTTGTGTAGTGTGATATGCAGTGGAATGCTGATGTTGACTAAAAGACCTCCACTCTTTAAAATAGTACTGAAGTTGAATACTGCTCCCATTTCCAAACAGAATTAAGTATGGTAAAAAGTTCCAAGAACTGAATGAGGGTCAACAGAACTTAATTATCTTCTGTACTACTGAGTTCTTAATTGTTTCATAGTGAATTATATTCTATAAGATCAAGCTTAATTAATTCTAAATTACAAATTCGTGCCAGCAAACTTGGACTTAGACAATTATATTTCTTGATTTTTATTTTTAAGGTAAAGAAAGTCAGATATGTGATGTCACAGCTCAAATGGTACTTGTGTGTTGCTGGAGAAGCATGAAGGAAGTATCTCTGCTGTTAGGAACACTGTGTAAACTTTTGCCTACGCAGGCTGCATCTGAACCTTCAGATGGATTGATTACTATAGAACAGGTAGGGAAATACTTTTCATTAAAAGAAAATCTTCATGCAATTTTCACAGAAGTTTACCTTTTAAATAAACCTGCATTAAACGTGAAAAAGTGTTTTTATTGTTGTGAATGTGGTTAACAATGTATTTTTTATAAAAAGGCATAACACTTAAAGTAGTATCAAGAAAGTGGTGTTGTACATAGCAGACAAACTGTAGAAATATTCATAGGTTATTTATAGGATGCATATTCTTTTCATAAAAACTACATATATTCACATGCATATATGTGAATTATATTTTAGACTTGTAGTAGAAGTGTTAAAAATCTTATAAACTGGCTTCATTTTTAAAAAGCTTTCTCTTTCATTTTGAACTGTAGATGTTAGTATTTTCACGGGGTTTATTAATTGAACTTCATAATCAAAAATTCTGAAGGAGAAATATGCTGGCTAGTCATAGCCTTGTCCTGTTTGAATTATGGATCATTTAATGTGACTCTCTTTCCTCCAATGTTTTTTATTTTAGAGATCAGAAATGTTAATATGCCATCTGGGTCTCTTGTAGAATCTCAAGTGCAGTATTTACAAGAAATCAGATTACCAGAGGCATTTATTTGGGAAATATTTTGTCTTTATTAAATTTCTGTTTTTAATTGATGGCCTTTTCATTTCCTTATGATTTTGGCAAAGCCAGTCTAAATGGAAGATTGAAATATGCAAGATGCACTCCTTTTTAAATTATTTTCTTTCCAATAGATAGTGAATGTTTTTTCATTAGATGCTGTGAGTTTCTGTCTTAAAATTAATAACAGTATCAGTTCAGGTCTAATTTCTTATGTAATCTCATGTTGTAATGCAATGGAAATATTATCTATTCTTGCATTGTCTCTAGCCTACTTGTTTTCTATCTGGTTTACAGCTGCATTGTCTTGCTGTAGAGGTATTGGGGGTGGATAAGAGCAGAAAATGTGTTTCTACTTCTGTGTTCCTTAATCTGCTCCAAGTCAAACAGGAATCGGCATTTTAGCATGGGTCAGCTCCTGCAGAAATATTTCCATTTTTGTTTAGAAGGCAGGCATTAGCAAAAACATACCTTCTTTTGATCTAGATTCCTCATTAGATTCTCTGTGCTTCTGACATCTTCCTGTAAAATAGGGTGTTCTAATCTGAAGAATGTTACTGGATAGGAAATTAGTTTGAAATTTTACTCAGGTTGGTAAGGAAATACAGTTTGGATGTATGTAAAACAAACATTTTAGGGAAAGTTTCAGCCATTTTCACTGAACTTTTTGCACGTGGCCTTACCTTACAGTACGAAAAGAATATTTAATCACAAGTTACTAGAAATGTCAGTACCAGAACTATTGTTTCAGTGTTGAGAAATAATGGAATTGGATTTTGGTATCATACGCAGATACAGCTTTCTTTTGCAGTTATCCATCTTTTTCTTTGTTCTGTAAGTGCCTAGGGATTTAAGAATACAAAGTTGTGAAAGTCGAGAGAAATCTTGAATGTTGTTGCCTTGAATCGTGGCTAAATAAATGTTGAGAGAAATCCATCGCATAACTGCCCTTCCTTGTATAGGGCCTTTTCTCCTTGTTTAGCTCAGTAACGGTGTGAAGAAGTTATACCTTACGGCGTTGATGCTACAGTTGCAATTTATTCACCCTAAATATTGAATTTGAACATTCTGTTCTGGTTTGATTTTATTTTTTCTTATTTGAGCAAGCAAATGAAATGAGTATGTCTTTCAGACCACATTAAGAAATGTCACAGAAGAACTGTACTTCTTGGTAGATAACGGTGTTAGCCATCTGACTGTGGCTTTATTTCTTCGCTATTCTTTCTAGCAGTTAAGTGTTGTTTCTTGTGATGTGTACTCATGTAGGAGAAGTGTATAGACAATCAGCACTTGTTTGTTACTTATTTTTCCTGCTAGAAGTTGGGGCAATTTCACAGTTGCACCTTCCTTATATTTTGAATTACAGATTGGGTTTTCATGGTGTTTGAATGTCACAGTGTTCGCTGACTCCTCAGGGCATCTTCATCTGCTTTCTTTAGAGATGTGTGGAAAGGAGTCACAAAATTCTGAATAGAAACTGGCAGTTATTAATGTCTAGCCCATGTTGTGGTGACTGCTTTGCCTTCAAAAGTAAGACACAAGAGATGCCTTGTATGTCTGGTGGTATCTCTCCTTTCAAATGTTTGCTGTATCTTTCATTCTTCATCTGACCCGGAAGATCTGGAGATGCCAGATCCTGCCTGGTAGGTTAACCATGGAAGCAGCTTTCCATAGAAGACCTGTTCTAGTAGCAACCAAGTTATCAGAATGATACCTAACTAAGACTCTGTTGATGTTGTCCCATGACCATCATGAGACAGTGCTCCAAGCCTGGTGTTTTAAGTTCTTCCTCAAACTCCTATTTATCTCAGATGTAAGGTTTTAAGATGATTTTGGGAGGTAAGCTTGCCATAACCGTGTGCCTAAGTGAGCAGAAACAGGCAGCAGAAAGACTTGGTGCTGTCCCAGTGCCAGGGGTTCTGCTTGTGTTAACCCTGAGAGTCAGAGAGCTTGTCTGGGTCTTGTGCTGGAACCTTCAAGTATGCAGAAGACTTTCTGTAATGACACACCTCTGTATTCTTCTGTATTTGTGCTAGTGCAAATGTGCCTCCAGTTGCTGCTTTGGAGTTTGTTCTAAGAAGGAAAAGGTTTGTTTGTTTGCATTTAAACAAAGCATAAGTCATCTTCTCCTTAGTTCTTACTGTAAAGTGCCTCACGTGGAGTTCAGTGCCAGCCATCTTCTAATATTTTGGAAAAGTTCTCTCTTGAGTATGGGATGGCTTGGCGACATCTAATCCTCAGGAAAATGAGGTACAAATGTACTAACAAAAGCACTTTCAGGATCTCTTCTACTGAATATATGTCTTGAATATAGAGAGTTCTGGTCTCAATAGCGTTTGGCCCTGTAAATTGTCAGCTCTTATGTTAGTTAAGACTAACCTCTCCTGATAGTTAGCCAACATTATCTAACATATTTAAGGTATTTGCTTTCCCCTGCATATTTGAGTATTTTACCTTGGAGTTTACTTTACTGTGTAAATAAAGTAGGTGAGGACGCTTACAGTTGCTGTGAGTCTTCATGATGATATAGAGAAGAACAGTTCCCTGATTTATTCTCCATTCTGACATTTGAAGAGCTGGTTTTGTGATGCAAGGAAGCTGAATGCTATTCAGTCCTGGAGGAGTAGGAATGCCGTGCTCATGGATCCTTGAAGTTTGGAGTACATAGTTAGCATGGATCCTGAGGCAAGTTCCTCTGTCAGTTTTTGAAAAAAAGAGTCATGGCAGTTCTTTTTCTTCAAACTCTAGTGTGCGAATGAAAGTGAGTATACCAGAGTTCAGTTAGATATGATCTGGTCACTGTAGCTGTTGCAAAACTCAGAAATGTAAGTTGAAAGTTATGTCACCAAAAAATAAAATAAAAATCTCGTACTATATACCAAAAATAATTAAGGGTGGTGGAGGTGGAGCAGGAAAGTGATTTCATTTGCATGTGTATGGTTTTCTTGGTTTAGTTTTGTTTATACAGCTGGAGAGTTGGTCCGTCTGTGGGTCAGTTGCTTCTGAAAAAAAGGCTTATTCCTAATCTGAGGCTAGGGAGCTGAAACCCTGTAGATATTTCCAATTACTGTTTATCTTAGGCTGGATTTAGATGCAGGAAGTATCGTACTTGCATTGTTTGGATAAAATGAATTAATGGTTGGAAAACTGCAGCTACACATGGCTTTAACTCCTCTGACATCTTAATTACTTGTCAGACTATTAAAGTATTTTAGCTTATAGCTAATAGAATAGAATTTTACAAGAAACTTGAAATTATTTCTTGTTTGGTTTTGCATAAAACTTTTGAAGAGCTGATTTCTGAAAAGCTCACAAAATATTCCTGAAGAAAATTTTGCATAGTAAAATGAAATATATTATTGTTTTAAACATGTGATACTGGAAATTTGAATTAAAACTTGAAAGTTAATTATTCTGGAATAAGGAAGAGTCTTATTTTGTGTAGAATGAGATTGTGTGGCACTATAAGCTTCCAAACAAACAGCATTAGAAGCTTGGTTGTCTTGACAGGGCTGTAGAAGGTAATTATCGGTGGAAGTTCACTTGTAGCATTTCATTTTTTCAGGTTTTCAAATATAGCTCTCATTGCTCAATATGTACAGTGTCTTTTTTTGTTTTAAAATCGTTTCTAGTAGTCACAGACATTCGTGCAGAATTGAGGCACCTTCAGAGTAGCTCGCTAAGATAGATTTGTTTTCCTTTGGTAACAATTTTTTAGGAATTTGAATTTCTCATAATTTTTTGTAGATATTTCTTTCTGCTGTTATGATGTAGTAGCTATTTTCTTTGGGATTTTAGGCTAAGAATGATGGCCAGCAAAGACGCTAGATTTGTATCCTCTGAAAATCAGAGTTGTCCTTTCCTGAATTTTATGTTCTTTGTTTTATTGGTTGTCTTCTAAGGACATGACATCATTAAGAATTGAATGTAGTATTTGCTATTCTTTAAGAGACTTTTATGTTTGCCAGTGGTCTGTTGGACCAGAGGAAGAACTTCTGCCCTTAACTGCAGTAACTTGCATTTGTAAATGAACTGTCTAAATTCCAAGTAACTTTATTGTTTGGTTTTTTTTTTTTCCTAAGGTCAAAAATATTGGAGACTACTTCAAACATCATCTGATGCAGTCAAGGCACAGGGGTGCATTTGAATTGGCATATGCTGGCTTTGTGCAACTTACAGAAACACTTTCAAGGTAAAATATTTGCAACTTACTAGGTTATTGATATAATAGTTTTACCAGATTGCATCATCAGCTCTGAAGCTGACTGTTCAAGAAGGTCATTGGTATCACGTGGATTTTGTTTGAGTTTGGTATAGGTATGATTATGACTTCAGTTACATGGCACCATTGGACAACATTAGTTATGGTTAGGAATAGTGCTTCAGTGTTGGAAGAAGATACAGACATTTTGTGCTTTTTGCTTTTTAAACTAACACTGGAGTGTTAGTTTACAGAATGACTCTGAAAAGCTCCTGAGGAAAGTAGGAGTGTAGAATTCCTTCCCCCAGCTCCTCCTTCCCAAGCCCTTAAAGAAAATGAATGCCAGACATTTTGTTTTCAGCCAAGATGCTTTCCTGGAAACTTTTATTACTTGTCATTGGATGAGTTGTGTATTCTGACATTTGGAAGACTATCTGGCAGTGCATCACAAGATGTGACATGCAATCTTTTATTTTTTTTAGTTGCCCTTGTAACTTTATACTTTCCTAGAAGAACAAAATGAGCAGAACTGACATGAGATTTAGGCAAGAGTGCTGGGACTTCCATTACATTATACACATCCGAATAGAAGGAAAATAGGTAAAAGTGTTACTAACATTTCTTTGTGATATATAATATTTATATCAGTTTTTAAAGGAGGCAAATCAAAATTTCTAATGACTCTCTGTGGGTTTGTTTGTTTTTTAATGTAGTTTTTGAAAATACTGATTACAATTCACAATTTGAAGTACATGTATTTTAACATTAAAGCCAGATGAAGTATCTGGTGTTCCCCTTTTGCATCAGGTCACCCAGTTAGAGCCAAGCTCCATTTGTTTAGTTTGTTTTCTTTGAAGCTGGGGAAGAAAGAGAACACAGTAGCAAAGTGTGTGTGTGTTGTTTTTGCTTTTCTTGTTATTTTATTGTACTCTTCCACAGACTTATTTTTAATTTTGTTTTTGACACCCACTGGAAAAGCTGCCTGTCCAGCTTCACTCTGTGTGTAAGACAGTTTCCCAAACAGAAATGAGCATTTGGACTCTGGTATGGATGTGTTGGTGGAGTGGTTGCTTAGCTAGTAGTGCTGTTACAGAAAAAGAAGTATTTGATATGATTGCCCACTGGCACCCTTGTTTGCCATTTCCTCTTAATTTTGCCTCAGGTTTAGGTATTTCCATTGTCAATGCTGTGAGTATTGAGAGAGCAGCTCCTGCAGTGAGTGAGAAAAAATTTCCCAAAATAGTGACAGGAAATATCAGTTGAGCTATTCATTCCCATTTATCTAGTCAGTATTTTATGTAAATGACTGTATTGTCACATCAATTAGTGAATCATTTTGAATAGCGTACAGAAGAGACACTTTATCATTTTCATTTTCCAAGTCCATAAGAAAGTGTTGTTCTGATGTTTGATGTGTATTCCTGGCTGCTGTTTGAAGATACAATAGCATACTGTTTGCTATTTCATTCAGCCTGAATCTGACGCTGATTTGGGGGTGGGAAGCAATCCCCCCTCCCCCAAGCAGCAAAGTGACTTTCTTCTTTTCAGTGTTTCTCTGTCTTCAGACACAATTTAGGACTTCTGAATCGTTAGCTAAGCTTTGTGAAACTTCTTTTTTTTCTTGAGGAAGAGTTAATTTCAGGTAAGAAAATAGTAGCAATAAACTGCTTTTCTCTTAAGATACACAGTGACAAACTAAAATGCGTTCTGTCAGTAACTGGGATTTTCATGCCAGGGAGCATTTTTTTGAATGTTTATTAAATGAACATAGCATTCCAAATGAAGTAGGCTGTTAATAGTGTGGAATGCATAGACACAACTGCTGAATATTGAAAGATGTTATCAATTGATGTGTTGGATGTGAATATAAATGTGTTATTTTAAAAATTACTTGCTTATGATCTACTTCTGTTTCAAAGGATTTATTCTTTCAGTTGTATTGGAGAGGGTGGACATCAGAGTCATACCAAAAAATCCACCAAAAATCAATCAAACAGAAAGCTTAAGAGAACTCTACTTTTCTGTCAGTTTATTAAAGCAGCATGCATATATCATAAAAACAAACAAACAAACAAAAAACCCTTCCGATTTAAGTAATGCTCTTCTTCCAAATTAACAGTTTTTCGAAACAGTTTTTTGAATGTGTGTGCTACTTAGGATTATAAAAGTTATAATCATTAATTTCAAATACAGTACGTATTCCTTTGGAAAAACGGAGCTTGCAAGAAGGAGACAGCAGCTCTTTGGAAATGTATTTATTTTAATGGAATAGATACATGGTAGGAAGTACTCAAAGCTAATATTAGTGTTTAATATAAAGAAGATGACTGATTTTGGAATAGCTAGTAATTCCTAGTTTGGTACTCCTGGGACAAGGGGATTTAGGTTGAAGCCTCTTCTCTGAAATGAGTGATTTGAGTCCTGCAGTGAATGCAGTCATGTTGTAGGTCTGTTGAGTGTCCTGGAGTCTTTTCATTTATCTTTTTGGAGCCATGAGACTCCATTCTGCAATTAGATAGGAACTGGATTACCTCTCTACATAGCTGACAATCTTGAAGTGTAGGTACCAGAGTTTGTTGCATCCACAAATACTGGAGGAGGAAACCTTTTTCCAGGGCAGGTTGTAGTCATATGCAGCGTTTTTGTAAACACGATGCTTTGTGTAATGGAGTTGAAGACTTACAGAAACCTCCTTGATACTCTGTAATTATTCTTTCACTAAGACCCAGTGAAAAATGTAGCACAAATACTGGTAAATCTCTCTCCTGCTTTTGTAAAGATTTCAAGGAAATCTCAAAACTGTAGTGCTGCACAGATATGGATGTAATGCTTTGCTTCTATGAAGTTACAAAATGCAAGAGGAAGTTGTGGGCAGACAGATGTCATACAGTGCAATGTGTTTATTGAGGAATGGTGTGTTTTGATAATTTTTAGAGAAATGGAGCTTAAACTGAATTCAGTGATCGATTTTTTTTAATCTTATGCAACAAGTGAAGAGTGTTAAATATAGTGTTGCAGTAGACAATACAGAAGGAGAATCTTGCTTTGATTTTACAAATGTTTAATCCAGTATCAGTAGAAATTTTTGTCTACATCTAGTCATTTGCTGATCAGGTCCTGTTGGTACCTGAAGTAGATTCCAAATTCTCTGCTTTAAGCTCAGCTACTGACTTATTTTGTTGCTATGAAGTGACTGTAACACATATGTTCCCAGCTGCCTCCAGGCTACTGAGAAGACTTCTTGAAAGTAATTCATGGACCTTCTAGTGAGATGAAGTAGAATTATTGCTTACTTCTAAGCAAAAGTGTAAATACAGATGTGAAGGAAACAGTCTAAAATGAAGGACTGTTGTTCAAAAACCCAAGGATTTTTGTCTACTGAGGGGAATAAACCTTTTCTGATGTGATGCCTGTAGGGCCATGAAGTACAGTATGTAAAAATGCAATATATAATATCAAGAGCACTGCTCAGTTCAAAGATGTTTGAATGTTTGACTGTGATTGTGATTTTTTCCCATTTCTTTTAACTTGTTCTTGGTGGCAGAGAGAGATTATAGTATTGATACTGTATCTCTGACATTTTTGAGGTCACCCAAATTTCTGTTAGTGGTATTAGTGCTAGAGAAACCTCCAGACAGCAGCTTTAGCAGAGCAGCTGTATCACTTGGAAAATTATATTTCATTTAGAGCAGGTGCTACGAAAAGGAGATGCAAGTGGAAGGACTTCATTGTTTTAGAGGAGCTGTTCTTAAAAGCAGACTTTCTCTAGGGTAGTTTACACAGTTGTGTTTCTCAAGCTTAGGTTCTTGTCTCTTTATTTGCCTGAGAAGGGTATTATGGAGACTGGCTTTTTTTGTTACATATGTGGAAAAAGAATACAGCTCTATTAAGAGAGAAAATGGTGAAAGAAAACTCCCTTTTCCCTTGACATGGATAGTTTACAGTGATTGGAAACCCTGAATTCTGGATATACCCTTGTAGAAAATGCTGGTCCTTATGTGAAGTTTATGCCAAAAACCACCAGCATCCAGGAAAGCCAAATCCAAGATTGACCCTTTGTTCTTAACACACCATTAATTTTGGATAGGAGAAAATGGAGAGAGGGGTTTAGCTTTAACTTTGAATTGCCAGGCTTTTTGTCCTCATTGAAACTGACCGCAGAAACTGTTCTGGGCATGTATGAAATTGTTATAAGCGGAAGAAAGACAGACTGAATTTTGTGGAAAAATACTTCACTGCACTACATCTTAAGTAATTTACATATCAAGTTACAGTGTAATATTTTAATTAGCAATATCATTTGCTTGATCTGGTCAAAAGAAATAAATTAATTGTTCTTGAAAGTGACATTTGAGCTTGTGACTACCATTTTTATATTGTAAAGCTTCGTTATTCTTAAAATTTCAGGCCACCTGCTTCTTGAGTCAATATTCTTCTTGCCAGACCATAAGGAGACATAGCTGCCAAATTCAAGGGAGTAGTCTCCTCCATTGCTAAGTCAATAGTCTCTAATGTTTTTACCTTTAAAACAGTAACACTTTCACATTAAAATAAAATATATACTTTTTTTTTAAATTGGGCTTTTGTGGGTTACTGAACAAGGTAGGATTACTTGTGGTGAGATCAAAGCGATACAGTTTAAGGGAGTCTGAAGTTTATTGAGTTTCAGCGTGTTTTTTCCCCTTTATGCTAGAACTGAAAGGGGAAAAGCCCGTCAGTTTACTTAACTATAAAATAATTGGTATGCTACATGGCGACTTTTAAGTATTTCCACTATGCTTTATTCTGTGTTCTTCTGCAGCACAGCAAGTGTGAATATGTATCATGGGGTGTTTGTTTTAATACTGAGATAACATACTGAAAAGATATTAGCACCATTCTTTGCATGACTAAACTAACATTCAAATTCTGCTGAACTAGAGAGGTAGGACATCTGCAGTAACTGGAAGCAGTAGGTTTTGTGGGAAGTATTGTCTTGAATGAAGAGAGCTGTGAAGTACTGTCTAGTTGCAGAGACTCACGGAGAAGATCACTTGAAGTTTTGTTTGGTCTCAACCTGGGAATTGCATCCATTTGTGTATCCAAAAACTGGGGAAAGTTGATGAGCTTAAATAGCCAGGAGAAGCTAATTGTAAGCAGTGAAGTAAAAGAAAAGAAAAAGGATTATTAGTTGGATGGGTGAGGGCATATTTTGATTGTTTCCATCACAGGCTAGGGGTAGCAAGGAATCTTTTTATGCTTTTCTACTGAGTGACATAACCTATATCAAGCCATATTTCTTTTGCTTACAGGACTAATAATTCACATGCTGGCAGATGTTGTAAAGAGATGCTGTTGTTAGAGAATAGAGAGATGCCTGTCAACAGTGTAAGAAACGTGCTGGAAATCTTAAGGAAATTACCAAAGAGCAAAAATTCTGCTATGGCTTCTGCTGAGCTATCAGGCACTGAATGTGGCCTGTTTTCAGCATTATTAATTTTGTGATTATTTTGTAAAAGAAGGAAAGGAAGGTTTCAGTACAGCTGAAATCATCATTTACTGTCCTGTGTTAAGTTCATAGCCTACCCAGATTTTTGCATTGAGGGAAGAAAAGTAGTAAGATGCAGGTAAAGAAGGAGGTAGAAGAGTGGAACATGTAGATCTCGCATTAGATTTTGTTTTTTATATTAGTATCTGCTGCATTCTGAGCTTTACTTTCCATTTTTATCACAGCCACAGAGATAGAAAACTTGATTGTGACCTTACTGTAAGTTAGTGCTTTTTGATCATGAATTTAATTACTGCTTATATTTTTAGGCAAGTCCTACTTGGTTGAGAAAATTGAAGTTGTATTGCCGTCAGTGATTAATTCTTATTGTCTGTTCTGAATCATGTGGCAAAGTAGTGTGATAAATTAATGGGACGTTGTTATTAAGAAATTATGTAACTACGAATGATCCTTTCAGAACATTGATGTAAGATTAGTGAACTCATCTTCCATGCTGAATGTATTAAATGTATTAAATTGGGCAGAACCAGAAACTGAGATAGGCTTGAGTTTTCCTTGTCCTTGGAAGTCCTTTGCTTTCAGGCAATGTGCAGTTTTGTAACTGCAGAAGAGAAGTATTTCATGACATGAGAGTAATTTAGGTGCTTTACAAAAAGTTTGTCTGACTTTGTATTTTAAACAGAACAGTATGTCTTGTTTTCTATTCCTTTTACTACTTGGAAGGTTGCAAGGGTATTTGCGTAATACATACTTACTGTGAGGGGATTCAGTGTTATTTCTGTGGTTATAATTGTTTATACTAATTAGTGTAAGGGTCACACACGTGACAATAAAGGTACTAAATGTTGAAGTTTCTCTTCCTGCATTCTGTCTGTTGTATATGTGTTGTTTTCTTCTCTGGAATAAGATTATAGGTATTGGCAGAAGAGAGAAGGTGAAGTGCTGAATGACTGAGTCCTTGAAATATCTGACTGAGTTCACTGAAATATTTTTTCCTAGTGTCACTTAACAAGAAAGGTTAATATAATTTGTACTAGCATTAGAAAAATGTAGAATTCTGTGTTACTTTTGTCTTATTTCTTAAAAATTCTCAATGTGTGTTTGAAAATATTCAGATATGATAGGAACTATGCCTTAAGGTCTCTAATTACATTCTTTTACTCCGTTCTTGTTTCTTCTTTGTTTGCTTTACCTGTTTTATATGTTTCATGTAGATGCAACAGTGATAGTCTGCGCAAGATGCCAGAGCAGTGGCTAAGCTGTGTTTTAGAAGAAATCAAATCTTGTGATCCTTCATCTACATTATGTGCAACCAGGCGTAGTGCAGGAATTCCATTCTACATACAGGTATCAAGTAATATTGTTACACCTGCTTTTATTTATTTTAAAGGTTCTTTCCAGTGGATGCTTTTTTTTTATTAGTATGTTGTTGTTTCTGCAGGCTTTGGTAGACTTCACACAGCCAAGAAGCCAAATGTGATTAAAACATGTTTGATGCCATGTTGTAGCTTTGCAATTCTTTTTACTTGTGAGACAGCACAGATTTTTGGCTTGATGTTGATCCAGGTAGCTTTTCCAAAGAGTGTGTTGTAGGTTCAGTGAAACCACTGTAATAATCCCTGTTAATTCATAAGTTAATTCACAGGTCAAGTAAAGCTTTGTTGCCACACAGATTTGTCCTTCTTTCATATGCAGTGGGAGGGTGATAAAATATGAATATACATTCACAGAATTGTAAAATGGTGGCCTTGAAAGTAGTATAGGAGACTAGGAAAGTCCTCTCTGCTGCGGTGAAGTAATGTCGGCACTGGTTGGTGTGATGCTGAAGTCTCAACACTTAACTGTTTCAATTCCCTTATCTCCTTAAGGCATGTGATTGTTTTCCTCTAAATAAACCTTCCTGATTTTACTTTTCAGACAGTTTTCTAAGATACAGGTCCAAGATAACTATGTGATTTGTAACGTGCTCCGTTTGCTAGAGCATGGTCTCAGGCTTCTTCCAAGAATGTGAGGAACTGCTGGGAGCAAGCTGTCACTGCCAGAGTAATCCATCTTGCTTGTTTTCCACTCTGAGTTCACCCTGAGAAAGTTGAGGCAGCCTGCTTCTGTCTGACCTCTCTTCTGTCAGTCACAGCCTACTCCTGGCTTTATGTGCACATGTTGCATAGATGGGATCTGAAGTAGGGCATTAGATTTAGAGGTGTGTTGCCTTTAAAGTTCAGCAGTGAAAGTTCTTTCCCTTTAATATCTTTTAAGTTGTCTTTAAGTTGTCTGGTGACTTCATGTTAGCCTCTTTCCTCATTTCACACCATGGAGTTTTAATCCAGCGGTCTGTAGCAAGCTGAGGGTGTATGTGAAAGAAAAATGTTTGAATCAGTTTTTCATGCAAAAAGTAACACTGTGTGTAATGTAAGGGCTGCGTGGATACAACAGTATCCCATTGCAGAAAACATTTGCCTAGTCTGCAGTTGGCCTACATTGCAGAGCCCATATGGCAAAGCTTATACTGCGCTGTAGTTATTTGGATAAACAGATCAGAGGCTTCTATTCTGACAGCTCTGGAAAAGTACAAACTTTAATCTTGTCAATTAATGAGAAGGTTTGAAATTAACGTTAGGATTAGTCTGAAATAATCTATTTCTGAACAAAAATTTTATTGTAAAGAAAGCTGGTGGTCTTCTTTGGCAGTAGTTCTGAATGTTCCTGTAGTACTCAGTGAAAGGAATTAAGCCTTAAATAAATTGTTGCATTTAGGTAATAAAAGTATAAATAGTAATGCATATTCTGACAGTACTGTAATAAGGTTATTTTATTAATGCATAAAATCAAGACTCACTGTGTTCTCTTTGCCATCTGCTTCCTCTGACATTTATGCTTGTTTTAGTAGAACACATCTGTTTTAATATTATGTGATTTTTAAGGTTATGAACATTTTAAATGACCACTTTAAAACAGAAATATGACTACCTAATAGCACAGAGGTGCAGCTCCAATTAAGGGATGAGGAAAATGCTAGTTACAGCTTAGCCTCAGTGTCCTCAGGTTATGGAATCTTGGTCTTCAGTTCATTGTTGTCTTTTTTATATTTTACAAGTACTATGTTTTTCTTGCCTCTCTGTTTCTACAATTATTAAGGGTACTGATAAAATGGCAGTGACTACTGAGTATATGCCTCACCTCTGTACTTCATTTGACTTGAAGTTTTTCCATTTGGTTGTTCTTATACAATGTAATGGACTGTTAAATATCTTGTTTGAGTTGACACTGAACAGACTGTGGTCCTCAAAATACAAATGCATAGTCATTCTTACTAGAAATAAAGGATTTATGGTTATCCATTTGTGCTAGGTCAGACAGTTTCAATGGAAGCTGCTAGGACAGAGAGAAAGACTGTTTTAATTCCTGAACTGGAGGACTAGATTAGAGTATGTTCTTCTCTGCTGGATGTGTTGACACCCATTAAACTGCTGCTGTTTGGAGGTGGTGTTGTCTACTTTCTCCTTCTTAAAATGGGCTGCTTAACTTATCCCTTGGTCAGGCCATTTCACCATAATTATATATGTTATCAAACTGTAGAATTGTTCATAATAGTAAATGTAAGCATGTATAATATGGCAGATACTTTTGCCATAAAAGATACTCTGAGTCTTTGTGTGTTTAAAAACTGACATTTTTATCTGTTACGTACAAAGAAACTTTTACAGTCAGAGGTGTACTGCAGAAGTGGTTTTCTTACTGAAACACTGACTGCTAAGGAGGCTATGAACTAAATAAGAGAGTTAAAATGGAAAATGGCTTTTCCAAATAGTTTTAGTGCTTCTGTATGGTCAGAAGTTAGGCTGTGATGTGGTGAATATAAAACCTGAAGCAGAGCTAGCAGTAAACAAAAATGGCTAGAAATACCAGACTTTTTTTGTTTAACTTTTCTGCAGGCTTTATTAGCTTCAGAACCAAAGAAGGGCAAAACGGATTTGCTGAAAATGACAATCAAAGAATTGATGTCCTTGGCAGCACCTTTGAGTGAACCTCCAAGTGTGATTCCGCAGGTAAAATGCAGGATCTCATCAGAAGGCAAATGTCAAACCCTGTTTGCATTACTTGAAACAGTTAAGGAAATGGTGTGTTCTTTTAATAACAGGTATTAGTGTGTGTGGCTAGGTTTTAAAACCTTTTGATGTACAGATGTTATGGAGTCTCTGGAATTGACAATTGCATGAGATACTTTAAAGCAAATTGTACATAACTTTGATTTTTTTCTAGTACAGTTATACTGATATTCATTTTGAATTTATATTTACTGCCTATGGTATCTATTTGAACAAGCAGATGAGTAAACTTTCACTAGGAAATAAGCAAGCTTTTTTTTTTCTTTTTACATTTAGAATAAATAAATGAGATGCATAGACTGTATTGTATGTAGTAAAATACTGTATGAAAAGTGATTTTAAGCAGAATTAGTGACTTAACTGAAACTTAAATATGTGCGTTTGGAATACATTAAATTTGTAAAGCCAAGATCTTTATCTTCAAAGGCTGTTATCAAATACTTAGATGTATTATCAACAAACTATGGTTTGCACTTTTAAAATGCAAAGATTAACAGTGTTCTAATGCTCCTGCCAGATCTACTGGCATAAATTTATGTAGCTTTGTCAAAGTCTGTGAAGTTACGCAGATTACCACCTTTTCCAAAGTAGAGAAATATCACAAAATGCTCCATATGGTGAAGCAAGCCTGGCTGTCAGTTTTAGCTTAATACTGTCTTCCTGTGAGTTGTAGTTTATTTTTTCTCACAGTATCTACTGAATGTCAAGAATATTGGAAAAGATGATTCTAATCTTTGAAAGTTATTTTTTCAACCATGATAAGCTAAGGAAAAAGGAGTGCTGGCCTTTTCTCATAATGCCTTGACAAATGTATTTTTGAACTTCAAATGTTTTTATCAGTGTTTCCTTCTATAGCATTTTAACCTATTAGTTCAACAGAGCATTCTTATATTTAGCGTGGAAATGAATTGCTGTAAATCTACACATGGGTTATTTTTTCTGTTTGCTATGTTCATTGGGGTAGTTAACATACATTTGATTTAAGATGTTTATTGTTTTCTTTATATCGTTTTACTTTATTTTATCTCTACAGGTTCATGCTTTAAATATCCTACGTGCACTGTTCAGAGACACACGTTTAGGTGAAAATGTCATGCCTTATGTTGCAGATGGAATACAAGCAGCAATTCTAGGTTTTATGTCACCTATCTGGGCAGTAAGTTAGCTCTTAATTTTGCTTCTCAAATGTAACAATGTACACAGCGGTGGTTTTTCATAAAGTTTTGGTGGTGTTTGTAAATGACAGTGCCACAATTGATAGAATGCTACAAGATAAATTATTTTAAGGTTTGTTAAATGATACTGTAGTTCTGCAAAGAAGACATAGTTCTGCTCTGTTTTGGGTTTCAGTTTAGTTTTTACTTCAATATGAAGTGCTGATATTCACAAAAAGTACAGACAAAGATTATCTTAGACATAAGAGTATACCTAGTAGTTAAATTTTGAGTCAGTATGTTTGGCTAGTAAGAAGTATATTTTCATTCATTCTTGCTGTTCCTTTGCTTTTCAATGAGAGATTCTCATATAGCAGATCATCTTGTGGTCTGTCATGAATAAAAGGGAAAAGAGCATAGAAATCTGGATGCAGCCTCTGTGTTAAAGATACACATGTCCAAAATCTGATTACCTGGTAGTGCCATCTTGATAAAGAGGAAAGTTGTTAAGAAACAGTTCTTCCTATTTGTTGGTCTCTGAACAGTAGGTATGCAGTGTCCTTCACTCAGCTGTTTGTTTTTTTTTTCAACTGTACATCAGTGGTTGTATTAAAAGTCTAGTACAATTCAAAGGGATTTTTTTAAATGTTATGTTCTTTTTGTCTTAGGTAAGAAATTCATCTACACTTCTTTTTAGTGCTCTAATTACAAGAATTTTTGGAGTTAAAAGAGGGAAAGATGAAAATTCAAAAAAAAATAGGTAAGCTTCACTTGGTACCAATATTAAGTTTGCAGAACATGACTTTTGCCAAAAACAATTCAAAAATGTTGCTTGCTTTGTGGATATTTTTTGCATCATGATGTTAAAAAAACATCAAGGTTTGCTTAAACTGTACTGCCAAGAAATAAGCTCTAAGGCCAAAAATATCTGCTGTTGAGTGGTGAGAGTTAATTTGCACTCACATGTGATTTTTCTAGAAGGGAATGTTGTTCAGGTATGAGTATCTGAGGCTCTTCCAAGTATCCACTGTCTTGAGGTCAAAAGTAGGGCCTGTGGTTCTTGACAGCAGAAAGAGGGATGAAGGGAATGATGGTCACTTGTGCCTTATCTCTAAAGCAGGTCTGGAGTTGATCTTGCCAGTACTAATCTGAGATTTTTATCTTTAGTCACTTTATTGTAGAACACACTGTCCCTCCTTCATGTCTCTTTGCTCATAAGATCCAAAAATGAGAACTTGCAAAGCTGCTTTTGTTCCGTGTTCCATTCTATTCTTCTCCTCTGTACCTGACCTCCAGACCCTCCACTGTGACTTAGGTAAACCCAGTTCTCCTCTAACTGTAAAACTCCCCAGTTGTGTGCATTTCCATTTTTCTTAGCTCCTGTTAATCCACCAGCAGAAAATAGTGGGCATTTTCCCATTCCCATGTTTTCTTAGGCCTTTAGCATCTCTCTTTAGCTTCTGCCACAGATGAAGCATGTCCATACTCTGTAGCTAAGGCTCCTGCTCTAGGAGGAATGCAGAAATAACCACAGACAACTTACTAAAAAATACTCCTGGATAAGTATGTGAGGCCACAGAGTGGTCATGGTATGGTTATTATGGTAACCATTTCAGAAATGCCTAGTGTATTTCCAAATAATGGGCAAGATATGAAATTTCTGAGAGGAGATAAATGTTGTGAATTACCTTTGAAGTTTTCCATTCATTTCTATTTGTTATACAGTGATCTATGTAGCTAATGTAATTATCATGGCCATTATGATTAACTAAATGTCCTGGGATGATAGTAATCTTTGTGGTGGTGCTGTTTTAGCTCTTTGAAATACTTACCTAATTAATTCCAGGTGTATGAATGTGAGGAAGAAGTATGGGTGTGACATTGCAGGGAGATTTCCCTTGTAAGATAACTTTGTCCCAGAGTGATTTGAAATGTCATCTGTGGTACTGCCTGAAATAAACTCCACTTTGTCTTATGCCCAAATCTCTTCTCAGCTAAATCTGGAATTCAGTCCCATGCCTCCTGAAAGTCAAGTAGAGTAGTAACATATGTTCCTTACTTTTTTTTTCCACTTCATTTTTGTAACAAAACATGATTTTTTATTTCTGCACTGAGCATTCGCTGACAGTTACACAAACCTCAACTTTTTATAAATTTGTATTCCAGTGAAAAACTTAACCACTAACCTCTGCAGTGTGAGGGCAGACTGACTTTTCAAATATAGACAGTGTGGTGAGATGTGTAATCTGAGATTTGTGTTTGTGAAGTTGCAGAAGGTAATGCGTTTGAGTTGGGAAAATACCAAAATAAATGGAAGTTAATGTCTGTATATGAAGTCATTAAAAACAGTGTTGTTGTTTCTTTAATATAACTGGCTCTGTCAGCTTGCTTCTCAGAAGATTCTTGTTTACAGTAATTTGTTTGTTATCTGCTTGGGCAAAAGGTGTTAAATCTGGACTCATTCTTCCTCTTCCTCCTTTCATTTTGCACTTTTTCATTAAACATTGTATGTATTTGAATTGTTGAATTGTTTCCCTTGTGTAGTGCTCAATACTGTAAAACAAGGAATAGGAAAAGACTTCTAAAAATAGGTCAGTGAGAGTCAGAAGGTATGAAAACAGAGGTAATCTCAGGTCCTACAACATAGTTAATGACTCTTATCTCTCTTGAAGTATTAGTTTAGAAGGAAAATGGTGCAGAAGTTGTTTGGCTATTTTGTTTGTAATGCTTCTTCCTCCTACAGCAGCCTGCGAATTGAAGCTGGCATGCAAACAGGGAGAGGTTTGTCAGTACCAGCAGGTGTCACCGCTGCTGCACAGCTGCTCAGCCACATCTCCGGGGTGCGTCTGCACTTGGGCAGTTTTCTTTGGGAGATCTTAAGTTGTTTTGTGTAGTGTTTAGCCAAAACAAGATGTATATGTTAAATTGATTTTTTTTCTTTTTCATTTTAAATCTGATAGTTTATTTAGAAAGAGCTATTATTTCAGCAACTTGCATCTACAAGAGCTTGTGTGGAAGGCATCTGTTTGAGTGGTGCTTGCTGTGTTGCTGACAGGATATTGTGTTAACGTTAAGGGTAAGCTTGTCTGTAGACAGAGACTAAAGCTCTGAAGCAGCCATCAGGACCTTGCGTAGGTTTCCAGTTTGCCTGCCTGATTTTAGATTAGGTGTTTAAATCTGTCTGTGCTATGTCTGCAGGAAGCTACCTTATTGCTGGGCTGCTCTTTCAAAGAAAGGAGTGATTTCTCTGGTCTTTTTCTCAAGAGGAGTAGTTCTGAAACTGATACATCTGGGAAGGGGGTTGGCATTTGTGTAGACTTCCAGCAAGAAGACTTTGTTGGAAAAATACTGGCAACTTAATTCTAATTCTGTGCAACATTGCTTCTGTTAGGTTTTATTTTTATTTAATATATTTTTTGTTTTATGTCCATTACATATTCACATACATCCTTCATACAGAAATTGCAGGCTTATCGTTTCTTCTACCACTTTTAGTTTTTTGATATCATATTTCATTCCCTATTTGTGTTAATATTGTATGCTATAATTGCTGTGCAGCCAGGGTGTTTATGTAGTAATAGCAATAGTAATAGTAGTTCCTGGCCATTATTTGATGGTCTGGATCCGTACTGAAGCACTGGATTTAGTGAACTATAACCAGTGTGTGATCAGTAAGCTGATTTAGTTTGTATTTCCAAGCAGTTGTGAAAGAATGATTGGTCTCTGTTTTTGTTCTCTTTTCCTTTCCTTTACCTTTCTTCTTGAAAATGTCTGGTGTCACTTTGACCATTTGCAGTAGAAATCTATGTGAAAGAGTCCCCTATCTCATTGACAGAAAGGGGATTTCTGTGTCTGCTGGCAGGAATTTAAGTTGCATCTGCAGTGGTTGTTGCTACTGGAGAGCAGAGGTAGGAAAAGGCACAACGAGCTGTGCTTTCTGATCACTGAATGGGTGCAAGGAGGGTCGGCCAGAAGAGTCTGAGTACAAGGTAGTCCTATGCTAGTTTAGAGGAGATGGGTTGAAGAAATTACCAACTATATATCATGATTTCTGTGTCTTGGTTGTGCTGGTTTCATGGGTGGTGGGCAATGCTGAGATCTCCTGCATGTGTTTGTATCAGCAGCTGTATCAGCACAGCTGTCGGTGTAAAACTGGGCAGTGTAGAATAGGGATTTCTTAAGCAGAATTCTGTGCGGATGCCAAACTTCACTCGTGATGGTTCACTGGAAATTTGAAGGGACTGCTCTACGTGACATGATACAGGAGTTGCAATCATCTCCTGTTTTCGTTAAATATTGATGTCTTTTTAATTTTAGCGTGAGTGAAAAATGAGTACTTGAAAAATACAACTACATGCAAGTTAAAAAAAAAGAAAAAAAAAGACTGTGTGAAGATTCTTTACCGTGATCCATGCAACTATACAGGTTGAGCATTTATTTCCAGTGAAAAGGTTAGAGACCAAGAAATTGCTTCTGGGTTCCCTTTGACAAAGACTACATAAAAATGAACACATCATATATACAGACAGTTGTGTGTGTGTATATGACTGTCTGAGACCTCTTTGGTCTGTAGTTCAGTGCTAGTTAAAGATACCATTGCTTGTTATTAGACAAGACTCTCTTCTTATTGAATAGCTAGTACTTCTGGCTTTATTTCATTTATTTATTTATTTAAAGGATGGGCATGATCAGAAATAGTGTCAGATTTGCAGTTTGTGATATGACATGCTTCAGTCTTTTTAACAATAGAGGGGGATTGTCGTGGCTTATCTGAAAACTGAAGTTGGAATATGAATGTAGCAAGATCCTCAGAAAGAATAACCAATAGCTTCAGAAGCTGAGATTAAAAGGAAGAACAGGGGGGAGGATTTCTCTTGGCTTCTGACCTTTGTGGAGGAGGTTCCAGTAAAAGAAAAGCTTCAAGTCTTTGATTAAAAAGCTCTCTTGTAACCAGGCTGAAATGGTACAACACAAACTCATGAATTTTAAAAATGTAACCGATATATATATAATTTGCATTTTTATGAAGAGAAATAATCTTATGTATTTAGATTTTAGTGAAGGGAAAATACATATGCAGTAAAATACTTAGAAAGCTATTACTGTGCGTTTTATGTTGAGTAAATATTGATGCTGTTAGGAAAATGAGTATGAATGCTGCCATGTTCTTGATACTGAGTTGGATATATTTGAAAAGGAATTAACATTAATTAACATTTATTGCCATCTATAAAGAACTGTAATTCTCTGCTGTCAATAAATGTTTGATGATTATTAAGAACTTCAAGCATTTGAAAAAGAGGACATTATCTTTCTAATTACAGTAAGGTAGATGAAAGCCATGTAGATATGAACAGGTTTTGAAGCTATGCTATTGGCTGTGAGGCAGTCAGCATGCAATACTGTCTTTATTTTCTGTCTTTGTTGCAAGTAGAGTCTTCAGCACTTCTTGGTAAGTGCTTGCTTAAAGTTCACTAAGTAGACCCAAATTAGCTTTTAAAAACACTACGTTGTTCTCTTAAATTGACATGTACTTGCTCCTTAACATAAAGTTTTTTGAGACCAGAAAGTATTGTATTTTACACTGTGAGGGGTTTAGAGGAAGACTTTGCACATTGAACATTCTGTTGTAAAACACTCTTTTCCTGCTGTTATCCCTAAATTGAATTAATCTGATATTATTTTCCTTTTCATTGATCCACTGTAGAATTCTAGGTTAAAGTACATTTAAAAAAAAAAACAACATTAAAAGTACATGATTTCTGTTGAATGTTCCATATCTGGCAGGCTAATACTTCCATGACTTCCAGCTTCACAGCTCAAAAGTCTGTCTCACAAGAGTTAGGTCTTGGTGACAACCTTGTTAAAGATTTGCAGAGCATCACCCCCATCTCTGGCAAGATTTCTGAGGTGGGTCCTTGTATGCCCACAGTGTATCATCCTGCAGTATTTCGGGATAAGTGGAAAGAAGCTCGGGTGACATAAAGGTGGTCAAGCTGTAATGGCACACTGGGGCTGTTAAATGGGAGAGCTGTTATGAGTTTCATTAGAGGTGAAAGTACGACTTGATTCACAACACTGAGCTCTGTTTGTACCTCTTGGACTGAGTGCTGCAGAGGGAAGGGTTGGGATTACTTTATCTTGGATCTTGTTAGTGCTTCTTCCACGGCAGCTGAAATACAGGGTCAGTGACAGGGAGGTTTCATGAGATGACCAAGTGCATTAAATGCCCCTGGTTCTTAATTTTCTTCCAGCTCCTTCAGTGTCACACTTTGCAGCCTGCCCTCTCCTTTGCCACTTTAGTTGTTCCAGTGAGTGCTCACAAAGTAGTTAGTCAGGAGTTACAGGAGGTGCAGTAGATCATCTTATGTGGGGGAGCTGTTCTTTGTTAAAAAACAAAACAAAACAAAAAAAAAAAAAAACCCTCCCTTTTCTGTCTGCCAAAAATAGGCCCACATGTATTTTGCTCAGCTTTTTTTGTTTTTAATGTTCAGATTCTTTCTTATTGACTTTGACAGATTTAGAAGACCTGATCTCAGAGCAAACATGCAAAAGTTCAGACTGAATCAGATAACCATTGCAACATTTAAGATTAATAGTTCAATAACAATAGGCTTATTTAAACACTGACTTCCTATACTGAAGTGCCTTTATAATAGGAATAATGATTATTAGATGCTATTAATTTGTAAATTTAAGATAAAATATATGGGAATGTTGTTCAGAAACTGATAAAATTGGGAACAACCTCCTGAAGAAATCTGTGTCATGTTGTTGAACCTCTCCTCCTGCTTGCTGTTAGTTCAGTTGTCCTGTTTGTTCCACATCACTAATCTAAAACTATCCTAAATCACTTACATCAGACAAAAAAGGCTGTTCTCCTTGAGGCTGAAGATGGGCTTGTGTGATTTTTGCTTCTTTTAGGAGCACAAGACATAAATCTGAAATCCGAAGAACTGGTTCTATTTCAAGATTTTGTCACTGACACAAACCTGTTTCAAATCTTTACCACCCAATCACAAAGTATCATGCATTTGCAAATGTGTATCCATGCTCTCTTTAACAAAGAGATACTTCATAATGTACTGTGTCAAATTATAGCTAGAAAATACATGGTAAAGCAACATGAATGACTGTTTGTCCAAAGTGAAATATCCTAAAAGTATACGTGCTGCCCTGAAGTAACTTCAATCCATTTTAAGTAAGAGCCTTAAAGTTTGTTTCTACCAAGTGACTGAAATGTGTTCATTTGAACTAAAATTAATGTAGGCCTAACCACATAAGTAGATAATTTAATTTTATTGTAGCGTTAAAAAAATCATTAATATGAATTGACATAGCTATTCTGTTTCATCCTGTACATAATGTACACATCATTTATTCATGAACTTCACCATGTTAAGTGATAAGCAGCTATTCTTCACAATACAGAGAGGTATAGTGTGGGTTGTTTGGAGGCAAAATTTACAATGCTAAATCTGTGGCAAGAGATTAAAGATTATAGTTGTATAGTCTATGATTGAGCAGTTATTGAAGGCTTTCTAGAGATATGTAGATAATTTTATTTATCTGTGCACGAATATACACTCACCTTTGCACACTCATGGGAATACCATACCAGTTTTAGAAATATAATTCTTAAATTATTTAACATATTAAATAATGTTTTACTTTAAATGTATATATATATATATATACATTGGTTAACTTGATTATTATGTTGATATAGATACCAGCTTGTATCTGCAGTACTGGTTTTTGGTTATGTTCCTATATTTTTATTGTGATCCCATTGTGCATTTACTTCTATTGCTAGTACAGCAACAATAGTGCTTTTAGAAAAAGCTTTTGCTTAGTGTTTTGGTAAACTGTGTGTTGCGTAATTATTTCTCTGTCACAGTTTTCCTGAAGTATTTGTTCTACACAGGTGCTTTTTTCCATACCTGATCACACAAAGGATATAATAAATAGCAAAACAAGAGGCAGAAAGAAACTTGTACTTAAAAGAGATCAAAGCACAACAGACCGTTCAGTCCTTTGGAAATCTTGGCTAGCTCTCTTGTAAATAAAAGTGCTTCTAAAGCAGGAGGTATTTAACTACTGTATTTGTATAGGCTTTGATTGACAGTTCCGTTATTAACCTCATAAAAACACAGCAACATAAACTAGTAAGAATGTTTATTCTAGCACTTCTATCTGAAGGAAAATGAAAACCAAGATATAGTGGCATATTCTTATTTCTTTTAAAGTATTTATCTTAGGGCTGTACGGCATAGAAGAATGTTTTTCCAAGTCAATGAACTTAAACTATTTTGCTTACTGTTCTGGGACTGAAGTATTTTCTAATTCTTTAACAAAAGAAATATTAGAGTTATTTTAGGTGCAGAGTTATCACATCTTTATTGAAGGAGCAAACCTCACATCTTTATATTGATTCTTCTGTCCACATCATAATGTTTTTCATGATGTAAAAAAGAAATCTGGATTGGTTTTTGTATTTAACTTAATAAGTCTATAGAAAGGTTGGCACTCAGTAGAAGAGGTGCTCTGCATCATGTTCTGTTTAGAAAAACAAACACGCAGTAACATTTTACATCATTTCTCCTGGCGTTATTAGCTGCTATGTTGCACCAGTTTTTTAGGATTGTTTTTTTCTGGGTTTCATTGTGGCTCTCCAAACCTTTGTCCAAAATTACACACCCATTTTTAATTCTATGGGAGTCCTAAAATTCCCTTATCTGTGTGAAAAGCTTGCTTGAAAGTACCTTGTTCTGGGAAATGTTGTGATTTCAGAAATATATTCCTTAAAGAAGAATTATCCAAAATGCAGCTCTGAAAAAAAAAAAAAATATATATATATATATACGTAATCTTTATTTCTAAAGGATCTTTCCTGTTGCTGTTAATCTCTTTTAGGACTGGTGATGTCTCTGTCATTCAGAGGAACTACTAATCAAGAATTTTCATAAAGAGATAGAATTTTTTGAGTTAAAGAATTGTAAATGGTAGCTTTTGTTTCATATCAAGCTGGTATTTTAAATATTACAGTGCACATTGTGCTGAACTTATGGTAAAACTACTAACTTCTGAAAAAAAAGTGTAAATCTCAAAAAATCTCTTCTTATCAGGAGCTATTGTTTGCTAAAATTGCAGTAGGTATATATATATGTGTGTGTGTGAGAGTGTGTTTATGTATAAACTATAAATGTGGTAAGATTAGGAGAACTCTGATTTGCTAAGAAGGCTTAAAGCCATGTTACTGGATTGGAAAATAGCTAAATGGGATCATAGAAATATTCACTAGAAGGGAGACTTCATGATACCCATTAAAAATACAATTCGACAACACCAGATTAGGACAGCAGTGGCTTGGCATGAGTTTAAAACCTTCAGTGGTGCAGTGTGCTACGTCACTGTGTTACCTGTCTGAATCCAGCATTATTTTCTTGTGCGATTCAAAACTTCTGAGCTGCCATTTGTGATCCCTGATCCTTTCTATACCATCTACAACTACTGCAGGAAATTTAGCCTGTAATCTCTGATTCTTCAAGCCAGTCATAAGCTACTGTTCAATCTTCCCAGAGCCTACTCTCTGTTAGATGGAGCAAACCTGGCTTTTTCTGCTTCTCATAGGGTATATACTCGAGGCCCTGTCCATCAGTGCTGATGTTTTCTGGACACCCTTCTATTTCTTCTAATCTCTTTTGCATGTGGCAACACAAAATTGGATGGAGGATTCCATGCACCAAGTAGGCAAGGATAATAACTTCCCTTGATCTGTTGCCACATTCATCTTAATGAACGTAGGCCAGTAAGTGGTTTGCCTTGTTTGCCGTGAGGATGTCAATGGCTCATACTGAGCTTGGCATCCGCTATAACCCTCAGGTTCTTTGCTGTGGGACTTTTACTGAGCCAGCTGGTTTTCAGCCTCTGCTGATCCGCGGGGGTTGTTCAGCCCAGGTGCAAAACATTGTATTTCTCCTTGTAGAACTACATGAGGTTTCTGCCGGCCCAAGTCTCAAGCTTCTCCAAGTCTGCCTAGACTGAACTTTTACTATCTGTTGTTTCATCCAGAGGCCTACTAGCCGACACTAAGACACTGATTGCTGCCTTTTGGTCTGGGCAGTCCAGCCCAAATGCTCTGTTTATTTATGCTGTACTTTTTCAGCTGTCATATGAGTAAGCTGGGTAGAGCTGAACCTGTGTAATGGTTTTCAATCCATTTTGAAATATGCTGCCATAATATGTACGTAGTTCAACTACTTTCCCAAGGAAATAAGAAGGAACACAATCCAAAAACTAATTTTAAAATTACAAGAACTGTTTATCAACTGTTGCAAATCTGTTTGAGTTTCATCTATTTAAATGCTCTTCAGACTCGTGCGTTCTCTCTGCATTTACAGACAAGTTTCTTTAGGTTGTTTTCCTCTCTGTTTTATTCCTTTACTTGTAACTATTCTTTTTTCTAAATTTTTATGTTCTTGGGGCCAGAACAAAGGTCCTTGGTTTTCAGAATCATTCTCCCCACTAGCACTTTCAAGTAATTATAGTATACTATCTTCCGTGTTTTAAAATCCAGGATAGAGATTATCCTTTGAGTTGAGTGTGGTACATTCTTCGAGTTTTGTATTGCCTTCAGTCAGCATAATTTCTACTTTCTGTACCTTACTACCATGCAGCTGACTGTCGTATTCTTCAGTGATACTTAAGAAGCCAACAATTCATTTAACTCGTAGTGCATGTATACCATGCTTAGAGTGTGTAAACAGGCTTTGGTCTTTACCATAACCTCACTGTGAAACAGCACTTAGCCATTATTTTATGCTACTTTTGTATAGTTGAAGATAATGCTTTCTTATATTCGTCTGAAGTGTGCCTTTGCTAATAGAGAAATAAACTATACATTTTGAGACAGAAGACTTACTTTCTTACTAAGAGACAGGGAAAGAACGTGAATGGGCAGTAAAAAACTGTTTAGTTAAGCTGCGCTGCATTTCGTTTTTCATATTTTAATGAAGGCAAAAGTTTCAAATGTGCATTATTATAAATTTGACATTCTGAATGACAGTTTTATGGAATTCATTGTGGGTTTTTAAACTTTTTCAGCAGTAGTTGTACTTGTAGTACAGGGAATAAATTTGATTTTGTTCTTGCGTTACTGCTTCTCACACAAGGTATCATCTGACATACTACGGTTAACGATTCTAGTATGGTCACTGATACAGAATGGATTTTACAGGAGACCATTAATAGAGAACTTTTGCAATCTCATGAAAATCACATTCTTGGTCACCATCTCCCTAAATGTGTATGCCTCATTTTTTTTTCTCATTCCAGTTTTATTTTTCTTTTATAAATATATTTTTTCATCTGTCACAGAACTGTTAATACATTTGTCAGCTGACCTGAGACATTAGCAGCATTTTTATTCAAAATGTACTCTAAAGACCCTTGATCCTGTCGGAAGATTTGTTGGCTGTAAATCTCAGCTGTCCTAAATTGAAATAGGCAGATTTACTGCAAACGTTTTTTACCATGTCAGTTGCTAAAAGTAGGATACAAGGTTATAAAGCCTGGAGTTCTTCAGAAAAATAAATGAAAGAACAGAAGCAGTTAATCTCTGACACATGTCATGGTAAAATGATACATATGCCCCAATGTCAAAGCAGAATTTTAATCTGGAATATTCTCTTAACATGCAGCACACCTTAGAACAGGTTGTAACATCCATGGCTTTATGCTCTAATGTGTTTTTATTTTAAATGTAGTTAAATAACTCACTCTTTATGCATAAAGATGGGATAATTTATTTGAAAGACACTACATTTGTAAACACAGATACTACTTTTTGCATTGTACAACATGAAGTCACTACTCAGATAAATTGCATATAATGACCATAGACATTACAATTTTCAGTAGGATTTATGAGTTTGATTCTGAAATTTAGGTGACTCTGAATATCTTCATAAGCCAGAGAAAATAAAAACTTGCCTGTGTGTGATCTTTATCTTAGTCCAAGCCACCCAAGATTCTACTATAAAAAGCAATGAAAGAGGAAAAAAAAAATCAGATAGTAATTGAATAAAGGAGCTAATGACAGTCAAGAATATAATGAAGACTTCTAGGTTATTTTGGAGAAGTGAAAAACTTTATGCCTTTTTCTCAAGAAACATAATTAAATGCTGTAAACTACACTCTTGTTCATGCTTAAAATGGACTTCAAGGGAAAATTCATAGATTTGCAGTCTGCTTTTAGTTGTATCCTCTGTTTTAAATTTTACTATTGCAAGTAGTTGATTTTTGATAATTCATCTGATACACTGTTATTTTCCAAATCCTTCAGTGTTAATCACGTTCTGTTCTTTGTCACATCACTTGCTTTCAGAGTATCTTTTTACCAGTTTATCTGAACTCTCTGTATTCTCTGAGATACTGTCATCCTGACCTTTTCCTCCTGAATACACTCTGGAGCAGAGAAAGGTGGGAAAGTCTATTTGGCTCAGGGTTATGTAGATGTAATAAAAAGTGCAACCTGATTTTATTTAGTCTGTTAGAGAAGATTCTTCAAGATTGTTTTTAAGGCAGAGCTCTTCAGGTAGGAAACCCTAGTGAAAAGAGGAAAGAAACTCACACACATCTCCCTTTCTGCATCTCTTCATCAGTTTTGTTTTCAGAAAAATGCAAATTGTGACTGCTGTCTCTAGCAATCAAAACTGAGCATTTTTTGAAGGTCTAATACACTAAGTTGTCATCTGCCTTTTCTGCAGAATTGTTCACATATAACCAAGTGTTAATACTGTTAAAACTGGAGTACCTGAGATCCAGGTATTACATCTTCCTTTATTTCATCTATCAAAGTATTCTGTTTGTATGTGGTGTTACAAATAATTTTTTTTCTAATCATTTTAGAATACAAGTCCTTCAATTATTTGCTCTCAGTTTTTTAATATTAACTCTAAATTTTTTTTACATTAAGTATATACTTTAACCGTATACTTGGATGACATTTTACGTTGAGGAGGGGGGATTTATTGTAAGCATCATCAGCTCACTGATAATCTTTCTCTTTCATTGCACTGCTTCGTATTTCAGTAAGTAACCTTTCACAAGTCCATTGCTTGAAATTCTAAATTGTGAAATGGTTCTACTTCTGAGTTACTAGCAGAAAACAAGACAAACTCATATATTAGAGAGCCTGTGGTACCATGAAAGATGAAGTCTGATGCTATATGAAGTGATTTCAACTGGACATGAGAAAAATACTAGTGTCTTAAGCTTCTTTCCAAATCCTTTTTTTTTTTTTTTTAGGGTGGGTAGCTATCAAATCCTGTGATCTGCAAGGTGTTTATTTTAAGGATTTAATTATGGTAGCCACATTGCCAACGATCTATTTGAACTATGTTTGTGACTAATGGAAACAATGAATAGTTATCTATATTTTTATTTTAAATCTATAGTTCTATGTCATATGTAATTTAGAAAAGGAGATCAAAGATTGTTCCATGAGAACCGATAACTGTTACTTTGTGTTGATTTTTCAGCCTGAGTTTAGTTGGTATATTCCTTTATAAATGGGTGTGTCTAGTACTTGCCTTCTTTTAAGAATATGGATAACTTAGCACTTATGGAACATAACTCGTATGAGTCTGTTTATGAAGTGCTGGTGTTCATTTTTCAAAGCAGCATATTTTATGATGGAATAGAAGATAGGTGGCTCAGGGTCCTGTCCAATTTTGAGAAATCTGAGCCGTTGCATTTTTTGTTGTGGTTCCATTCTCAGTCACTGTGCACAGCTGCTTGTGTGTGCCTAATCCGTACGTGTTGAGGAACAACAGGCATGGTCAGTAATCAAAAATGAGACAAATAAATACCTTTGTGTTTCACTCGCTCTTGCTGTTTTGCTTTCTGGTCGTTCTCTAATTTCGTGTCTCCCTGCTTTCGCATTCCCAGGTGGATTCTCACGTAAATCAGAGTTCTGTGTTTTTCAGAACACCTTTTCATTTTACAGATTATCTGCTAACATACAGTGTTTCTTGTTTCCTCTCTGAACTGGAGGCCATTCCTAATGATCACAGGACAACCAGTCTGCTCACAGTGCCTTTAGGCACCTTTTCTGCAGATACCTGCTGACTAATGGTTTTGATTAGACTGCCTTCTCCCATCACGTAACTTTTGGAACAGTTAACCAAGGGAGAGGTTATGTAAGTTACCCAGTTTGGTAACTGCTGTTTTCTTTTCCTGTCAAAAAGGCTTATGAAATCACACTATTTACAAAGAATTTCAGGGCTATCTTTATAAGAATACTCAGTTCCATTATGTAATATTAATTAAAATTTGGTTTCTGAATTTCATTATAGGGAAAATGGGTTTAAAAGTAATTGCTTCGTGAGATGCTCCTTGCACGTAGTCCTCTCTTCAGCATCTAAGCAGTGGCCCATGTGTTCCATTGAAAGCTTAATCCCTTTTCTGCTTTTTCCTGTCACACTCTGTGTGAAGATTGAAGAGGCGAAGTTGCAACATGTTTTCAGATTGCTTCAAACTGTGATACCCTTTTTTTTAAAGCAGAGTTTTTAGTATTTTGTCTGACTGAGTTTTCCATATGTATGCCATGTGCTGATGGACTTGATGTATGTGCCTAGCTCTTATATTTTGTGCTGACTGGCTTTTTTTTCTTCAGCTTGGTACGTAATGTGTGTATGGAAAACTTGAAGTTGTTTTGAAAAGCTGTTAGATGACTTGGAAAAATCTGAAGCTTTGATATCTGACTGTGGGATGTTAGAATTTGGTGTCTGGCAGACACGTTGAGGTTGTGTGATAAAAAGTTACGTATGTTTTTTTTTTGCTTGAATAAGCAGTAATCATCAGTATCAATGTTTAAACAATCCTCAACACTTCAATTTATGCTCATAGAAAGTTTTCAACTGAATTTTTTAAGTGAAATCTTTCTTCTAGTCATAAGTTACTGCAGAATCCTTGGCCATACTTTTATTAGCATCATTTCAGTGTATTGTTCTTATATGCCTAGAAAAAACTTCCTGTACATATGTCCTTCTTTAAACATTTGTTTCCACCTAGTAATTTGCTTTTGCTGTGTTTATTTTGTGGCCTATGACTAGGGCATGTTTTGATGGCTGTGTGCTGGAGGCTTTGTTGATAGTTGTCATGTGCTGATTTACTCTTGCATAGTTTTTTTGTATACTTATTTTTATGGACAATCAATCTTGCCATCTTACCATGTTATTTCTGTAGACCTGGATTTGTTTGCTTGTTGAAAGATTTTATTGGAGCCATGCTAAAATGTACATAATCTGAGTTGATCGTGTGGCAAGCAAGCTGCAGTTGTCTTTCTTGTTGTAAATAGGTGGCAGTTTGTTTGTTTATTTTTGAAAGAATTTTGCTTTATCTGCATAGCCCATATGTCTAATTAGGAGCTCCCTGACCTTACATTTGTGTTGTTCTTGCTTAGAAAATGCTAAATGAACCTGTGAACCATGAAGTTATCCTTTATCAGTTCAAAAGGTTATTAAAAAAACAAGCACAGAAGTCTACTAACTCTTTTTGGCTTGGATTGATTTGCTGTTGGTATTTTTATGCAACTAATTGTAACTCTTCTGCATTTCTTTCTGCAGAATGACAGGAGCAGAGTTTTTCTCTCGATTTCCAAGTCTTTATCCTTTCCTTCTCAAGCAGTTGGAGGCTGTAGCAAATATTTTGAACAGGTAGGATGATATCTATGATACTTTTGCAGTGTTCAGTTTAAAGTGAGTTGTGCGTGTACTATAACACTACTGTTTTCATCAGTGCTTCTTGATTTTATGTAGATCTACCACTATTTCTCCAAGCCTTTTTTGCTGTATCTTGCACAGTGCAGTGAGATTCTGGAGTCCAAGGCGATATTGAGTCATTAATAGCAGCTTTATTCCTTTTTGTAAGCTATTGCATTTCAGGGAAGGATAGAAACTTGTTGTTTGACAGTGACTCATTTTTAAAAGAGATTTCTAACGTGTTTAAAGGATAGAAGGTCTTAGGCCTCATGTGACCCTAAATTACCATTTTCCAGCCTGTGACACACTGTCTTTGTGGAACGTCCTTGATCTCTTTTTACAAAGTCCACAAATGGTGTTTGAGTGCTCCACTTCGATCTAGCTGCATGATATACTTTGGGATGATGCTGATGCTCTTACCCCCAGGTTCATGAACTTTTAAAGTAAACCAGTGCTGAATTTGTTTTTCCTTAAAATGTTATGGTATAAACTGTAGAAGTTCAGCAGCTGATTTAGAGGAGAGTTTCAGCTGTCTGTTTAATGGCTTGCAATGAATAGTTGTAAGAAAAGTTTCACCAATCATTGTCTTGTGCAGCCTCTGCTCTAAGCAAAAACAATGCATGTATTCCATGCAGCAATCTGTTTTCCTTGACATATCAAAATGTAACAGTGTAAGCACTGGAAAATTTTGGGAAGGCGCATGTAATACTGTCCTTGAATTTTATTTTAGTTTTTCAATTCAAATTAAGAATTATTGTGTTTTGGAGTGTTATTTTAAAAAAAACCTCATTGACTAAATAAGGAATTGTTGATCTTTTTTTTTGGTCTTGGACTTCTGGATGTTTTTACAGTACAAAAAGTAGCCACTTGGTGTTAATGATAGTAACTGTTCTTAAATCTAGCCTGCTATCTACCAAATACACACTCTCTTCCTTCCAGACTGAAAAAGACTTCATCTTTTTGTAACACCTTTCTCAATTGCTCAGCTCTGTGAGAAACATTACCGGTTCTGGTATTTAATGTTAGTTAAAAGCAAGGGCAGCTCACTGTTGTTAAGGATAGAAGAGGCTGAGATAAGGTAGCAATGAAAAGGTGGCACAGCCTAAAGTTGCCTTCACAGGGGGATTCTCCGTGGTACTGTAGAACTGGAGGCCATCTTTGAGCCCAGTAGGGTTTGTATGTTCTTGCCATGACCATATGTAATGTCATAATGTACCTCCTTGAAATGCAAAAGGGTACTGTGCCTGTGGGAAAGTCTCAAGACCAGCATGAAGAATGATGTTCTTACCACATGCTTCTTCCTGCTTTTTTATTTAGTGAAGCTGAAGAGCTGAAAATCTATCCAAGTTTGTTCCTTTTACTTTTAATCCTGGGAAAGCTGTATCCATCTCCAATGGATGGCACTTACTCAGCACTCAGCATGGCACCATTCGTCCCCTTTATTATAAGGTAAGGTAGATCTCTGGTAGCTTTTTCATATGATAGGAGCTCTTTCTAGAATCTTTGTTTGTTTATTTATTTTTAATAAAGGAGCCTTTTTAAGCTTCTCTTTGTTTTTAAGCTTTAATTCTTAAAGGAAAAACACTGATGATGATTGGTTGTACTTCCATTTCTTGTTGATTCTTGTTTTGGGGAAGTGGAAAGAATTTCAAATAATGCAAGCTGTTCTATCACTTGCTCACAGATCTTCATCTGCAAAAACTCACTGTGGCCAAATAAAGGGTACATGTAAACCAGTGAGCTTAACTAGCTTTGTAAAACAGGTCTTGCAGTGCTAATATTCTTGATGCTTTTTTCAGTCCTGCAAAATGATTGTTGGTAGCTCATTGTTGTGATTGTTACTATCTTGAGTCTGTGGGTGTGCATATCTAGCTCCATACCTATCCATACAAATAAATATTTACTGATAGCTACATGGAAGCTGGCATATCCTATACAGAATCTATTTCTAAGGTAACTTTCCAAGATTTTATACAGTGTAACTTTCAATTCTGTGATGTTTCTGCTGAGAGACTCTGCAGATGTTTTGGCTTTTCCGTGTGCCACTCCTGTGGGGATGGGGTGCCTCATAAGGTGGAAGGACTGTGGTGGGTGGGGAAAATAAGTATAATTAGTATCTTGAGAGGAAGTCTTGCTATATTTGTGAAAACTCCAGAGTAGTAGTTTGAGAAAGTTCCATTCCAAATCTTGTTCCTTTATTCAGTCAGTGAAATGAGATCAAGTTGTTTCTATCCAAAATTTTTCCGATTTCTGTTTTAAATTGATATTTATGTTATGTCTGCTTGTTCTTGGCTGCTGATGGAGTTCTTAAGGATAAATAAAAACCTAAAAAATAACCCCAAAAAACCTTTTCAACTGCACTGTATTTAGTGATTTAAAACGTTCTTCTGCCATGTTTGAATCTGAAGTGCTTCTTGGATAAACAATTAAAACTGTATTTGTTGGTTTCATAATTAATTAGCTCCATCCTTATGTGGCTGTATTACTGCACTGAAGAATGCTTGTTTATTTTTTATTTCTTGATAGAGTATTTCAGCATGATTTCTGATAGGTAATCTTTGGTTATCTTCCAGTTATGTCTTTGGGTTTTGTGTTTGTATTGCGACTGCTGTATTTAGCAAGGTCTGTGTCCCAGAAAAAAATAACTCTTGTTCAACAGTGATCACACTTCATTACGTTTTGTGTCTATTTAAAACTTCTCAGAGAATGTGGGGAAAAAACCCAAAACAATTGTGTCATTAGATGTACATTCTTTTGACCACCATTGGTGACTGTGCTCCTAAAGAGGAGTGGTATGGAAGAGGACACTTTCTACATTTCTTTTTCATTGAATTTGGCAGTAAAATAAAATAAAATTTGAATCTGTTTCAGACAGCAAGTTGTATCTGGGTGCACAGACATGCATTTATGTTGGATCATGTAGCAAAAACATTGACATTTTTAATGGGTGCCAGGGACAGTGCCAGGGATTCTGCTGAGCAGAGTAACTATCTATTTATGAGATAGCTCAATGTGATATTTCTGACTGCGTTTCCTTATAAAGCTCTTTTGTTCTTGTTCTATGAATAGTATGAATGTTTTCAGTCACTTGCATCAGCTGAAGTGAATACCTGTGATTTACCTGGGGAAGATAAATGTCTTGCTATTTACCCTTTGATTTCCCTTGTGATTTTACCTTCAATGGGAGCAGATGAACTAGAATAATTTTATTTCCTTGTCATTTAGTTTTCTTTAGAAGGCAGTAATGAAGATGGTTCTTAGGTAACCACTTAGGATCAAAGAGGCAACCTGAAGGCAAAGGCCTTGTTCATCAAGACGTTAAGCTATATGTAGTAACCACAGCTTTGAATTGCTCAGTGTCATCTATAACATTTATGTATATATAAATTACGTGGTGGCCCAATGCAGTTATATCATTTAATTGCCAGAGTTTACTGAGGCATTTTCAGATTTATCTTGCTGTAACACTGTCAAGGTTAGGTCCTGTGCTTATGTAGTAGAGAGAAAGGAAGGGTGGGTATAAGCCATTGCTGCTTTTCTGACTTTGCAGGGCTCAACCTCAATAAAGTGTCATTCATATGTTGCTCTGGGAGGATGAACAGGACGAACTCAGTTTACAAGAGGGAATGAGCAGTTCTCTGAGCAAAGCTGGGTTTAAGAGGAAGATTTCTAATTAGACTTTTGAGCAGTTTCAGTTAAGCCTGATTGGAATTTTCCATCTAGTGGGAGTAGAGTTGTGGTTGCTTTGACCGTGCTGAGGTAAATTGCACAATATGAGTAGGATTAAATGCCACAAGGACAAATCTCAATCTCCATGCATATGCTTGCTACTACCTTTTGAACCAGAGCATTTGATTACTTCCCTGAAGTTTTATTAAGTTTTCTTTTCCCCTACCCCCTTGCAGATGTTTTATTTGGAAGGGAACACTTTGATTCACAACTTATTACCTCACTTTTTTTTAATCTTTTTTAAGAGCTAGATAGGTCTGTTTTACTGATTACATTCCAAGATGAAGGAATGTACAGAATGTTTTTGATTAACAAGGGAGGTAATTGGGAGGTAATGTTTTAAGTATGAAACAAAAACATAACCTCCCTTTCTCCTGCCCTTACCCCTTTCAAAAACCTGTAATCTCCTCAGAATGATCCAAATTTGAATTACCTTATGCCCTCTCATATCACAGTGTTGCCAAAGTGTTTGTTCAGTGCTAAATGTTCTGGACTGGGTCCTCTGAAGGAGTAAGTGGATATTGCTGTATTGACAGTAATTGAAGTCTAGTCCTTTTTAGAATTCTGCCTTCCTAATCGTTTAAAGAAGAGCACCTAACTTTAAAATCATTAAACAAGATAACCTTTGTGTTTGTGTCTGGTGCTCCTTAAGTAAAAATCATTTTAATTTTTAGTGAAATTTCCCCTGCAAAAATTTGTCAGGTAATTCTGATTTCAAGGCAGTGTTGCAAGTCATTGAGGTAATGTGGAAAATATAAATAGAAATTGAACATCCTTCTCCAAAATTGATGCACTTATGAAATGGACACAGCATTCTTGTGGAGTATGTTATAATTTGCATATTTCTGTAAAATGGAGCAACTGCTTTCAAAAATGCCTTGACGCTGACTTCAGTCAGGAACTGGGGTAGGTGACAGTGAGAAGCACTAGCCCTCTACTGCTGCTTGCTTTCCCTTCCATGCACCACCCCTAAGTAGCATGGTATTATTGTTTGTACTTGTGAGCTTGTCGTTAACAGATAATTACTGTAACACAGTTGATGATGCACACTAACATGCAAGGAGAGCAAAACTGTATATGATGAGGAAAAATTTTCTGTAGGAGGAAAGATGCTGAAGAGCATTGTTAGCTGCCTTGTGGTCAAAAGTCACTCCTAAATCAAGTCTTGATTCCATACAGGTAATGGAGTACTCTAAGTTCTGTTCAGTGGATAAATACACTAAGTTTTGTTGAGTTCTGGTTAAATCATTTTCAGATCTGAGCAGATGTCAGTATAGATTAAGAAACATGGTGTTGCAGGTTTTTCTTACAATTTAAAAGCAGAATACGAGTTTTTATTATAAAAGATTATATACAGTCAGTAGAGACTGAGAGGTTCAGTGCGCAAATTATAGATGATAAATTTTAATTTCAACTACATGCTGTTCAGAGATAGTGTTCTCAGATACTAACAAGTGTAGAAAGCTACTTTTAAAATGCTGTTAGTTCTAATAGAAGAACTTGAATTTTAGTCTCTTATCATTAATTTTGTTTTGTGGTTTTTACTGGCCAAGGAGAATCAGTCTGTCTTGACAAATACTTGCTTGAAATATAAAGACCTTCAACTGCACTCTGCTTGTGATAATACAAATGTCTGGTTTCAGTAGTTTTCAGATTAGTAAAATATTTAAGATCTTTCCTATGTAATCAAGCAACCTAATGATGTTAAATAATACTTAATTCTTAAATATGGCTTTCAAATGCTAAATAAACTTAAAAAGCATAGTGATCTAAATATATTTTAAGGGCTGGTAGTGACAGAACAAGAGGAAATGATTTTAAACTGGAAGAGGGTAGATTTAGACTAGATATTAGGAATTCTTGACTGTGAGAGTGGTGAGGCACTGGAACAGGCTGCCCAGGGAGGTGAATGCCCCCTCCCTGGGAGCGTTCAAGGCCAGGCTGGATGGGGCTTTGGGCAAACTGGTCTAGAGGGAGGTGTCCCTGACTATAGTAGGGGAGTTGGAGCTAGATGATCTTAATGATCCCTTTCAACCCTAACCATTCTATGATTCTGTTCTATGATTATGCTGGCTTTTGTAATTTACTGATTTATCTCTCTCTTTCTTTCTTTCTTACTGAGATAAAAAAATGTCACTGTGGTGCTGCTTTGTCCCTTTGTCCTTTTTTTTTTTTTCCTCTGACCATTCTTTATTCACATTCACTAATTCCTTGCATATTCCTTAGTCTTCATTGCTGCATTTACTTCTCCACAGGTAAGGAAGAGATACTATTGCAGTAGTTGATGTATTTTGCTTTTGAACCCAAATTCAGTTGCATAAGCATGTGTACATAAAATTACAATCTTAATATTTTAACCTTTATGTAGTAATATTGCAAATCATCAACCTGTGTGTTTTAGCCTCTTTGAAAATAGATGTATTAAGTAAGTGAAGACAATCACCTCTTATTTTATCTTCTTAGAAACTTGAATGTAAATTTGTAGGCTCTCAAGGAGTCATCGTTGTTCATTTACATCCTGTTAAAATTGCTGTTCATGTATCTGGTTAAAGGCAGTTTCTTCTATTTTCATGCATGTATAGTTGCACATGTGGATTTAGTATGCATCTTGTTTTTGACTTGAAAAGAGTTATGACTTTCTCCAGGCTAAACTGGAGTATCTTGTGGTACGTGGCCAAGCAGGTTAGCTGAGTGATTGTGCTAGTGTACTTCTTCTATCTCTCTCCTCCCTTTTTTTTTTTTTTTTTTTTTGTGATATGGCACCAATAGGAGAATTAATGTTATAACTTGCCTATTTTCAGTTGTTACTGTAAACTGGAAATCTTATCAGTAAAAGATTAAACAGAAAAGTACTTGTGTGGGAATGTGTTTTATAGTAGATGAAAATTACTACATGTGGTTTTTGTAGCTTTGCTGTATTAAAATAGCTGCTCTTGATTAAGATGTTTGTAAAAGCATCTCCTTTGGTTTCCATATCAAATGCACCTTTTCTTGTCTCTGCTCTATTTTTAATTTATATATATATATATATATATATATATATATAAATGTATTGTCTGTTCAGCATAACTGCTTAGTGTTGTTATTGTCTGGGATAATTTATTACTTGGAATGACTGTGATATTCAGGGCAGACACTGATCCATTGGAATGCTCTGTCCTTGCTGGGAGATGCTTATGAGTGCAACTTGTCAAGGCTGATATCCTTTTCAATGTAAGCAAGGTCTCCAAAATAGGTGATCTTACATACAAACATAAAAATGAGCAATATGTGCCTCTAAAGCATATGATGTTCTTTGTATTCTTGTTGTATACACTGTTCTGTAGTATTGAATCTCTATCGTGAAAGTAGTTTGTAGCTTTGAATTGTTTGTGGAAAAACTGTTTTCAAGTCATAGAAACGCTTTCAGGCCTGAAGAGAAGTACCACTGATAAGGAATGCGTAAGTGAAATTACCAAAATGACTTTTGTTAGAAAAGACTGTATAGTTGAAGTCCCCTGTCATGCTTCCACACTCTCTTTTTTTCCTCTTTAGTTTTATTTTAAGCTGTTAGTGTGAATAAAAATGAAGGAGAGAGTATCGCTTGTGATCTGCAATTGAACTTTGGTATGTTTGGGGTTTAATAGAGAAAGAGAAATGTATTTCCCCTCTGAATGCAATTCTTTTCTGAGTAGTTAAAAATGGTCTCAGAATCCTTCTTTCAGGTTAATATTCTCTATGTGTATCACTAATTACACACTGACTGATTCTGATCTGTACTTCTCAGTTTGCCACAAGCATTCACTGCAGATTATTTGCAGATAATGTGCAGATTTTCAGACTGTTTATTTTTTAGAATTTTTAAATATCAAGCGATAAATAGTTGAGCATTTTTTCACTTCGATTAAGCTCAAATTGTAGTGATAGAGAAGACTCTGAAATGCCTGATGGCAATAGGGTGCTCAAGATTTCTAATCAGCCTAAAGTGAATGTATAATTTACATGTTCTTTGCTGTGATCTATGGCCTTTTCTCTTAAAGTGTGGGCAAATTCTTTTATTATTTCCATGGATCTGATAAGAAGTTTTCAAAATTGCTGCTCTTATATTCTTATTTACAATCAATTGAATTGTTCAAGATATTCACAAGGCGCTGATCTTTTATTTATACATCCATCTTCCTTTTCGTAGTCTAAAATAACGATACAGTCATTAAGATTCATAATCATTCTGTCTCTGTTCTTTTTATTTCCTCTACTTTGTTACTGTGTATTTCTTCAGATTACTCAACAAGTATGAAGTTTCGTAATAACTTCTCACGAATTAACAAATTTGAAATACAATTTTTATTGGGAGACATTGCAAAAAAATTGCTCTGACATCAGGAGAATACAACAGAAAGTTAAGTAAACCTACACTGAATTTAGTTCCTGAGGACAGTGTTTTAAGATTCCTTGATGGGAAGGCAAGAGATGCCACGTAAATAAGAATTTCATCGTGCTCTGCTGCAAATCTTGATTTGAAGCAGATCTGTTTTTCTTGGTCTGAAGTTTATGTGCAGTGTAAGTAACTATTTACTTATGTGCACGTTTTAGAGATCCTGCCTTATTGGCTGACTGAACCACAGCACTTCAAATTTTTGTTGTTGATTCAGCTTGATGAGTTGACTTCCTTTTACAATAACGTTGGTTGTAATCTTGGTGACAGGATAAGACAAATGCATATGATTTCCTCTCAGAAGGCCCCTGAAAGCATGTACTAAGGTGCTGTATCAAAACTCCAATTATTTTCTTGGATTTTTTTTTGTTCTTAATTTTGCATGAAATCACAAGAGATTATCTTTTGACCAATTACAGTGTAGGTTTCCACGGTTAAATTAAGTACATTGGATATTTTAATTGCTAGGGTGCAACAAATGTGTGATAAAATGGAAAACTGACGTGTTTCCTTAAAGGAGAAACTAAATCAAAGCAATCCATAAATATATTCAGGCATATATATAGCAGAATACTTATTGTATTCCAGGAAACCTTGTTCTCATATTAATGAGTATGTACTACCCTGCTGATTTTTCAAGATATTTTAATTGTGTGGAAACTCGAGTGTCTTTTTAATACTTCTTTTTGCACTTCTCTTTGCTTGGGAAGTTATAATACTACTTTTGAAAGTTACTGCATTTACTCTTATAGGAATTTTTCAGTGAAGGTGGGGTAGCTGGTGTGATTGGCATGATCTGAAGCTCCTTCTGCAGAACATTGCTGTCTATCATGTTCATTCCTACTTCTGATTCCATCTTGTTTTCATGGCTGCACTTCCCGATTCCCTCTTCCAACACTTTGTGAAGGCAGTGTATGTAAATGTATTTCAGCTGAGAACGAGATTATGATGCTGTGATACTGTCTGTGTGACTGTAGGAATGACTACTTGTGTCATTAATAAATAGTGAATTAATAGGAACTGAACCATACTATGTTTCTGTGAGCAGATCACTGTTACTATACCCGATAAACGTGGAAATAATGTCTTTGTCCTTGCTCACCCTTCATCTAACAACTGTAGGTATTAATATAATGGCTGTATCATTTTCAGCTACGCTTGAGACTTTCCAAATGATTTCTACTCATTTGTTTCTGTCATACTCATGTTGAAGGCAATCCTTGCTTGCTTTGTTGATTTGCTTAGCATGAAGTCTGTTGAGAGGGAGTAATAAGAAAGGGAGATAAAGAAACACATAAGAAACATCTGCAGATTTTTTTTTATTATTAAAAAAAGCATGAAGGTACATTTATTTGCAGCTAGTTTTTTGTTGTTCATAGCTAGAGCAATAAATTAGACACTTTGAAGTCTGCAGAGGAGTGCAGAATCCTTCTGTGCCTTATGAGAGTTGCTCATATAAATTATGTCAGTTAGCAGCTTAGTTCCAGATCTGAGTGTTAACACTGGACAGGAGCAGTGGAAATCCACTGAGTCAACAGTTACACAAAGTGAAAACTGGTCAGATTTATTGGCTTTTTGTTCTTGATTATGAACTGTTTGAAGTAAACAAGTTTACATCTAAAACCTCATTCACCTGGATAAACCATGCTGAATTTAAAGTGGAATACTACTTCAACAGTTGTTAATACCACTGAGGATTTAGTAGATACTTCCCTAAGGATCCTGCAAGTTTTCTTTGCTTGCTACCTTGAGTTATAAAATTTGACTGATGTCTTACATTTTTCTACATATGGTAACATTTTAGCTATTTCTTAGATTTGAAAATTTACTTACATATCAACTGCATGTAAAGAAAGTCACCTGCAGAAAACACTTTTTATTTCTCTCATTTATTTTTCAAAGCAAAGAAAATTTCGTAGTTTCAAACAAAATTATGTAGGTATACATGCACATGCAAGGCTCTGTGGCTGATGTTTTGTTTGCAGGAATGGTGAGAACCAGGTTTAAACTGTGGGGTTGGCAGGTGGCGGAGTGGCCCACAGTGAGGCTGTTTTTCCATTCTGCCACTACTGTGGGGTGTACCTGCCACCCCACAAGTGATGACACTGCTCAATGTTAAGTTATAAACTGGATCTTTAAGACTGATTTAACCAGAAACTACTGCATTGGGTTAAATCTGTTGCCTTGTTTTACCTGGTTATTTTAGATGGTCTGTAAGTGGAATTCAGCCAAAAATCAGAGCTACTCGTTCATAATCTAGGATGTTGTTGCAAACTGTGGAGAAAAAAAAAGTGTTTATCTTGACATTCTTCTGGCAAACTTCTTGTATGATTGAGGAGTGAAGCCAAATGCCTCCAAAGCATGAGACAAGCACAGATCAGATGCTTTCAGGGTATCCAGAAGTTCAGGGTTGGGTGACCTGGCGTGATATCTTGCATTTGTTGTTGAAAAGGAGGAGTGCTTTTGAAATTGTTATCTGTAATGTTTTTCATTCTCCCAAGAAACAATTTTTAGTATTTTAGGGGAAATAAAAAAGGGAAAAGAAAAGAAAACTGGAAGAGAGTTAACTCCTCTCAGATTTGAGAAGCTATTTGCCATTGTGAAATGTCGTCTTTGTGTTCCCATGTATGTTCCTATAAATCAGATGCTTTACTGTTCTTAAACTTTACAATGCTTTTGTTGCTTAGTAGTGACTTTGTAGGACTTCTGAGGCTTTCCACAAGTATGTAGGTTCAGAATCATACAACCGTTAAGGTTAGAAAGACCACTAAGATCATCTAGTCCAACCATCAGCCCTTGCCTGTGACTGCTCTAAACCATATCACTCTGTGGTACATCTATCTTTCTCTTGAAAACTTCCACCTTTCTGGGCAGCTCTTCCAGTACCTCACCCCTCTTTCTGAGAAGAAATTTTTGCTAATATCCAACCTGATGCAACCAGTGCTGCAAACTACTGCATCCTCACTAGTAAGTAGTGTGAGAACTTACAGCAGGTGCATAGCACAGCAGCTGGGTGATGATTGGGTTGCCCTTCAGGCAAGCAGAAGCTGCTGGTTTGCATTTTCCTCAGGTACAGCAAGTTGCGGAACCGGGATTACTATGTCTTGAGCCAGTTCTCCTCCTGCTAGGCAACAAGGGGTTTGCTTGGGGGAAGGAGGATGAGGAGAAAGGAGGTCACTACATTCTGATTGAGGATCCTCAGAGTGCAATACCTAACCTACATTGAGGGTCCCAGCTGGACTCCTTTGTGTGGTCTGCGAACACTCATCTGCTGAGGTTGTTTGGTTTGTTTGTTTTCTTCTGTTTTTAGAGAGCCCTTTGGGGCAGGAAGAGAAGTAAATCTAGTGGTTTTGCGTTAGGCTTCTGCTTTATTCATATGCAGTATAAACACTGTCTTTATGGACCCGGTATTTTGGTAGCTGAGAAAATGTGAAATTACTTCCTTTATTCTGAATATGCAGCAGTCACTTTTATTTCCATAATAGATTTGATAACATAACAATCTGGAACAAAATTCAATATGTAAAATACTGTATGTCCATACATGCATAATGCATGCGTGGTAGGTCTGTTGGTTTTTACAAGAAAGGAAAATTAAAATTAGTTTTCTTAAAAATTGTTCTCAGCTCCATGTTTTACTACAAAGAGGAAAAACTACACAGCT